>NC_084802.1:174807343-175499843 GCF_963169125.1 Humulus lupulus | reverse complement strand
CAGCTGCGGCAGCTGCAGAACCAGCGGCAGCAGCAGGAGAAGCCGCAGCAGTAGCAGCAGCAGCAGCAAGGGTAACAGCAGCAGCAGCAACATCAGTAGCAGCAGTAGCAGCACCAGTAGAAGTAGCAGTAGCAGTAGCAGCACCAGTAGTAGTAGCAGCAGCAGCAGTAGTAGCAGTAGCTGTAGTAGTTGTAGTAGTAGTAGTAGTAGTAGTAGTAGTAGTAGTAGTAGTAGGAGTAGCAGTAGCAGTAGCAGTAGCAGTTGCCGTTGTAGTAGCATTAGCAGTAGGAGTAGGAGTAGGAGTAGGAGTAGGAGTAGGAGTAGGAGTAGGAGCAGCAGCATCATCATCAGCAGCAGCAGCAGCAACAGCAGTAGCAGCAGTAGGAGTAGTAGTAGTAGTAGGAGTAGTTGTTGTTGTAGTAGTAGTAGTAGTAGTAGGAGCAGCAGCAGCAGCAGAAGCAGAAGCAGCAGCAGCAGGAGCAGGAGTAGCTGCAGCAGCAGGATCAGGAGCAGTAGCAGTAGCAGTAGCAGTAGCATTAGCAGTAGCAGTAGCAGTAGTAGTAGTAGGAGTAAGAGGAGTAGGAGTAGCAGAAGGAGTAGAAGTAGCAGTAGCAGTAGTAGTAAGAGGAGTAGCAGTAGAAGTAGCAGTAGCAGGAGTAACAGCAGTAGGAGTAGGAGTAGTAGGAGTAGTCGAAGACATAGTAGCAGGAGCAGGAGCAGCAGCAGTAGCAGGAGCAGCAGCAGGAGGAGTAGGAGTAGGAGTTGCTGGAGGAGGAGTAGGAGTGGGAGTAGGAGTAGCAGCAGCAGAAGCCGCAGCAGCAGCAGAAGCAGTAGCAGTAGCCGTAGCAGTAGCCGTAGCAGTAGCACTAGCAGTAGCAGGAGTAATAGTAGTAGCAGTAGCAGCAGCAGTAGAAGAAGCAGAAGCAGCAGCAGTAGGAGGAGCAGGAGTAGGAGTAGGAGTAGCAGTAGCAGTAGCAGTAGCAGTAGCAGGAGTAGGAGTATCAGCAACAGCAGCAGCAGGAGCAGCAGCAGGAGCAGGAGCAGGAGCAGGAGCAGCAGCAGGAGCAGGAGTAGGAGTAGGAGTAGCAGTAGCAGCAGCAGCAGGAGCAGGAGTTGTAGGAGTAGGAGTAGCAGTAGCAGTAGCAGTAGCAGTAGCAGTAGGAGGAGTAGGAGTAGCAGTAGCAGTAGCAGTAGCAGCATGAGTAGCAGCAGGAGTAGCAGTAGAAGTAGCAGTAGCAGTAGCAGTAGCAGTAGCAGCAGCAGTTGCAGTAGCAGTAGCTGCAGCTGCAGCAGAAGTAGCAGTTGCTTTTGCAGTAGCAGTAGTAGCAGCAGCAGCAGCAGGAGCAGTAGTAGTAGGAGTAGGAGAAGTAGCAGTAGCAGTAGCTGTAGCAGCAGCAGCAGCAGGAGCAGGAGCAGGAGTAAGAGTAGCAGTAGCAGCAGTAGCAGTAGCAGTACTAGTAGCAGCAGTAGGAGGAGTAGCAGTAGAAGTAGCAGTAGAAGTAGGAGGAGTAGGAGTAGGAGTAGGAGTTGCAGTATCAGTAGCAGTAGAAGCAGTAGTAGCAGTAGCAGTAGGAGTAGCAGCAGTAGTAGGAGTAGGAGTAGTAGTAGCAGCAGCAGTAGCAGTAGCAGTAGCAGCAGCAGTAGGAGTAGGAGTAGGAGTAGCAGTAGCAGCAGCAACAGCAGTAGCAGTTGCAGCAGCAGTAGCAGTAGCAGCAGCTGCAGCAGCAGTAGGAGCAGCAGCAGCAGCAGTAGTAGTAGCAGCAGTAGTAGTAGCAGCAGCAGCAGCAGCAGCAGCAGCAGCAGTAGCAGTAGCAGCAGCAGCAGCAGCAGCAGGAGTAGTAGCAGTAGGAGTAGGATCAGTAGCAGGAGTAGGAGCAGTAGCAGTAGCAGCAGGAGTAGCAGCAGGATTAGGAGTAGGAGTTGCAGTAGCAGTAGCAGCAGCAGTAGCAGCAGCAGCAGCAGGAGCAGGAGTTGTAGTAGTAGTAGCAGTAGCAGTAGCAGTAGCAGAAGCAGTAGCAGCAGCAGTAGCAGTAGAAGAAGCTGCAGCAGCAGCAGTAGGAGGAGCAGGAGTAGGAGTACGAGTAGCAGTAGCAGTAGCAGTAATATGAGTAGCAGCAGCAGCAGCAGCAGGACCAGGAGTAGGAGTAGGAGTAGCAGTAGCAGTAGCAGCAGCAGCAGGAGCAGGAGCAGGAGCAGGAGCAGGAGTTGTAGTAGTAGTAGTAGCAGTAGCAGTAGCAGAAGCAGTAGCAGTAGCAGTAGCTGTAGAAGAAGCTGCAGCAGAAGCAGTAGTAGGTGGAGCAGGAGTAGCAGAAGCAGTAGCAGTAGCAATAGGAGGAATAGGAGTAGGAGTAGGAGTAGTAGTAGCAGTAGCAGTAGCAGTAGCAGCAGTAGTAGCAGCAGTAGTAGGAGTAGGAGTAGGAGTAACAGTAGCAGTAGCAGTAGTAGTTGCAGTAGCAGTAGGAGGAGTAGCAGTAGCAGTAGCAGTAGTAGCAGCAGTAGTAGGAGTAGGAGTAGGAGTAGCAGTAGCAGTAGCAGTAGATGTAGAAGTAGCAGTAGCAGTAGGAGTAGCAGTAGCAGCAGCAGTTGTAGTAGCAGTAGCAGTAGCAGCAGCAGCCGTAGCAGTTGTAGCAGCAGTAGCAGTAGCAGCAGCAGCAGTAGCAGTTGCAGCAGCAGTAGCAGTAGCAGCTGCAGCTGCAGGAGCAGTAGTAGTAGGAGTAGGAGCAGTAGCAGTAGAAGTAGTAGGAGTAGCAGTAGCAGTAGCAGTAGCTGTAGCAGTAGAAGTAGCAGTAGGAGTAGCAGTAGGAGTAGTAGGAGTAGGAGTAGGAGTTGGAGTAGTAGGAGTAGGAGCAGCAGCAGCAGTAGCAATAGCAGTAGTAGTAGCAGCAGTAGGAGGAGCAGGAGTAGCAGTAGAAGTAGCAGTAGCAGTAGCAGTAGTAGCAGCAGCAGTAGTAGGAGTAGGAGTAGGAGTAGGAGTAGGAGTAGGAGTAGCAGTAGCAGTAGCAGTAGGAGTAGCTGCAGCAACAGCAGGAGCAGTAACAGTAGGAGTAGGAGCAGTAGCAGTAGCAGTTGCAGTAGCAGCAGTAGTAGTAGCAGCAGTAGTAGTAGGAGCAGGAGCCGGAGCAGCTGCAGGAGTAGCCGTAGTAGCAGCTGTAGTAGTAGCAGCAGGAGCAGCAGCAGCAGTAGCAGTAGGAGTTGGAGCAGTAGCAGTTGCAGTAGCAGCAGTAGCAGTAGCAACAGTAGCAGTAGTAGGAGCAGGAGCAGGAGCAGGAGTAGCAGTAGCAGTAGTAGTAGCAGTAGGAGTAGCAGTAGTAGTAGCAGTAGTAGAGTAGTAGCAGAGTAGTAGCAGTAGCAGTAGCAGTAGCAGTTGCAGTAGCAGCAGCAGCAGTAGGAGCAGCAGTAGCAGCAGCAGTAGCAGTAGTAGTAGTAGGAGCAGTAGTAGTAGTTGTAGCAGTAGTAGTAGTAGCAGCTGCTGCAGCAGCAGCAGTAGCAGTAGTAGAAACTCATAGAAACAGTTATAGATTTTATAAGTTTAACCTATAGTTTAGAAATATTAATTATACCATAAGGTTTGATTAATATTGCTTGTCCTAGAAATATTACTTTTTATAACCTAAAGTTTAGATAGAAATAATAAGAACGTGATACTTGTCACAAGAATGTTTATTAAGGATTTAAGCATTTTGGATGAATAATTTAATAATGGATAAATCTAGAAGCACTATAACCTTCCAGCAGCTGTTAGGATTATATTTTACTCAGTCAAATTTATTTTAACAAACTTCAAGGGTGCAGAAAGTGTACAAAAACGTGTTTAAAATATCAGTGTATGACGATATATCGCCGCTATAGGGCTGATACATCGCCTACGGATGATACGGAAAACACGTCGACTTCGCACGAATGAAACCACGGAGGCTCGGGGCATATTTATAGGCGATATATCGTCTAGGGTAGGGCGATATATCGGTCCTTGGGTTGATTTTTTGAAACTTCGTGGAACTGAGCAAGAAACAGCCCTCAACCACTTGGACTTGCTCTTGAACTATTTTGACTGAGTTCTGGGAATTTTTTGAAACGAAAATTCAAATTAATTAAATTATTATTCATTTATTTATTCTTTTTAAAGGGGTTAGTTTCACTCCTTGAACTCTATAAATAGGACCTAGTACTCAGCCATTTCATTCATTATTCAAGCATTATTCAGAGGCTCCAAGCTGCTAAGTTATTCTCAGAGAGAAAACACTAGGGTTTGGGATTTAAAACCTTTTCAATTTAAGCTTTACAAACACTTGGGAAGTAAGATAGAGTGTTATTTCTGTATCGAGGTGTAGATCAAAGTTCTAGTCCATTCAAGGTATTCTTAACCTCAGGTTTAATCCATCATAGTTCTTTTATTTTCCTTCATTTTCTTTCAGATCCTAACTCGTTATTTTGGCTTTTGGTTAGGTGTTTAAGTTCTTAAAACTTAAGGTTCAATGGTAAGTTTCTGTCTTGATGGTTTAGATATCTTTTTCATCTCCATTTCTTAAGAGGCTCATGATTCTTAATTGGTTTTAGGAGTTTTCCAATCCTGTTCTTGTCTCTAATATCCCGGTTTTTGGTAAGGAAAATAGGTTAGATTATATGTGTTATGATATGTTTATATGCTATGATATGCTATGAGTTATGTATATATGTATAAATATGTTTTGTAGTCACTTGGGACATATAGTTGCTTAGATAGAAAATCCCAAGATTGTTATCATTATCGTGTAGTGGAGTTATGATTTACCCTACCTCGATTAGTAGACAGAGGACCTAGATGGGTTATCATATACTACCTTGTGATCTAACCTACCTCGACTAGTAGACTGAGGACCTAGATGGTTTTATCACATGCTACGGTAATAAGTTAATGGCCATTAATATTGTAGTCCTATATGATTTACGTTTTTACGTCATGTGTTTTATAGTATATGTTTTATGATATAGTCTTATGATTTATGATATATGTTTTTTGTAGATTTTCCTTGCTAGGAACTAGGCTCATTCCTTTTATTTTAGATGGTGCAGGAAAATGAGCATGGAAGGTGGGTCGGATTCGTGTCAGCTTGGCATGTGTATTAGAGATGGACTGCTGGAGGATCGAGGATGAAGTTATTTTAAGTCTTTAATTTATGTATTTATTTTCCGCATATAGTTTTGGATAATTAATTAAAGATTATTTTTTCTTTATGTTTTTATGTATTAAACAATGGGATCCCGTACTGTATTTTGGATTTTTATAAATAAAGTTTTTTTATTTTATGCATGTATTCCAAAATAGTAGTTATGCATAGTAGTTTGAATGGTGTGAGGTATTTAAGTTAGCCGGGTCGTTATACATGTAAATGGGAAATATCTTGATTAAATGCTTACCATATTTATGTACACAGTTACCCAAACCTGTCCAGGAAATTCCATTATAAATACTAGGGATAATGGACAGGAAAGGGGAATTATTTTTGTATTAATAAAACTCTGCCGGAATTGTGAGAGAGTAATAATATTGTCTCGTAGACTAGGTGGATTTTAATCACTGAATAACGTAAAATTGTTTGCATGAGAACTAATATCTTTCTTGGTGAGAACCACTTAATCTACTGTTGGTGAAAAACCGCGTCAACAGTTTGGTGCTTTCGTTGAGAGGCCATTAGTGCTTAATCCTTTACAAGTTCATTCAATGTTCATCATGGTTGTTAATTGATTGATGCACGACAATGAAATGGAGCAGCCTGGTGGGCAAGAGGTGTTAGGAGTTTGTCCTAAAAGCATGTAAAGACATTTGTTTTTTCTGTGAATAAATAAATACAATGGTTTATTATTATTGTCATATTTAGATTGTTAAATTATTGTTTGAATAATTTTGTAAATATCAGAAAAATTCCATATTCATCATTGAGGATGTGATCTTGTATTAGTACGAGAGAATTAAGATCACATGAATGAATAAAAATAGTTAACAACAACAAATTAAAGTTATGGAATTCTTTAATTGGAGTTGTAAGTACGATTTACTGAGTATCATAATGATACAAATAATCTAGATTCGGATTATTGATGTGGTAAGACATCTTGGTAAAGGTGCTTTATATAATATGATTATATATGACATGGACCGATATGAATTAAAGTCTTTATCCAAAAACCATTTAACAATAAAGACTTGTAATTCATATCATAACTGATGATCATTTATAGATCAACCTAAATCCTGAGTGTTCATGAACTCCTGTTCATGTTTATTAAATCTTTTGATTCATTCATTAAGATCTCTTCAAAGAATGAGGCTAATGACTTTTGTTTTGGAGATTTAATATCATGGATGGCTGGGAACATGTATCAACAATACGGAATCTAATCTTTCCTAACGGATCGTATATTAGTTCCCTTAAGGGTTAATTCTGGAACTGAATGATTATGAGCTCAAATCTATAATTAGATTATAGATTAATTATTCACTAGTGAATTAATGGTACTTAAGGAATAAGAAGTAAATTAGAAAGGTTAAATGGTAATTCTCCCATTCTAATTTATGAACTAATTAATTAGAGGGTTGAACTATTGTAAGATGGTTATATCAATGGACGACTTAAGAAAAAGATTTTTGTAAAAGTATATCTATAACATAAAGAGTGCAATTCTGAATTTATAGTGGAGTAATATCAGAATTAATAAATTAACTATTATAATTAAAGAGTTTAATTATTTAGTTTTAATTTATTGGAGCTTAATGTTATAGGTCCATGTGATGAGGACACCAAGACCCAAGTATCAAGTCAAGTTCCAGTTGGTCCAGTGACGAGGGCACGAGCCAAGAGATTCAAGGAAGAACTTAACAGCCTAGTCCACAAAGTCCTAAAACAAGAGGAGACCGTGGTCAACATTGAAGGAGAACAAAGACTTGTCTTACTCATCAAAGTTGACTGAGTTTAGGAGCTTAATGAGTCTTTTTATTTTTAGTCACGTTTTTTAGTCTTTGTTTATTTTGTGATAAGTCAAACATTTGACTTGTGTGAGTCCAATAGTCCTTTTGTCTTTAATTTTCGGTTTTCATGAGGAAGACAAAAGGCTTGTCTTTAATTTCGGTTTTCATTAGGAAGACAAAGGGGCTGTCCTTAATTTTTCGGTTTCATTAGGAAGACCAAGGGTCTTGTTTTCATGTAATTTTCGTCCTTATAAGGACTGCCAAAACAATGTGAAAAATCAGATTATGTTGAATGAAATTGTGAGTTTATTTCTTCTTGAGTTCTTGAAGAAACTTTTGAACTTGTCAAGGAGATTCCTTGTGGCGTTCATCCTGACTTATCAAACGGATTCCATCCCCGTTTGTGGCGTCTTCCTCATACCAAGGTTCGTGCTTGGCTAAGCATTGGGTCGCGGTTCCATTCCAATCTCGTGTGTTCTTGGTGGCTGTTCCATATTTGGTGTCGGGTTTCGTCACACTTGTTGGCGTGGTTCGTATCAGTTGGTATCAGAGATTAGGATCATCCGGTTTGGCCTATCCTTTACTTTGTGTTTTTTTTTCTTTCAATTCGTTTTTCAATATTAGGGTTTCTGAAATAAAAAAAAATAAAAAATCAATTCGTGTTCCTATATTCAATTCGTGTGTTTTTCTATTCTAGAGCTTGTTAATTTCCTTGTTTCAATTATTTCCTTGTGTCAATTGTTTCCTTGTTTCCCTTATTTGTTGTGAAATCCGAAACTATTCTAGAGCTTGTTGAAATCGTGAATTAGGGTTCTTAACGTGAATTAGGGCTTTGAGTTTTTTCTCTTGTTCTAATTGTGGAATCCGAATTAGGGTCATTGAGTTTCTCTTGTGTTTTGTTTTGCAATCCGAATTTTGCCTTGGGTTTCTCTTGTTTTGTTGTGAAATCCAATAGTTCTTATTGTGAAATCCGAAACTACTATAGTTATTGTTTCCTTGTTCAATCATTTCCTTATTTCCAAAGTTTCCATTATTTCTTTGTGAAATCCCTTGAAATCCGAAACTAGTCTACACAAAGTTTCAGTTGATTTTTTTTGGTGAAATCCGAAAGTACTCTAGAGCCACAAATTGGTATTATTAATTCCCTTGTTTCAGTTTTGTCCCTGGTTTCAATTGTTGCTTTAGTTGTGGTGAAATCTGAGATTGTTTTGGTGCCACATATTGATTGGTTCTCTATTATTGGTTTTGGGGAATATTGTTTCTCTGTTATTGGGCGTGTACCACAGATTGTTATTGGGTTTTCACAGATGGGTTTTCATGTTATTGGGAGTGCTCTTGAATCACATAATAGTTTGTTCTTGAATCTGTTTTGGTAACACAGGTTGTTTGGGTTTCGGGTTGGCTATTGGTACTCTTTCTTTTTTTTCCCTTTACAAATTAGTATCTGGTTTCTCAAATTTGAGAGGTAGAAAACAACAAAAAAAAAAAATGGCAAAAGAAAGAAGAAGAAAAACCAGGAGGATCCGAGACTAAAAAAAAAAATAAAAATAAAAAATAAAAATCCGAGTCTGGAAACCTCTCTTAAAATTTTTTGTTCTATTCTTGTTCCCTATGGTCTAGAGGCCTTTTTGCCAAAACCCCACACAAGTGATCCAAAAATCATCATTTTTCATCAGTTTTCATCAGTTTTTCTATGTTCGTTTGGTTTGTTTTGGTTTGATTTGCTACTTGAATCCTCCATGATATTGTGGATTAGTTTTGAAAGAACTTAAAGAAGAATACGAGTGGAAAAAGGCAGAGGTGTGAGCCTATTTGAGGGTAAAAGCCATTGAAATTGAGTGAAACACGAGGGGATTTGAGTGAAAATATTGTTCGAGCGAAACACGCGAGGGAGTGTGGTGAGGTCTTTTCTCCATATTATTCTAACCTTATTTTGCAGATTTCCATCATGGCACAAAATCCAGAGAAAGATGCAAGCAATGATATTCCGCCACCTGAGGTTTCGAATCTACAAATGCAAGCATTAATTGGGGAGATGCGAAGGATGATGAGGGCGGAGTGTGAGCAGATACATGAGAGGTTGGATAGGGTAGAAGAGGGAACGCAATGGAGGGCACGGAGGAACAGGGTGCAACAACGGGATGTTGAGGGTGAAAGAGAGTTTGATGGGGGCGATTTAGAGGAAGAATATGATAGGATGTCAGAGGGTAACCATAGGAGGTATGGCCGAGATAGAGAAGCTAGGAACTGGGTAGACAACAATTTGGGAAATATCAAGATGAGAATCCCCGCCTTTCAAGGCAAGAGTGATCCTGAGGCATACCTTGAGTGGGAGAAGAAAATGGAGTTGGTTTTCGATTGTCACAACTACTCTGACATGAAGAAGGTAAAACTTGCTGCCATTGAGTTTACTGATTATGCTATTGTTTGGTGGGATCAGTTGTGCATCAACAGGAGGCGGAGTGGAGATCGCCCTATTGACACATGGGAGGCCATGAAGAGGGTGATGAGGTGACGGTTTGTACCACCTCATTATTATCGAGATCTCTACCTTAAGTTGCAGGGACTTCGTCAAGGTTCCAAGAGTGTTGATGAGTATTACAAGGAGATGGAGATGGCTATGATTAGAGCCAATGTTGAAGAGGATCGGGAGGCAACCATGGCAAGGTTTTTGAATGGGTTGAACCGAGAGATTGCTGACCCAATCGAGTTACACCATTATGTGGAATTGGAGGATTTGGTTCATATGGCAATCAAAGTTGAGAGGCAGCTCAAGAAGGGTAGTTCAAGTTCGAGGTCAAGACCGAGCCCACACAATCCAAGTATAACACCTTGGAGGTCGAACTATCCAAAGAAAGAAGACCAACCCACTTCATCATCTACACCAAAACCAGCCACCACAGCCACGCCACCTCAAGGTAAAACAACTCCTACTAAGTCTCATTCTAGTGAGATAAGGTGTTTCAAATGTCAGGGGCGAGGACACATAGCTAGCCAGTGTCCAAACAAGAGAGTCATGGTGATTCGAGAAAGTGGAGAGATAGATTCTGAAGATGAAGATGATCTTGCTGACATGCCACCATTGGAAGATGCTTCTGACAATGAGTATGGACCAGAATCTGGTGAGATGCTTGCACTAGTCACAAGGCGAGTCCTGAATTTGCAAGCAAAAGAAGAGGAAGAAGAGGTGCATCGAGAGAACATCTTTCACACTCGTTGTCATGTGAGAGACAAGGTATGTAGTATCATTATTGATGGAGGTAGTTGTACTAATGTTGCTAGTGCTTCCATGGTTGCCAAGCTGGGGCTTACAACGCTTAGGCATCTTTGTCCATACAAATTGCAATGGCTGAATGATAGTGGTGAAGTGAGGGTTACAAAACAGGTGCTAGTCTCATTTCGAATTGGCAAGTATGAAGATGAGGTGTTGTGTGATGTGGTTCCCATGCAAGCTGGACACCTCCTTCTAGGAAGGCCTTGGCAATTTGATCGGCAGGTGCAGCATGACGGCTTCACCAACAAGTATTCATTCACATTTCGTCAACGAACAATCACTCTAGCGCCTTTGACACCAAAGCAAGTGTATGAAGATCAAGTGAGGTTGCAAAAATTGAGTGACAAAAAGAAAATGAGTGAGCAAAAAGAGAGTGAAAAGATGAATGAGAGTGAGGAAAAAGAGAGACAAAGAGAGAAAAGTGTGGAATCAAGTGAGAGAAAACAAAATAATTTTTATACAAAAAAAAGTGAGGTTAAGAGAGAATTGTGTACAAAAACAGCCCATGATTTTACTCATGTATAAGGAGGCTCTTTTAAATACTAACCAACTTGATTCTTCGCTGCCAAGTGTTGTTGTGTCTATTTTGCAGGAATTTGAGGATGTGTTTCCTGAGAAAGTACCACATGGATTGCCACCTGTTCGAGGAATAGAACATCAAATTGATTTTGTTCCAGGTGCTTCCATCCCAAACCGACCAGCCTAGAGAAGTAATCCTGATGAAACAAAGGAATTGCAAAGGCAAATTGAAGAATTGATGGAGAAAGGGCATGTGAGAGAAAGCATGAGCCCTTGTGCTGTTCCAGTGATTCTAGTTCCCAAGAAGGATGGAACATGGAGGATGTGTGTTGACTGTCGAGCCATCAACAATATAACGGTAAAATATCGACATCCCATTCCTCGTTTAGATGACATGTTAGATGAATTGCATGGTTCTTGTGTGTTTTCCAAAATTGATCTTAAAAGTGGGTATCATCAGATACGTATGAAAGAAGGGGATGAGTGGAAAACTGCTTTTAAAACTAAACATGGATTGTATGAGTGGTTAGTCATGCCTTTTGGACTAACTAATGCACCTAGCACTTTCATGCGCTTAATGAATAATGTATTGCGTGCTTTCATTGGAAAATTTGTGGTTGTGTATTTTGATGATATTCTTATTTATAGTAAGAATTTGCATGACCATGTTTTGCATTTGCATTCTGTTTTGGATGTTCTTAGGAAACAGAGTTTATATGCTAACCTCAGTAAGTGTACTTTCTGCACCGATAAGCTTGTTTTCCTAGGCTTTGTTGTAAGTGCTACAGGTATTCAGGTGGATGAAGAAAAGATCAAAGCCATCCAAGAGTGGCCGACCCCTACAACTATAACTAATGTTAGAAGTTTTCATGGACTTGCTAGCTTCTACAGGAGGTTTGTGAAAAATTTTAGCACCATCGCCGCACCACTTACAGAAGTTATCAAAAAGAATGTGATATTTAAATGGGGTGAAGCTCAAGAGGAGGCATTTCAGCTACTGAAATACAAGCTTACTCATGCTCCTTTACTTGCTTTGCCTAACTTTTCTAACACTTTTGAAGTTGAATGTGATGCTTCTGGAATAGGTATTGGCGCTGTTCTTATGCAGGATGGGAGACCGCTTGCATACTTTAGCGAAAAGCTAAGTGGGGCTGCCCTCAATTACCCCACCTATGACAAAGAATTGTATGCACTAGTGCGTGCTTTAGAAACATGGCAGCACTATTTGTGGCCAAAGGAGTTTGTGATTCGCACAGATCATGAATCCTTGAAACATTTGAAAGGCCAACACAAGCTCAACAAGAGACATGCAAGATGGGTTGAGTTCATTGAGACATTTCCTTATGTCATTCGCTATAAACAAGGTAAGGAGAATGTGGTTGCTGATGCCCTTTCTCGCAGGTATGCCCTAATCTCCACTCTTGATGCTAAATTACTTGGGTTTGAACACATAAAGGAGCTGTATTCTGCTGACCATGATTTTGGGGAAATTTATGGTGTTTGTGAAAAATCTGCTGAAGGAAAATTTTATAGGCATGAGGGTTTCTTGTTTAGGGAGCATAGGTTGTGTGTACCTAATTGTTCTTTGAGAGATTTGCTAGTTAGAGAGTCCCACGGGGGAGGGTTGATGGGACATTTTGGAGTTGCTAAGACCCTAGCTATGTTGCAAGAGCACTTCTTTTGGCCCCACATGAAACGAGATGTTGAGCGAATTTGTGGTAGGTGTGTCACTTGTAGGCAAGCTAAATCAAGAGTTCAGCCAAATGGCCTTTACACACCCCTACCTATCCCTAGTTCACCATGGGTTGACATTTCAATGGATTTTGTGTTGGGTTTACCTAGAAGTAAGCGTGGGAGGGATTCAATCTTTGTGGTTGTAGACAGATTTTCTAAGATGGCTCATTTTATTCCTTGTCATAAAACTGATGATGCCTCTAACGTTGCAGATTTGTTCTTTAGGGAGATT
The DNA here is from genome assembly GCF_963169125.1 of Humulus lupulus. Classification (NCBI taxonomy): domain Eukaryota; kingdom Viridiplantae; phylum Streptophyta; class Magnoliopsida; order Rosales; family Cannabaceae; genus Humulus; species Humulus lupulus. Next base: position 175,487,138 of record NC_084802.1, on the reverse strand, counting down.
GTGAGATTACATGGTATGCCTAGAACAATTGTATCAGATAGGGATGCCAAGTTCTTAAGCTATTTTTGGAAAACATTGTGGGGAAAACTTGGGACAAAACTATTATTTTCTACTACTTGTCACCCTCAAACCGATGGTCAAACAGAAGTAGTTAATAGGACCCTGTCCACCTTGTTGAGGGCTATCATAAGTAAAAATATTAAGACTTGGGAAGATTGTTTGCCACATGTTGAGTTTGCTTATAATCGTTCAATGCATTCTGCTACTAAATTTTCACCATTTGAAATTGTTTATGGTTTTAATCCTCTAACTCCTTTGGATTTATCACCTTTACCTGTTTCTGAGCATTTGAATTTAGATGGCGAGAAGAAGGCAGAATTTGTGAAGAAAATCCATGAGAGGGCGCGACTCAACATAGAGAGAAGGACTGAACAATACATTAAGCAAGCTAACAAGGGTCGTCATAAGCAGGTTTTTGAGCCCGGTGATTGGGTATGGTTACACATGAGGAAAGAGCGATTCCCAACACAAAGGCGTTCAAAATTGCTACCTCGAGGAGATGGTCCATTTCAAGTACTTGAAAGGATCAATGACAATGCCTACAGACTCGATTTACCAGGTGAGTATAATGTTAGTGCTACTTTTAATGTTTATGATTTGAGTCCTTTTGATGCAGGTGACGATTTGAGGTCAAATCCTTCTAAAGAGGGGGGGAATGATGAGGACACCAAGACCCAAGTATCAAGTCAAGTTCCAGTTGGTCCAGTGACGAGGGCACGAGCCAAGAGATTCAAGGAAGAACTTAACAGCCTAGTCCACAAAGTCTTAAAACAAGAGGAGACCGTGGTCAACATTGAAGGAGAACAAAGACTTGTCTTACTCATCAAAGTTGACTGAGTTTAGGAGCTTAATGAGTCTTTTTATTTTTAGTCACGTTTTTTAGTCTTTGTTTATTTTGTGATAAGTCAAACATTTGACTTGTGTGAGTCCAATAGTCCTTTTGTCTTTAATTTTCGGTTTTCATGAGGAAGACAAAAGGCTTGTCTTTAATTTCGGTTTTCATTAGGAAGACAATGGGGCTGTCCTTAATTTTTCGGTTTCATTAGGAAGACCAAGGGTCTTGTTTTCATGTAATTTTCGTCCTTATAAGGACTGCCAAAACAATGTGAAAAATCAGATTATGTTGAATGAAATTGTGAGTTTATTTCTTCTTGAGTTCTTGAAGAAACTTTTGAACTTATCAAGGAGATTCCTTGTGGCGTTCATCCTGACTTATCAAACGGATTCCATCCCCGTTTGTGGCGTCTTCCTCATACCAAGGTTCGTGCTTGGCTAAGCATTGGGTCGCGGTTCCATTCCAATCTCGTGTGTTCTTGGTGGCTGTTCCATATTTGGTGTCGGGTTTCGTCACACTTGTTGGCGTGGTTCGTATCACCATGGTCCCCAAAATGGCTCAAACAATCACTGTCAAAGGCAAATACAAAAATGGGCTAAAAGGACTTATGTGATAAGTAAAATATTTTTCTATGTATCAAACATAATTATTGTTTAATTATGTGTAATTAATTAATTATTTGATTTAACAAAAATATAATTAATTTTGAATTAATTTATTTTTGGGATTTTTGGTATTTAAATAATAATAAAAATTGGGAAAAATCACATGCCTGCACATGCATGTGGTACACGTGTGGCACAGTGCACAGGCACTGTGCTACACGCATAAGAGATGGACTGAGTCTCTTGATTCCACAATTTTAGTTATTTAAATATTAAATAATAATGAGATATTTTAATATGATTAAAATATTATTATTTAAACAAAAATCTGATAACTGATCAGTTATTTTGAATTTGTTTAAAATAACAAATATTTTAATATATTGGATATTATTAAATATTGGATATCAGTTTTCACGAACGTAAGTTTTCAGGGATAGAAAATATCTAGGATTCTCTCAGAGAAAGAGAATAGTGACAAAAACAAAGGTCATTGTTCTTCACAAAACCTAGGTCCAAACTTTATCACATCTCATGTGTTGAGAACATCTGATAAATAATTATTGCCTATTATTTGTATAGCGAGCCCACACTCGATCTTTGTGTGATTGAGAACATTTTGGAAGATCTTGGTGTGAGATCTCAAGGATTCAGCCATATGAAAAGATAGCAGCAAGGAAGGACCTGAGGTAATTTTTCTATTCTTGTCCTTGATTCAATATATATATGAGTGTGAAGAAGTAGATCTAGAAATCTTATGGGATTAATCTGACAATTTGATTGTTGTTCCCCTGCGCATAATCTCTGATTTGATCAATAAAAACCAACAAATGGTATCAGAGACATCTTCACATATATATGTATTGAATATGTGTGGGTTTAATTTTATGCATTTATTTATTTTGATGAATGAATGGATGGCTTAATGTGATTGAATGCGTGGGAATGTTGAATCGTTAATTGTATGGTGGTTTTGGGTTAGGATTTGTTTATGATTAGATCATTGTGTAAGCCATTAAAGGGCATAGGATTTATGTAATTTTATTTGGTTTTCGACACCATAAAATTGTAATTCCGATCACACAAAAGTTAGAACGGAGCCCGGAATTCAGAAATCAGCCACCGCTCCTCCGAGGCCAACCTCCGAGCCACTGCCCGACGCCGTATGGACTCCGTACGGACGCCGTACTGACTGGCCCCGGCGGCCCCGTTTTGACGCCGTGTGGCCCCGCCTGACGGTCCAGAGTTTTTTTTTATTTTTTTCTGAAATTAATCTGTTATTTTTTTAAATTTTAAAATGTTTAAATATCCTATTTTTGAAATTTGATATTTAAATAATAAGATATTTTTGTTGTCTTAACAAACTTTTTTGAATATCTTATTTAAATTTTATTTTTTTCAAAATAACAGATTTTAATTTAAATTCATTTCAGTTTTAATTAAAAGTTGTTTTAATTAAAAATAAAAATAAAAATAATGATTATTTAAAAGTTTGTTTTAATTAATCAAAAATAATTTGAAAATTGTTTTCTTATTATTGTTCTGGACCAACGATGCCACATATCCTACAGACAATAAAGTAAAGAAGCCCGATGGAGATCAAGGCATTTTATTTTATTTATTTTAATTTTATGAAGTGGTTGTAAAATTAGAAATACCCAAAAGCACCCGGTTCAACATTTATTGTTTATTTATTTATTTAAATAATTATATTCATGTGATTAATATGATTGATAACATGTTCATGCATTGTTTGCCATACATGAAAACCCACACAGTTATAATCATGCATCTCATTAGTAGAAACATGATTATTAGGATTGTCCTATATGTTTATATGAATTGTTTTGTGAAATCAATTGCATGTAAATTACTTAGTTTTATTTTGAAAACTTGGTAAAATATCACACCAAATTTTAAGTATTTATGACTTAATTTCTTTAAACCAACTTTATTTTAAAAAGTGTTTTTTAGTAAAGTTTAGATGAACATGATTGGTAATTTAAAATTGGACATGGACCTAGAAACTCGCTTTCTTTCCAATTTTAATTGTGTTCATAAAGTTTAAAGAAACTATAATTAATTTGGAATTAATTAGGTTAAAAACACATATTTCAAAATAGTGAGTGGGAGAGGGTTGATATCTTAAACATAACCCATGGTCTCCATTATTAATATAACACCGTGAGATATGAATAGCGCCTTGCGACGGCTTTGCTTTCGTCCCCCTAAGGAAGGTGTCTGGACATATCAATAGCAAGGTTATATTTCTTACATAGATAGGAACTAATGATGTATTTTAGGCTTCACCGACCCTAAGGCGGCATGTCCTAAGTTAAGTCATGAACTCCGAAATAATGAGTTACACTTACAAAGTTATGATTAAGCTTGAGAGTGGATAATCATAATTTGACCAAACTAAGCGGTACTTTAATGTTTAAAAGAGAAAATAAAGAGTTATTTTAAGTATTAAACAATAAAGATAAGAATGTCTTATAAATTCTCTAAAATTAATTTGACTGACCCTAAGGCGGCACTTTAATTGTTAGAAAACTTTATCGTGGAAATTATTCTTTATTTTATGTGTTTTAATTGTGCTCATGCATCACGTTTAATTTCCGAAACTTTGATATTTATTTTTCTAAATATAATAATAATATATTTGTATTTTTATTTTATTCAGAATATGTCTATCTCTGGAAATCCCATCACTGCTTTGATTGCACAAGAAAAATTAACTGGTGATAACTTCATAAAATGGAAATCAAATATGAATCTGTTGTTGGTTAGTGAAAACCACAAGTTTGTCCTAAATGAGAAATGTCTTGAAGAACCTAGCGCTAATGCCCCGAAACATGTTCGGGACAAATTTGATGCATGGATTCAATCTAATAACAAAGCCAAGTGCTATATGCTTGTAAGCATGAGTGATGTCTTACGAACAAAGCATGAATCCATGGAAACTGCTTTTGAGATACTAGAATCTCTTAAGGAAATGTTTGGGCGCCCATCTGATCAAAGACGTCATGAGGCTACTAGAACCTACATGAATGCTAAGTTGAAGAAAGGTCAATCTGTGCGTGAGCATGTTTTGAACATGATCACTGTACTTCATGAAGCTGAGACGCATGGAGCAGTCATGGATGAAAAGACACAAGTAAGCATTATACTTGAGTCTTTAACTCCTGCCTTTTCTGCATTCACAACAAATTATGTCATGAACAAATTAGATTTTAACATTACACAATTACTGAATGAATTACAAACTTTTGAGTCTTTGAATAAGACCATCTCAAGTTAGGCTGAAGCAAATGTTGCTGAAGTAAAACCATCTTCTTCAAAGAAGAAAAGAAAAGGCAATAACAATGATAGCAAACCTAAAAAGGACAATCCGAAAAAGGCAAAGAAGTCATCCAAGGCGCCCGAGAACAAAAAGAACAATGACCCCAAACAAAAGGTACCCAAAGGAAAATGTTTCCATTGTAATGTCGATGGTCATTGGAAGAGAAACTGTCCAAAGTATCTCGCCGAGCTAAAAGAGAAAAAGAAAGGTAAATCAGATTTACTTGTACTCGAAGCTTGTATGGTGGAACAAGATAAATTATCATGGATAGTTGATTTTGGTTCCACTAACCATGTTTGTTCTTGTTTGCAGATTCTTGAGTCCGCAAAGCAGTTGGAGCAAGGAGAGATGACTATGAGAGTGGGAAGTGGAGCGCTTGTTTCAGCCAAAGCATGTGGAAGAGTTCGTTTAAATTTTAAGAACAATTTTCTAGTTTTGAATAATGTGCTGTTTATTCCTGAAATTACTAGAAACATTATTTCTTTATCTTTGTTACATGAGCAAAATTTTAACATTTCTTTTAATAATAATATGATTTTTATTTCAAGGAATGGGAACAATATTTTTCATACAAAACAAAAGGATGGACTGTACATGCTTAATCCAATAGAAAAATCGCTCAATAATTCTGAATTGTTTAAAGTAGCTGTTCCGCAAAGTAACAAAAGACAAAAGGTTTCTAAAGAAAATGACACGTATCTATGGCACTTAAGACTAGGTCATATCAATCTGGATAGGATATACCGGTTAACTAAAGATGGACCTCTAAGGGAACTAAAAATTGGAACCCTACCGGTTTTTGAATCCTATTTAGAAGGAAAATTGACTAAACAACCTTTCACTTCGAAGGGATATAGAGCCAAAGAACCACTAGAGCTAATACATAGCGATGTATGTGGTCCAATTAACATTCAAGCTCGAGGTGGTTATGAATATTTTGTCACATTCACTGAAGACTATTCTAGATACGGTCATGTGTACCTAATGCTTAAGAAGTCAGAAACTTTTGAAAGGTTTAAAGACTTCAAAGCTTTAGCTGAGAAGCAATTAGGTAAATCTTTAAAAACACTTCGATCTGATCGTGGTGGTGAATATTTGGATTCTGAATTCAAAGATTTCTTGCTGGAGCATGGAATTCTATCCCAACTCACAGCACCTAGAACGCCACAACAAAACAGAGTTTTAGAGAGAAGAAATCGGACTCTGTTGGACATGGTCAGGTCTATGTTAAGCTACTCTTCACTTCCCTTATCGTTTTGGGGATATGCACTACAAACGGCTAACTACATTTTGAATGTAGTTCCGTCCAAAGCTGTGACAAAGACACCTCTGGAACTATGGAATGGAACTAAACCTAGTTTATAACATTTCCGTATTTGGGGTTGTCCTGCTCATGTGCTAAGACCTAAATCTGGAAAACTGGATTCTAGGTCTGAAGTGTGTATATTCGTGGGCTATGCTCCAGAAACAAGAGGTGGATATTTCTATAGCCCAAGTGATCAAAAGGTATTTGTTTCGACAAATGCAACCTTTTTAGAACACGACTATATGAATGATTTTAAACCTCGGAGCAAAGTAGTTTTAGAGGAACTAATGACAGATAATATTTCATCTCCATCCTCTTCATCGGTTAATGACAAAACAACCAAAGAAGCCACATTTCCTGAAAAGGAAAAACCAGTGCAACATCGTAGTGGGAAGATTGTGAGACAACCTATTCGCTACGAACATGAGGCACACGTTCTTGTATCAGATACTGAAAAGGATGATCCATTGACTTTTAAAGAAGCAATGGAAGACCCTGATGTTGATAAGTGGCAAGAAGCCATGAATCAAGAAATGGAATCAATGTATTCAAATTCAGTCTGGGAACTTGTAGATCTGCCTGACAATGTTAATGCCATTGGATGTAAATGGATCTACAAGAAGAAAAGGGGTGCAGATGGAAAGGTAGAAACCTATAAAGTAAGGCTTGTGGCCAAAGGCTACACACAGAGAGAGGGTGTGGACTATGAAGAAACATTTTCTCCTGTGGCCATGCTTAAGTCCATTCGCATACTCTTATCCATAGCTTCCATTTATAATTATGAGATATGGCAAATGGATGTCAAGACAGCTTTTCTGAATGGCCACCTTGATGAAACCATTTATATGGAACAACCAGAAGGGTTTATAAAGAAGGATCAAGATAAAAAGGTATGCAAATTGTTGAAATCCATATATGGATTAAAACAAGCATCAAGATCTTGGAACTTAACATTTGATGAAACTATTAAAACATATGGTTTCGAACAAAATGTTGACGAAGCATGTGTTTATAAATACATCAAAGGAACAATTGTGGTTTTCTTAGTTCTTTATGTTGATGATATCCTACTCATTGGGAATGATGTAGAGACATTATCAAATGTAAAGAAATGGTTGGCTGACAAATTCCAAATGAAAGATTTGGGAGAAGTGAGCTATGTTCTAGGCATTAAAATTCTAAGAGATAGAAAGAACAAGCTCCTAGCACTTTCACAAGCAAATTATATTGATAAAGTGCTTGAAAGATTCTCTATGGAGAATTCCAAAAAGGGTCAATTGCCAACCAGACATGGAATTTCTCTTTGCAAAGATCAGTGTCCTAAGACACTACAAGAGCAAGAGGACATGAGAAAGTACCCCTATGCATCAGCTGTAGGGAGCCTAATGTATGCAATGTTATGTACTAGACCTGACATATGTTATGCAGTAGGGATTGTCAGTCGTTATCAATCAAATCTAGGTTTGGAACACTGGATTGCGGTGAAACATATTCTCAAGTATCTCAGGAGAACGAGAGACTATATGCTAGTATATTCAGGTAGTGACCTCGAGCCTACAGGATACACTGACTCAGATTTTCAATCTGACAAGGATAGTAGAAAGTCTACTTCTGGGTCAGTATTCACTCTTGGTGGTGGAGCAGTTTTCTGGAGAAGCATTAAGCAATCCAGTATAGCTGATTCAACCATGGAAGTTGAATACATAGCAGCTTGTGAAGCAGCTAAGGAAGCAGTTTGGCTTAAAAAGTTCTACACAGATTTGGAAGTAGTTCCAGAAGTGGAGAAACCACTTGTTCTTTACTGGGACAACAGTGGAGCAGTGGCCAATTATAAAGAACCAAGAAGCCACAAGAGGGGAAAGCATATAGAGTGCAAATATCACTTAGTCAGAGAAATCGTACATAGAGGAGATGTGACCATTCTGAAAATCGCATCAGAACACAACTTGGCGGACCCGTTCATGAAGACGTTTCCAGCAAAGCAATTCGAGGGTCATGTACGTAATATGGGATTGAGAGAAATGCCTCACTTGCTTTAAGTACAAGTGGGAGATTGTTAGGAGTGTGTCCTAAAAGCATGTAAAGACATTTGTTTTTTCTGTGAATAAATAAATACAATGGTTTATTATTATTGTCATATTTAGATTGTTAAATTATTGTTTGAATAATTTTGTAAATATCAGAAAAATTCCATATTCATTATTGAGGATGTGATCTTGTATTAGTACGAGAGAATTAAGATCACATGAATGAATAAAAATAGTCAACAACAACAAATTAAAGTTATGGAATTCTTTAATTGGAGTTGTAAGTACGGTTTACTGAGTATCATAATGATACAAATAATCTAGATTCGGATTATTGATGTGGTAAGACATCTTGGTAAAGGTGCTTTATATAATATGATTATATATGACATGGACCAATATGAATTAAAGTCTTTATCCAAAAACCATTTAACAATAAAGACTTGTAATTCATATCATAACTGATGATCATTTATAGATCAACCTAAATCCTGAGTGTTCATGAACTCCTGTTCATGTTTATTAAATCTTTTGATTCATTCGTTAAGGTCTCTTCAAAGAATGAGGCTAATGACTTTTGTTTTGGAGATTTAATATCATGGATGGCTGGGAACATGTATCAACAATACAGAATCTAATCTTTCCTAACGAATCGTATATTAGTTCCCTTAAGGGTTAATTATGGAACTGAATGATTATGAGCTCAAATCTATAATTAGATTATAGATTAATTATTCACTAGTGAATTAATGGTACTTAAGGAATAAGAAGTAAATTAGAAAGGTTAAATGGTAATTCTCCCATTCTAATTTGTGAACTAATTAATTAGAGGGTTGAACTATTGTAAGATGGTTATATCAATGGACGACTTAAGAAAAATATTTTTGTAAAAGTATATCTATAACATAAAGAGTGCAATTCTGAATTTATAGTTGTTGACTGTGTTTTTAACCAACGACGTGAGAACGTCAAATACGACAAACCTTCAAGGGACTTTAAATAACACAGACAGTTTTAATCAAGAAAAGTAAATAACACGAGATTTTATAGTGGTTCAGCCCCGATTGTCGGTAATAGCCTAATCCACTTAGAGTTGTGATTATAGATCTGTACTCAAGATCAGATGGACTGAGCCAACTGAGTTTCTTCAGTACAGATTGCAAAAATACAAGAATTTATATCAGCACTTTCTCTCTCTAGAATACTCAGACCCAAATTTTCTCTCTCTAGAAAGAAGAAGCAGCAGAAGCCCCTCTCTAATCCCATAAGCCCTCTATTTATAGGCTTAGGGTTATACAACTGATATCCCTTAGAATCGGGATATTTTATTATATTTATTACATTTAAATTACAAAAAACATTCAAAATGTAACCAAACCCCCCATTTGTGGGAAGAATGAGAGATTCCCGCGTATCTTATTGAAGCTGTTTCTGGGAATCTTGACTTAGTCCTCCTCTAGCTAGTTGATCCACCTCTCCTACTGACCACTCATGCAAGTGCTGGTCGGACATGTGCATGGTGGTAGGACATGAATGGTGGTAGGACATGCACTTCTCTCCTCTAACATGGCACTCTCCTCTAGCATGCCATGTTTCTCCTCGGACCAAATCCTTGGGGTCTCCTAGGACCCCTCTCATGGGGTCTCCTAGGACCACTCTCTTGAGTTCTCCTCGGATGCACTCTCCTTAGCTCTCCTAGGATGCACTCTCCTTAGCCCTCCTAGGATGCATTCTCCTTAGCCTCCTAGGATGTACTCTCCTTAGCTCTCCTAGGATGCATTCTCCTTAGCCTCCTAGGATGCATTCTCCTTAGCCTCCTAGGATGCACTCTCCTTAGCTCTCCTAGGATGCACTCTCCTTAGCTCTCCTAGGATGCATTCTCCTTAGCCTCCTAGGATGCACTTTCCTTAGCTTTCCTCAGACCAAGGTGCACTTGGCTTGGTTATGACATCTTTCAAGCAGTCCAAATTCTTCGTCAGTCTACCGGGTCCCTTTATCACAACTCTGAGGAGTCAATGTATTTATTGACTATTAATGTGTCTTTTACTGATCATGCACTGCCACTTGTCACCTTTATTGCCACGTTATTGATCTCCAATTTTTGGGTATAACAATAGTGGAGTAATATCAGAATTAATAAATTAACTATTATAATTAAAGAGTTTAATTATTTAGTTTTAATTTATTGGAGCTTAATGTTATAGGTCCATGGTGCCCAAAATGGCTCAAACAATCACTTTCAAAGGCAAATACAAAAATGGGCAAAAAGGACTTATGTGATAAGTAAAATATTTTTCTATGTATCAAACATAATTATTGTTTAATTATGTGTAATTAATTAATTAAGAATTAATTAATTATTTGATTTAACAAAAATATTATTAATTTATTTTTGGGATTTTTGGTATTTAAATAATAATAAAAATTGGGAAAAATCACATGCCTGCACATGCATGTGGTACACGTGTGGCACAGTGCACAGGCACTGTGCCACACCCATAAGAGATGGACTGAGTCTCTTGATTCCACAATTTTAGTTATTTAAATATTAAATAAATAATGAGATATTTTAATATGATTAAAATATTATTATTTAAACAAAAATCTGATAACTGATCAGTTATTTTGAATTTGTTTAAAATAACAAATATTTTAATATATTGGATATCAGTTTTCACGAACGTAAGTTTTCAGGGATAGAAAATATCTAGGATTCTCTCAGAGAAAGAGAACAGTGACAAAAACAAAGGTCATTGTTCTTCACAAAACCTAGGTCCAAACTTTATCACATCTCATGTGTTGAGAACATCTGATAAATAGTTATTGCCTATTATTTGTATAGCGAGCCCACACTCGTTCTTTGTGTGACTGAGAACATTTTTAAAGATCTTGGTGTGAGATCTCTAGGATTCAGCCATACGAAAATATAGCAGCAAGGAAGGACCTGAGGTAATTTTTTTATTCTTGTCCTTGATTCAATATATATATGAGTGTGAAGAAGTAGATCTAGAAATCTTATGGGATTAATCTGACAATTTGATTGTTGTTCCGCTGCGCATAATCTCTGATTTGATCAATAAAAACCAACAAGAGGCGCATCATACAGTCGTTCCCACTGAAAAGGATGTTCAGCAACGTCCTAGAAAACAACAGGTGAGCCAAGACGATGCTGGGAGTTTAGCGTCACTCCCACCAAATACTAATCTAGGATATCAAACAGCCATCGAGATGAAGAATGCCCAATTAAGGAGCCATATTTCTCTGGCTAACAGATAGATCAAGAGTACCTATCTTGGTTACCCCCTCTTGCGACCGATGCTAACGTCAGAAAGAGGCAAAGTGGGTCCCAAAGGTCCCACAGGAATAACTGACCCAATCCCAGTCATTCTGTTAGAACCAAAACTCTGAGCTCTTTACCTCCAGAGAAAAATTCGTGGAGTGCTCAGCTTGCTAATCATCACAGGAACCAACATCCCCAAGTTAGTTGATTAGTCAGGACTGCGACTCCCAACTCTGTGCCTTCCTGCCAGATTCCAAGGAATGTTCATGACAACCCAGCATGGCGAGTGATAAGGAATTTTTTTTTTTAATATTTGATAAGTTTTTCTTTGCTTGGATGGTGTTATGATAGCATTTTTTTAGTAGTTTTAACTTAATTTCGCGAGTCTACAATATATTTCCTACATTGCATTTTATGATGATAAATTTGACATTTTGATGGTAATTGTATTTTATGAATAATAGGTTGAAAAAGACTCATTGAGATGATGTTAAAATGAAGTATTAAGAGCATTCCAGGCTTTCAGGATTAAAGTGATGAAGTGGTGGCAGTGTAAAAGCTCTCTAAGTTCGAGAATTGAAGAAATTGAAGCTAGGCTGCGGCCCATAAAATTCAGGCCGTGACCCATAAAATTCAGGCCGTGACACTTTAATTGCAATTGATGTTACAGATTGCATGTTTCAGTTGGGCCGCTACCCAGAAAAAGTAGGCCGCTGCCTACTATGTAGAAAAGTGAAGTTGGGCTGCTGCCCAGATTTTTCAGGGCGCGACTTGCGCGACAAGTTTTGTAACGACGCAAAATTACTATTTAGGGAATAATTTTTTTATGTGTGATTTAAATGATTAAATGCATGATTATGTGATGAGCATGCTTATATGATTATATGGATATATGAGATGCATGATTATGAGTATTAGTATGCTTGTAGGCCCTGCTTAGCTTATACGGGCATATTTGTAATTTTGGCCTGTTGATGGCATAAATGTAATTGTTTGTGATATATTGTTGATACCACATTACTAAGCGGATATATTTGTAGTTGGTGACTTGAGGCGATCCTAGTAAGCGGTTTAGCGAAATAGTCACAGCAGGGACATATACCCAGCTCGGGGGAGCCTGGGGTATTTTTGAGAACTTGGGAAATATATTGGAGACTATTTGAAATTGAGGAAAATAATTGGTGATTAGTTAAGTGATGGGGTTTAAGCAGTAATTATTAGGGACACTCGAGGAATTAGCAGGAATTGGGAACAAATTACCGAAATGCCCTTGGAATGTTTAAAGGCTTAGGTTTTAATGGGAGGGTAAAATGGTCTTTTAGATGGTTAAATGAGGATAAGTGTTATTATGCCATTTAGCCTTAGTGGAAGTTGTAGAAAATAGTAGAAACTGAAGGAAAGAAAGAAAGAAGAAAAACAGGGACTCTTTGCTCTCCAATACGATTTCCTCTCCTTTTACCATTTCTTCTGGAATTTGAAGTTGTAAACTCAGAGGAGGCTTAGGCTAGAGCTTGGAACTTGGGTCCTTGGTGAAGCTAGAAAGTTCTGCTGGAATTAAAGTTCAATTAAGGTAAAGCTTAAAGATTTTGGTCTGAATTTTCTGACATTGATGAGTTATTTCTGAATTTGAGATTTTGGATGGAAATTCAAGGATTTGAGCTTGGGGAATTGAGGAGCTAAAGGCTAGAAGGGTACTAAGGGCAACCTAGGATCGGATTCTCCATTAAAGGTAAGGATTTCTGGGTTTGATCATTTGAATTTCTGGGTAGTTTCTGGTTTTTCTGATGAAGTTCTTGAGCTTCAAGCTCGACACTTGTTTTTCTTTGTTTGGTGGTGCATGTGGCCAAGTTTGATGTTGTTGGGCCATGTGGGATGAGATGTAGTGGATGGTAGGCTTAATTTGAAGTGTGGTTGAGCTTTTGAGGGGTTTTAGGGAGTTTTGGCTCGGGAAAATTCGAAGGAAGAACCCAGAAAAATGTTGCATGCTGGTTGTAGCGCTAGCATTGGAGAGCTACATCACTAGGCCTCATTTCTTGGGGGGTTTTAGTCTTTGTCTGTAGTGCTACTCTGCCTTCATAAATAGATTTTTGGGTATTTTCTTAGGGTTTTCGCCCAGGGGCTCGGGGTTTGATTCCACCACCCCGTTTGGTGGAATTAGGGCTTCCCGAGGGCTCGGGATCGGTCCTAAGGTTAGGTTACGAGATTGAATGCTAATGAGGGTTCTATGTTACGTTTGTGACTAGGTGTATGCTAGGGCTCGGACAGGATCATGCTCGAGGATCATTTCAATTAAGCAAAGTGCTCGGAATCAAAGGTAAGAAACTGCACCCGGATATGTGATTATGTTGGGACTAAGAGTTCCCTATATTTGTTTATGATGTCATGAGATGGTATTAAGCCATGGGGACATGTGATAAACGACCTAAGAGTGCCATAATCAATATTTGCGCACAAGGCGCGGCTCGACCACTGGTAGCTGAGGTTAATTACTGATCTCGGCTTAAGCGAGCCGGAGTCAGTGGGACAATCAGGGGGTGCGACCTAAGGGCGTCCCTGGATTTTGGTGAGATATGTTTATTGTTGTTTAACCTAATGATTGTGACGAGTTTGTTAGCTGAATAACTGATTATTGGCTTGAAGGTTGGTATCATTGTTTATGTGAACAATATGACCTGTTGTATGTCTGAGTGATGATTTGTGAATTATCTGTCTGTTGGTTGTCGCTTATGCTATGCATTATAGTTTTCTTGTTGGGCCTTGGCTCATGGGTACTACATGGTGCATGTAAAGGCAAGGGCAAGGTGGACCAGTCCTGAGTTGGAGAGCTCTAGGGCTGAATGTACATAGTCAGCTAATCGACTGCCACGACCGAGGATTGGAATAGGGACAGGAGGACCTAAAATGTCTATTTTGCCCTTAGAGTGGCCAGTAGTTGTATATTTCCTGGAATTTTGTAAACTGTCCTTAAACTTTGTCTCTTTTGGGATCCCATATATGAAATGTTTATTTATATGAAATGTATCTTTTATGACCAAAATATTTTAACCCTAAATCAATTATAGTTTCAGTAACACGTTTCTAACTAATGACTTGATTAGCAAGTCTTGCACCTTTATAAACACACAGTGTAATGGTCTTGGCTACCCAGGGCGTTACAAGTTTTTCCTATATTCCGTTTTAGGCCGCGGGCTGCGATGCTATTTTCAAATTTTTAATTACACTTTAAATATAATTTAAAGGGGGCTATAAAGTCTATTAGGGTTAATTGGAGAATAAGTTTTTATTATGGTTTTTTGAGAGAAAAAGACTCATAAATGGTTGGAGAGAAGACAACAACACCATTGTTCATCAATCTAGTTTCTTTTCTTCCCTAAAGCTCTTTAATTTTAAATATAACTATGTTTGTGATTATGATTGCTATGATGGAGTAGGTTCTTTTTAGGTTAAGGATTATTTCGAAACCGAAGACATGAATTCTTAATTGTTGATAATGAGTATTATTCTTTAATTTCTCTCAATATTACACTGCTTCTATTTTTCCAATTGAATGTTACAAATTTTGTGATTTCTTGTTAGGTGGCCAACTAATTAAGGTTTTACATTGTTCAATGGTCATCTTAGAATTACTACTGACCTAATAGTTTAGGATTCTAAGTGTATGTGATAAATTGCAATAGATAGTAATGTCAAAAATATTGTTGACTGTGATGAAAAATAGAACCTAGGTTAAATGAATAATATGCTTCATTAATTTATTGCCTAGATTAACTTGTCTCCATAGGATGTAATGCTTTACCTAAGTTGAATAGATTGTATGCTTCATAGAATTATTGCTTGGCTAAAATAATTAATTATTGAGCGCTTCGCCTTGATTACTTGTAATAGGGAGATTGGGATAATTGTCTACTTCAGGGTTAACTGCGGGGTTCACAGATTAATTGAGAAATTGTAACAATATTTCTTATTAGTGATTAGGAATGATTATTGAGGGTGGAGATTAACCTTTAATTGTTTCTTTATATCATAATGTCAATCTTTATTTGCTTTCTAGTTTATATTATTTAATTTTGACTTTGAAATCTAAATCCCCCTTTTAAGTCTTAGTGCTAATTATTGAATATTAAAGTGAATGATAGTCCTCGTGGGTTCGACCTATGCTTGCTATTATACTAAAATAATTGGATGTATTGAAAGTAAAATAATTGTTAAATTTGTTGTGGAATACGACACGCATCAAATTTTTGGCGTCGTTGTCGAGAACTATTATTATTCATTTTATTATTCATATTTATTTTTCTAATACTAACTAGTTTCACTCGGGCAATTTCAGGTGTATATGTCTGGTGAAGATGATACCCAATAAAGGTTATTAAGGCTTAGACAATATCTTGTGTCATCGTCAGCTTATTGTTCTTCAAGGACAATCACCGATAATCCACTCTTTCAACGTCTTGCTCAACAAGTCAATCCTATTTAAGTGCCATTACGATCTCACAATGACTTTGATTTAGACGATTCGGTTAAGTCTTATAAGACAATTTCTCACAATAGGACGTTGAAAGAGTTGGCTGCGCTAGATCTTGACAAACAGCCACTATGCATCCATTATCCACCTTTGGATGTAAACTTTGAGCTGAAGTTGGGCCTCATCCACTTATTGCTTTCTTTCCATGGGCTACCTGGTGAGGACCCGAATAAACATTTGAAGGAGTTTCATATTATCTGTTCTAGTATGAAACCTGCTGCAGTGACTGACGAATAGATTAAGTTGCGAGCTTTTCCTTTCTCCTTGAAGGATGCAGCTAAGGAGTGGTTGTACTATCTTCCACCCGGTACCATTGAGACCTAGAATGGTACGAAGACTATGTTCTTTGAACAATATTTTCCAGCATCTAAAGTTGGAAGCATCAGAAAAGAGATATGCTAAGTATGATTGCAGTGGTGCTAGGAGCATGGTAGTCGGCTCCAGTACATGCTCAGGGTATGCCGTAGCACCTCCACTTTAGTACGTAGTTATACCTCCACCATCTGTTTTGTACAAATGTTAGAGGTTGGCTGGGAAGGACCACATTAGGTACCCTACTCGTAAGACCATTACTTGTCTGGTGTGGTGTTTAGGGTCAGACACCTAGGGCCTTCAGAGCCGTACCCCCATACGTACTTCGTATTTGTATGATCTCTTTGAGTCATTTGTAGGTTTTCTTATACTCATAATGCATCTTACTCTCTTAAACTTTAAGTGTTGGAGCCTTTATGGATCATCATGGGAGATGCGATCCTAAAAGGCATGGGAGGCCAGAGCCTTGAGGTACCCGTCGCGGGGGAAATGACCGGGTGCAAGGTTATGCCTCGCGAGGTGTGGCGCAAGATGTGAGCCAGTGGTGTGAGGCATTGGTGTGCAGTAGGGGCCTGCGGCACGAGGTGGGCTAGCGAGGCGAAGGCAGGGGCCATGAGTGGGTGGCGCTTGAGGTGCGGTGCGAGGTGGAGGCAGGGTCCACGAGTGGGTGCTACATGATTTGTGGTGCGAGATGCAAGCCAGTGGCGCGAGGTGCTGGTGCGCAGTAGGGGCCTATGGAACAAGGTGGGCTCGCAAGGCAGAGGCAGGGGCCACGAGTGGGTGCCATGCGAGGTGTGGTGCAAGACGCGGGCTAGTGGCACGAGGTGCTGGTGTGTAGCAAGGGCCTGTGGCGCGAGGTAGGCTCGTGAGGCGGAGGCATGGACCACAGCGGGCATCTCGCAGAGGTACCCGAGTGAAAGCTTTGAGTCAAGCGTGAGGCGAGCTTCTCCAGGCATGGGTTGAGTGTCTCGGCGATGCTACCCAGGCAAGATCGCGGGCCTAGTGCGAGGCGAGCGCTTCGCGGGACCACTGGTGTGAAACAGATATATTAGGCATGACGGAAGGCCGAAACGGTGGTAATGTTGAGACCATGTTTGATGCATTTTTCACTAAGTCAATGCTCCAAGAGACCAATGGGGCTTTGGTCATGGTTATCTGGACCTTTGAGAGGCTTCAGACAAGAGTTGGGAGTCTTTCATTGGTCTGGAGATTTTAGCATCCACACCTCCAATGCCTAGTAAATTGTCATCCAAGCCAAAAGTTGATTGCTCAGTTGATGAAGATGTGCCTCCAAAGCCAACCTACCCTCACAACCAACCCCTAAGCCTACTTTTGTCACCCCACCTCCATTCCCAAGCAGATTGAAGAAGACTAAAAAGGAAGAGGTTGACAAGGAAATTCTTGATACATTCTGTTATCCCCAAAATTTGAAAACGATGACGTGGCAATAGAAGTGACAAATGACAAGGAATGGCTGGGTGATTTGGCTTGGGAGTGATCCAATGGACCGGTGAAGATTTTTGACTGACCAGTCAAGTGTCATGACCGACCAGTCATGTGCTTGACCGACTAGTCAAGTGTCATGACCGACCAATCATGGGCTTGTCTGACCAGTCATGGGCTTGTCCGGCTAGTCAGGTGCTTGTCCGACCAGTCAAGTGTTTGGCCGACCGGACATGTGTTTGGCTGACCAGTCACTTCTCTTGCCCGACCAGTGAGGATGTGGCCGACCAGTGAAGTGTTTTGGCCCTTCAGCTTTCCTTCTGGGTGTGATGTGGACCGACTAAATAGAACAGTACTACACAAAAGATCCCAGTAACAGCATCAGCTAGAATCGGTCATACCGGCGCGGGAATCTCTCATTTTATCCCAAAGAATTGCATATTGTTGTATTTTACATATTATTATTAATTAAATATTGAAAGAATAATAGAAAGATCCTGATTATGAGGGACTGCATTTGTACGATCCTGGGCTTATAAATACAAAGCTCATGGCATCATGGGGAGGATTCAGATTCTAATTTTCCATAGATAGAATATTTGTATCTTGAGAGAAATATTGTATTCTTTTGATCTGCACTGAAGAAACTCAGTTGACTCAGGTTCATCTGATCTTGAGTGTAGATTCATAATCATAACTCTAAGTGGACTAGGCTATTAACAACACTTTGGGGCTGAACCACTATAAAAATTGTCTGTGTCGTATTTTTCTCTTGAAGGTTTTTTGTCGTTTTGATGTCTACACGTCGTTAGCCAAAACCGCGACCAACATTTTGGTGCTTTCATTGAGAGCTTGAAGAGAAAGACAGACAATCACTGTAGCATCATGGCGCCTAAGAACACCAATGCGGCCTCCAAGAAGCCAGGTTCCTCTAGAGAGCCTGCTAGATCAGAAGGTCCTGGTCCTCAAGACCATGAGACTGAGTCTAGAGTCCTGCTCGAGGACAGAACTCCAGAGGTTGAACAACTCCAGGAAGCCATGGGGGCTTTCCAGGAGGAAATGGCACAATTCCACGCCCGACAGGAGTCGTTCGCTAAAGAAATGGCTAGATAGAAGGCTGCATTTGAGCAGCAAAGATAGAAGATGGATGCTAGGAGCGAAGATATTAGGAGACAGCAGGAGGAGGCCAATAGGCGACATCACAAGGCTGCACTCACTTTGGAGGTAGCTACGTAGCTGGCCTAGGCCAATGCCTAAGCTGCAGCACGAGGAGAAGCCACCCAAGGAGCAAGGACCATGGAAGCTAGTCGCAAAAACACTGACAGACCCAATTCTTGAGGACCAAATAGAAGTGGTAGTAACCCACCTGGTCGGGAAGAAGATGGGGTCCAATCGGGCACTCCCTCATCCCAAAGGGGGAACTCCAGAACCCCCTCAACGAGCCACCGATCAGAGACTTCCAGATCCGGAAGTCACAAGTCAGGCAGTAAGAAAACTCCACCTGAGCTGGAGCAAAATAGAGCTCCTCGAGGTAAAGAAACTTCGCACTTCAAAGACGGGCGTGTTCGTGATGAAGCTGATAGTCATCACACTAACCAGTTGAAGGAAAAGAATGACAACAACTAGCGAGGAGGAAAAGACTGCCTAACACAGACAGGAAGGCTACCACTGCATCCCAACCAGCAGCGCAGTGGTAAGGAGAATGTCCCGCACGGCAGGCCTTCCGAAAAAACTCGGAGTACAGTGTTCGATCGGTTAGGGAGGCATACCTCTCAGAAGGATCTAAGAGATGTCATTGCCGACAGGAGAAGGATCGTCCCGGTCGAAGGGCGAGATCCGAACCGACCTACCAGTCAAGTAGAAATACTTGATGATGGTGCGCCGGATAGGAGCGCCCGACCAGGCGGTCCTGAGAATGAGTCCTAAGTAGTGGCCCCAGGCATCCAACCCCAGCTTGATGCTTTGATAGAAGTAGTTCGAGGTCTGTTGAAACGACCTTCTGCAACCAATCCAGTAGACCACAGGAGTGGCAGCCCATTTTGTGCTCGAATTGGAGCAGCCCAGTCACCAGCGAAGTACAAAGCACCGGTACTGCCAGTTTATATAGAAAAGGCAGATCTAATAAGGCATGTGGGGAAATTCGAAGACCAAATGGATCTGCTCGGAGTGAGTGATGACTATCGGTGCAGAGTTTTCCCCACTACATTAACTGACACTGCCCAAGAGTGGTATTGGAAATTTAAGCCAAACTCCATCACTTCTTGGGAAAGTTTCAGGAAAGAGTTTTGCAGGCAGTTCAGTGCTGCTCGGACCCCTCTGGTTTACACCAATCACCTGGCGGATATTAAACAATGGAAAGATGAATCTCTCAAGAACTACATACAAAGGTTCATGAGAGAAGCCAACCGAGCAACTACAGTTGGAGATGAGGGGAAGATGGCGGCCATTTCTTCTGGCATAATCTATCGGAGTCCTTTATGGGACAATATTCATCGCAATCCAATTTCAACGTTACAAAAATTTCTTGACTGGGCAGATAAATATATGAAATTGGATGACGCGATTGAGAAGGGAGAGAAAGGCCTGAACAATCCGAGCAGATCGACTGATCCTCCAAAGAATGGTGGAAATGATCAAAGTTGTGGTAAGAAACGTGGAAATAACGGGTCTGACCGCCACAATGAAAATAAGGCTAAGTCGGGACCAAACAACAAGCCAACTAAGTATGAACCTCGGTTCACCAATTACACCACTCTTTCGGCTAGCCAAGCGGAGATATATCTCGCAAGTCATCAGGAGGTCCCCTACCGGAAACCCCACCCATCAAGAAAGAGATGAGTAAGAGAGATTTGAATAAGTTTTGTCGTTTCCATGGAGACTATGGTCACGACACGAATGAATACAATCATCTCAAGGGCGAGATAGAGTTTCTCCTCGGGTCGGGAAAATTGAAAAAATATCGAGCAGAAAAGACCCAAGGAGAGGGAAGTAACAATAATCCTAGGTTTAAGCGACAGCGGTCCCCACCTTTGCAACCTGAGCCTGTGGACTTCACTCTAGACACCATATGTGGAGGTCCACATCTGGCTGGGGATAGCAACAAAGCAAGGGAGAGATATGCTCGAACACTCCGACATGAGTTAGACGCAGCATCAACGTCCGAGGTCATGACTGTAGAGGAGCGGCCTCCGAAGAACCCACGGTACGAAAGTGAGTCCCTCACTTCACTGAAGATGATGCACAACACATGAGATATCCTCATAATCACCCTCTCGTCGTGACAGTCCAAATAGCAAATGTGAAGGTGAAGAGATGCCTAGTCGACACAGGGAGTTCTGTGAACATTATCTACAAATCATCCTTTGAAAGGATGAAACTATCTATCAATGACTTGAAGCCATGCTCTCAAGTCATTTATGGATTTACTTGAGAAGGGTTATCACTGGCTGGAACGATCAAGTTACCACTCACAACGGGGGATGATCCCAAGCATGAGACAGTTACGACAGAGTTTTTGATAGTCGACTGCCCGTCCGCCTATAATGTGGTTATTGGTCGACCACTACTCACAACCTTGCATGTGGCAGTCTTTATATGGCACCTTTCTATGAAGTTCCCGACCAGTGGAGGCATAGGTTGCGTCCGAGGAGACCAGAGAGAAGCTAGAGAATGTTATAATGCCTCGGTGGCTAAAGCACGAAAGAGGGCTAAAGAAAACAACATGATTGTATGTGCAAATAGAGAGGAGGTAGAGGAGATGGATGTCGACCAAAGCTTTACAGTCGTAGCCGATCAGGAAGGAATGTTTGAAGAGTTTGGCCAAGAAAGCACTCTTGGTTTAAGTGAACAACAAGCCCCATCCGGTGATGAAGTCACCAAATAGAGCGTTGCCCAAAGCGAGGGAATGGACTTCGATCCTCGCTTTAGGGATTATGATAGTGAGGTGGGACCTACGGAAGAGTTAGATGAGGTTCCAATAGATGAGAATGACCCGACCAGAGGGGTCAAGGTTGGAAAAAAGCTGAGGTTAGAAGTAAAAGCACAACTGGTAGAATTTTTGTGGAGGAATCAAGATGTCTTCACCTGGTCTCACAAGGATATGGTGGGTATCTCACCAATTGTGATCACTCATGTGCTCAACATGGATGAAAGCTATCCAGCAGTACAGCAGAAGAGAAGGTTGCTTGACAAGGATCGAGCAAAGGCTCTCAAGGAGGAGGTGGAGCATATTACCCTACCTGGGTTTCAAACCCAGTATTAGTGCCCAAGTCCAATGGAAAGTGGAGGACTTGTGTGGACTTTACCGACCTAAACAAAGCATGTCCAAAGGACTGTTTTCCTTTGCCAAGAATAGACCAGTTGGTGGATGCAACCTCTAGTCATGAAACTTTGTCCTTTATGGACGCTTACTCGGGGTATAACCAGATTAGTATGCATCCTCCCGATGAGGAGCATACCAGTTTCCGAACAGACATAGGGCTGTACTGTTATAAGGTCATGCCATTCGGCTTGAAGAACGCGAGAGCCACATACCAGCGTTTAGTGAATGGCATGTTCCGTGACTTAATCGACAAATACATGGAGGTGTACATAGACAATATGATGGTGAAGTCAAAGGAAGTTGAAGGACATGTACGAGATTTGGAGGAATGCTTTGTAGTATTGAGAAAGTACAGCATGAAGTTGAATCCCCTCAAATGCTCGTTTGGAGTAAGTTCAGGAAAATTTCTTGGGTTTATTGTTAACTCGTGAGGAATATAAGCAAATCTAGAGAAGATAAAGGTGCTCGCAGAAATGAAGTCTCCAGCCAGAATTAAGGATGTGCAAAGCTTGACGGGGCGTATTGCTGCTCTAAGCAGGTTCATCTCTAAATCGACGGACAAGTGTGTCCCGTTTTTTAACTTGCTTAGAGGAAGCAAGAAGTTTGAATGGACGGAAGAATGTGAGCAAGCTTTTCAAGCCATAAAGGAACACTTAGCTCAACCTCCTTTTCTTTCGAAGCCAGTTGATGGGGAAGACCTCTTTATTTACCTAGCAGTCATAGAGCATGCTGTTAGTGCTGCTCTAGTGCGAAAAGAAGATAAAGTACAGCATCCAATGTACTACGTTAGCAAGCGACTAATAGGAGCAGAGTCCAGGTATCCCGTGATTGAGAAGTTGGCCTATTGCTTAGTACTTGCATCTCGCAAACTACGACCGTACTTCTAGGCACATCCCATTAAAGTCCTTACTCACCAGCCTCTACGTCAAGTCTTACAGAAGCCAGAGTCATCTGGTCGTCTTCTTAAATGGGCGGTTGAATTGGGTCAATTCGAAATCAAATACCAACTGGGGTCTGCTATCAAGGGACAGGCTTTGTCAAATTTTATTGCTGAATGTACTGGGATTGCTGATATTCCCGACCGGCAAGAGCGTGTAACTGGGCAGAGGGAGGATCTTCCTGCTTGGCGACATTTTGTTGATGGGTCATCAAACAAACATCATTCAGGAGTAGGAATTATATTAGTCACGCCGGAGAAGCTCCGAATTCATTGCGCATTAAGATTCAGATTTAACGCTTCTAATAATGAGGCAGAGTATGAAGCCCTCCTAGCAGGCTTGCGCTTGGCTAGAGATGTTCGTACCCGGTCGGTTGAAGTAAATAGTGATTCCTAATTACTGGTCTACCAAGTTTTAGGGGACTATCAAGCTAGGGGCCTACGCATGATGGCGTACTTGAATAAGACCAAGGATCTGCTAGCACAATTCGAAGAGTATACTATTAAGCTGGTACCATGGGAGCAGAACTCTAACACAGACGCTCTAGCAAAATTAGCTAGTGCAAAAGATGCTGAAACTTTGAGTATAGTACTAGTGGAATACTTGGTAGAGCTGAGCATTAATGAATAAGAAGCCATGCCCATCACAATAGTTGACACTTGGATGAAACCCATCATTACTTATCTTGAGCAAGGAATCCTCCCAGATAATCGTAATGAAGCTAAGAAAGTTATGAGGCAAGCTGCTAGGTATATCATGATGGATGGGGTGTTGTATAGAAGAGGGTACTCTTTGCCGCTACTAAGGCATAGCACCTGACCAGTCAGAAAACTTATTGGCTGAAGTACACGAGGGGTTCTGTGGAGATCATGCTGGGGGACAGAGTCTATCTAAAAAGATTTTGCGGCAAGGGTTTTTCTGGCCTACAATGAATGAAGATTCCATGGAGTATGTGAAGAAGTGTGATAAATGCCAGAGATTTTCTAAGGTACCCAGGGCAACTCCAAATGTCTTGAAGCAAATGCAGAGGCTGTGGCCTTTTGCAGTATGAGGCATTGATCTGATCGGGAAACTACCCAAAGGGAAAGGAGGAGTAAAATTTACAGTAGTTAGTGTGGATTATTTCACCAAGTGGACATAAGCCGAACCACTATCAACGATCACCTCGAAGAAAGTGTTAGATTTTGTGGTTAAGAATATAATATGTCGCTATGGTCTGCCCAAGAAGATATTCTCTGACAACGACACTTAGTTCGATAGTGACATATTTACCGATTTTTGCACTAGGGATGGCATCACGAAAAGTTTCTCCTCGGTAGCTCATCCGCAAGCCAATGGGCAAGTTGAAGCTATAAATAAAACTTTGAAGGATACTCTAAAAAAGCGTCTAGAGCAAGCTAAGGGTGGTTGGGCGGAAGAATTACCAGAAGTCCTTTGGTCATACAGGACTACTGCCCGGACAGCAACTGGTCATACCCCCTTTTCCTTAGCATATGGGTATGAAGCCATGTTACCTGTGGAAGTAGACCCACCATCTCATCGGAGAACCATGTATGACTAGGAGGAGAATCATCAGTTGCTAGCTGAATCTTTAGATGTTCTTGAGGAGAAACGAGAAAAAGCAAGCTTGAGAGTTGCTGCTCATCAGCAAAAGGTGGCCCGCTATTTTAATTCCAAAGTTAGAGATTGAAAGTTCCAGGTCGGAGATTTGGTCCTACAAAAGGAGTTCATAGAGACCCAGCAGCTGGAGTGCTAGGACCAAACTGGGAGGGATCGTATCAAATTGAGCAAGTCTTGCCACCCGGCACTTACAAACTTGCTCGATTAAATGGAGAGCTGATCAAGAACTATTGGAATGGCGAACACTTGAGGAAATATTATCAATAAATACTACTTACAGAGTAGTAGCTTTGTCTCAAGTGTTTAACTTGTTATTTAAGTTTGTTTGTGAACTGGGTATTTGCTAACCAGTCATGTTATTTTGAACAATTTTATTTTGTTTGAGACTCGTAATTAGACACGCTTTGTTTTTTTTTACGAGTAATAAAAGAGATCACGCGCAACGCGATTGAATCTTGCTACAAATTTTGCATATGTGTTGATTATTCTTGCTTTGGTAGTGTTCAACTGTCATTACAACTTAAAACAAAAAAGGTTTTCTGGAGGAAATACTGGGCAGTGTTCAACTGGTCGGTATCCATCAGATGAATGACCAACATTTAAATAGTTGCATGTTTTTGCAGTGTTTAACTGCTGAAATATCCTCTTTATATTCAATGTGTTTCACGAGTAATAACTGCTTGGACAAATTTGGTCAAGTAGCAAGTGATCAAGGATTTTTCAACCCTCAATCACTTGGGGGGCACATAGGGTATGCTGGTATACAATTCAACACAAGTAATAAGAACACGAGAAAAGATATTTGTTTTCAGGCTGACTTGTAAATCCTTGAAGTCAAAAGGGTCGTTAAGCTAACTTGTTTTACAAAGCTTAAGTAACTTGGAATTTTTTCAAAATTTTATGTTAGGAACAACTATTCGCGTGCAAACAAAATGCTATGCTCATAAAATGTTAGAGCAATAAGAATGTGAGAAAGCATGCTTAGTAGTAACTTATGAAATGTTTAGAATTTCTATGTTAGAAAACTAAGTACTCATATGAAAATATAAGGAATCTATGTAATAAAACTTTTAAAAGACTCAAGTCTAAAAAAGTGAAGTGTTAATGCCAATAGCTCGGCCATACGAGCAAAAGTACAATAGCAAAATAGAAAATAATTGTCTACTACTATGGTAAGGAGTCATCTGGTCGGATGGAGGTTCACTGGTCGGCTATGAGGCTCCCTGGTTGGTTGTCACTCAGGTTGATCAACACCATCCTCTGCATCAGTGGCTTCTTCCGGTCGGAGCGATAGCGTGGGAGAAAAAGGTGTGGTACCAACAGGATTAGCTGCCTCCTCAGCAGCCTTTGCCTCGCATTTGGCAAGCTATTCTGTTTTGGCCTCCTCTGTGAGAAAGTCAAGGTTGAGGGGTATGTTCAACTTCCACACCTGGTAGAAGCAATTGAAACAAATCTCCTCGTAACGAGGGAGATCGGCTTCCTTCTCTATCTTTAGCTCCTTGTTATCAAGAGTTAGTCTTTCTAGCTGATCATTCAACATCTTATTGATTTGAGTTTTTTTCTGGTTTTCGTCGGCCAGCACCCTAAGAGACCCATCCCGCTCAGCAATGGTCTTCTCTGCCTGCTCAACCTTGGATTTGAGATCCTTTTCCGAGGATGTTAAAGTCTCTACTTTGGTTTGGACTTCCACCAACTGATCATTTAAGAACTTGATCAATTCCTTGTAGTCTACTACTCGATGCTGAGCATGGTTGATAGTGATAAGTGACTGCATGGAAAACAGGAAGTTACTACCAGTAAAAATGATTAATAACAAACAGTCTTGTGATAAAATACTTACATTCATCAGTTGAGCGAGCCCTCTTTGAAAGACAACTTCAACACTAAGTCGAGGCAAGGATTCAAAGCTCTGAATCGTTGAAGCATCATGAAGGCTTTGGTCAAGCAGTTCCTTCCCAAGGTTACCAGCAATGCG
This sequence comes from Humulus lupulus, assembly GCF_963169125.1. Taxonomy (NCBI): domain Eukaryota; kingdom Viridiplantae; phylum Streptophyta; class Magnoliopsida; order Rosales; family Cannabaceae; genus Humulus; species Humulus lupulus. The sequence goes on along the minus strand of NC_084802.1, from coordinate 175,460,548 downwards.
AAGGGGCTCACTTAAGCCAGTGAGGTGAGTGGGGGTTAAGCTTACAGAGGGAGGAATCGATGAGGGGGTCTGCTGCGGGATTGTAATCAGCTCCTCGGGTTGTCTTCCTTGGCTGGTCGAGGTTGTCCTTGGAACTTTGCTTGGGGGTTTGAGCCACTTCCCTCCCCAGATTTCCTCTTCTGGGCAAGAGTGGTGTTGAATTGCTTAAACATCTCTGAATCTGCAAAAGAGTAAACACAAGATTTGTTTGTAAAAAATAGAGCAATATGTAGATAAATACTTTACTACTACCAGACAACTCTATAAATCCTGTATAACCAAGTTATTTAAAAACCAAACATCACACTATGACTACTAGACCTGAGTTTAGGATTTGATCAAGGAAGTCATCTTCTTCATCGGATGATGAGCTGAAGTCCCTATGAAGCTGAATGGTCTTTCCTTTCCCAGGCTGTGTGGGAATAACACGTCTACGTTGATCCTCTAGCAAGGGTTCCCTAATGATAAGGTCACCTGATCTACGAGAGTAGGGAGACGGTCTGGGAGAGAACAGATCGGTCACTACCTCAGTGTCAGCGTTAGACTGGTTAGTTGCATTCACTTCCTCAGTAGTACTTTCTACTAGGATGTTCTGGTTACTTGGTAACAGCCCCACCATCTGAAGATTATCCACGGTAACCAACTCTTTTACATTCTTCTCCTCAGTGCACATATTAGCCAATACTTTTGCTCGGGAACACATTTCCTTGGTAGGCAAGGGCTGGTGAAATGGACCCGTATGTGTAAAGGCTAAGTTGTTGGCTTTGATATCTGAAGTAAGAAAATACCCTGTATAGTATTTTCCGAGATTTGACTTATGAGCGATACCATGGAGGTATTTGATCCCTTTATGCCTGTGGAAGAGGTGGAAAAAACCTGTATTCTTGTGGCTTGGGTTAGTCCTGATGTCGAAGAGATAATGCACTTCATGAGGAGTGGGTGGATCCCAACCTTGCAGGAAGTAAAGGATGTATAAAGCGGACAATGCCTGAATCCCATTGGGAGCAATCTGGAAATCAGAGATGTTGAAGTAGTCCGCTACTGACCGAAAGAAAGGATTAAGTGGAATGGTAGCTCCTGCGAATACGTGATACCTAGACCAGGCGCAGTATGATCCACCAGCCTTGTTGGATCTCTGATGAGGACGCAGACATATCACGTTAACCCCTTTCAGGCCCGAGGTTTGAATGTGTTTGTCGAACATGCAGGGGTTAAGTTTGGAGGGTTTGGCTGTAAACCAAGAGGATGTTTCTTCTCATTCTTTTCTTGGTTTTTCAACGGCTAATCGTTGGATCTCGGTGGTAAATTTCTGAATGATTTTTCTCCGAGGCTTGCTGGGTTTTTGTGTCTGGCGGGGCGGCCTTCAAGAAGCCGCAGTTCAGACTTCACTACATTCCACTACCTTTTGTGTGGCCCTGCGATCCACCTAAGGGTCTTGGTCCTAAGGAAGTCTGTTGGATTTCTTCACCCTCATTTCTGAATGTTCAACCTGCTGATTGAGAAACTGTTCTTCGTGGAGGAAATATAAGGCTGATCGGGGAAGGATCTTTTTAAGACGGCGAAGCCGATCTTCGGGGGTGCAACTGCTAGGAGACTTCGATGAAGAGTCGTTGCTTTGAGGAGTATCGCTTGATTGCGGAATGGAAGTGTCAGAATTTGTATAGTTGTCACCTCCCCTATAGTCGAAGCAATTCATCTACAAAAAATAAAAATGGGGAGGCGAGTAACCATACAAGTATAAATCAATCAGTTCAACACGAAAATGTTTATTTTACTGCTCAGAAAATATTTATCTGGTCAATAAAAGTATAGCATGTATGGGGGAAATATAAATTTTGATGCCCTAAACATGCATTTGCGGCTAGGGCCGTGTAGTCCGAGCTGTTTCGCACAGTGTCCGCATGCTGTCCGAGCAGGCGTGCATATGGGCCGATCGGGTGCAGTGTGTGCATGCGTCCGAGTACAGGATGCCGAGGGTTGTTGATGGCATGCGTCCGAGTGGATAGGCCCATTGGCCTAGCGGATGATGATGCACCCGAGGAGCTGCATCAAGCAAGCATCCGAGGGGCTGCGCTGGGGTTCCGAGGGGCAGTCACGGGTTGGTCCAAGCGGAGGCAGGCGTGTCTGACCAGCCAGTGCGCGTCCGAGGAGCAGACGTAGGCACCCAATCGGATGGGGTGTTGGTCCGAGTAGCTCTTTCTTAGTGACCGATCAATGGGCATAAAATTCAAGACAACTCCCTTTGTGTCCGAGCAGCCATAAGCATTTCCAAACATTCAAGCAAGAATAAAAAAGCCATGGCCGATCGGCCATGAACACATTCCCTAAGACCTATTTCGATAAAGCCTAAGTCCTAAATAGCATTGACACAAACACATTTCCTCACCCAAAATACACAACAACAAAATCAAAATGGGGGATTTGGAAGGTTTCAAAAGTTCTAGGGATCCTATCTATCATCAAATACCAAAGGACCTAAATATGCAATTTGGGATAGAAAGCTAATTTTTCTTCAAATTTCCAAGAAATTGAAGACAAAATTGATCTGCCCATAGCCTATATAACATCAAAACAGCCACAATACACATTATATACCAAAGATTCATGCACAAGTTCAAGGGAGAATTTCTTATGGGGGTTTCAGCCTACACATATTTTCTTAAACTTTGAGAAAAAAAAAACACATAAATGGAGATGAGGAAGAAGAACTTACCCAAATGTGTTGATTTCTTGAAGAACCCTTGTGTTTTCTTGGAGAAAATTGGAGCCTTCCTTGGAGTTTTGGAGGTTTTTGGCCAAGAAATGGAGAGCATTAAGAAGCCACGGCCAAGAGAGAAAATGAGGAGTTTGTGAGCCTTTGATCTTCCTTTTTTTCTTATAAGATTGTGAACACTTGTGGGTCTATTTAAAGGGAAAAAGTGGAAATTGTTACTTATTCTTAGACTCTTGGAATTCCCTTGGGTATATTTTCTCCCCACGATTGGGAGCAGTTGATTACAGTGATCGTGGTCTGTTGTGGCGTCGTGGTTTGTTGCATAGGCAGGAAAATGTACAGTTAGATTTTTTATTATTGTGCTGTCAGTAGTGGAGAAAAAAGTTTATTATGTGAGTATATCATATAATAAACTTGGGGGGCAAATGTTCTTCCCAAAATTTGAAAACGATGACGTGGCAATAGAAGTGACAAATGGCAAGGAATGGCAGGGTGATTTGGCTTGGGAGTGATCCAGTGGAATGGTGAAGATTTTTTATTGACCAATCAAGTGTCATGACCGACCAGTCATGTGCTTGACCGACCAGTCAGGTGCTTGTCCGGCCAGTCAGATGCTTGTTCGACCCATTAGGTTATTGTCCAACCAGTCAAGTGTTTGGCCGACCAGTCAGGTGCTTGTCCGACCGGTTAGGTGCTTGTCCGACCAGTCAAGTGTTTGGCCGATCGGACATGTGTTTGGCCAACCAGTCACTTGTCTTGCCCGACCAGTGAGGATGTGGCCAACCAGTGAAGTGTTTTGGCCCTTCAGTTTTCCTTCTGGGTGTGATGTGGACCGACTAAACAGAACAGTGCTACACAAAAGATCCCAGTAACGACATCAGCTAGAATCAGTCATACCGGCGCGGGAATCTCTCATTTTATCCCAAAAAATTGCATATTGTTGTATTTTAGATATTATTATTAATTAAATATTGAAAGAATAACAGAAGGATCCTGATTATGAGGGACTGCATTTGTACGATCCTCGGCTTATAAATACAAAGCTCATGGCATCATGGGGAGGATTCAGATTCTAATTTTCCCGAGAGAGAATATTTGTATCTTGAGAGAAATATTGTATTCTTTTGATCTGCACTGAAGAAACTCAGTTGACTCAGGTTCATCTGATCTTGAGTGTAGATTCATAATCATAACTCTAAGTGGACTAGGCTATTACCAACACTTTGGGGCTGAACCACTATAAAAATTGTCTGTGTCTTATTTTTCTCTTGAGGGTTTTTTGTTGTTTTGACGTCTACACTTCGTTGGCCAAAAACGCGGTCAACACATTCCGCAAGGAAGAAGTGAATATTCCTCTTCTTTACGCTATTAAATAAGTGTTGTGCTATGCCAAGTTTTTGAAAGAATTTTACACTAATAAGCGTAAGTTGAGGGGTAATGAAAAAGCTAGTGTGGGGGAGAATGTTTCTGCAGTTCTTCAAAAGAAGCTTCCCCCAAAGTGTAAGGATCCTGGTGCTTTTACTATCCCTTGCACTATTGGGAATAAAAGAATTGAGCATTGTATGTTGGATTTGAAAGCCTCTATAAATGTCATGCCATTCTCCATTTATGCTTCATTGAATCTCGGTCTACTTGAAGAAACAGGGGTGATTATTCAACTTGTTGATAGGTCGAATGCTTATCCCAGGGTTGTAATAGAAGATGTTTTAGTTCAAGTGAATGAATTGGTGTTTCCAGTAGATTTCTATGTTCTTGATATGGAAGATGAATCCATTCCATGATCCACTCCAATTTTTTTGGGAAGACCATTCATGAAAAATGCATGAACCGAGATTGATGTGCATGACGGTACATTGATAATGGAATTTGATGGGGAGACAATTCGATTCAACATTTTTGAGGCTATGAGGTATCCAAGTGATGTACATGATGTTTACTCTCTTGATGTGCTCGATATCCTTTGTCAACGAGTCTTAGATTTGCATAATGAAGATTGTTTGGAGGTTGCGTTGAGAGAGCATCTTGTGTTGACCGATGAAGACTTTTCTGATGAGATCATGGATGTCACAATAGCACTCAATAGTGGTTTTGAATAGAATTTTAAGAAGGTTGCATTTATGGATTTACCGATTTCTAATGAGAAATTGCTGCCATCAATTGTTCAAGATCCTACACTTGAATTGAAGCCACTTTCGGAGCATCTCAAATATGTTTACTTGGGGAAGAACGATTCCAGTTATAATTGCAAGAAATCTTAACCAAGTTCAAGAAAAAAATTGATAAGAGTGCTTCAAGATTATAAAACAACCATTGGGTGGTCTATTGCTGATATTAAGGGGATTAGCCCTTCTATATGCATTCACCAAATTTTGCTTGAAGAAGGTTCTAAACCAACACGCGAGGCACAACGGAGATAAATCAACCTATGATGGAGGTTATGAAAAAGGAGATACTGAAGCTCCTTAGTATGGGTATTATTTACCCAATTTCAAACAATCAATGGGTGAGTCCAGTTCAGGTAGTGCCAAAGAAATCTGGAATCACAGTGGTAAAGAATGAAGAAAACAAGTTGGTGCCAACAAGAATGCAAACCGGGTGGTGAGTTTGTATAGACTACCACAAGTTCCATTACCGGGTGGCGAGAGGTTAGTAGGTCATCCTTATTATTGTTTTCTTGACGTTTATTCGGGATATAATCAGATTGTTATTGCACCTGAACACCAAGAGAAGACAACCTTCACATGCCCTTTTGGTACATTTGCTTTCCGACGTATGCCATTTGGGCTATGTAATGCTCATGCATTTTTCAGCGATGTATGATGAGCATTTTTTTTTTCAGAATATATTGAAAACACCATTGAGGTTTTTAAGGATGATTTTAGTGTTTATGGTGACTCATTTGATCAATTCCTTCATAATCTCACTTTGGTACTCTAGCGGTGTATTGAAACTAACCTTGTGCTTAATTGGGAAAAATGTCATTTTATGGTAAACCAAGATATAGTTTTGGGTCATGTGATTTCAGTCAAGGGAATAGAGGTTGATAAGGCAAAGATTGATGTAATTCGTTCTCTACCACCTCCGACTAGTGTGAAAGAAGTGAGATCATTCCTTGGGCATGCTGGGTTCTATAGGAGATTTATCAAGGATTTCTCTAAAATCTCCACACCACTATGCAACCTTCTTCAAAAAGATGTAAAGTTCAAGTTTAATGAAAAGTGTTTAGTGGCTTAATAATTATTAAAAGAGTTTTTTTTACTACAACTCCTATAATTCAGCCACCAAATTGGGAGTTACCTTTTGAACTAATGTGTGATGCGAGTGACTATGTCGTGGGTCTTGTTCTTGGGCAACGAGTGACTATGCTTCTCACACTCTTAATGATGCTCAACTTAATTATTCCACCATTGAAAAAGAGCTATTGGTGGTCATTTTTGCCTTGGAAAATTTTCGGTCATACTTGATTGGAACTAAAGTAATTTTTTATACCGACCATGCTACTCTTCGCTATCTATTGGCAAAGAATGAAGCCAAGCCTCGGCTGATTCTGTGGATTCTACTTCTTCAAGAGTTTGACTTGGAGATAAAGGACAAGAAGGGTTCTAAGAATTTGGTGGCAAACCACTTGAGTCATCTTATTCGGGATGAAGATAATTTTCCCATGGATGAAATTTTTTCCGATGAGCAACTCCTCGCCATGCAAGAAGTTATTCCTTGGTATGCTGACATTGTCAACTACCTTGCTTCAAAGGAGTTACCACGTGATCTCACATAAGCACAATAGAATAAAATCAAGCATGATGCTCGCCACTACATATGGGACAAACCTTATCTTTGGAAGCATTGTACAAATAAAATCATTCAAACCCTGAATCTGAATTTTGTTCCATCATTGCTTTTTGTTCTGCATATGCTTGTGGTGGACACTTCAGACCCAAGATGACAGCTCGTAAGATATTCGACAATAGTTTCTATTCGCCCATAATTTTCAAAGATTCTTATTCTTAATGTAAGGCATGTGATTGTTGTCAACGGGTGGGTAACATAACGGCTAAGGATCAAATGCCTCAAAATCCTATTTTAATTCTTGAGATTTTTGATGTTTGGGGTATGGATTTCATGGGACCGTTCCCATCTTCTTTTGGCTATGAATACATTATTTTGGCAGTCGATTACGTGTCTAAATGGGTAGAAGCAATTGCGACTAGAACAGATAATTAAAAAACAGTGGTGGATTTCATTCGCTCTAACATTTTTGTACGTTTTGGTAAACCCAAGGCTATACTTAGTGATTGAGGCACTCATTTTGTAATAAGAGTATAGAAGCATTGCTTTTACGTTATAGTGTAACTATCAAGGTGACAGTTGCTTATCATCCACAAACCAATGGGCAAGCAGAGGTTTCTAATCGTGAAGTCAAATTGATTCTTGGGAAGACCATGAATCTAGACTGGAAAGACTGGATTACAAGGCTTGATGATGCCTTGTGGGCTTATCGAATGACATATAAAACATATATCAGTACGTCACCATATCGGTTGGTGTATGGGAAGCCTTGCCATCTACCGGTAGAGCTAGAGTATAAGGCTTGGTGGGCTGTGAAGAAGTGCAACGTGGACATGGTTGCTGCAGGATAACAACGAATGCTTCAATTGCATGAGCCAGAAGAAATACGCAATGAAACATATGAGAGTTTGAGAATCTACAAGGAGAAAACCAAAGCTTTTCATGACAAACATATTCTTTGAAAGAGTTTTGTGGAAGGTTAGAAAGTTCTCATGTATCACTCTCGCCTTAAACTCTTTCCATGGAAGTTGAAGTATTGATGGTTAGGTCTGTTCACTGTCACCAAGGTTTTTCCTCATGGAACGGTTGATGTTGTAAGTCCAAGTACTGGAAAGTCTTTCAAGGTGAATGGTCAGAGATTAAAGCCATATTATGAATCAATGTAGGAAGAACAAGCTGTTGTGATTCACCTCATTGACCCAGCATATGTTGATGAATGAAGCACTAAGTCGAGCTAGGGACGGTAAACTTAGCCACTTTGTAAATTAGTTTATTTTAATTATTTTTTCTTTAACCTGAACATTTTTTTTGTATTTTTTGTTTTTGTTTCAGTAATTTTAGTTTAATTTCTATAATTAGAAATGCGAAAATGGTGAAAAAAAGAGGGATCAGGCTGTGACACACCTTTCCTAGGCCACGACCCTTTTTCAAATAGAAGTTTCAGGTATGTACGCGGGTTGCAGCACGCACTTCCTAGGCCGCAACCCTTTTTCAAACAGAAGCTTCAGCCATGGCTCCCAAGACAAACAAGAATCAAGCTTCTTCATTGGCACCAATTCCTTATGATCCGCAAAAAAATTTGTCCAACGAAGCCTATGAGAGTTACATGAAATCCATTGCTCATGACAAGGTGTGGGTTCCAAAACGAGGATTTAATCTCCAAATGCATCATGACCAACCTTTCCTCATGCATCAAATTGAGTCCCAGGGTTGGGAAAAATTGTGTGCACATCCCGAACCTTGCATTAGGCCTATTGTTCGTGAATTTTATGCCAATGTTGTGGCCCATGTGAACGACAAAGTGAAAGTGAGAGGTGTGAAAGTGTCATTTAAAGCATCTGGAATTAGTAGCTATTGTTCTAGTGTTCTATCTCGGTACCTATTCCCCCTTTGAATGATAGTAGAAGAACGACTCAACAACGTTTGCAAGCTTTGGAGGAAGAGGTCTATCATGGCCGATTTGATATTCGACCCAATACTCAACATATCCTAGCTCACAAACAAAGATTTATTGAATATGCGAGCTATGAGGATATCTGTTATAGGATGGATCAGGCTCGCTTGAATGTGGATATGTTTGGATATCCACCTGCTCCTACTTGGTTGCAGTCATACCAACCACCGATTCCCATGTCCATTCTGCCATATCATGCCCATGATGATGATGATGCTGCTGGCACTGCAGATATAGGTATTCCTGAGGAGTAACCTATTTTGAGGGAGATTTTCTTTTCTTCTCTTTCCACTTTATTTTCTATTTTCCTGAGTCCATTGAGGACAATGTCCTGTATAAGTGTGGGGGAAGGACAAAACTTCTTTACTTTGTTTACTTTCTATTATTTTATGTCTTTGTTAACATTTTATTATTTTCATTTTATTTAGTGTGTGTTACTGTGTATCTTTAACTTTAGTTCAGTTGAGCCGGGCCTTATTGAAAGCATTGATCGATGATGAAACTTTGAGTTGTGCTTAAAATGATGTTAGATAATGAGGAATTCTGTGTGATTTGTGTGCTTGACTCCTATGTGAATTGCTATTTTGATTTATGTTGTTTTTCACTCTATGGACGATTGATTTCACCACTTAAATGTATTGGAAAAGATTTATGCTTGTTGAAAAAAAAATTGAAGTCCCAACCACTCTAGAAATCATTGATTAATTGTTTGAGGTGAAATCACAAGTACACATGATTAGGAAGATGATTAAGGCCTTTCTTTGGATTGTTTGAGTCGTTCAAGTCAACCTATTATATGATAATCCTTAGTTTGCCATGTTTGAGCCATGATGACTGTTACTTTTCTTCTATGAACTAAAATTTTTGACCCTATACCTCATTGAAAAGAAAAAATATTTCATTATTGTAACCCATTGCACCATGGCTATATATATGATTTTTTATTTTGTGGGATGGTTTGTAAAAAAAAAAGGAAATACGTATGGTTTATTTGTTTGGTTGTAATTTGTGTCTGATCTCTATTTCTCTCATTGAAATGTCAAAAAAAAAAAAAGAAAATAAATTATTATTTGCAATGATGAAAAAAAATGCATAGATGCAAATTTTGCAAAAGTATAAGTGTGGGGGAAATAGAGAGATCATTATGGAAAGAAGAGTAAGAAAAAAAAAGATATTTCTTGAATTGTATGGGAAAATTGGGGGAAATGTTCAAAGAATGGAATTGATGTATGATATGGTGTGATTTGAGCTTAAATGTACCTTTCTGAACTACCCTTAACCTTAGCCTTACATTACTAGCTTATAAAGACCTTTTGATTTTTGATCATTGTGTGATTATATTAGTGGAGAATGATAGGTTAATGTCTATGGAGTGGATGATTTTCATTGAAAAATATTTTCGTATATATGGACTGATTTAAAAGAAAAATGATTTGGCAAGTATGGATTAAATTTGATACATTTAAGTTGGTGTTGTGATTAAGTGCTTATTAAAATCAAATGGTGAATTACATATGGAGTTGAAATTCTAAAAAGTATGAAAATCTTATTTGTTTTGGCATTACTTATTTGTGTGATTGTCAAAGACACTCAAGCTTTTGGACAAGACATTTGTCTAGTGAGTCTAGATTAGTTTGTATTATTTTTAATTTTGTTATTTTAGTGCTTTTCTAAGGGACTAACAAAATTCAAGTGTGGGGGAATTTGATAAGGTCATTTTTGTATTAATATTTGATAAGTTTTTCTTTGCTTTGATGGTGTTATGATAGTATTTTTTTAGTAGTTTAAACTTAGTATTGTGAGTCTACAAAATATTTTCTACATTGCATTTTATGAAGATAAATCTGACATTTTGACGATAATTGTAGTTTATGAATCATAGGATGAAAAAAACTCACTGAGACGAGTTTAAAATGAAGTTTTAGGAGCATTCCAGACTTTCAGGATTAAAGTGATCAAGTGGTGGCAGCATACAAGCTCTCTAAGTTTGAGAATTGAAGAAATTGAAGCTAGGTCGCGACCCATAAAATTCAGGCCGTAACACTTTAATTGGAATTGACGTTATAGATTGCATGTTCCACTCGGGCCACTGCCCAGAAAAAGTAGGCCGCTGTCTGTTGTGTGGAAAAGTGAAGTTAGGCTGCTGCCTAGATTTTTCAAGCTGCGGCCTGCGTGACCAGTTTTGCCTATATTACGTTTCAAATTTTTAATTACATTTTAAATATAATTTAAAGGGGACAATAAAAGATTATTAGTGTTAACTGGAGATTAAGTTTTTATTATAGTTTTTTGAAAGAAAAAGACGCGGAATGGGCTGGAGAGCAGACTACAACACCATTGTTCATCAATCTAGTTTCTTTTCTTCCCTTAATCTCTTTAATTTTAATTATAATTATGTTTGTAATTATGATTGCTGTTATGGAGTAGGTTCTTTTTAGGTTAAGGGTTAATTCAAAACCCAACACATGAATTCTTAATTGTTGATAATGAGTATTATTCTTTAATTTCTCTCAATATTAAACTATTTCTATATGTCCAATTGGATGTTATGAATTTTATGATTTCTTATTAGGTGGCCAAATAATTAAGGTTTTACATTGTTCAATTGTCATCTTACAATTACTTCTCACCTAATAGTTTATGATTATAAGTGTATGTGATAAATTGCAATTGATAGTAATGTCAAAAGAATTGTTGATTGGGAGGAAAAATAGAACCTAGGTTAAATGAATTATATGCTTCATTAATTTAATGCCATGATTAACTTGTCTTCATAGGACTTAACACTTTACCTAAGTTAAATAGATTGTATGCTTCACAGGTTTGCTTGGCTAAAAGAGTTAATTATTGAGCGCTTCGGCTTGATTACTTGTAATAGAGAGATTGGGATAATTTTCTGCTTCAGCGTTATCTGAGAAATTGAAATAATATTTATTATTAGTGATTGGGAATGATTGGTGAGGGTGGAGATTAACCTGTAACTGTTTCTTAATACGGTAATATCAATCTTTATTTTCTTTCTAATTTATGTTATTTAATTTTGAGTTCGAAATCTAAATCCCCCTTTTAAGTCTTAGTGCTAATTATTGAATAATAAAGTGAACGATAGTCCTCGCGGGTTCGACCTGTGCTTGCTTTTATACTAAAATAATTGGAAGTATTGAAAGAAAAATAATTGTTAAATTTGTTGTGGTATACAACACGCATCAGCGAGTTGGGACAAAATCAAGGAGACAAAACGCCCCATCGAATTCTTCTCGTTGCGATCAGAACCACAGGCGCAGAGAACTCGAGAGATCGGGGTAGAACCGAGATGAGCTAATTTATTCCGACCAGATGTAATGAGGACAGCCTCACCGATAAGACACCATCACTGGTTAGACATCCTACACCACCGCACCCACAGAGAGACACTTCAGTTCCTTGAAATAATAGGAGAAATCCTACCCCGTCAATGGACACTTACGACCGATGAGCACGTGATGATAATCCATGTCCTCAATCTCAGACACAGATTCATCTTAGTTCTACATAAATTCCTTGTTTCGATCCACATCCCGATCAGCGTGACCATATGAATTCAAAAAGGAGGTATCTAGCTCACAATGATGATATGAATTATACTCTGCACGGGGGAGGTTTGTCTATCATATGCGACAATGGGAATGTCCCACCTAACCAAGCTCGAACTTAGAGAGAAAAAAACCCATCAAACGCGTATAATAGGATGGGGTTTGGTGAACAGCTCCCAGCTAACCTTGAGATGAAAGATCCTACCCTCGAGCGACTGACCTTGATGGAGGAACAAATGAAGAAGCTCTTATCTGGAAAAGGAATTGATGATTGTGATTTTGATGAGGAGCTCGAACCTTTCACCCGAAACATTGCAGCAGCTCCATATCCTATTGGCTTTAGGATGCCGACCATGCCTGCGTTTGATGGAAACACAGATCCATCCGACCACCTCGGGATGTTCAGTATGTTGATGATGGTCCACAATGTTGGGTTTGACTTAAGACGTATTTTGTTCCCCACAACTCTGACCAGATCTGCCAGTCAATCTTTCAAAAGGTACAAAAAAACATTCGATTAGCTCGTGGAAGTAGTTGTCTTCTACATTCAAGATAGCATTCTGAGCTTCAAAGGAAACACATGTAGAGGCCGAATCATTAGCCAACATGAAACAACAACCTGGTGAGTCCTTGAAAGCACATCTGAGCAGGTTCACCAACGTTGCAGCATAAGCTAGAGACGCTAATGATGGATCCAAACTCATGGCAATGAGAATGGGAATCCTGGTAGGAGGTGATTTATGGCAGGGGGTTTAGCGAAAAGAAGTTAAAAGTGTAGATGAGTTCATGGACTAGTCTCAGGAATGGATAAACTTCGAGGAGGCATGATTTGATGTTGCAGGAACTACCCAGGTGCCTATTCCTCCCGTTGGAGTGGTGACAGATGTTGCAGCTATGGCTCAACCTGTTACCCAGAATAACCAAGCGAGAAAAAATAAGAGGACATGGAATGGTGAGGTCGATCATAGAGGCACCAAGAAGAACAAGGCCGGGGAGAAATTCTAGCCCATTTATGCCACCTACACTAACTTGACAGATACACGGGAACATATTTTCCTAAAGAATTCTAATCGCCTCCCGTGGAAGAAACCAGAACCATTAAGGCACCAGAGGGCGAAGAGAGATCCCTCTAAGTTTTGTCGATACCACAATTACATCGGCTATAACACTGATGATTGTGACAATTGAAGGATGAGATCGAAACTCTCATTCAGGCTGGACTGTTAGCCTAGTACGCCTGAAACCGAGTTGCTCCCAATTAATCTGACAGGAAGAATTCTCGTCCAGCTTCAGAAACTCTAATAGGCCAGCCTAGGGCTCAGATGGATCAGGGGAACCGAGTTAACACTCCTCCAATAGTAGGAGGAGATATAACTACTATTTTCGGACGACCTCATTTGGCGGACACGAGAAATGGAGCCCAAAAGAGGTATATACAGGAGCTGAAAACTCACAATGGTATGGAATTTATCCCAGTGAAATGATTATCAAAACAACATCGGTTGGAAAAATAACCAATCATTTTCATGGAAGAGGATGCTAGCCATGTTCAGTTCCCACATAATGATCCGCTGGTCGTAACCGTTCAGCTCGCTAATCGAAGGGTACGAAGGATATAGGTTGACAATGGAAGCTCAATAAATGTGATATTTAGGCCCACCCTAAAAAATATGGGATTATCCGTAATTGATCTTAAGGAGACCTCAATGACACTGTACGGATTTTCAGGTGAAGGAACAACAACCATAGGGACAATTGGGCTGGTGGTTACGCTACTGGATGATACATGAACTTTTACTAAAATACTTGAGTTTGTTATAATCAATTGTCTGTCTGCGTATAATTTGATTTTGGGACGACCCCCACTGATGGTTTTTGAGGCCATTACCTCAATCCGACACCTTGCGATGAAGTTCCCCTCAACTTTGGGTGTATGCACCTTAAGAGGAGATCAGCTCGCTGCCAGAGAATGCTACAACATTGAAATGATGGGAAAATCACAACCTGAGCAGCAGGCAATGTTCATTGTCGAAGAAGGAGAGGAGTCTCGGGTAATGGAAGTTACCCATGGGACGGAAGAACCTCAAATGAAGCAAATACGCAATACACACGGAGGTAAGAAGAAGATAATGAGGTCGCCCAATAGGATGATATTGAGAATTGAAAGGAAGAAGGAGCTGCTCGAATTCTTGAGAAAGAACCTGGACATCTTCTCCTAGTCACACAAAGATATGGCGAGAATCAGTCCGAGTATAATACTGCATACTTTGAACTTGGACAAGAATGTGCCTGCAATGCCCCAAAAATGAAGGCTTTTGGGGAGAGGATGGTCGGATGCTTTAGAAGAAGAAGTAGCTCCCTTAATTAAATGCAGATTTATCAAGGAAGAAAATTATCTGATCTGGGTTGCTAACCCCATTTTGGTCCCGTAGCCAAAAGGGTAGTGGAGAACTTGCATTGAATTTTCTGATCTCAACAAGGCATGTCCTAAGGACTGTTTCCCATTACATAGAATTGATCAGTCGGTAGACCCTTGGCATGCTTCCATCAGCGCTGAAAAGACGGAGCCGATCACAAACTCATGTCTTCCATGGACGCATATTCTGGATATAACTAGATCGCGATGAACCCTGTAGACCAAGTGCATAACTGAGCTTAACATATACTGTGACAAAGTTATGCCACTCGGTCTAAAGAATGCTGGTGCAACATACCAACGATTAGTCAACAAAATGTTCATTAACCAAATCGGGAAAAACATGGAGGTGTATGTCAGTGATATGCTCGTTAAATTAAAGACTTCCAATAACCATGTGTCCAACCTGGAAGAATGTTTTCCCATACTAAGGAGGTACGACATGAAGTTAAATCCTCAAAAGTGCCCTTTCTGAGTTTCATTGCAAAAGTTTCTGGGGTTTATAGTCAACACAAGGGGGATATAGGAAAATCCAGAGAAAATCAAATCGTTATTAGAAATGCCTTCTCCTAGGTCGGGTAAGGAAGTACAAAGTTTATTTGGAAAAGTGGCGACCCTAAACAACGTCTTTTCAAAATCCACTGACAAGTGTCTCCCATTTTACAACTTGCTCAAAGGAAAGAAAAAATTTGAGTGGACCGAAGAATGTGAACAGGAATTTGACGACCTGAAAGCTCACTTGGCTGAACCCCTCGTACTATCAGAACCAGCATTTGGAGAATCTTTGTTTCTATATCTGGCTATGATGGAAAATGCAGTCAGCGCTGTGTTAGGTCGAGAGGAAAATCAAGCCCAGAAACTAGTATACTATGTCAGTAAAAGACTTCTCGGAGCTGAGTCCTGATATCCATTAATAGAAAAGCTCGCAGTCTGTCTTATTTTGGCTTCAAGGAAGTTGAGACCATACTTTCAGTCCCACACCATCCACGTCTTAACCGACCAAACTTTAAGGCTAGTCTTGCAAAAGCCTGAAATGACGGAACGTCTACTAATGTGGGCTATCAAACTCAACCATTTCGAGAGATTATATATGCCACACACAAAAATCAAGAGTCAAACCCTCACTTACATTGTGGCCGAGTTCATAGGTTTTCAGGATGAGCCGATGAGAGAACTGGTCCAAGAGTTGTAGAAAATCTTTGTTGATGAATCCTCTAACGAAAATGGATCAGGAGATGGGATAATTTTAATCTCACCTAAAGGGCATCGATTCCATACAACTCTCAGGTTCAGATTCAAAGCATCCAATGAAGCCGAGTACGAAGCCCTATTGGCAGGGTGAGGGCAAAGAAAGAGGTAAAAGAAAAGGCGATCAAATGTTATGGTGATTTCCAGCTCATGATCAATCAGATATTGGGGGATTATCAAGCTCGCGGTGTCAAGATGGCGGCTTACTTAGCAAAGGTTAAGGGCGAGTTTTTTGAATTCGAATTTAGCTCCATTGAACAAGTACCCAGCAAACAAAATTCCAATGTTGATTCTTTGACTCGACTCATTACCACCAAAGAGGAAGATACACTTAACGTAGTTCTGGAGGAGTTCTTGCAAAAATCGAGCATAGTTGTAGAATCAGTTGAGGTCGAAATGATTGACATAAAATGACCTGGATGACCCCCATAGTGGAGTACCTCACAACTGGTAAGTTACCTGATTATTGAAAGGGCGCAAGAAAGTTGCTATATCAAGCTCCATGGTATGTTATGGTTGAAGGGACTCTATATCGACGAGGGCATTCGCTACCCCTCCTGCGTTTTTTCTGCTCGAGGAAGCACATACTATCTTAGAAGAAATACATGAAGGATTCTACAGAGACCATGATGGGGGGAAAAACCTAGCTCCGAGGGTATTTAGACAAAGCTATTTTTGGCCCACACTGACAAAGGACTCAATCTAATACGTGCAAAAATGTGACAAATGCCAACGTTTTGCCATAATTTCCCGAGAAGCTCCCGCTGAGTTAACCATGATCTCATCCCCTTGGCCATTTGTAGTATGGTGAATCGACTTGATTGGTTCTTTGCCAACAGGAATTGGAGTTCGTTATGCTATTGTCGCCATCGACTACTTCACGAAGTGGGTGGAGGCCGAGCCTCTTGCAACCATCACCTTGAAGAGAGTCCTAGATTTTTTCATAAAAAATATCATATTTTGATTTAGGCTCCCAAAGAAGATCATCTCTAACAACATAACTCAGATCGATAGTGATAGCTTCACAAACTTTTGTGAAAAATATTGCATACCCAAGAGTTTTTTGTTGGTAGCATATCCACAAGCTAATGGGTAGGTCAAGGATGTAAACAAAATCGTAAAGGCGAGCTTAAAGAAGTGGTTAGATGAAGCCAAGGGATTATGGTCCGAGCAGCTCCCACAACTACTCTGGGCATATAGAACCTCACATTGCACCTCCATAGGACATACCCCCTTTTCTCTGACCATTGGAAGTTTGGCTATGATCTCGATTGAGGCAGTAGTGACGATCAATAGACAAATTTTTTTTGATCAAGATCAAAACCACGAGAAGCGTCACAATTTTTGGTCGCCCATTTTCAACAGAAAATCACTTGTTAGACGCAGACTCAAACTCGGTGATTTGGTTCTCCGAAAGGTGTTTTTGGCATGTAAAGATCCTAAGGGCGGTGTGTTAGGGTCAAACTAGGAAGGAACATACTAGATTGTGGAGATCCTATGTGATGGAATCTTTAAGCTAGCTCAGTTAAACGGAGAAATAGTCCCATAGGTCTGGAATTCCCTACACCTTAAAAAGTACTATCAATAATTTAGTTTTCGTTAATGTTTTCGATATTATTGTTCATGTAAGAAAAATCTATACAAGTCATTTCAATTTAATAACAATTGGATTTTTACGTAATCAATATTATCATCTTATTATTGCGTGCTCATTTTGTAAAAGCGACCTAGAACATTTATAAAGTCCTGGTTGCGGGGGCACATAACCCAAGAGAGTATTATTTCTTTTAAAAAAGAGTTTAACATATTCAGATAAAGTTTGAAACTTAGAATTGGAAAAATTGATTATTCAGCGGCTTTTTAATGCTCAGATTTTCAAAATTATTCCGAATACGAACTAAGTTGAGAAATTTCTAAAACATTACAATACCTAGAAGAAAACTAGGAAACCCTAGATATAACCATGTCCGATGCCTAATTTTAAACAGTTACAATGCTATTGAGCAGACTAAACCTCCTGGATACGACCAGGTCCGAGGCTTGATAACTAACATGTATAACGCAATTAGGTGAGCAAAATCTTGGATACAAACAAGATATTGACTAAGGCACGTTAGTCGAGCCATCAAAAACCTATCTCGATCTAATGACAACCCCTAAAAATTTCAATTGCACAAGAATTCAAGACTCACAAACACAAGAAAACAATAAAGTAAGGGGAACACAAATAAGATCGCAAATTAACAAACATATATTCAAAAGTGTATAGTTATCTCGAGAAGGAAAAACCTCGATCTAAGCCCGAAGGCAATTGTTTGAATCCCTAAGGATTTAGTTACAGAAAAAAAAATATAATAAATAAAGAATAGGCATCATTGAGATCTGTCGACTTTCTCATAGGATGTCACCTTCTCGCCGTCCCCATCAGCTGCGCCGGAAGCCTCGACGATCTCAGAGGGTTCCTGTGAGAATCAAATGTTGAACATGGCAAGATAAGGCTCCCAAAACCTTGGCTGCATGAAGATGAAATCCCCATCCTGGTTGAAGGACCAACATTGATAGAGCATCTCCTCCAGAGAATTCGTCGACTCTGCAATCTCCAACCTCGTCGTCTCAACCTCCTCCTTGGCTTTGGTCTTCGTCAAGCTTCTTTTTGAGGCTATCATTCTCGGCCTGTAGTTGGTCCTGTCATCGACTCACTTCCACGACCAGGTCTTTAGCAATTCGCTCGCTCTCCTGGGAATTAGCTAGGGTAACCTTTGCAGATCGCTCGCTCTCCTGGGAGGTAGCCAAAGCAGCTTTGGCTGATTGTTCGCCCTCTTGGGAGGCAGTTAGAATTTCTTGGAGCTCATCACTCCTAGTTCAAACTCTAGCAATACCATGGAGTTGAGCTGGGAAAGACTGCAAAGGGAAAATTCAGGTCAAGGTTTGTAAAAAAAAATAGAGAAAAGAAAAAGAAATACTGTAGGAGGAATGAAAGTGGCTCACATTGAGGTTCATTCCCATGGCGGACTCGAGAACATCTTCAGGAGTATGCTCCTCCATGGCCCTCAGATCCTTGACATTGGCTCTGTATGTATGGCCCACCATATGGCTTGCCATCTCGTATACAGTCCCCTGAAACGCTTCAGGGATCCTTACTAGAAAGAGCGGCTTTACCGGGATCTGAACAGTTGGGACCTGAGTGGAGGGAGCTTCACCTTGAATCACTTGAGGAACCAGGGGAGGTACATGTCGAGGAAAAGGAGGAGGAGCCTCAAGGACGGTGATTGCTGTTACTAGGGCTGGGGGTTGAGTTTGCTGTTGTTGCACCCAGGTGGAGTTGACACCTTTGTCTTTGACCAGAGACTTGGTGGAAGTTCCAGTCTTGGAGGCATGTTTCTTTGGACATCTAGGAATTTTTACCATGGGCCCAGCTTCGGCCTTACTAGCCTTAAAGTGACCCTTTAAACCTGAGGCATCTGGCAAATCAATCTCTTCACCTGAAAAGGAACAAGCAGAAGATTCAGATACAAGTAATAGTTAGTCAAAATAATGAAAAGAAAAGAACAGAGCAAGAACCCTACCCTCCAAGCTAGGGGAGGAATCTACTACGATCAGCACGGGGTTATGAACTAGACTAGGTATAACCTCTAACACCTGGACTACTGGAGGTGGGTGAGAATCTAGAATTATTACATCCTGGATCCTAGGGGGTTCAGGCTCTTCTTCCTAGCAAGATTCATCTACAAATTGCCTAAAATCGGGGTAGAATACACCTTGATGTAAGGAAGGTCGTGTCCTACGATTCGTGCAATATTCCTAAAAAATAGTGGACCTAAAGTGGAGGGTATTGTCTACCACAATGGTGCATCTGGGGTAGCTATGGTTATAGCCACCAAATGATCCACACACTGGAGGAGCGTTGTGTTAAGGTCCGGGTCAACATGATGTCGACTCACATGTTGATGGGGGTTGAAATGAATTAGACTAAAACTGGATGCATCCCGATCTAGTTCTCTATATGGGTTACCTTCGCCGGAAGTGCCAACTGCTGCCCTGGACTCAGCTCGCTCTGGGTCAGGATCCTGCCCATCCTCAGGAACTCTCCTCTTGTGTACCAACGACGCCACATCCTCATCCTCCTTGTTGTCTTCAATGGCTTCAAGACTTCTTGAGGAGGGGGAAGCTCAAGAAGTATGGGAGGTGGACCTCGGATTTGATAGCCATCATTTGATCTTTGTGTATTATGTTTCAAACCACCATGGTAGCATCATTTACTACTTGTCAGAATTCCTTCTCCTTCGAAGAAAGACGGGACAACATCTCGTATTGACCTCCAAGGGTCTTAGATTGCCCTATCGTCTTGAATGTAGATTCACAAAAATTATAAGGGAGTTCGTGTACAGTGTTTTGATAGTTAGGAGACATACGAGGGAAGTTGAAGTATCAATGATTGCAGTTCTTGAACCCATTTGACATAAAGAACTGGGTTTTATATCATTTGGATGGTTGTGGAGGTTGGCTGTGGAGGTCAATGACGGAGGCCGTGTTGGGGAAGCGAGTGAGGTAGTAGAAGTTGTCACCTTGCTCTTTCTGATATGGAGTCTTGAGGAAAAAGAAGTACATAATATCAGCTGGAGTGGGGACCTCCCAATCGTGCCTCAAGAATAAATATTTTAACCACACCAAAAGTTGATACGAGTTTGGGGGGAGCTGGAATGGTGCCAGTTCGACGTAGTTCAAGAAATCTATGAAGTATTGGTATAAGGGGAGGAAAGCACCTACCTTCTGGTGCTCATCACTCTAATCCCCAAAGTCTTCTTCAAGTGGGGTGCAGCTCCGCTCTCCTTCCAATGGAGGTTGAGCAATAATGCCGTCAACCCTCATCTCGATCCCATGGCTCAACAATACCTTGTTCAGTTTCCCTTGTGTCATTATTCGAGACACGATGTGCCCAGCCTCGAAAAAGACGTCAGGGTTGACAATAATCTCCCTTTTCCACCACTGGACCAAAGTGAGGAATAGGATATTTGGACGCGATCTGCTTTCCCTTATTCTTGTTCTGGGTAGAGGAGCTCGTGGTGTTTTTCTTTGGTGGGGCCATGATCTAGCTCGCTTGACAGCAGAGCAGCCTATTAGTGGCGGCCTAAAATAATGACTAGCTATGGCGATAAAGGTACGGTGACCCAAGGGTTTGAGTGTGATTTATTTTTGGTTATTAAAAAATTACATGAGCTAAGTTATGTCCTAGCATCAATGTGTGTTTCCACTCGCAGTCCTAGGCCACGTGCTATGGAATCGATAAATTCCCTGATACTTTGTGATTCGCATGTAAGACCCATAAGACCTACTACTTTTCTTTTGAAAGCGGTTTAAAGCAAAACCACTTAAGGAATTTGACCCTTAAGCTACCCAGAGCCAAACCTAAAAGCCTCTCAACTTCTATACCCAAACAAGTATCCAAGTCGATTTATCAGCAAAACTTTCTTTACAAAACCCATAAAATTTGTAATGTTTTGAAGCACCTTATTTCTAAATAGTTCAAATATCATTCCTTTAGCCTAAATCGATCCCTATTTGAACATAGATATTGCTAGAACACCAAACGGTACTGAAAAAATATATTTCTCGAAGTAAAAAGAACTCATTGGAAAATAAAGAGTGAAAGATTAAAAAATAATGAGTAGATACTTATGGTTTATACGTTTGCTTGATGATAATACTTGTGCTTCCACATGCAAGAGCTTGAGAGCTTTTGAGAAACGAAAGGGTGATGAAGGTTTTTGAAAATGGTTTGAGAGAAAAAGGGAATTTTTGTTTCTAAATGGAAAGTTTTTGAATGCAAAGGTGGTGAGATTCAGGTCTGATCTCCATATTTATACGTAAGCTTTGAGAATCAATCTGGGCCATCCAATCGGGTCAGCTCGGGATCCAAAGGCCAAGATTAAATGACCCATGCGGTGGCAAAAAGTTGACAGGACAGTTGTCATCATCCTCGAAACCCAAACAAACACCAATTATAGACAACCACATATTCAACACTTGAGTAGTGGGAAGGCATGATTTCACATGATAAAAGCCTAAAAGCCCCTACTGTGGTTGTAAGAAAATGATGACATCAAGCACGAGCAGGAGCTTGGGGGGAAATGTTGTACCCTAAAAATTAGCATGGATTCAAGCACTCAGCTAGTGGTACAGTTGGCATATAAACATGTGGAAAAAGTAGGCGAGTAGAACATCTAGCTAATGATGATTTGAGCAGCTCGAGTTAGGACTTGGTAGTACGACATGCAGATAATTATCAGATTGCCTCAAAGGATGATGATCCAGTTCGAGACATGTAGTGGCCAGATCCCCTTTAGGGTGTTCAGAACTTAATCCAAACTAAGTTTCAGATACTCTTCGATCACCAGCTCGATGAAGATGTTTAGCTCGTAGAAACCTGGTCATGATGCATAGTGAAGGATCCCGAAAGAATTGGAGGCTCTTTATACACTCATTAATGTCTAGGCTGTATTGCACATTTATTATTTGAGATAATAGGAATAATTGTGATAACCAATCGTATCCCCATGTAAATGGGAATTATCTTGATTAAATGCTTACCATATTTATGCAAACGGTTACCCAAACCTATCCAGGAAATTCCATTATAAATACCAGGGATAATGGACAGGAAAGGGGACTGCTTTTTGTAATACAAAAACTCTACAGAAATTATGAGAGTAATAATATTTTCTCGTGGACTAGGTGGATTTTAACCACTAAACCACGTAAAATTGTGTGTGTGAGAAGTTGTTCACATGGTTCATTACGGTTTACAAATAAGCACTAATATCTTTCTTGTGGGGTTTCTTAATCTACTATTGGCAAAAAACTGCGTCAACATAACATAAATAGAATATTCATTTTGAAAGTGCAGACTCCCCAAAGGTCGAGCCGTAAGTACACTTTCGCAGGAAAATTTCGTCTCTCATTGCCCCAACTTTTCCTTGCCCTTACCTACAATATGAACAACTAGGTAAGTGAAAATGCTTATTAAATCAATCTAGCAACATAGAGTAGAAAAAAACAATAAGAACAAATGATGCAGTCATTGTCCTCACAACCTATAGCGTACCACATTTAGGGTTATGGATAAATCCCGGCCCTAATAAAATAATTCAAGAATGTCTAATCATCCTAGCAGTATCACATTACATTAAGCAGAAACTGCGAAGCATGAAATCATGCAGAAACTCTAGACCATAGAAAAAGAAGATTTGTATAATATTCCATAATTAAATTGACCCTAGAAGCCAATTCGGTAGTAGTCTAAGAATCCCTTAGCATCTCAACTAAATTTGAAGTGGAGACTCAAGTCTCAACATTGGTATCTAATTCAGAAATCTCTCTCGTAGGTAACCATCGATTGCCTTAGGAATTTATGCTAATTTAAAACAAAACAGGGTTCGTGAATCCTTACCGACTCATCGAGACTTCTAGGTTTACCAAGTATACTTACCTCCTGGCTTAATTTCATAGTTGCTAACTAGACCAAATAATAACATTTCACAATGGAGCATAATCACAACTAGGATGGTTTAGACTCCTAGGTCTATCCGGTATATTTATCTCAAAGGTCCTGAGCGTAACCCGGACCACCAATACACAACATCTCACATGGAGGGAAAGTACCCCTAGTTACTATCTCCAAATGAGCCCTCTCTCTAACTAGTATATAAGCCCTCCTTCTTGCAAGTAATACACTAGTTAACTCATGCTCCAGACACATAGATCATAGAATGACTTACAAGCTGTCATTTGCTGCGAATGAGCAATCTTCCCACGAACAATCCCTCCTTGTTAGCCAACAGTATAACTGACATACAACGTACTAATATTAATTATGGAAATATAGTAGATTATCATTCTACTTTGGGCATTAAGGTAAAGATCAAATACCCACCAAGGGTATTTTCGTCCTCCCACGTTTTAGCCCATAGCGACATTTAAAGTTTTCGAAAAAACTTTCCTCAACTAGTATAGTTTTTTGAAGTCGGATTTTTACCCGCTCTATTCTCACTATCAAACCTAGAAGGGAAAATGTTGTCTTGGAAGCTTCCAAGCTATACCAATATTTATCATTTCTTCGATAAGTTACCGAAAATCCCACACTTTTTGATAAAATTATTTAAATCACAAACTTTGATAAGTTGAATTAATTAATTTAGAAATAGTTATAAGAAATATTGATTAGATTTAGTTAAAAGAAAAATTAAGAGAAAATTGATTTTATTTTAAAAAGATTATTTAATTTATTTCTTTGAAAATTAGGGCTTTGGGCCCCTTTTTAATTTTCTTAACCAAATTCAATAATTAATAAAATATTAATTTCCTAATATCCAAATTAACCTTAAATGTTATTTTTTGTGCTAACTCTATTTTATAAATACCAAGATTAAATTATATTTTCTTAGCCAAACACTTTAGAGAAATTTCCATTTTTCTTTCTAAGTATAAAACTTTGTTATTTTTAGATTCGAAGTAGCCCAGTTTAGCAAATTATATTTTGAAAATAATAACTCCAAAAATTTTCAAACATTGCATAACTATAATTGGCTATTCTAAGAATTTTCTTGAAAAAGTTCATACAAAAATAATCATTTTTACTTGGTGAAAACTATTTTCATATGTCAAACTTTAAAATAGTCCACGAAAAGACTGATTTTTCTAGTGAACTTTGGTAATTAGTAAAATAAATTTGGTTCATTATTTATGTCTGAAATTTTTTTTACCTAAAAAAGGATATGTAAAAATTATTCATACGAAAACTTAGGTCATTTGAACAATTTTTACTTAGTGAAAAAGGTTCCCAAACTTGGCAGTCCAGAAGATATTTTGAGCTTTCAAACTTTTTTGTCTAACTTTAAAAAAATCATAACTATTATAATTTTTAATATTTATCTTTGAACCTGTACCAATTACTTTATAACCATTAAAATAATGTTCATTCCAAAAATCACCCAAAAATACATTTATTTTCTTATGGAACTTGCTGTCCAAAGTTGGTTGTTTACCTAGTTTTTGAAAAATCCATTTTCCAGATGCACACAATTTTCCAAAAATCATAACTTTTCCATTTCAAAGCCTTTTTGAATGTTTCTATATACTATGAACATATAATCATCTTAAACATTTTCTAACATAAAACTATAGTTTGCCATGGAATATTAGATTCCATTACTAAACAATTATCCAATCATCCATGCATGTATATCAGCCAACAAACAAACATTATTACAGTTACATAAATAGATTTAAACACATAAAACAACTCAAATATGGCACGTTATTAAAAATTCAAGCATAAACATGATGGAGGTGACCATATACCTCTTGTAGACCATTTGATTGAACTTGGGTGACATCTAGCCATTCAAATCCTTTGATCAACCTTTAATCTACATATTTATACTCTACACAAGCTCAACACTCAGATTACACAAACTTACAAGTTCATCTAAGAGCATAAAACTAACCAAACTCAAACTTTGACAATAGAAAGTTTAACTTTTTATCTTTTCATGATCTAGCTTGAATAGATCTTCCTTAGCTTCAAACCAAGAATAGGTAACATAGAACTATGTGTATAGAACTAAAAATATAAGAGATTAAGTGTTTGGATGAGGGTTTGTGAAAAAAAAATCAAAGATAAAGGCTTGTAGGGCAGTCAGCCATTTTGAGAGGATTAGAGAGAAACTTGAGGCCAAAATTAGGTAAACGTAACTTATGAAGACCATTTGATTTTTTTTGCTTTTATTTGTGGTAAGAATGAGACTATAAATTGCTAAGTTAACTTCCTTGCTTCCGCCCTACACTAATCCTATTTAGCTTTGGTTTGGTTCTTAATTAATGCTAACATAGTTACTTAATTCTAAGCCTAATGGTGTGTTTTCTCAAAATGTTACCATGTAGTAGTTTTTTTCTTACCTCACCAAATTGAAATCTTAACCTAGGATAATTAAATTAAATAGGACTTATCCTTTAATTTAAGTGGTTACACTCTTATATTAATAACACATGTGATTTAATTAGCTGAAATCTCATTTTTGGCTAAATGTGCATTTTTCACAAAAATGCATTTTTAGAGATTTTTTTACACAAAAACAAATTTTTTTTACCTTAATGTAACTTAATCCAATAATTTAATGCCCAATAATATTTTGGCATAATTATGCTTCTCAAATAATAATTTATCCGAGAATTTACCCGATTAGGGTTTCCATTTCGGTCTAGGACCGAAATGCTTGGTTTGTCACCAAACCACACATTTCAAACTTTGGCTAACATTAGCAACATGAAATTTTTCTTCTCAAGAATATAATATCATTCGTAATACAATTCACACATAACTCACCACTCCGCTCTTAGGTACTAGTAGGTGCCCGAAACACAGGGCGTTACAAAACCAACAATTTATAAAAGTTTCGTTCCGAAACATAAAACAAATGGGGATACAATTCGTTCATTTTGGACTCTGTCTCCCACATGGCTTCTTCAACACCACTGAACCTTAAGTAACGCCACTGGTTTGTTCCTCAACATTTTATCCTTCTGATCCAGAATCGCCTCCGGCTTCTCTTCTTAGTGCAGTTGAGGGCAAATGCTTATCTGCTCATAACTGAGCACATGCGTTGGATCATTCACATATTTTCTCAACATAGATACGTTAAATACATTGTGAACATGGGACAATGCAAGTAGAAGGGCTAACCTATAAGCCACTTCCCCAATTCATTATAGGATCTCAAATGGTCTAATAAACCTCAGACTTATCTTTCCCTTCTTTCCAAATCACATAACTCCTTTCAGTGGAGATATCTTTAATAGAACCGTGTCGCCAACCTCAAACACCAGGAGTCTCATTCGTTGATCATCATATTTACGTTGTCAATCTATCGAGGTTTGAAATCGTTAACAAATTCGTCAAATATCCTCAGTAGCTTGATTGACCTCATGCCTATGAATTGGTGACGAAAATTTCCTCCCATATAGAGCTTCATATGGAGCCATCTTGATAGAATGATGGTAGATGTTATTATAAGTAAACTCTACTAATGGCGGGTTTTCATTCCATGACCCTTGAAAATCTAGCAAACAGCTCTCAACATATCTTGTAGGGTAAGGATGGTTTGTTCACTCTACCCATCAGTTTGGGGATGGAAAGTGGTGCTAAACTTCAATGTAGTACGAAGACTGGTTTGAATCCTCTCCCAGAATGATGAAATATAATGCCTGTCACAAACGGATATAATACAGATGGGTACACCATGGAGACTTACCATCTCTACTATGTAAATAGCCACTAACTTATGTGCTGCATAAGTTATCTTGACAGGCAGGAAATAAGCGAACTTAGTCAGTCTGTCTACAATAACACATAGCTGTCCTATCCCTTAGAAGTTGTTGGTAGACCTGAAATAAAGTCCATGGTAATCATCTCCCACTTCCATTTTGTAATCTCCAATGGTTGTAATAACCGACCCGGTCGTTGATGTTCTGTCTTTGTTTGCTAGCAAGTTAAGCATGGAGCCACATACTCTACCACATCCTTTTTCATTCTCGGGCACCAAAAGTGCTTATTTAAATACTGGTACATTTTAGTGTTACCTGGGTGCATAGCATAAGAGGAATTATGAGCCTCGTAGAAAATATTCTTCTTGATCTCTTCATCATTGGGAATGCAGATTCTACACTTAAATCCTAACGACCCGTCATCTGAGATATGGAATCTTAGCCTCATATCCTTCTTCACCATATGACTTAGTCTTTGCAGCCACGGGTTAACAAGTTGTCCTCCTCGAATAGCCTCCATAATGGTTGGCTGTACCGAGAGGGGTGCTAGCTGACCAATCACTTTCTCTAACTCTAAAGTAGAGATATTAAACTTTATCTCTCGTGGTACTTCTAGTACTGACAACAAGTTATGCATTGGTTATCGACTCAGAGCATCTGCCACCTTGTTCGCTTTTCCCTATCTCTAACTCTAAAGTAGAGATACTAGATTTTATCTCTCGTGGTACTTCTCGTACTGACAACAAGTTATGCATTGGTTATCGACTTAGAGCATCTGCCACCTTGTTTGCTTTTCCCTGGTGGTAAAGGATGTCGCAGTCATAATCATTAAATAGTTCCAGCCATATAGTACAAGAAAAAATAGTATTCATAACACTTAAAAATTGCTAACCGGAAGTATTCATAACACTTCTCAAAACGCTAACATAGCCCCTGTTATTAAAAGTCCCGTCTTTTCTGTAACATTTTTTGAATGTTATGTTCGATGTTATCTTAAAGTATTCAATAACACATTTTTTGTTGCTATCATATTAAAACAATAACGTTTAGTTAGAGTAATTGGTTATAAATTTGAAGTTTAATCTTAAACTTTTTGCATAACACTTTTCAACTGTTATAATTGATTATTTTGATAGCATTTTTAGTTTGTTATATTATATAAATCATAACGTTTTGTTACACTTATAATATGTATCCAAAACATCTATAAATGCCATATTAAAGTTCTAGTAATAAAATTTTGTTATTTTAGTCTAAATAATAGATTTTTAATTGTGTTGTGTAAGGATAATTATAAGTTTTTTTTTTTAAATGAAAAAGTTTTTATTATCGTATTTGGATAAAAATAATATCAAAATTAACCACAAAATGTAATATTAAATAGATTGATAAACCATAAGTATTACATTAAATAAGAACTAATTTAAACCATGACTGTGGCTACTTCATGAGATCTTAGTTCTAACTTAAGTTTGAAAGCATACATAATAAAGTTCTATAATCTTGAACATCTTTTACTTCAAAAATGTAAAACAAAAACATAGCAAGAAACACAAAAAGTAAACCATGAAATTGCTCCATCCTTCAATTCATCATCCATTGTGCACTTGTCTTTGTTGTGGGTTGGTTTGCTTAGCTACATAAGAATTTAAATAATTAATGCTTAAACTTAAAATTAATAGTAAACTAAAAGAGTACATAAAAAATTTTAATTACCTACATATGACTTTATCAACTGACCATGCAATTATACTACCTATAGCATCTTCTATAGTAGACATAACTTCTGAAGGCCTCTGCAGTAATGCATCATTCTTTCTCACAAGATCTATCCCCACATTCATAGCACTAGGCTAAATATATCAATAAAACAAATTCACTATTAGTAAGAAGTAAGTGATTTTATATTGAATAATATAAGTTATAAATTTGATCATTTTCATGTAATTAGTATCATAATTACTGTAGGGGAAGGAACATGAGAATTTGATTGAACATTGTTTGATTGCTCCTCACTCTGAGCAGATGTATTCTATTTACAAGTAAGATAGCAAAACATGAATTCAGCATCAAAATTAAAAGAAGAATATACAAAAGTAAAGACAAACTTGAAAATTAAAATGAATCTTAGTTATTATTATATGAAGAGAATAACCAATACTTTCATTCGCTGATGTAACAAAAATATCCCCAAAAAATTAAAGAATGGACATAACCTTACCACTAATTTAGCCACATGAAAATTAAAAGAAGAAATTGCAATTTAACCTACACTAACTCAGCCACAATAATTTAGTCACTATCTCTTATTTTTGAGTACCAACAAATGATTGTTTCTTTCTATTCCTAAATTTCTTTGAAAAACAATATATATATATATATATAAATAACCATTAAACAGGTAAGCAGTCACAAATATTAAAAATAATATTTAGAGATAAAGATGCTATAAAAAAAATAGATCAATCAGTTTACACTAAGAGATAAGCTTCAAAGAGGATAAAATGAAGAAAAAGATGAAGAGGAAGGTGACGCCATCAAGAAATAAGTTATGGGTTTGCTGATATTAGAATAGTTACGAAGAAAGAGATGACAAAATATAATATTCTTTAATTTTTAAACTTAAAAATAATGAGTCATTCAAAATTTTAAAAAGAGACTCCAAAGAGAAGATAGTAGAAACCTTAAAATACAATATTGAGAGTCACTAAGGATGGACAAGTCACTATCATGGCAACCAAATAATAATCTCACTACACTTAATTCATAGTAATTACTCTTGAAAAGTTCCAGACACCTGCCTTCATATAATTTGCAATGTCTTAAATGGAATTTATATTTGTAAAGACAACCAATGAACATGGAAAGAAACTTTTTGATGCATAATTAAGTTGTCTAGATATATTTTCAACCATTTACAAGAATATTTTTTTTGTATATACAAGTCATCAAAGTTGAACTTTTTAAGAAAAATGATAAATATTATTTTTAAAACAAAATGCCTTGTATTAATTTATAAAATATACAAGGATGTGGAAAAACCACAAATAACAACAACAAAAAATTACATATATAAATATTCTCATTTTGAACTCTCATGCTAACTAAACTATAAAATGAACAGCCGAGCCTATACATGGAAAAAAAAAAGTTCAAACAAAAAACCAAAAACAAGAGTTACTGAATACCCTTCCAATTTTGAAAGAGATCTAAGAAGAAGATGATAAATATGAAAGTTGATTTACATGATTAAGGAATTTACAACAAGGCAATCAATTTGAGAAATGAAAAAATAAAACTAGGAATTTCAAAATCTTAGTTACATGGAATTTTTCATGTAAAGTTAAAATAGCTAGTATACAGTAATAATCATCAAATTAGTCCATCAATATAAATGAAAATTAATTACTCAAACTCCAAATAATTTCAAATAAAGTTTCCTTCCAATTTGAAATTTAATTGAGCCACTAAAATGAAAGTAGAATTACATTCATAATTTTTCTTATGTGTCTATGAAAAATTAAAAGAAAAATCAAAATAAATAAACATACAAGTGTATGCTTTTAACAATCTAATTAATGTACCAATAACCAAACACAAGTTAATTATATGATAATAATAGAAAATTCAACAGAAAACATTCCTCCCATATTATCAACCAGAGCCATCTACAATTATCAATTCAAAATATTCAAACAACACACAAGTTTTCTTCCTTATCTCGCCACAGCACATAAATTTCTCAGATCCTACTTCACTAAGACACACAAGTTCTCAACCTTCCGATATCACTGCAACACACAATAATGATCTCAGGACCTACTTCACTATGGATGAATATCTAAGATATTCAAACTCTTCTAACATTTGTATAATATTAGAACAAAAACAAAAGTAAGAGAAGATACCTCTTGCAAACTGTTGGAAATAAAGTTTCCTTCCAATTCGAAATCCAATGAAGCCACTAAAATGATAGCAAAATTATATACCAATTAATAAACTATCAACATCAATAGAAAAATTAATTATTTGAGATAATGTGTTAAGAAAAAAAAATCAAACTCTAAATTTTCATATTATATTCTGTTGGAAATCAATCTAGATATATATTCTTTGTAAAAATAAGAACAAAGGAGCTAGCATCAAGCCAGTAGAAAAGCATGTAATTTTTTTACTCTAACATATAGTTAAAATTGTTGTAGTGTCTATAAGGCATGAGTTCATCAATAAAAAAGTTTTCTTCCTTTTTTTACTTTCTGACATATATGTTAGGCAATGTGCATTTTCTAGTTTTATAAATACTTATACCATGTAGATCACCTATTCAAATCAAGATTATTGAGAGACCATATCCAAAATGAGAACAACACATTAATAGTTTCTATTGCAACTATTATCAAACATTTCATATGCAATAGATTTTTAAAAAACTTTATGATAACATGAATAATAATAATAATAAAAAAGGTTCTCATGATAAAATACAAAGAACGATAGATTTTTACAAGCCACACTTTATCAATACAAAAGCTTTTCAGTATAAAATAATCAAAGAGTGAAAGAAACATGTATATGTAAACCAATATCTGAAAGGTATTATACTTTGTATCAAAGCCAACCAAAACAAAAATAATTTGAAGAAAGATGTTAGAAAATTACAGTATGTACCCGAAATGGGGAGTACTGTTTGCCATGCTGAGCCCTCGCTTGTAAATCAAAACCAAATCTAAGAGTCTACAAAATGAAATCATTCAAGGAGATCTAAATCTCATAAAAAACAAACAAAGAGAAGTGCCCTTCCATTTTTCTCCCCACCAATCTCAAAATGTTTGCATCGCTGCAAAATTCCACAAAGATCAAGCAATCATCTAATACAATAACCTTAATAAAATATAATCCACTACAGTGCAATGTACCATATATTCTATTCCTTATCAATTTGGTTTACCAAACAAATTACAATCATTAATTGCTGACAATATTTTATAATAACTCTAACTAGAAAGACAATATATGTAGTTTCTTTTTTATTAATCTTAGAATCCAACAACATCACAACAAAATATTAATCTTTCTGGTCATTAAAAATCTTGCTTAAGAAATACTTAAAACAAATTTAGTAGCTCAACCTATTCAGTAGAAACCAATACCCATTTTGCAATCTTCAACTATTAAAAGGTCATAGACCTCATCAATAGCTCCCAAGCCACGTACCTTTGGCACCCCACAAGAGGACCCTATTGGCATCCTCCAACTAATTACTACGAACCAACTCCTCTGCCACAACTAAGTAAGCATAAATCTTACTAAAGCCCCACCAATATTGGTTTTCAAATTCTCTTATAGGATAAAATATAGTTTTTGATACATTTAAGTTATTTACCATATCAATATGTGCAGATAATAAGATTTATGAACTATTTTAAATCTAACACGCATCTTTAAATAAAACCCACTTGCTAGAATGTTGCTAAGACTTTTCTCAACTGCTTTGCCGAGAATATCATTGTTTGCTTAATCCATTTCCACTCTTTCATCTCCCAAAATCTATTTTAAAAATAATAAGAAAAAGAAATCATTCCTTTTAAATCCATAAATCATTCCAATAAACTGGTGTTGCAAATTGAAAGGGACCATAAACCAATTTGCAAATTACAAACAATATCAATAAAAATTCTCCCCTTACCCTAATTTGTACATTATTCTCACATATTACACCAACCTCAGAATCAGTAAAAACAAGAGAAAGCATATCAATTTGTTACAAAGGCAATCATTAACAAATATGATTCAATATGTTCCATTAATAAATGAAAAATGTCAATATCAAGAGAAAGGCAATAATATTAAGTGAACTGATCTACAGAAAAAATGAATAAAACATATTACCTGCAAAATAGCCCCGTCCAAATCGAAGTCGAGCCAATCTTCCCTGAAAGCTTCGCCAACATTTCCCACTTCCCATTTTCGTAACCACTAGAGAACTGTAATAGATAGAGAGAGAGAGAGAGAGATGAGAGGTATCAGTGAGATGGGGAGAGAGAGATACATGAGAGGGAGAGAGAGAGATAGAGATGAGAGGGAGTGAGTGAGTGTGGAATTTTAGGGTTATTCATGACAAAACACAAGAGAAAATATATAAAATCAAACACTTGAGAGAATAAAGAGAGAAAGAGAGACACCTTCTCTCCCGCTGCCTCGCAAGAACCCAACACCATCAAAGAATTGACGGCGACTCCAACAATCTAAGGGTTTGATCCTTGAGAGGGTTTTCAACCTAAAGAAGAGATGAATCCAACCGTGCAACTGGCTCCATAAATGGAGGATGGAGGTGGCCAGAAAACTCCTCAAATCTCACAGAGGCGCACGACTTCGACAAGCAACCAGCGGTGGAGGATGGTGTATTCATAGGCGAGGATATGGAGAAAGGGTTATGGTGGCCTCACTTCCTTGTGGTGTGGCACGTGCAGCTCCCTAACAGGCAGAAAGTGGTCAACTGGCTTAAGAAGAGACGTGAGAGAGGGAGAGAAAGGCAAAGTGTGCTATGCGTATATTGAAAAATGACAAGAAGATTAGAGCTTCTTTCATTTAGAAGGAGAAAAGGCGGGGATTATTTCCTAAAAAATTATTTAGTCTCAAGAGCATTTTTTTCAAACTTTTCATTTTCTTTTAATGACGTTTTTTTTTAAAATGTCCAAAGTCATTGTTATTATTCCAGATTTTTCTTGTAGCTGCCTCATATTGAATTCCTTATGAGTTAAGAAATATTTTAGGCTTTTCGGATTAGTATAAGTATCATAATGGATTCCATACAAGTAGTGTCTCCAAATCTTCAGCGCAAATGCCACAGTTGTCAACTCCAGATCGTGCGTAGGGTGATTCTTCTCAAAATTCTTCAATTTTTGGGAGGCATATGCTATGAAATTTCCATTCGACGTTAATATTGCCCCCAACCCTTGTCCTGACGTATCACTTTAAATGCCATACCCCTCTGTATTGTTAAGGATAGTCAATACTGTAGAAATTGTCAGGCTTTTCTTAAGCTCTTGAAACTTTGTCCGCACTTATCTGTCCATTCAAATTTAATATCCTTGCGGGTAAGATTAGTAATTGGTGTGGCTAGCTTGGAAAAACCATCCACAAATTGCCTATAATATCCTATGAACCCTAGAAAACTTCGAACTTCATGTGTTTGGAGGTCTCCACTGATTCAAAGTTTCAATTTTTGTCGCGTCTACTGAAATTCTCTTTCCTGACACCATAAACCTTTTTCTCTTGTAGTCGCTGCAAAACTAGTTCAAAGTGCATCATATGCTCATCCTTATTCTTTCATTATATAAGGATGTCGTCTATGAATACACTAACACACTTATCTAAGTATTCGAAGAATACCCTATTTATTAAGTCCACAAACGTTGCAAGGGCGTTGGCGAGTCCAAAGGACATCATATTGAGCTCAAAATAGTTGTAACGAGTTTGGAAAGCTGTCTTTGGAATGTCAACTCTTTCACCTTCAGCTGATGATAACCTGATCATATATCAATATTAGAGAATACTGATGCTCCTTCTAATTGATCGAATAAATATTTAATTCTGGGTAATGGATATCGGTTCTTAATTATCACCTTATTCAATTCTTGATAGTCTATGCATATTCTCATGGAAGTCGTCCTTCTTTTTCAGAAACAGGACAGGAACTCCCCATAGAGAATGGCTTGGTCGAAAGAACTTCTTGTGCAACAGCTCTTGTAATTATGCCAGTAACCTTTGAGTTCATCTGGTACCATCCGGTATGGAGCCTTTGAGATCTAGTGGCATTAGCTCTAGTTCGAACACCACTTGTCGATCTAGTGGTATTCCTGAAAGATCTTTGGGAAATACTTTAGAGAATTTGCATACCCCCGGTATGTCAGTATGTTGCAGCTTTCTCTCCATCTATTTGTCCACAATATTTGTGAGGTATCCAATGCATCCATCATCAATCATCCTTCTCTCCTTTAGTGCCGAGAACATTGGCCACTTTTTTTCCCGGGACGTGCCCTTAAATTCGAAAGGCTGCTTGCCTATCGGGGTGAACACCACCTTCTTATGCTTGCAGTTAACAGTGGCTCTATACTTGGTCAATTAATCCATACCAAATATGATGTCGTATTCATGTAAGTCCAATACTAACAGGTCGACTGTCAGTTTGCGTCCTTTTACCCAGACTAGTACGACTCTAACCAATGATTTCACCAACATATCCTTTCTTGATGCAAGGATACTTCAAACATATCAAACATAGGCTCAGGCCTTCTGTCTATCTTTTTCACAAAGGAAGGAAATATAAATGAATGTGAGGCATTAGTGATCGTCAATGCATATGTTGAAGTTTGGGTGAAAGAAATCTAACCTGCCATCATTTCTGTTGATCCAGCCCCATTTTCGCCTTGGGTGAGAGTAAAGACTCTAGGTGCAGCTTCTATTTATTTATGTCAACCATTCCCACTCTTCGAAATCAAACTCGAGCAATCTCTAGCAAAATTCTTGAACCACCGCATAAAAATCAGACCAAGGAACTGCAATCGTCCGGATGACGTCGGATGCATTTAGTGCAGATAAGCTAATTTTCAAACTCGCGCCTAGTTTTCTTTTTAAAGTTTGACCCCCGATTGGGAGGTCAAATCTTCCTCTTGTTGCCTCCACTATTATTATTCCTTGGACCTCCTTGTCCATTTCTTCTTCCTGAATGCTGGTTGAACTTGGGAGTGAATCTTCCCTTTGGTCCATTTTGATTGGGCTGAAAATGGCGTAGGTTGGTTGGAATAAATATTTTCTCTTCAACTCTCTGGGGCTCCTTCTTCTCTTGTGCAACCCATGACTCTTGGCAGATTGCTCACTCCACCGCCTTCTCATAGGTTTCAAGGTCTGTCCTCCCAACGTCAACGAATTGGAAAATATCAGCAATGCCCTACTTCCTTAGAGTCGTTACTATGTGCGTTAAAAATATGCCATTAGCTCGCTTATCAAGGTTTTAGGTTAAAAGTGTGACTAAACTGAAGTTAAACTCGTTTAATGACAAAAATTATAAAATTTGGACATTCATTGAAATTATAGAAAGTTATACAGTTGGGATTCAAAAAATATTGTTTAGAAAATTGTATTACAACTCAGAATATACACACGATCAACCTAGGCAACAAAACAACCAATACAATACATTTTCCCAAAAATAACCCTGGCCGTGGTAGCCAGGCAGCCGAACATGTACCCATCGCTCCACGCACTCCGTTCTCATGGTTTGTCGACCATTCCTTTCCCCTTACCTGCACCATAGAGAACTCATAAGCCAAAGTCCAACAAGAAAACTCAACATATATTATATAACATAACATTCAAATGTATATAGCAAAGCAGCCAACAGGCTAAACACATAGAGGCCCTGGGTTGGCGGTCTTCAGCGAGAGGGTGGATACCGCACCCTAAGAGGGACTTGCCCTAGCGGTCTGCACTCATCGTGCCCAAAGCCGATCCC
This sequence comes from Humulus lupulus, assembly GCF_963169125.1. Taxonomy (NCBI): domain Eukaryota; kingdom Viridiplantae; phylum Streptophyta; class Magnoliopsida; order Rosales; family Cannabaceae; genus Humulus; species Humulus lupulus. The sequence goes on along the minus strand of NC_084802.1, from coordinate 175,423,987 downwards.
GGCACCTTGCCGTACTTGGCTTCTTGCTATTCTTGGCCTTGGCCATTCCCCGCCCTCGCCGTTCATTCATAAACATACATAATATTCATAGATATTGTAACGACCCAAATTCGCTAATAAGGCTTAAGGGCCTTGATTAGTGTGCCAGGAGGGCATTACTAGAATAATTGTGATTTAATGAGTAATTATGTGTTTAATAATGTTTACATGATAATCAATTGTATTATGTTGTAGTATGATATGTGATATATGTGAGAACCACATTATTATGTGGACAGGTTCGTTGAGCACGACTCAAGACGATTCTAGGGTCAGATAGCGGGAAAAGTCACAATGGGGTTTAAGTTATGACTTTGGAGAAGTTGGGGATATTTTTAGATAATGGGTAGTGATTTGGGTTATCAGGACATGAAAATAAATATATGGAGATATATTTAAGGTTAGGATGTCTAGGCAGGAATATTGGGGGATTTTACCATTTTGGCCTCGGGGACGGTTCCGGCACCCATAGCCTCGGGATTAACTTAACAGATAAGTTAGACTTGAGGAAGCCTTTAGAAAACATAAACCGACTAACATTTAGGCTCTCTTTCTCTCTCACGCTCAAGGGAAACCAAGAAGAGAAACACACAGAAAATCAAAGGGGAAACAAGCTGGAATTCTGAGATTTGAGGTGAGAAATTGAAGGTCTAGCTCAGGGATTTATCAAGCATTAGAACAGGGATTAAGGTGAGTATTTAATTCTGTTTTCTGTGGTTGAATTATGAGGTTTTACTGGGTTTTAGTTGAGTGCTGAAACAAGTTTGGTTGTGATGTTCTAAGGCAGAATTAAGAAGGGAATTTGGGGACTTGACTTGGCTACAGCTTGGTGAAGTGGTTTTACAACAAAGGTGAGTCTCTACTCCTGGTTTAGTGGTTTTTCATTGAGTTTGACGACTGGTTTGTGTGTGTTTTAACACTTGGGTTTCAGAAATTGGAAGGAAGAGATTGGAGTGTGTCAGGCTGTGTTTTATTGGGAATTATGATGTTCAGATCATGCTAGAGAGGTTAGGAATTAATTGGTTAAGAGTTGGGGAGTTTTGGGATGGTTTAAGGTAAGGTTTTGAGCTCTAGAATGGTGAAAAAACTGGGTTCGAAGGGGAGGGCCACGGCTCTGTTCTAGAGCGCCGCGGCCCTAGCATGCAAGGAAGCCAAGGGGGCTCGGCCAAGGGGGCGCGGCGCGGCGCCCAAGGCAAGGGCCGCGGCGCGTGTGTGTTCAAGTGAGGGAGTGGGCTCTGTTTTGAGGAAGGTCCGCGGCTAGGCTTTGGGGGCCGCAACCCTTGGTTGCACACTTGGGATTTTGAGGGTTTTAAGCATGGGGGAGTTGTCTTGGGTGCTCGAGTTTGGTTTCACCACCCTGCTTGGTGGAACTAGGAGTCCCGAGAGTTAGTTTTGTAATTGGGAACCTATATTTGATTATTTATGAAACCCTATACTTTGGTTGTGGTTAGGTGATAAAAGCTTAGGCTCGGGAACGAATCGTGCTTGAGGGACGTTGCTCGTAATTCGATAATCGTACAGACTAAAGGTAAGAAAGCAGCACCTGGTTAAATGTATCTGACGGGACTAAGGGCTCCCTATTATAGATGCTTGGGAAGATGGTATTATGCCATGCAAGCCATTTAGTGGACCAGCGGCCTAAGGGTGCCAAAGGTCTCACTAGCGTACAGGGTGCGGCTCGGACACTGGTATCCGAGGACAGCTTATTATACACTGAGCTTGGTTTAGGCGGGCCAGAGTCAGTGGGTTAAACAGAGGGTGCGGCCTAAGTCGTCGGCCCTGAATATTATGTGAAATGAATGTTATATGAGATAGTATGTGTCTTGGACTGAATTGTATATGCCGATTATCTGTTGTGGAATATTAGATGAGTATGCATGCTTATTGAGCTACTTGTCCGTTGTTGCTATTTGAGTTATCTGTGATGTTTTCTTGCTAGGCCTTGGCTCACGGGTGCTACGTGGTGTAGGTAAAGGCATGGGCAAGTTAGACCAGCCCTGACTGGAGAGCTCAGCGGGCGGAATGTACATAGCCTGGTGCTCGACCGCCACGGTTGAGATCTAAGCAAGGACATGGAACCTGAAGACTGTCTGTTTTGGCCTTAGTATGGCTAGTGGTTCCTCATGTATTTTTGGGAGTCTGTAAACTTTCTTTAACTTCGTTTTTGAATGGGATCCCATGTTACTACAGTTTATATATGCTAAATGAGTCTTTTGAGACCAAAACCTTTTTAACCTTAGCTCTTACATGTTTAGCGACACGATTTGAAATTAATGACTCGATTTGTAAGTCTTGCACCTTTATAAGTACATAGTGTAACGGTCTTGGCTATCCAGGACGTTACAACTTGGTATCAGAGCGTCTTAGGTTTAAGGGTTCCTGAAGATAGCCTGGATATGTGCGTTCGCTGCTGGAGACATGCTCAAGTCAAGGTTTGGTAAAGTGTATATGTGTGCTTATGTGCTTATGTGCCTGAGATGAGTTATGTATGTGATATTCACTGAATTGCTAGGAAGCTTGAGATACTGATAGGGCTTGGCCCTTGACTGCTGTGTGAAAATAGTGAGGCATGTTTATTAACATTGCCGTGCATGTAAATGAATATATGGATGACGAATTATTTATGGTGCATGGATGCTTATATGTGTTGGTTACCTGTGATTGATTATGTGCTATTGATGAGTTTTGGTGAAGCTTTTACCCTGTCATTGTGGTCTGACCGCCGAGTCGATATTTGCAGATTGACTTGGATAGCTATGCGTCCAAGGAAGTCTTCACGACTAGCCAGCACTGGGTCCGGGACCAGGGGCAATGACCAGGGCCAGACACCTCCGCCAGTCCCTGAGAACTGGCAGCAGTTAATGGCTGAGATGCATGCTCGATTACAGAGCCAAGATGAGTTGATTCGTATTCTGCAGCAGCAGGCTCCATCAGGGAGTGCTGCCCCTTCTTTACCACCTGCAGTGGTACCAGCTGTGCAACCTGGGGAGGTTGTTAACAAGTGGGAATCGTTATATGAGCGATTCAAGAAGCAGCAACCCCCGGTCTTTGAGGGAGGACCGGATCCGTGGAAAGCCGAGCAGTGGCTAACTATGATTACAGTGATTCTGGATTTCATGAGAATTGAGGGACAGGATAGAGTGGCCTGTGCCACTTATTTGTTGAGGGAGGATGCCCGTATTTGGTGGGAGGTGGCATCGCAGACTAGACAGGTTGCTACACTGACTTGGGAAGGTTTCAAGGATTTGTTTGGCCAGAAGTATTACAACATTGCTGTTAGGGCGGCGAAGGTCAATGAGTTTGTGAGTTTAGTACAGGGCAGTATGACTGTTACAGAGTATGCCCTGAAATTTGATAGGCTTGAGAAGTTCGCACCAGATCTTGTGCCTACTGATGCTGCTAGGCAAGATCGCTTTGTTAGGGGCCTTAATGCTATGATAGCCCGAGATGTTAGGATCACAATGGTACCTGGAGGAACAACTTATGCCCAGGCTGTTGAGAGGGCTCTTACCGCAGAGGAAGCGGAGAACAAGATATGGAAGGAGAGCGCAGTGAGGCATGAGGGCCGCAGGGCGGTGCCTCCTTATTCTGGGATAGGTTGGGGCGGAGGCCCCAGTGACTTCAAGAGGAAGACTCCTGACACTTCAGCCGCTCCTGGTTCTGATAGGAGGGGTCGGGGTGGTCAGGGTGGCCGCCAGGGTGGTGGTGAGACATGGCGGACCTACCCAGAGTGTCCGAGGTGTAGAAGACGCCATCTGGGCGAGTGTCGGGCCAAGGCATGTTTTGTTTGTGGAGCAGTGGGGCATCTTAGGAAAGACTGCCCAACCGTGAAGAAAGATGAAGCGGGAAAGGTGGATAGCTTGACTCCAGCTCAAGTATTCACCTTGACTCAGGCGGAGGCTGAGGCTAGTCCCTCGGTAGTGACAGGTCAGCTTTCTAGTGCTGGCTTTCCTTTTACAGTATTGATTGATTCTGGTGCTACGCACTCTTTTGTTTCTAGTAGAGTGATTGATAGACTGTGTAGACCTAGTGAATATCGGACTGCGGGGTTTGGGACTTTGTTGCCTACAGGGGAGCTGGTAGTCTCTAGGAGGTGGATTAGGGCACTGCCAGTGATGGTTGATGGTAGGGAACTTTCGGTGGATTTGATTGAATTAGATTTGGGAGACTTTGATATGATTCTAGTCATGGATTGGCTGGCAAGGTATGGGGCTACGATTGATTGTAGGAAGAAGATGGTTACTTTTGAGCCGGAGGGCGAGGACCCTTTTGTCTTTGTGGGTGCGGTGTCTGGACCCCACATACCTATGATTTCAGCGTTGAGAGCCAGGGACTTGTTGCACGGGGGGTGCATAGGTTTTCTGGCTAGTGTGGTGGATACCACTAGAGTTATGCCGACAGGGCCGGGTGAGACTAGATTGGTGTGCGAGTTTCTGGATGTCTTCCCTGAGGATTTACCAGGGTTGCCACCGCGTAGGGAGATACAGTTTGAGATTGAGTTGGCACCGGGGACAGAACCAGTGTCTAGGACACCATACAGGATGGCACCAGCAGAACTGAAAGAGTTGAAGATACAGTTGCAAGAACTTCTGGATTTGGGTTTCATTAGGCCTAGCTACTCTCCATGGGGCGCTCCAGTGTTGTTTGTTAAGAAGAAGGACGGGACTTTGAGGATGTGCATTGACTACAGAGAATTGAACAAGTTGACAATTAAGAATAAGTATCCTCTGCCAAGGATTGATGACTTGTTCGATCAGCTGCAAGGTAAGACGGTGTTCTCAAAGATTGACCTTCGATCTGGTTATCACCAGCTAAGGATCAAGGATGAGGATATACCGAAGACGGCTTTCCGGACGCGTTATGGGCATTATGAGTTCTTGGTCATGTCTTTTGGTTTGACTAAGGCCCCAGCAGATTTTATGGATTTGATGAATAGGGTGTTCAAGGAATTTTTGGACCAGTTCGTTATTGTCTTCATCGACGAAATCTTGGTATACTCCAGTTCAGAGGCAGAACATGAGCTACATCTCCGGCAGGTTCTACAGAGGTTAAGGGAACATCAGTTGTATGCTAAATTTAAGAAATGTGAGTTCGGGCTACCAGAGGTGACCTTTCTTGGACATATAGTTGGGGCAGAAGGGATTAAGGTGGATCCGTCCAAGGTGGAAGCAGTTAGAGATTGGCCGAGGCTGAGGACTGCCTCGGAGGTGCGAAGTTTCCTTGGGTTAGCAGGCTACTACAGGCGGTTTGTAGAGGGGTTTTCAAAGATTTCCTCGCCAATGACAGAATCAAAAGTTTGTTTGGTCAGAGAAGTGTGAGAACAGCTTCCAGGAATTGAAGCGACGGCTTATTTCTGCGCCTGTGTTGAGTCTTCCTTTGGAGGAAGGGAAGTTCGTGGTTTACTGTGACGCATCAAGGTTGGGTTTAGGCTGTGTGCTAATGTAGAATGAGAAAGTTATAGCCTATGCTTCTCGACAGCTGAAGGAGTATGAGCAGAGGTATCCGACTCATGATTTGGAGTTAGCGGCGGTTGTGTTTGCATTGAAGGTGTGGCATCATTACTTGTATGGAGAGAAGTGCGAGATCTACACCGATCATAAGAGTCTGTAGTATTTCTTCACGCAGAAGGATCTGAATATGAGGCAGAGACGTTGGTTAGAGTTGGTTAAGGATTATGATTGTGATATCCTTTACCACCCTGGGAAAGCCAACGTGGTGGCAGATGCATTAAGCCGGAGGGGCCCAGGACAGCTGTATATTTCTATTCAGGTCTCGAGGGAATTGGCTGATGAGATGGTCAGGGCAAAGATAGAACTAGTGGTGGGCCAGTTAGCCAATGTTACTTTGCAGTCGACCCTGTTGGAGCGGATCAAGGAGGGTCAGTTGGTGGATGTGCAGTTGCAGGATAGTAGGCAGCATGCCTTAGCGGGGACAGCTAAGGATTATTTAGTTTCGGAGACAGGTTTACTCCGTTATCAGGGACGGATATGTGTTCCGGCAGATGAGGGAATTAGGTGTGAGATATTGGATGAGTCCCACACTACGCCATACTCACTTCATTCGGGTACCACGAAGATGTATCAGGATCTACGGACGTTATACTGGTGGTCTGGGATGAAAAGGGATGTAGTTGAGTATGTGTCTAGATGTCTAACCTGTCAGCAGGTTAAGGCTGAGCATCAGCGACCAGCGGGATTGCTTCATCCTTTGGGTATCCCAGAATGGAAATGGGAGGATATTACAATGGATTTCGTGGGAGGATTACCCAGGACAGTTGGATTTCATGACTCGATGTGGGTGATAGTGGATAGATACACCAAGTCAGCTCATTTCCTACCAGTTAGGTCAACTTATACTGTGGAGCAGTATGCGGAGCTGTATGTGAGGGAGATAGTTCGTCTCCACGGGGTTCCAAAGTCTATTGTATCTGATCGAGACCCTATCTTCACCTCTAAGTTCTGGGGAGCTCTGCAGAGAACCATGGGGACTCAGTTGAAGTTTAGCAGAGCTTTTCATCCTCAGACTGATGGACAGTCTGAGAGGACGATTCAGGTACTGGAGGACATGCTTAGGGCATTTTTGATTGACTTCGAGGGTTCGTGGAGTAAGTATCTTCCATTGGTTGAGTTTTCATATAACAACAGTTATCAGTCCACGATTGGGGTGGCTCCTTATGAGATGTTATACGGATGGAAGTGCAGATCACCTGTTCACTGGGATGAGATGGGTGAGAGAAGGTATTTGGGGCCAGAGATGGTTTAGAAGACTAATGAGGCCATTGAAAAGATTCGAGCTAGGATGCTTGCCTCGCAGAGTAGACAGAAAAGCTACGCTGACCCAAAGCGTAGGAACGTGGAGTTCCAGGTCGGGGACCACGTGTTTCTGCGAGTTTCACTGTTGAGGGGTGTGAGGAGGTTTGGAGTGAAGGGAAAGTTGAGCCCTCGGTTTGTTGGACCCTTTGAGATTCTGGAGAGGGTTGGGCAGGTAGCTTATAGGCTGGCCTTGCCACCGTCCTTATCGGGAGTTCAAAACGTGTTTCACGTCTCTATGTTGCGGAAGTATGTTTCTAATACTACCCATGTGTTGAGGCATGAGGACTTGGAGCTGCAGGCAGACTTGTCCTATGAGGAGAGACTAGTTCAGATTCTAGATCGGAAGGATAAGGTTTTGCGGAATAAGATGATTCATATAGTGAAAGTACTATGGAGGAATAGCAAGGTCGAGGAAGCGACCTGGGAGTTAGAGACGACGGTGTGGGATCAGTATCCCGAGCTATTCAGGTAAATTTCGAGGACGAAATTCTCATTAGGAGGGGATAGTTGTAACGACCCAAATTTGCTAATAAGGCTTAAGGGCCTTGATTAGTGTGCCAGGAGGGCATTACTGGAATAATTGTGATTTAATGAGTAATTATGTGTTTAATAATGTTTACATGATAATCGATTGTATTATGTGGTAGTATGATATGTGATACATGTGAGAACCACATTATTATGTGGACAGGTTCGTTGAGCACGACTCAAGATGATTCTAGGGTCAGATAGCGGGAAAAGTCACAATGGGGTTTAAGTTATGACTTTGGAGAAGTTGGGGATATTTTTAGATAACGGGTAGTGATTTGGGTTATCGGGACATGAAAATAAATATATGGAGATATATTTGAGGTTAGGATGTCTAGGTGGGAATATTGGGGGATTTTACTGTTTTGGCCTCGGGGATGGTTCCGGCACCCTGAGCCTCGGGATTAACTTAACAGATAAGTTAAACTTGAGGAAGCCTTTAGAAAACATAAACCGGCTAACATTTAGGCTCTCTTTCTCTCTCACGCTCAAGGGAAACCAAGAAGAGAAACACACAGAAAATCAAAGGGGAAACAAGCTGGAATTCTGAGATTTGAGGTGAGAAATTGAAGGTCTAGCTCAGGGATTTATCAAGCATTGGAACAGGGATTAAGGTGAGTATTTAACTCTGTTTTCTGTGGTTGAATTATGAGGTTTTACTGGGTTTTAGTTGAGTGTTGAAACAAGTTTGGTTTAGATGTTCTAAGGTAGAATTAAGAAGGGAATTTGGGGACTTGACTTGGCTACAGCTTGGTGAAGTGGTTTTACAACAAAGGTGAGTCTCTACTCCTGGTTTAGTGGTTTTTCATTGAGTTTGATGGCTGGTTTGTGTGTGTTTTAACACTTGGGTTTCAGAAATTGGAAGGAAGAGATTGGAGTGTGTCAGGCTGTGTTTTATTGGGAATTATGATGTTTAGATCATGCTAGAGAGGTTGGGAATTAATTGGTTAAGAGTTGGGGAGTTTTGGGATGGTTTAAGGTAAGGTTTTGAGCTCTAGAATGGTGAAAAAATTGGGTTCGAAGGGGAGGGCCGCGGCTCTGTTCTAGAGCGCCGCGGCCCTAGCATGCAAGGAAGCCAAGGGGGCTCGGCCAAGGGGGCGCGGCGCGGCACCTAAGGCAAGGGCCGCGGTGCGTGTGTGTTCCAGTGAGGGAGTGGGCTCTGTTTTGAGGAAGGTCCGCGGCTAGGCTTTGGGGGTCGCAGCCCTTGGTTGCACACTTGGGATTTTGAGGGTTTTAAGCATGGGGGAGTGGTCTTGGGTGCTCGAGTTTGGTTTCACCACCCTGCTTGGTGGAACTAGGAGTCCCGGGAGTTAGTTTTGTAATTGGGAACCTATATTTGATTATTTATGAAACCCTATACTTTGGTTGTGGTTAGGTGATAAAAGCTTAGGCTGAGGAACGAATCGTGCTTGAGGGACGTTGCTCGTAGTTCGATAATCGTACAGACTAAAGGTAAGAAAACTGCTCCTGGTTAAATGTATTTGACGGGACTAAGGGCTCCCTATTGTAGATGCTTGGGAAGATGGTATTTTGCCATGCAAGCCATTTAGTGGACCAGCGTCCTAAGGGTGCCAAGGGTCTCACTAGCGCACAGGGCGCGGCTCGGACACTGATATCCGAGGACAGCTTATTATGCACTGAGCTTGGTTTAAGCGGGCCAGAGTTAGTGGGTTAAATAGACGGTGCGGCCTAAGTCTTCGGCCATGAATATTATGTGAAATGAATGTTGTATGAGATAGTATGTGTCTTGGACTGAATTGTATATGCCGATTATCTGTTGTGGAATATTTGATGAGTATGCATGCTTATTGAGCTACTTGTCCATTGTTGCTATTTGAGTTATCTGTGATGTTTTCTTGCTGGGCCTTGGCTCACGGGTGCTACGTGGTGCAGGTAAAGGCAAGGGCAAGTTAGACCAGCCCTGACTGAAGAGCTCAGCGGGCGGAATGTACATAGCCAGGTGCTCGACCGCCACGGTTGAGATCTAAGCAAGGACATGGAACCTGAAGACTGTCTGGTTTGGCCTTAGTATGGCTAGTGGTTCCTCATGTATTTTTCGGAGTCTGTAAACTTTCTTTAACTTCGTTTTTGAATGGGATCCCATGTTACTACAGTTTATATATGCTAAATGAGTCTTTTGAGACCAAAACCTTTTTAACCTTAGCTCTTACATGTTTAGCGACACGATTTGAAATTAATGACTCGATTAGCGAGTCTTGCACCTTTATAAGTACACAGTGTAACGGTCTTGGCTATCCAGGGAGTTACAGATATTTATATGCATACTAAACATAAAATTAGGGCCGCACCTTGCAATACAGACAATAGGGCCACACCTTGCTCTACGGGTACAATAGTTTTCTTACCAGTATCTCGAGCTATCTGAATACCGTTCCCGAGCGCACTCCTCTAACCCGAACCTCGTTGAAAACCTAGTCACAACGCATTCATAATAACCATCCATCAATTTATAAACCAATAAATAACAATCTAGCCTGCGGGATCTTGAATTCCACTAATCTGGGTAGTAGGATCCTTCTCAAGACTTAACTTTTGAATTCCCGAGCTTAAAACCTTAATTCCCCTTTTCTTTCTATTTAAGGCCGCGACATGCCCGGTAAGGACGTGACTCGCTACTTGGTCAGAGGCGAGGCCCTCCCTGCTGGAGGACATGGGCCACGACGCACTCCTCAAGGGTCGTGGTGCCTGGGCGAACTAAAGGCTTCTCCAGCTTCTTCGAGCACGCGGGTCATGGCGCCTAAAGAATAGGGCCACGACCTGAGTCCCAACACCCAAAATTTCTAGCTAGTTTCTGTGTTTTTCCTCAAGCCTATAACCCAAAATTCACAACCCAAACACCATTTAAACTCAGAATTAAGCCTAGAATTCTTATCCTTATAGCCTAAACATCACAAAATATCCATAAGAAACTTCATACACTCATCAAACACCCACAACCAACCTTAGAATCCATTTCACACACAAACTTATAATTCTGACAAAATTTAGCAGAAACTCAAACAATTCAGTGCCAGATTTCTTACCTTTGAGATGAGTTCAATCCTTGAGCTACTCCCCAAGCATTACAAGTCCAATTCTTCAACTTTCCTTAGCCTAAAGTCCCCAAAGTTCATTAGCCACCAAGAAACATTGAGAGGGGGAGAGAGAACTGAGACAAATAGAGAAAGAAGCTAAGAGAGACTTTTGTTTTTTTGCTAAATCATTCTTGAGTATCAGCATCCTGAACCATGTATATCCCTTAGCCAAAAGTCTAAACTAGCCCTTAAGTCTATCATAATCCTCAAGTGCCACCAAGGGTAATTTCATCATTTTCCATGCCCTGCTAATTCCTCAAGTATTCCTATAAATCCCCGTTCAATCCCGACATATCCAAATAATTGCTAAATTACTACCCATTACACAGTAATTCACGAACACATAACTCAGCACATGCATAGAATCTAAATCGTACTTCCAGAGCATGGATACGTGAAATACATTGTGAACCCCTGATAGAGCTTAAGGCATCGTCAATCTGTAAGCTATCTCTCGAACCCATTCCAAAATCTCAAAGGGGCCAACAAACCTAGGGCTCAACTTGCCTCTTACTCCAAATCGTTTCACCCCTCTCAAGGGAGAAACTCTGAGAAACACATGGTCCCCAACCTAAAACCCTACGCTCCTGCGTCTCAAGTCTGAGTAACTCTTCTACCAACTGTGGAAGGTGAGCATTCGAGCTCTAATCTTCTCAATCACCTCATTGGTCCTTTGAACAACCTCAGGACTAAGATACCTCCTCTCACTCATCTCATCCCAATGGATGGGTGATCTGCACTTCCTCCCATATAACTTCTCATACAGAACCACTCCGATAGTCACCTGATAACTGTTATTATACGAAAACTCAATCAGAGGGAGATACTTACTCCAAGATCCCCCAAAATCTAGCATGGAAGCTCGTAAATATCCTCCAGTATCGGAATCGTCCTCTCATATTGTCCGTCCGTCTCAAGGTGATACGTGGTACTAAATCGCAAATATGTACCCGTAGCCTTCTGGAGGCTCTCCCAAAACTTGGAGGTGAAGGTTGGGTCCCTGTCGGATACTATTGACCTTGGAGCCCCATGTAGTCGCACAATTTTTTTTCACATATACTTCAGCATACTGCTCCATAGTATAAGTTGTCTAAACACGCAAAAAGTGGCCTGACTTGGTGTGCCTGTCCACAATCACCTACATCGAATCATGCTGTCCCACGGTCTTCGGTGATTCAACCATGAAGTACATGGTGATACCCTCCCATTTCTACTCTGGGATCCCTAGAGGTTGCAGCAACCCTACTAGCCTTTGATGTTCAACCTTTACTTGCTGACAAGTAAATTACTTGGACACATAATCCACCACATCCATTTTCATTCCCGACCACTAATATAACGTTCTAAAATCTTGGTACATCTTCGTCGTATCCCGATATAAGGTATAGGGAGTGGTATGAGACTTATCCAGTATCTCTCCCTGGTTACCAGAATCCATCAGATTGCAAATCCGACCTTTGTACTCCAGTAATCCCATTTCAAAAATAGAAAACTCTTTAGCCGCTACAGATAAGACACCCTCTTTGTGCTCTCTGAACTAGGGATCCTCCCCCTGTGCCTCCTTGATCTTTTCAAGGAGTGTGGACTAAAGAGTGATGTTGGCTAGCTGTCCAACTACCATCTCAATACCTACTCTAGTCATCTCTTCAGCTAACTTATCTGATATCTGCCTCGAACTGAACAACTATCCTGGGCCCTTCCGAATCAACGCGTCATCCACCACATTGGCCTTCCCAGGATGATATAGAATATCACAATCGTAATCCTTTACAAATTCTAGCCAATGCCTCTGGCGCATATTCAGATCCTTCTGAGTAAAGAAGTACTTCAAACTCTTATGGTCAGTGTATATTTTTCACTTCTCACCATATAAATAGTGTCTCCAAACCTTTAGTGAAAATACCACCGCCGCCAATTCCAGATCATGTGTGGGATACCTCTGCTCATACTCCTTCAACTGTCTTGATGTGTAGGCTATCACCTTTCCAGCTTGCATCAATACACACCCCAAACCCTATCTGGAGGAATCACAGTAGAATACAAACTTCTCACTATCTGAAGGTAGGATTAATACTAGAGCGGTGATTAGTCGCCGCTTTGACTCCTTGAAACTGTTCTCACACCTATCTTTCCATACATACTTCGTCTTCTTATGTGTCAATTCGATCAATGGTGTGGCTATTTTGGAGAATCCCTCGAAAAACTGCTGATAGTACCCTACCAATCCCAAAAAGCTGCTAACCTCTTGCACACTGTTCGGCTTGCGCCAATCTCTCACTGCCTCAATCTTAATAGGACCCAGAAATTTTACTTGGGGTATCCAAAACTCACACTTTTTGAACTTAGCATATAACCTATGCTCTCTCAACTGTTGTAATACCAGGTGTAGATGTTCCTCGTGCTCTGTCTCTGACTGGGAGTACACCAGTGTGTCGTCAATGAATACGATCACAAAATTGTCCAGATAATCCTTGAATACCCTATTCATCAAGTCCATAAAGGCTGCTGGGGTGTTGATTAATCTAAAGGACATAACCAGGAATTCATAGTGTCTATACCTCATGTGGAAACCAGTCTTTGGTATGTCCTCCTCTTTAATCCTAATTGGTGGTAGCTTGACTGAAGGTCGATCTTAGAGAACAATGTCTTCCCTTGTAGCTGATCAAACAAGTCGTCGATCCAAGGTAGTGGGTACTTGTTCTTAATGGTCAACTTGTTCAACTCTCTGTATTCAATACACAGCCTGAAGGATCCATCCCTCTTCTTAACAAACAACACTAGAGAACCCCACGGGGAAAAACTCGTTCTGATGAATCCCAAATCTAGTAACTCCTGCAACTGAATCTTCAATTCCTTCAACTCTGCCGGAGCCATTCTATAACGTGTCCAAGACATTGGCTCCAGCCCTAACGCCAATTCAATGACAATCACAATCTCTCGGTGTGGTGGCAACCCAGCCAAGTCTGTGGGGAACAAATCAAGAAACTCACATACTAGTCTGGTCTCATCTGGTTCAACTAAAACAACTCTAGAAGTATCCACAATGTTTGCTAGGAATCCTATGCAACCCTCCTGCATTAGGTCTCTAGCCTATAGTGCTGAAATCATAGGTGCTTGAGGTCCACTCACTGTCCCCAAGAATACAAAGAGTACCTCCCCTTTCGGTTCAGAGGTCACCATCCTTCACTAACTAATACATCCCTAGGATCATATCAAAGTCATCCATTGCTAGCTCAATCAGATCCACAGACAACTCCCTACTGTCTATCTCTACTGGAAATGCTCTAACCTGTCTCCTAGTGACTACTAGTTCCCCAGTTGGCAACAAAGTCCAAAATCCCCTAGCATACAAATCACTAGGCCTATACAGCTGATATACCACTCTAGCAAATACAAATGAATCAGTAGCCCCTAAGTCAATCAATGCAGTAAAAGAAGAACCAACACTAGAAATCTGACCTGTCACGACCGAGGGGCTATCCTCAGCCTTAGTTTGGGTCAAGGTAAATACTCTGGCAGGAGTGAGACTGTCGCTCTATTTTGGCTCTTCCTTCCTGGCTAATGGACAATCCTTCCTCAAATGACTGATGCTCCCACATATAAATCAAGCCTTGATCCTGCACTCTCCCTGATGTCGTCGTCTGCATCAAGGACACACTGGGAAACTCCACCAGTAACCGTCATCCGAATGTGGGTCACATTTATAAACTCATCAACCTTCGCAACTCGGACTGCGACACTGTAATACTTCTCATTGAATATATTTCTGAACTCTTCCCAGGTCATGACTACAATATTCCTTTTTCTGAGAAACAACATCCCACCAGATGTGGGCATCATCTCTCAACATGTATCTAGCGCATGCTACTATCTCATTCCATTCCACCCTCATGAAATCTAGGATGGAAGATATCATGTTCATCCATTGCTCTGCCCGCAGTGGGTTTGGGCCACCCTCGAAGGTGGGAGGATGCTGCTTCCTGAACCATTCATATAAAGGTTCCCACCTATTTTCCATAGCAAGTTGGGCTGGCACTGGTGCCACAACCTGTGGAACCTATAACCCAATGCCCTGAGGAGGGGCATGTTGCCTTAACTGTCAAAGCTCTTCTTCTGTTCGATGAAGTTTATATTCCATCTCGGCAAATTACTGTTGTCAATTCAGTGGGGCAGGTGGAGGGTCCTGACCCTGGTTGTCATCCTCAGCCCTATTGCCGCGAAGTCTGATTAATTGCCGAGGCATTACTACAATATGCCTGCAATCAATGATGTTGCACATCAGGCATGATAACAACATCCAAAGCCACCTCCCAATCTCATCAACCAATCACAACCAGTAAGTCCACAAGTCATACAGAACATAAAATAATCAAGGGGCCATACCCTAACATCATGCATATATAATAAGACATTCATCAAGCTTTATCTATATATATTCAGGAAAACAGGGCACTTAAACAAGAAATTAAGCATATAATTAATTAATTACCAACAAACCTTGAGTCGAGCTTATCACTGGCAGCGAGCATACATGTTCAGTCGATCTCTTGGAACCATAAACCTTGGCACGCTCTGATACCAAGTCGTAACGCCCCACGTCACTATGGCTATTTCCTAGAATGGCAACTGGCCCTACAAACCAACACTAGTCTTTCTAGCGTGCTTTGTCCTCGCTTGCACGATTTTTGGAAAAAAATCTGAAGAGGTCACGCATCATTAGACTACTTAGAGTCAAGCACACTTAACTTTGGAGTTCTAAAGTGATGGGCTACCAAAAAGAAGATGCATCTTGTTGGCATAGATAGCACCCATCAGTTCATTTAAGCCATCTTCATTTGTGTAGTCCATACCTACACAGTCTTAGAATTATCACACTTGACCTTCCCTAGGCGATGTGGGATTGCATGATTTTACCCAGTCTTTCCCCTGTAGATCATGGGACTCTAACTATCATAATCACCCCCCTTAGGGGTCTGACGTCCTCGTTGGCCACACTTTTGGGTGGGTCAAGGCTCTGATACCAAGCTGTAACTCCCTACTTCCGTAGAGTCGTTACTATGTGAGTTAAAAATGTGCCATTAGTTCGCTAATCGAGGTTTTAGGTTAAAAGTGTGACTAAACTGAAAGTTAAACTAGTTTAATGACAAAAATTATAAAATTTGGACATTCATTGAAATTATAGAAAGTTATACAGTTCGGATCCCAAAAATATTTTTTAGAAAATTGTATTATAACTCAAAATACACACACGGTCAACCTAGGCATCAAAACAACCATTACAATACATTTTCCCAAAAATAACCCTGGCCGTAGCAGCCAGGCAGCCGAACATGTTCCCGCTCTTCGTACTCATGGTTGGTTGACCTTTCCTTTGCCCTTACCTGCACCATAGAGCACCTCTGAGTCAGGGCCCAGCAAGAAAACTCAACATATAACATAGAACAAAACATTCAAATGTATATAGCAAAGTAGCCAACGGGCTAAACACATAGCGGCCTACGCCATTCCAGGCACTTTCCTAGGCATTGGGTTTGCAGTCTTCACTGAGTGGGTGGATATAGCACCTTAAGAAGGTATTGCCCTAGCAGCCTGCACTCAGCGTGCTCAAAGCTGATCCCAGCACCTTGCCGTACTCGGCTTCTTGCCGTTCTCCCCGTTCGCCTTTCCCGGCCATCGCCGTTCTCGGCCTTCGCCATTCTCGGCCTCGCCATTCATTCATAAACATACATAATATTCACAAATATTTAAGCGCATACAAGACATAAACATTAGGGTCACACCCTACAATACAAAAAATAGGGCCACGCCCTGCCCTACGGGTACAACAATTTTCTTACCAATGTTCCGAGCTTCCTGAATACCACAATCCTGAGCACAGTCTTCTAAATCGAACCTCATTGAAAACCTAGTCACAACGCATTCATACTAACCATTCGTTAAGTTCTAAACAAATAATTAACTTCAAAATATTAATCTAGCCTTTGGGACCTTGAATTCCACTAATCTGTGTAGTACGATCCTTCCCGAGCTGTAACTTTTGAATTCCAAGGCTTAAAACCTTAATTCCTCTTTTCTTTCTACTTAAGGCTGTGGCATGCCCTATAGGGTCACAACCCACTACATGGTCAGAGGCGAGGCCCTCCCTGCTGGAGGACACGGGCTGCAACGTGCTACTCTAGGGCCATGGCACTTGGGCGAACTAGAGGCTTCTCCAGCCTCTTCGAGCACGCGGGTCGCGGTGCTTGAAGAATAGGGTTGTGGCTCAAGCCCCGAAACCCAGAAATTCTAGCTACTTTTTGTGTTTTTCCTTAAGCCTAAACCCCAAATTCATACCCCAAACACCATTTAAACTCAGAATTAAACCTAGAATTAATATCCTTATAACCTAAAAATCACAACAAATCCAAAGCAACTTCATACACTCATCAAACACCCACAACCAAACTTAGAATTCATTTCACATGTGAACTTATAATTCTAACAAAATTTAGTAGAAACTTAAACAATTCAGTGCCAGATTTCTTACCTCTGAGATGAGTTTAATCCTTGAGCTACTCCCCAAGCATTACTAGTCCAATTCTTCAACTTTCCTTAGCCTAAAGTCCCCAAAGTTCATCAGCCACCAAGCAAAAATGAGAGGGAGAGAGAGAATTGAGAGAGATAGAGAGAGAAGCTCAGAGAGACTTCTGTTATTTTTTTCCTAAATCATTCTAGAGTCTCATCATCCTAAACCATGTATATCCCTTAGCCAAAAGTCCAAACTACCCTGTAAGTCTATCTTAACCCTCAAGTGCCACCAAGGGAAATTTCATCATTTCCTATATATCCTTGTTCAATTTCGACATGTCCAAATAATTACTAAATTACTACTCATTACCTGGTAATTCCCAAACACATATTATATTCCCAGAATACTTCTAGGCTCCTCCCGAGCCGAGTGTTCAACCCCGTTGTTACTATTTAACTAAACTGCTCCCTAGGACCGTCTCAAATCGCACATTACAAATATATTACCACTCACTCGTGGTCTCAATCACAACACACACATCACATATATGCCTTCAACGGGCTAAAATTAAAAATATGCACATAATAACCAAATAGGGCCCACATGCTTATTTAATTCACCTAAACATGCATTTGTAGTCACATAGTCATTAAATTCACATACTAACATAATTAAATCAATTATTGCCCTCTCGACACGCTAATCAAGGCCCTATGCCTTATTAGAAAATTTGGGACGCTACAATATATTCTTGCAAACCTTTCAAAAACCTCCTTACTTTGTTTGCCTCCATGCTAATCAAACCTTGTGCAAACGTGGATAATTGGTCAAACTTTCAGAGATATTCTTGGACACTAATCAGTCTTTGCTTTGGATTAGAGAATTCAACAACCTTGTAATCTATCACCACTTTGTTGAAATATTTGATGTCGAGTAACAAAAAAACTTCTATCCATTACATTTATGTCGCGTTATGAATCTTCTTGGCGGCGTCCCACCAAATACAAGCATCTTTCCTTAACATATATATCACGCATACTACCTCGCACGTTCGGTTACATGTATAATCTCCAAGATTCGCTCCAATATACTTATAGATTCCTCTGCCACCATAGGTTTTGTAGTCCATTCAGAGACTAGTGGGTTATGTTTTCCAAACCTCTCTGAGACACGCTTTGGCAGCTTTAGTTGAACTGTCGCAGGTACATAGCTTGTAGGTTACCCTATTCAGCCTCAACCTGTACTTTAGGGCCCAATACTTTGATAGCAGGTGGTACCAAGTTATCTTGAACATTAGCTGGTGCTTCTTGTAGCCATTGTAGTAGAGTTTAGAACATCTCATCTTAATTGGCCTCAGCATCGGCCTACCACTTTCTATCTTGTTCCCACAAAGTTCTTTGCTTTTCTAAAGCTCTTTATAGTTTTTGAACTTGTTCAACCAAGGAAAGTTGAGTTTGTTGTGCTCTAGCCATGGGTGCCATATTTTTTTGAACATGGACTTTTCTTTAGTGAGGTAACAATGAGAAATTAGTGAGGAGCCATTTTTCTTAAAGTTCCTAACCACAAAACGAAAATCAATGCTTACCTTGGCTCTAATTCAGTCCTTGATTAGTCTTTGAGTTAATCCTCTAGCTTATCCCCTTCGATTCCCAGAAATTCTGCTGGTTTCTCTTGAAATTTCAGAGTTGTTCTTCTTCCTTAAGAGAGAGAGAGAAGGAGAGAAAGGTCGGTTTAATTTCTGTGTCTAGTATTTTCTAAGTCTTTCCAAGTATATCCTTAGGTGATTAAACTAATCCCAAAGCTCAGGGATCGGATCGCGCTCAAGGAGTATCGCCCGTAACTAGTTCATCTAGAAGCCAAAGGTAAGAAAACTATACCCGGTTGAATATTTGAATGGGACTAAGGGCTCCCTGATATATATGATTGAAAGAATGGTATTATTCCATGTAATTTGTAAACCAACGGCCTAAGCGTGCCACGGTTAATTTGCGCAAATGGCGCGGCTCGAACACTACTATCCGAGGACAGCTTATTATGCACTGAGCTCGGTTTAAGCGGGCCAGAGTCAGTGGGTTAAAGAGAGGGTGTGGCCTAAGGTGTCGGCCCTAGTATTTGTGTTAATTGATTATTATATTTGGCTATGAATGTGATTAATGAGATTATTGAATAACCTAAGTGTAGATGAGGTTGTTGTACCTTGAAGTATGCTTATATGCTATGGATTGAACGATTGAACATGCTTAATAGAATAACTATTTGATACCATCGTATATGCTGTGTATGTTGTTTTCTTGTTGGGCCTTGGCTCACGGGTGCTGCGTGGTGCAGGTAAAGGCAAAGGCAAGATCGATCAGCCTTGATTGGAGAGCTCTGCAGGGTGAATGTACATGTCAGGCCACTCAAACGCCACGGTTGAGAAAGTTACAGGGACGGGAGGAATAGAATCACCTGTTTTGCCTTAGTAGGGCCAATGTTGTCTTTGAATTTTGAATTTTCGTAAATCAGCTTGTAAACACTAAAAAGTTTTGGGGATCCCTGCTATAAATGGTTTATGCTTTATAAAATGTATCTTTTAAGGCCAAAATATCTTTCGTAAATCAGCGAGTCTTGCACCTTTATAATCACACAGTGTAGCGGTCTTGGCTATCTAGGACGTTACAACTTGGTAGTAGGGCGTTACACCCAGGTACTACGAAGATGTTCCAACACTTGAAAGTTTTGTACTGGTGGTCAGGCATGAAGAGGGATGTGGTGGACTATGTGGCTAGGTGTTTAACTTGTCAACAGATTAAAGCTGAACATCAGAGGCCAGCAGGGTTATTGCAACCTCTAGGGATTCACGAGTGGAAATGGGAGGATATGACCATGGACTTTATGGTTGAATTGTCGAAGATCGTGGGTCAGCACGATTCGGTGTGGGTGATTGTGGACAGGTATACTAAGTCTGCCCACTTTCTACCTGTGAGAACAACTTATACTGTGGAGCAGTATGCTGAGCTATATGTGAAGGAAATTGTTCGACTTCATGGGGCTCCGAGGTCGATAGTATCCGACAGGGACACCACCTTCACCTCCAAGTTTTGGGAGAGCCTACAGAAGGAAATGGGCACACAGTTACGGTTTAGTACCGCTTATCATCCTCAGACGGATGGACAGTCTGAGAGGACGATTTAGATATTGGAGGATATGTTACGAGCCTGTGTGTTGGATTTTGGGGGATCTTGGAGTAACTATCTCCCATTGATTGAGTTCTTGTCCAACAATAGTTATCAGGCGACTATCGGAGTGGCTCCGTATGAGATGTTGTATGGGAGAAAGTGCAGATCACCGATACACTGGGATGAGACCGGTGAGAGGAGATATTTAGGCCCTGAGATGGTTCAGAGGACTAATGAGGCAATTGAAAAGATTAGAGCTCGTATGCTCGCCTCCCAGAGTCACCAGAAGAGTTACTCAGATCTGAGACGCAGGAGTGTACAGTTTCAGGTCGGCGATCATGTATTCCTCAGGGTTTCACCCCTGAGAGGAGTGAAACGATTCGGTGTTCGGGGCAAGCTGAGTCCCAGGTTTGTTGGCCCCTTTGAGGTTTTGGAACGGGTTGGAGAGGTAGCTTACAGGTTAGCGATGCCTCCAGCTCTATCAGGGGTTCATGATGTGTTTCATGTATCCATGCTCCGGAAATATGTGTCAGATACTATTCATGTGTTGAGCTATGATAATTTGGAGCTGGATCAGGATTTATCATACGAAGAGAAGCCTATTCACATCCTTGACAGAAAGGATAAAGTCTTGCGGAGCAAGACCATCGCCTTGGTTAAAGTGCTATGGAGAAACAGCAAGGTTGAAGAGGCGACGTGGGAGCTTGAGTCTGATATGCGGGAGCGGCATCCCGAGTTGTTCAGGTAATTTCGAGGACAAAATTTTTGCAAGGAGGGGATAATTGTAACACCCCAATTTGCTAATAAGGTTTAGGACCTGGATTAGCGTGCCTGGAGGGCAATAAGTGAATTAACATGATAATATATGAATTTAAATGAATATGTGATTAGAATGCATGTTTAGGTGGAATAAATATGCATGTGGGCCCCGTTTGTTTGATAGGGGTAAATTGGTAAATTTAGCTCGCTGAGGGCTTAAATGTGATAATTGTATTATATGATTAGTACCACGTGTGTGTGGTGATATTATTGTGATGCACGTGCCGAGACGGTCCTAGGGAGCTAATTAGTATAAAAGTCACAACGGGATTTAATACCCGGCTCGGGACGAGCCTAGGGGTATTTTGGCGAATTTTGCAAAGATGAGTTTGGGAATTAATGGTTAATGGTTAATGGTAATTGAGTAACTTGGGTAACCATTGGTAACTGTCAAGAGTAACAATTGTAGATGAGAATGTGGTAAAATTGTAGGAAAGGTGAAATGACAAGATGCCCTTGAGGTTTAGTTAGGAAAGGATTTTTATGGAGGGGTAAAATGGTCATTTGGCAGATGTCTAGATAACCTTCAGTAGAGGGGAAAAGGGATTCACGTTTTACACATAGTCACAATTGGATTTATGCTGAAATTTGAGGAAAAAGCTAGAAGAAAAGAGAAGAAGAAGAAAGCTGAATTTGAAACCTAGGAGGAGAATCAAGAAGTTTGAGGCAACCAAAATCAAGATAAGGCTAAGATTGTTCAGAGGTAAGAGTTATGCTCTGTTTTTTGGTTAAGTTTATGTTTGATTTTAGAGATTAAGTATGGGAATTTAAAGAAAGTTATGGCTGGTTTGCATGGAATTCAGTTTGGATAATCAAAGGGGGAAGTGGCTTGAAGCTGAGATTGAAGAGAATTCAAGCTGAAGTATTGATTGAGGTAAGGGTTTTAAACATGTTTGAATTTCGTATCTGATGTGATTTAAGATTTTAGAAGCATGGGTTATACTTTTCAAGCTCTGGTCTAAGTTTTAGAAGCCATGGTTAAGTTTCTGAAATCTAAAACTCAAGTATGGATTTTGGGTGTAATTGTGTAATTGAGCTTATTGTTGATGTTTATAGGTTGTTAAATGGTTTATTTGGGGTTTTAAACTGATTTTGGGGTTTAGGTATGCATTGGGGTTGAATCGGGAGTGTTTTGGCTCGGGGAAAATGCAGGGGAAAACTCAGATTTCTGGGTTCGCGAAGGGGCGTCGCGGCCCTGTTCTTTGGTGCTGCGGTGCGGGGTTGTATCAGGAGTTGGGGGACTCTCTGACTTGCTGGGTGCCGCGGCCCTCAAGGGTAGCACCGCAGCGCTAGGCTATTTTCAGGACAAGGAAATTTTGCATTTTTGGCCATTTGTTCCGGGGGCTCGGGGGATGTTTCCGATACATTGTTTTAGGCATTTGGGGATCCCGAGAGTACGGGGTTAGTCTCGAGATATGGTTTTGGATTGGTTAGTATTAAAGAGTGTTTCATATGTGTTGTGACTAGGTTTTTGGAGAGGCTCGGGATAGAGGACCGTGCTCATGACTTTGGTGCATTGTAAAGCTCGGGATACAAGTAAGAAAACTGTAACACCCGTAGAGCAGGGCATGGGGCCATAGTGTTGTTGCAGGGCACGGGCCTAGATTGTATTGTTGTTAGGGTGTAGCCTTCATTGAATTATTATATGTTTGAATGTTGTTTGAGAATGCTATATGTGGTTATAGTAGAATGAACGGCAAAGGAACCGGTTACGGCAAGGAGCCGAGAACGACGAAGGGCCGAGAACGGCAAAGGCCGAGAACGGCAGTGGGGCCGGGAATAACACTTAGCACATGGAGTGCTTATAGTTAGGGTGAGACCCCAATGGATACATGGGATATCCTTACGGTGAGGACTGAGATCCCAGGCTTTGGTAATGCTTCTAGGACGGCATGGTCGTATATGTGTTTAATCTGATGGACTATCTGTTTATCTGTGGGTTATCTATTATAATGGTTGTATGATATGCATATGTTGTGTGTTGTGTGAGTTTTCTTGCTGGGCTTCGACTCACGGGTGCTCTATGTTGCAGGTAAGGGCAAGGAGAAAGTCAACCATCCATGAGTACGGAGAGCGTGGGGTGGCGCGTACATGTTTGGCCTGCCCGACTGCTTTGGTTGGGGGCATTTTGAGAAATGGCTGTATTAAACTCTAATGATGGTTAACTACCTGTAAAACTATTTTGGAATTGTAAATACTTTATAAATTAAAGTTTACAGGTAGTTAACCATCAAAAATTAGAGTTTAATACATCCACTTGCACTTTTATTAATCAAGAAAGTCTGAGACTCAATATTAAGAAAAACAAGGTTCAATTGCGTTTCCTCAACATTAGAGAGAATAAAATTTGATAGGGATTTTGTATGTAAAGTGAGAATCTCAAACTTAAGAAATTAATGATTGTGAGAGATCCCTATTTATAGAGTCTCTTAGTGGGCTATGGGCCCTATAAAATGATCTATGCCCTACACGTGTAATGTGGGATTGTTACAACTGATTACAAATTCAAATAATACTGGTAAAATACATTCAAATATTAGTTACACAGATATATTGGGATATTTCATAATATCTTGTCAAATCCAGATCATTTGGTTTAATGAGTTTTTCTTTGAGCATGTCTCAACTTGTGCAGCTGCATGGGATGTTACCAGCTTCTTTGTCTTCGAACATCACACTTGGGAAAATCTTAGACAAATCAGATTGTTGTTCTTTATGCTGGTTAAAGTCTACTAGAGTAGCTATCTTATCTACAGCAACTCTCAAAATTTGATGTCGTTTACTGCCACACGTCCTCTTCAAATGCGACGTCACCATGTCCAATTTTAGGTTGAACATTTGCCACCAAAGTTTATCGTGGTGTGACCAGCACGGGATAAAATTTGATGCTTTGACTAGGCTGTCACCTCTCCAACTTCTGACACACTAAAAATCGTAGCATCGCTTTTATAGGAAATGATCACGCCTTCTCGGTAAGGTAACCGATGACACCATGTTTCGAGGTAGCAACAATGGTATTTTTTGGAAAAAAAGGGGAAACATTTCACTTTCCCAAGCATCGGATGTCACATGAACCTTTTAAACTCATGATGAATTTCCTCCTATTATGTCAGCTGCTCTCGTGCGAGAAATTGGCCTATAAATAGCCCTTCATTTTGCTCTTTATTCTTTACATTTTCAAAAAAATTCAAGGTTTCTCTCTAAAATTTTCTCTCAAACCAAAGCCCTATTCTTCAATCTTTGAATCTTCAAAGCCCAACATTACTTCCAGATTCTTCTTCAAAATCTTTAATACAATAAGTTTCTGAATTATGTGCTCGTACTTACTTTACTTCCACTATATTCTTGATGATTTTGAAAAATATTTTCCTCTGTGTTCTTGATGTTCTTGAGCAATCTGTAGAATGTTTGCATTTTTTCTTGAAAAACCACTGATTTTATGAGAAAATTTGTGTTTGGGAAGTAGGAAAATGACTTTTAGGCTTCGGGTATTATTGGTTGTGTGTTAATGATAAGAAAATCTGAAAAATCGAGGAGAATGTGACTTGCTAATTTTTGGAAAAGATGGTGGGAAGTTTCCCCCAAAATGTAAGTGAAAAGTTTTGTAAAAAACATTTTAACTACCTTTTGGATTCACCTTGACTCCTGCATGAATGTATCATCATGTTATTTGAGCAGCACACACTTTTTAGGCACACATACGCTGGTTGAATGACTCACTTCCCCTTTACATGTTATTAAATGTATGCACGCAAACAATGGAGAAGTGATTATTCCAGAGACCTCGATTTACTCCAAACGCTGGTCAATGAAGTGGAATGGACTCGACCAGACATTGATCTCAACTGCGTTATTCTGGAACTTCCTGATCATTCTAGTGAACACTCTCATTATGATTTTCAATTTGTTCCTGACAAGGAATATTGTCGTACGATTGACGAATTACACATGAAATTCCCTTTAAATGATTGGACCTATGTTGCCCACCCTGACTTTATTAATTCACTCCCAGTCGAAGTTCCGAACAATTGGAGGGCAATGAGTAGGCCATCATTTGTTGAAGAGCCTATAACTATTGTGTTTTGTTCCTTAGAGATGGCCAGAGTAAAGCAAATAACAAGGTAGCGAACATCTGCAAATCCTCAAGTTGCAAGATGTAACGACCCAAAAATCACTAATAAGGCTTAAGGGCCTTGATTAGTGTGCCGGGAGGGCATAATTGGTTTATGGGTGATTTAAATGATTTAATGCATGATTCTATGATAAGCATGCCTATATGATTATATGGATATATAAGATGCATGTTTATGGTTATTAGTATGCATGTAGGCTCTGTCTAACGTAAAGGGGCATATTTGTAATATTTGCCCGTTGAGGGCATAAGTGTGATTATATGCTATAATTGTGAAGGCCACATTATTATGTAGATATATTTGCAGCATGCGGCTTGAGGCGATCCTATGGATCCAGTTAGCGGGAAAGTCACAACGGGACCCAATACCTTACTCGGGGCGAGTCAAGGGGTATTTTGGGTATTAGACATTAATTTTGGTTATCGGGTTAAGAAAATAAATAATTGGAGATATATTTGAAGTTAGAGAGCTTAGGAGGGAATATTGGGGAAATTTACCATTTTTCCCTCGGGGACATTTTTGGTACCCCAAGCATTGGGATTAACTTAAGTAACCAAAGTTAGATAAAACAAAACTAAGGAAACAAGTAGAAACTCCTAAACCGACCCTTCTCTTTCTCTCAACTCACTCATCTCTTTCTTAAACTCTCTCTCTTTCTCAAGCTAACCTTTGAAGCTAAGGAGGGATTTTGGGCTAGGAATTTCTTTAATTGAGGCTAGGGACTTGGGAATTAGCTCAGCAACTACTTGGTTGATTTCTTCTTCAGTAAAGGTAGGCTTTTAATTATGGTTTAACATTTGAATTCTGGGAAATGCTAGCTGTTTTAAGAAGGTAATGAGCTTTTGGGTTTCAAGGATTGAAGTGTGATTTTTATGAGTTTTTAAGCTAGTTTTCTTATGGGTTTTGTTGTTGGGAGTATATTAGAACTATTGTGATAATTAAATTATGTCATTGGGATGGTTTTGGGTTGATTTGAGCAAGGTTTGGCTGCTGGAAATTGTGGGTTTTCTGGGTTCGAAGGGTCGGGTCGTGGCTCTGTTCATGGTGTGTCGCGACCCTCTAGAACAGATGGGAGCATAAATGAAGGGCGGACCGCATCATGGGGAGTGTAGGGCCACGGCTCGTGTGTGCTATTTGGGGAGGCTGGGCCTCTGGTAGGAGGCGGGCCGAAGCATGGGGGGCTTAGGGCCACGACTCTTAAGAGCATTTTGGCTTTAAGGAGGTTTTAGGTGCGGGAACTTAACCTAAGGTGCTTGGGAACGATTCCACTACCGTGTGGAATTCGATGTTCCAAAGGCTAGAACTTGGTCGGGAAACCTTTATGTAATTATCATTGATGGAATCCCTTATCTTGGTTGTGACTAGGTGCACGCTAAGGCTCGAGAAAGGGATCGTGCTCAAGGGTCATTTCTCGTAATCAGAGCGTTCGGAATTAAAGGTAAGAAAACTGCACCCGGTTGTGTGACTATGTTGGGACTAAGGGTTCCCTACACTTGTATGCATTATTGTATGATGGTATTATGCCATGTGAACATGAAATAAACGACCTAAGAGTGCCGAAATTCATATTGGCACACAGGACGCAGCACAGCCACTGGTAGTTGAGAACAACTTAATATTCACTGAGCTCGGTTTAAGCGGACCGGAGTCAGTGGGGTAAACAGAGGATGTGACCTAAGGGCGTTGACCCTGGTTATTATATGACTTGACTGCTGATGTTATTTTATTGAATATGATCTACTAGATATCTAAATATTATATTGTGGATTTATTGGTTATGTTCGCTAACTATGTCAATGCTACGGACTGTTGAGTGTTTGGTTATGCTTAATGAATTATTTGATTATTGATACTTTTCATGCTATGATGTTATGGTTTTCTTGCTGGGCCTTGGCTCACGGGTGCTACGTGGTGCAGGTAAAGGCAAGGGTAAGCTGGATCAGCACTGATTCGGAGAGCTTTAGAGGCGAAATGTGCATAGTCAGCTGCTCCGCCGCCACGGTCGTGGGATGGACAGGAACAGGAGAACCTTAAATGTCTATTTTTCCCTTAGAGTGGCTAGTAGTCGTATACACTTTGGAATTTTGTAAATTGTCCTTTAAACTCTATTTCTTTTGGGATCCCATGTATAAAATGTTTATTTAAATGAAAGGTATCTTTTGTGACCAAAATCTTTTAACCCTAGTTCAACAATGGTTTTAGTGACACATTTTCAACTAAACGACTTGATTAACAAGTCTTGCACCTTAATAAACACACAGTGTAATGGTCTTGGCTACCTAGGGCGTTACACAAGACACACGACTAATAGGAATGATGAACAGCCACAACAACAACCACAATGATGAAAACAACAACAACAAAAACAACAACAACAACAACAACAACAACAAACAAACTACAAAAACATCATTATCAACACCAACAACAACAACACCAACCACAGAGGCCCCACGAGCAGCCTGAGGCGACTACTCTGACTGTGGAGGTAACTAACACCATAAGGCTTTATGCAAAGTAGAATCCTTGCAGAAGAAAGAATGTGCCATGGAATCTTGTCCCAGTCAGCACCCTCTCGAGCAACTTTCTTGAGGAAGACCCTGAAAAATATGGAATTAGGGTAATAAATATGGTTACTCCTCGGGCCAACCAGCGTGCCAACTTGCCTAGTGGAGCCTTCAGCGCCTAGTCGTGCTTCCATATCCAAGTCGGTGCTACTCTCCCCGTCCATGATTACTTCAAGGGCAATGCCAGGTACTTTGGCATTACTCCATTCCAAATAACTCCTAACGAATATCTAATGCTATCAACATATATCATTTTTAAAAAAATGGGAGCCTTCCACTCTCCACGAGGTCCACTATCTCTTCGACCTCAAGTCGTATCCAGGCCATTAAGGTACTTTATTCTTTTACTTTTGTTACAGGGACATGACCATGGTGTTCCTGATTGATCCCACATATAGGAGTAATGATGGCGCATACTTCAATGAGTAATTCCTTATGACTGACCTGGTCATAGATGATCTTACTTTCCAGCAAAGAGGTAACGAGTCGCTCACTTGTGTCTCTTATTCTTCCATTCTCCTTTTTAATTAGTACTTAGCTTATTTTGTTTCGCTATTTTTTAGGCCAGTGGAAAAGGCCTCCTCTGTAGGGCACCAATTTTTTTTAATTTTATTTATTTGTTTATATTAATTTAATTGTTGTTTGTTAAGTGTTAGAATTTTATTTAAAATATTTGAATTGTTTGGTGGTAATTATGTGAATTGAAATTTAACTGTTTTTTTTTTGTGAAATTATTTATGAGTTTAGATTGTGTGTAAGGAGGTGCATGCTTAGTAGGGATGGACTAGAGCACTTGGGTATGTGCATGTGCATGGTATGCATGGTGAGCATGCAATAGACTATCATGTATTTTCCTATTACTAGTTAATTATCTTTTTAAAATTTAAAAGAGAAAAATGGAAACAAAATGTGTAGAGAGAGAGTGAGAGACTGTCATGTGAGTATTGGCCAAGGAAAAAGAAGTGCTTTCCTTAATCATGTGTTCACATCTATTCTCCATTTTAAATTAGAGAAAATCAATATATTATATGAATGGACATTATTATATTGAGGATAATGACAGTAGTTCTCTTTTGACCATTTGAGTAAGTAAATTGGGAATTAAAGGGGGAAGGTTCTAGAAATTGATGCATTCATATTGTAAAATGGAAACAAATAGAGAAGTGGTGAGCAAGGAAGAGAGTTGCCATTTTTGGAGTCCTCGTAACTCTGGACCCAGTCTTAGTAAAACAGTCATAACTTGAGTTGTAAATATATTATTTAAACAAACTTGATACCGTTATAATGACAATTCGATACGATACAACTTTCTAGAAGGAACCAATCTCTAATTCTCAAGATAACATGGTCAAAATGGAGTTCCAACGTGACAGGACATTAGAACTATGAAAATTACACTTTCCTCATTAGTGTGGAAAGCCAAGGAAGGAAAGGGGGGAAATGATATTTGCAGCTGCCATTTTATGAAACAATTTTTCGCATTGTAAATACGATCAATTTTTTTTTGAAAAAGAGACAAAGGTCAAAAGGCTGACCTCTACTCAAAAAGATGAAAACCTCACTTATGGCGGAGGAATACCGTGGTTACAAAGAGAATAAACTAAACAATCAAAAAACCCACAACAAATCCCACCCCTATAAATTAAATCCAGAAGTTGCCCCAATCTCTAATAAGGTCATAGAAGGCAACCCCCTCAAAACCTTTAATCAAAATACGATCAATTTTAACATATAACTTAATCAAAATCCTCCCCACAATTACACCTATTTCACGAAACAGAACCTATAATTACTAATAAGAAGAAACAAACTTAATCCACCAAAAACACATTTACATGCAAAGAGAGGAAGATTAATTAAAAAGAAAACCAAAACCATGCCAATTTGAAAGTTGAAACAAGAAATATAAGAGTGAAAAAAATAACAGAAAGGCAATTGGTATGCCAGAGGAAGAGTAGAGGTTCCATCAAGCAGAGTATATTGATTTTGCCCAATTTCAGATAGCCACAAAATGGTTGTATAAGAGATAAGTACTTATAAGAGAACCAAAAGGCATTAACAACTATATTCTTATTACAAATAGAAAAATAAGATAAAAAGGAAAACATGAAGAAAAAAAAATTCAGAATCTAAACCCAGAAACACCAAATACAAGCACAATTGAAAGAGATTGAAAAATATCATCAGGAGTTAGAGACAACTCAAGCCTTTAATGAAACCCCTTCTACGCAACTAAAATCATCAAATATTTTTAAAAAAAATGCTCACTTCAGCTGTGAAGTAACCCCAAGCGTTGATTCTAGATAATAAATTTCTTCATGCTATATAAATATATATTCCTAAAAACCAAATATCATATATCCTAAATCTATTTCAAATCATATAAACCCTAGAAATTAGGTTAAAAAGGTAAAAAAAAATAGGCCACAATCACCAACGTAAGCTTAGTTAAAGGTTCACAATAGGTGGTAGAACAAACACCGTTGAAGGATCTTTCTAAGATTAATTTTCAAAATATTATATTATATGTATGATTCTAAAATCTCACAGATGGGGTTTATTCAGCACCTACTTCACTAAGACATGCAAGTTTTCAACCTTTCGTTATCATCGCAGCACACAGAATTCCTAGAACCTACTTCACTACGGATAAATATCTAAGATATTCAAACTCCACTAAGTACAAAAATAATTTACAGATAGCCATAAATAAGAAGTCTTAACTCAACTAGGAAACTATTTTTTTATAATTCAAACTCAGATAAGCTCTAATAAAAATCTTTAAAATATATGAAAGTAAAACTGCAATCAATTTCTAATTACACGAAACATGTTTGGTATTAATTACCTGTTCTACACCTTGAACTGAGGACCTTTTCCTTTCTGGAAGCATCACCATGTTCAGCTTCAGCAGCTAAACTGTCATGGACATCCACAGCATCCTATTAACAGTGGCAAACGTGAGAAGTAAAGGCAGTGAGAATATTTACAAAAGCAATTCATAGTGCTTATAATAACAGACCAATTTCAAGAAAAAAATATTCTAAATGTTATTGTTGCAGTGCAAGAATAAAATCCACAATAGCAAGAACTACTAAAAACGACTCCAACAATCAAAACCATCACACAAGAAAAAATTCTAACACTGTACAACTTCCAGTTCTCGTACTGCTCAAAATAAGGTGAGCTTTGTATTGGTTTGGAGAAAAATAATTACAAGAATCACCATCAATTTAAAATACAATTGCCAATTGATTTTTTTATATATGAAACAACAAGACATAGAAATTATCATTATTTTATTCAATATGGTGTATTAGTATATTATAGGGATTAGTATATAATCAATTATTCAATAGTGAATCACAAATTATTAACCAAATTATTTCATATTATCTCAAACTAAGTCTAAGAATGCATAACTTGGCATAATATCATAAAAACCTCAAAAGTCATGAAAATCAAATTAAGAGCAAAAGCAAATATCATGGATAGAAATATAAGAAGCAAAATATCGACTCTATATAATACAATTAAAAGACTTAACAATAATCAACTCATTTATTCTTTTATTGTTTTTTCTTTAATATATTTTAACCCAATCTAATCTTATCCAATACCATATCCAAAATGTTTAGAAATGAATAGATACACTTTCAATTCAAGTCCTTATATTTTCGTTTATAGTCTATATTCTTTGCTTGCTCATTTTAGTTTCAATGAGTCCAAACAACCCCTTCTAGTATAATCTCAAAGTGATGATAACAGGACTTGTTTTTTGAAATTTCGTTTTATGGTTAAAACTACCAATGAAAGTGGAAAATTACGGTGAGCAACTAACGCAGAAGAAATGGAAGTAGAAGGCAAGGAGACCAAATATGTACCTTGGCTGCTTGAATTTCAAGATCATCAACTACTATCTGAGTTGATAAGGGCCTAAGCATACAAATGAAGAATAAATCTGATTTTTCAAAAGCCACATTGTGAACATGCCTACAATCGAAAGAGAATACACAACTAATTCAGTATAAAATTATTAGAAAGGATACTCAGGAACTAAAAAAGTGGAATCTTATGGACAGATTGAATAGAATACATTTAAAACAAAAATGGTATTTACTTTTTAGATACTAATGGTTACTAGTAGCTAATGCTTCAATAAACAAGGAAAGTTAAAAATATAGCATTTTGTCAATACCTGAATGCTATGACTTCAATGAACTCTGTGTCGATCTGCAATGAAAACAATTACAACTTTTATCAATGGAATAACCTGGTAAGATGTTGTAATTCATAAAAGATTATCTTGATAAACAAAATTTTATTTTACTTGTGGAATAAAACAAGGAAATATATTTTATATAAATTATTACCCCAGTTTCCTCCTCAACTTCTCTCACAGCTCCTGTAATGTATGGCTAATAATGGTTCGTACGTACCTAGAAAATTATTAGGAACCACACAAATTCTTATGCTCGAAACAAAACAAAAGAAACACTCGTCAAGAGAACCTGCAAAAATTCCCCATTGGCATAAATTTCAATGCTCTTAGGGTGAAAATGTTCATAACCATTCAGCAGCAATGCAGATCACCATTAGAAAAATAAATTAAACTTAAATATAGGTCAACAGAACCAAGAGGCATCACAATGTCTCAAACTTCCTTTTGGATGTGCATTGTAAAAACAAGGATCAAGTCACCAGAACTATTATGAAAACAAAGTAAGATAAATGAAGTCAAAGAGTAGAAGCACGCATATCTATCAAGCCTCTGAGTTGTCCAACCCCAACGAGCCACCAAGCCTCCGCGCCATCCAGCCCCAATGAGCCCCCAAGCCTCCACGTCCTGCCCAGCCCCTACACCGTCGAGCCCAGACCCGAGACCCACCCCCCCCCCCCCCCACCCGCCGTCGAGCCCAGCCCTCGAGCCACCAATCGTTGCTGTCGAGCCCAGCCCCGAGCCACCAGTCGTTACTGTCGAGCCTAGCCCCGATCCCCCTGCTGCCGAACAGCCTGACCCCGACCCCCTTGCCGCCGTTGAGAGAGAGAAAGAGGGCTTCGGAGAAGAGAGCTTCGGGGAAGATAGAGGGAAAAGAGGGGGAAAAAAAGGAAGATAGAGGGGAAGAGGGAAGATAGAGCTCGGGGAAGATAGAGGGAAAAGATGGAAGATGGAGGGAAAGAGGGAAGAGCTTCGGGGAAGATAGAGGGGAAGAGGGTTTCAATTATTTTTTTTTATTTTAAAATTTTCTTATTTATTTAATTAAAAAATATATGATATCTAATATATAAATTCTTTTTCATTAACACAATTTCTTTTTATTTAAATTTAAAATATTTTGTGTGTGACTGAAATAAATCCCAAATGTGTATTTTGACCCTATATTTTTTAAACAATGAAACAATTTTAAGGACTTGCTTTGAGAGTCCTGAATACTTTATTAGGACTCGCAAAGTGAGTCTTTAAAAGTCACCGTTCCTAATTTTTCAGCCCCAGTATTTTTAGGACTCGCAAAGCGAGTCCTTAAAAAGTATTAAGGACTCCCAAAGCAAGTCCTTAAAATTATTAAGTAAAACACTCATTTTTTAGCCCAGATTTTTTTAGGACTCGCATATTTTTTTAGGACACTCATTGCGAGTCCTAAATTGTGTTTTTTTCAGGACTCTCAATGAGTGTCCTAAAAACTCCATAAATATTTTTAAGGACTTGCATTTATGTGCGTGTCCTAAAAAGTGTCCCATAAAGGGTATTTTGTAGTAGTGAATAGTTAAAATAAAATAAAGTATTCATGTGCAATGTTTAAAAAAAAATAAAAAAAGTTTCAATCCCACTGGTGTAATTGAAATAAAATTCATAATATGGTTTCTTTAAATCTCGACGCTCATATTGATCGTTTATTCTTTCCTAGGAAACCCTCATGCCATACATACTGAGATGCCAGAACTCCCCACAACACAGTGCGTACCAGAGAGAAATCCTATTGTTTACCTGAAAGGGGAAAAGTAAGGGGGTGAGCAAAAAGCCAAGTAAGGAAGTACAACAATATCAAAGAAAACACAAAGAAGGACATGCATAATAAAACATGGTAGTATATAACATCATCATAATCATATTTCTTAATCATGAACAAGTCATAGTCATACATCACATTCATACATCATAAACATACTCTTTGTGATCATGGCACCTCTGTTGTAAATGTCACATCTTGAGGTAACCAGTATAACATGGGCTTGT
This sequence comes from Humulus lupulus, assembly GCF_963169125.1. Lineage (NCBI taxonomy): Eukaryota > Viridiplantae > Streptophyta > Magnoliopsida > Rosales > Cannabaceae > Humulus > Humulus lupulus. The sequence continues at coordinate 175,390,093 of NC_084802.1, read as the reverse complement.
TAAACGTCCTCTATGAGGTAAAAAGGATCTCAGGTCCTTGAGTAATCTCGGTGCGCCTGCCCTTTGAGTTACGTCATATCCTTAGTAACTCCTTTGTTTCATCGCGTTCATCATACAAACACATGTAATTTAGTTCACATCAAAATAAAAAACATGTTGCATCATACTTGTCATAACATATCCAGATAGAATTTCACTTTTCCAAATCACTTGGCTTATCATTAAAACATAGCTTCTTCATTTCCTTAGCACATTATTTCATGTAATAAACAAGTCTTACCATTTCATAGCATAAACATAGACAAATTAGAAAACGTCATAGCAAGCCTAAAATCATAACAAAACGTTCGTCTCTTAGAATCACGTAAGAATACTCATGCCAACATATGAACCCCACATGTGCATGGGTCATTTACATGTGACACAAGTTGCACTACAATTACAAACATACCATAATTTCACATAAAAAGAAAAAAGAATAATACTAATTCTATCTATTAATCCTTCATGGTTACAACATAAAAATCACATGTTCGGATAATAGGCGTAATTTTTAGCGTAAAAATATATTTGCAAGTAACATGCATACGTGGCAACGTTCTTAAAATTTAACGTTTTAAAACAATAATTTCTACATGCTTATTTCATGCGTCTTCAAACAAACTTTAGCAACATACTTTATTTACCATTTAGTTGTTTCTTTAACCACAAAATGTAATGCCCTAATTTCTCATAAATTATCGAGAACACAGCATTGGATCATAAACATAAGCATTGCTCTTTTATTGAATGAAAATTAAAATAAGTAAATGGATCCATGGTTTTACAAAAATAAAATAATTGTCTTTAACATACTAAAATGAGCAACATTAAATACAACTTTAAAAGAAACATGCTTTAATAAAAATATTCCCGCTTGATCGTCCTCGACTATATGGTCTCCACGAGTACATCACGAAGCTCATAAGTCCGCCACCCTTTCTATCTTTAATTGCCTGAATCAACAACGTCATAACGGGTGAGTTTCTAAGCCCAATATGGAAAATACAAACAAAAGTCAGTCAAATGATCATATAATCAAATAAATCATAAATTTCATAAGGGTCATAACAGAACTTATTTATACTACTCATACAACATCATAAAATCCTAGGTCATAACATAGCCTAAGGCATAATCATAAATCATAATCTAAATCATAGTTCATAGTCATAAGTCATAATCATAACAATAGGTCATAGGTCATAAGTCATAATAATAGGTCATAGGTCATAATAACAAGACATATACAATAAAAAGATAAGTGCTTATACAGGGGTGGCAATTAAGCCTTGGACATAAGTCCGTCAAACAAGTTTGGAAACCAAGCCTACCGAACATCAACTTAGGCCTGTCATACAAGTTTGGCAACTAAGCCTACTGGACATAAGTCCGTCATATATCATTGGACACCTTAGGTCCAGCCACACTTACCCCTTTATTGTACCTGAAATGTTAGGTCATACAAAACATAAACTAGGTCATAAACTATGTTGGGAAACTTATACAGGATCTTTATTTATTTTCATGTAGATCTAATATTAAACAAGTTAATATGAGACAACCTAGAACATGTTTCTAAATTTGAATTCAAATAGATATAATGATAAGAATACTTACAACGGAATGAATGAGTCATTCCTTCAGTTTCTCTAACCCTTGTATCCTTTCTGTCGCAGAGTATTACCAAGAAACTGAACTGATCTTCAATTTTCTTCACAATCTTCCAAAGTATCCTTGGAATCACCTAGACTAGAGTGGGAAATTCTCAACACATGAGATAGATACAGAGAGAAGAAAAGAAAAGAACAATAATGCTTAGAAAAGGAGTTATGTTTAGAGAGAATCTAAAACCTGTCAGAAACTTGTGTTTCCACTTGTGACTTGACTTGTGTTTTCAATTCTCTCTCAACTTTCATTTTATAGGCTCAATTAGGTCATTTATTTAATTAAAAAATCAATAAAAATAATAGCCAATTAACAGCCCTAGGTCAAAATTATCATGGGCTTAGGCCCGTGAAATTTCTCATTTGATTATAAGCCTGTTGGGCTTAAAATCAAGACCTGTATTATTTTCTACTAATTTATTTAATTAAATAATTATTTAAATCATTTATCAAATTATTTATTTATAATTTGAAACTTGATTTAAACTTATTTATTAATTTAGATACCAATTTATCTTAATTAATAAATCTGCCCTAATTTCCCTCACTACACTAAATACCTCTTTCTATAATACATAATTATAAGCTAATTGGAAAAGTATTATAATAGGTAACCTAAAAAGTTAGAAAGATGTAAAGTTAAAATGGAGGGAACAAAAAGTAATGGCTGGGTAAAGTTAAAATGGAGGGAAACAAAAAAACAAAAGCAAAAACAAACACAAGCGATGTGGCTTTTTTGCAAAGGCACACCATCGACTCTTTCTTTTTCTCTTTGTGTCTTCTACAGGATGTGGAGGCGATGGGGCTTGGGATGATGGCATGTAATGGTTCGTACTATGACTGAGGTATCTCGGTACCTTCCTTTTTCTCGTCTTTCTCTTGCTCACCCTCTCTTTATCTTCTACAAGTGGTGGTGGCGACGGGCTCTCGATGATGAGGCTTGGGATGTTGGCAAAGGGATCTCACTACCCTGCTTTCTGTTTCAATACTGGATGTCTCTTTTTCCATCTCTATTTTTTTTTTTTTTTGCATTTCACTCTCATTCTCTCTATTTTAGTCTCTTTCCCATATTCCTTTTCCTTCTTTATAATATAATTTTCGAATAGCTGTATATATTTATTATTTCTTGTTCTAGATTTAGAGAAAGTTGGAAGTTTTACCATAGTTTTTCTTTTATTTGCAAATATGGTGTTCTTATATTTTCTTAGTCGTTCCAAGTTTTTGGTTTTTTTGCTTCTTTTTAATCAGCAATATATATTTTGATTTGGTGTTTGAAATATATTTGATGATCTTATATATGTAATCAATAAGGAATGGTCTAAAATTTAAGCACTATATATATCCATAATGCGTGTGTGTATATATATTCTACTACAAACCAAATTTCTTTTAGACTCAAAGACTTTCACCTCTTTCCATAATACGATCTTAACCCTAACATTCTCTCTCATTCTCACTGAGCAACGGAAGGAGAAACAAGCTTATTCTTCTCCTCAAGACGAAGGGCAACAAGCTTCACTTTTTCCATGTCTCTGTTACTGAAAGTTAATTTCTTGCCTCTTGCGATACACTAGACGACTGGAATAGGTCTATTGTTGTAGTGGTAACTCCTATTAAACTCACCGATAGGTAATTCTTAGTGTTGTTCTATTTTGATAAATGTTCCTTGCATATATTACTCCATTTCGGTATTGCACTCCAATTGTCTAATTTATTTAACTGAGTTACTAGGTGAATCAATTTCATTTTCTATTGGATCTAATAGAAGACTAGTGAGTGGTGGTTCGTTCTATCTATTTCTCTGAAAACCAACAATGAGTAGCCATCTTCTTTTATATATTTCTTAACTTCTTTTTTTTTCAATTTATTTTTTCTATATTATTGTTTTTTTTTTTTTCTTCTCAAATGTACATGATTCTCCTTAATTTTCATAAGAAAGCATTATTTTTCTTTATATATATGTAATTTAATTTTTTCTTATTCATATATGGATTTGGGAAATATTATAATTGAGCTTTTTCTTTTTGAAATATAATCAATGAAATTGATGTTCTGAATCAGTTCTAAGTTCTAACATGATCTTTTTCAACCTCTGAAATTTATTGAGCACTGCGTCGTACACAAATTTTTAAAGGGATTCATTATTTTTAGGTTTATTTTCAAATCTACCTGATTTGGTAGTGAGTGAAGATGAATTTTTCTATACGCCTTCTACTATCGGGCCCCCTTTCGAGTCCAAGCATTTGTATTCAAAGGTTACAACTCTCATGCCTTATGGGTGTTTATCGTTTACTTTATTTCTTATATCAAATTTGTTAATCTTTTTATACACACTGATTTTTTTTATAGAGTCATTGGGTCGTGTATCACTATAATATATTGTGTATATATAAATAAATTAGCAAGGTGATTCTATCCTCTCTGTTATCTGTTCGCACCTTTCTTTCCTCACTTATTTTGTTCTTACTTTGATACAAGTTTAGGTTCATATTTCAAATTATTTGAATATGGCAGTTTTAATTAATAAAAGTCCTTTAGATTTTCCTTGTTTGTAACGTTATATATGGATGGCTACTTATGGAAGTATACTTGACTTTGATTTTATCATTTGACTATTAAGACTATGGAAGTTTTATTGCTAGCATCATGGAAATATGGTTGTAGCTTATTGCGTGTCATCCATAATGATGTCTCCTAGTTAAGGTGAGTAACGATTTTAATTCTTAATCTATATTGGTTTGTCAGCAAAGCTTTGTGAATGATCATTTGGTTTCACCTCATTTTTTATTTATTTATTTATTTTGCTTTAACTTCAATGCAGACAATGTGTTTAAGAAAATACCCCATAGAACGACAATTGTGTTCATAGTTGTTTGGCATAGTGGGTTTCACGATAATTTATTTTTGATGTTTTTGTCCTTTGTCTTATTGATTATAGGCTACAACTTTAGCATATTATTTAGTCTGTGTTCATTTTTGTGTTTGTGTGAGTTTTTGGATTTTTCATTAACTTTACTGTATAATTATTTATTTTACAAAATTTTTATAGTCTAATTATTGATTTTGAGCTCTCTATTTGTTGTTTGGTTTGATAGTACTGATACTTTACAAGGATCATTGGCCTAGCTGTTGATCATTCTATAATTAAGACAGAAAGTATGTTTTTTAGTTTGGAAAATTACAAGAGATGAACATCCATACTCTAATTTTAGTCTTACAAGAGATGTTGTTTATCCTTGTATAATGCAGATGCTAAAGAAGCTAAGCAAACTATTACGTGGCGAGGATTGGAATTGGAACAACTTAAACACATTATGCTGGGCAATAGTGTCTATATTTGGTTCGAAGATGGAATAATAGGTACATTTTTTAGCTTACCTTATAAATGCTATTTCTACTCATTTTATGTTTGTTATCAATGTTCAAACTTTCTGATTCAACTATAAATAGTAACATGTCTTGTAAAATTGAATATGCAGTATAGAAAAGGTGGAAAGGATTTGGACTAAAAGCTTATGCAGCAATACCTGCTAGAAACTCTCCATCCGCTACTATTGCTAGAATATCTCCACCCAAAATGAGACAGTGGGAAGTTTATGCAAGGTTATACTATATAATTTTGTAATTTATATGGATTGTAGTAGTATGGGGTAATATGAATTAGTTTCAAAAATCTTTCTATGTTTTATTTTTGTTCTTTGTGTGCTTATGTATGATCTCATGATTTGGGTGAGTTTCTTGATTTCTCTTGAATAATTTTCCTTGTACACATGAGCGTTTGTGGAATAAGTCTTTTTTTTATTTGTTTACATTGAAATGATTAACTAAGCATTCAAATCTTTTTGTCTGTGTGTTAGTCCTCAATATAGTATCAAGTGTTTGTGTCTATGTTCCTTTGATTTCTTTGCTCCACATTGACTTGTGGGTGTTCTTTTCTTATATTCTTCTTGTGAAAACATATTCAAGTGTTTTTTTTTCTTCACCAATGTTCCTTTTTAATTAGTTCTCTGTTCTCGTGTTTTATTTGAATTTTCAATTTGAGATGGGTTTTGTTGTTAGGTTTTTTTTTTTGGGAGTTAACATAATTCAGCTTTATCTTTTTTTTTTATGCTTAATTATTATTACATTGTAATAGATTTTCAAGAATGAACCTTGGTTGATATATATATATAGATAAATATGTAAATATATAATTCATATATACTTATATACTATTGGTGGCAAAGCAAGTTGGCATTTTTGGTTAGCAATATAAGGTCAGACCCACTCTCTTTAAGAACTCATTTGTTAAACTAATAAATATCTATTAACATTAGTATTTCTCTCACATTGATTAATGATGATTAATAGCTCTATTTGCTCATGTGTATTTCAAAGATAGGGCTGTATTTCATGATTTTTACTTAAAATATGTTAGAAAATTCCAGGAAATAGTTTTGGTTCTTTAATAAGGGTACTTAATCACTCTATCATACCATATATTTTTGGCCTAAATTGGTTTGCAGAACTTGACAAAATAGCAAGCCTTTTAGTTTTATTATGTGCATATATTTCAAGAATGTTAAGCCTAAAGTGGATGAGAATATGAATGTGCTACTTCTAATAAATCAAGTTATTTACCCATTCTCAAGATGATCACCAATGCCAGGGCTGATGGTACGCTTTGCACGCGTAACTTGGATGTTGAGCCTCTTTTTCCAATGCCAATTGTAGATGCTGTAAAGCAAGGGTATCTCTCTCTCTCTCTCTTTCTCTCTCTCTCTATTTATATATCTACTTTCACTCCTCTCTTCCTCCCTGTTTATATATGGGCCTTTTTGGGAGGCTACAGAAGTCGTGATAAATTTTTGTTATAATATATGTGCTTGACCTATTGTTTTGGGGTGGATTTATACATTCAAACCTTTCTTGTATCATTTATTCCTATGTAATTAAAACTACTCCTATCAACATAACAAGTTAAGTGATGTTTGTTGGTAAAGTTGAAAGGAATTTGTTATGTTGTCGGACATTAATCTCATTCTCATCTAGTCTTACATGTGTATATCCGTAAAGGCATTTATGTTTTTATTTCCCCTTAATAGATAGATATACATTCTATGTTTAGTTCTATTCTATATTGATGGCAGCATTTACAAGCATAAGCCAACCTATTGCTTAGATTTTGGGTTGTTATGTGGGGTTAATTTACATCTGATATAGAGTTATTATTTACTCAGTCTCGGATTCCAGTATATTTTCAACTGATCCATGAGATATATTTTATATTGCACCATTGTACAGACTTTGACTCCTGTTTCTTTGGAAAATAAGTTAAAGAGAAGTCAAAGTTGACGAACAAAAAGTAGGTGGGAGCCTCTACCAGAGGAGAAACTTGTTGAAAAACCATCATCCGTCAATCATAGTACTTTAAAATATTCTGGATGGGCACATGCCAATGAAAGGGATAAAAAGGTATTGTTATTGTAATTGTGAGTCTATACATGTTTCCCGTTTTATTTTGTTTTATTATTTTTCACAGGGCATTTTTTAAGCATAAAATATCAGTGCTGATTATGTCATTTGGATTTATGGTTTCTATCTTCATTCCAGTTACTTGCACTAGAAACAGGATCACGTGAGAACCTTTGTTGCCTTTTGAGTTTTATATGGATTGACTGTGATTGTTTAGTTGTCAGTTATAACTAAGCTACTGATTTAGTTCATAGCAATTAAAGGCTATTATGGGGTTAGAGAGCTCCTTTTGTTGGTGTTTTAAGGCGCATTTGATTTTTTACACACCTTGTAGGCTTTGTGAAAAAAGAAAAAAAAAATTGATTTGTTGATTTGTGTCTTTTAATTTTATTCTTTACTAGTCTATTTGTCATGAGACTGTCACGAGACTGTCTAGAGACCAGAAATCTCTTTTGGGTGTGCTAGGATGAGTTTTTGAAAGTATTTTATTTGTTTGGATGGTTTTTCTAAGTAAGCAGGTTCCGCATCTCTAGGAATGTCTCTTAAAAATATTAGAACTTATTTTGAGCTTCTATGAAATTTTGATGTTTTTTATTTATCTATTTCTTAATTTTATGTTTTTCTTTTAGTCTTGTCCTTTTAAAAAAATCACTCTTGAGAGTGCTTGGATGAGTTTTTGAAAGTATTTTATTTATTTTGATGGTTTTTCTAAGTAAGCAGGTTCTGCATCTCTATGAATGTCTTTTAAAAAGATTAGAACTTATTTTGAGCTTCTATGAAATTTTGATGTTTTTTTATTTATCTATTTCTTAATTTTAATCTTGTCCTTGTAAATAATCACTTCTGGGAATGCTTGGACGAGTTTTTGAAAGTATTTTATTTGTTCGGATGGTTTTTCTAAGTAAGCAGGTTTTGCATCTCTAGGAATGTCTTTTAAAAAGATTAGAACTTATTTTGAGCTTCTATGAAATTTTGATGTTTTTTATTTATCTATTTCTTTATTTTATGTTTTTATTTTAATCTTGTCCATATAAAAAAATACTTTAAAATGTTTTGTAATTTGGAAAATCATTTTAAAATAGACTATCCAAATAAAAGTTAAACTTTTGCTTTTTTTTTTTTTATTGTATAAAGTAAAAACTACCACAAACGGGTCCATATTTCTTTCTTCCTCTTATTATTCTCTTTGCTTTCCCTTAAAATACAGACAAATGATATTTATTTATTTATTTTAAATAAAGTAACCACATATCTTCACAAGTTACATTCTCGATGAACTCTTTTTTGCAATTTTAGTGCCAATCTCAGCTGCAATCCCTTTATGCTGAAGGAATTGAGGGATGCCACATGGAGTTTGCTGCATACAACTTACTATGTGTTATCCTACACTCTAGTAACAACAGAGATCTTGTATCATCTATGTCCAGGTCAGTTATGATTGGAGGAAATTTTGTTCACTATGTACCATCCTTGTACTGTGTTGAAACAATTGTATTGACCTTCAATCTTTGTTGTGAAATTGAGTTTAGATTATAAAGTAAAGCTAAAAGAGATAATGTTGTAAGGCACACTCTTGCAGTTCGGGTAGCTGTCACTTCTGGAAACTATGTTATGATCTTCAGGCTATTCAAAACAGCACCAAATTTGAACACTTCCCTGATGGGTGAGTTTTGATTAAGTCACTCTCCATTTTAATAAAAATAATTGTTGACCCCGATTTTAGCCAACTGACATGGAGTCAAATTTGCTTGATGTGGACAAACACGTTGGAAAGAATGTGATGACGAAATAATAAAGGACACAAGAGTTTATAGTGGTTCGGCCCCAGAATCTGGTAATAACCTACGTCCACTTGAATTGTTATTGATATAGGATTCAAAGGAGTGATCAAACAACTAGGGTTCAATGAGTTTCACCAACCTCTGAAAAACAAGACAATATATCAAAATGATCAGAAAGCAAGCAAGAAGAAGAAGATCCCTTTCCCTTGAGCCCTCCTTCTCTATTTATAGGCTCAAGGAGGATTTACATTAATTTGTTACATATATTATTTCATAAATAATCGGATACTCAGGAAATCATGGGAGATAATTTCGGATACTAGGCCAGCCTTCTGCTGATGCCCCCTCGACAAGTGATCGAGGCAAATTCGCTCCTGAGACCAATGTCCAAAGGTGTGCCCGCCCTCACCATGTTGACCAGCCAGCCATTGCGTGGGACATCGTCCCTCAAAGTATGGTGACACTGCGGATGATTGCCAACTATTTAAACAGATACAATCTGACGGGTGTGACCTTAGTCAAACCATCTATCGACCAGCGCGCCAACTTGCCAGGCGGGGCTTACAATGCTTGGTCGAGGTTCCACATTGAGGCAGGTGCCACCCTGCCTTTTCACTCGTTTTTTCAGGGGGTGGCTAATTACTTCAGAGTAGCCCCCTTTCACATCACCCCGAACGGATATAGAATGCTGGCCGCGCTCTATATCCTTTATAAGCTCAAAAAATGGCCAGTACCTTCCCCCCACGAGGTCAATTTTCTTTTTGACCTTAAGTCCAACCCCAACCAAGATGGTACGGGGTTTTTTCACTTCTGCCATCAGGAATCTAGACGTACTTTTTTGTCCGACACAACACATATCTCTAATGTGGCGAAGTATCATCATGAATACTTCCACACTCCTGATCTTGCTGCGGACAACCTGGCTTTCACCCGAGGAGGTAAAGAATTCTTACGCGAGCAGTTTCTTTACTTAGTGCTTTTCTTTCATTATATATTGACATCCATTGTGTTCCAGGCCCCTGGTTACGTCCAGTCCCTACTCCAGGGATGGAGTCAAGGGTAACACTCTTAGCCAGCATGCCAAATGCTGATAAGAGTGTAAAAAACTTAGTCAACGAGGCTAACCTAAGGTTGGTTGGCCTTTGGGGCTCCCAATCTGCGACGAATGAACCTTCGGCGGGCGGTGTCCAAGCCAATGCGGAATCCGAGCAGGAACCCGAGCAGCAACCTCAGGCGCCTCCTCCTCAGAGGCGGCCAACTGGGGTTATGATCAGGGAACATGTCGTCCCCCCTCGAGCGGAGAAACCTTCAGTCCCCAAGGGCAAGGGAAAACAAAAGGCTGTCGAGCCTACCGAACTGTCTGACGATTCGTCGGATGTAAACAGTACAATAATCTCGCTTTTAAATAATTTTCCAATTCCCTCTCATCTATTTGATGGGGACGACAACTTTAGGAATGCTCCCTCTTTAAACTCAGATTTCTTCCAGGAACTAGGTAGTTCAGTAAATAATGCTACGACCAGTAGTTGTAGCCCGGGTACTTTACTTGTAATCCTTTTACTTCTATCTCTGTTCCCCCTATGACCATTTAATCTTACTGCTCGAGTTGTTTCCTTTGGCACAGGTATGGACTCCAAGGACGTCTTTGCGCACTATCAGGCTACCGCAGCCTCTTCTGTCCCGAAGAAGGATAGCAAGAGGGCTCGAGGGGAAAGCAGCAAGACCCCCTCGAAGAAGGCTCGAACAGACGATGCTCCAGCCGCCGTCCCTTCCAAGGAGAACACGACACCTCCACCCCCCACCGAGCAGTCGACCCCCACACCTGTGAATCCACAGCCCTCCTCTAGGGCCACTAACAAGGAGGCATTGGAAAACCTGCCCGAAGGCTCCCTGTCCAGCCTCGTGGTCGGGTCGGCCAGGGAGAGGATATACAAGCTCTCGAAGCACAGACGCAGCCCGGCCGCCATCAATGAAACTACCTCAATGGAGGTCGACCAAATCATCAACAGAGGGTTGAATGAGATAGTCAGCGTAAGTCATCTTCTGCTACTTCATCATTTATGTTTGACTTATTTTCCTTACTTTATCTCATTCTTTGTCTTTAGGGGCTGCTATCTTTAACTGCTAGCTGGCGCCGTGCCGGGGCGTTGGTTTCTCGGGGACAGAACTTCGACTCTAGGCTTGCCCAGGCTAAGCAAGCTCTTGAGGATGAGAACAACAAGCTGGTCGAGGAGAACAAGGAGCTGTCCAAGCTGAATGAGCAACTGTGCGAGGACCAAGCCACTCTCACCAAGGAGCTTCAGGACAGCCAAGGGGCCTTGAAGAAAGCCAACGAGGACTAGCAGAAATGGAGGGAAAGTTTTGTACTTGTTACCCAAGAGTGCAAGCAGCTTAAACTCGATCTAACTGCCATCAGGGATGTGGCGAAGAAAGTCGAGGAGCAGGTGCGGGAGCTCGAAGGGCAAGTGCAGGAGGTTGAGGAGGAAGGGGCCATGACCTTGAAGAAGTATAAGGAGGCCACCCTCCTCTGCTTTTACGACTTCTAGAAGCATAACTGGGAGGCCAACTTCAACTATCTTTCTGAGCGGTTGAAGATAACTCTGATGGCGTAGTGCGCCACTCGGTTGGAGGCAGAGGAGAAGGCTAAGGCTAAGGCTCCTGCTGTTGATGCTGAAGCTGGTCCTCCTGCCGACCAGGGCACTCCCCCCAATCCTCAAGACCCTCCTGCTCAGTAAAATTTGTTCTTTTATTTTGTTTTGATGGCCCACGGGTCTGTTTGTAAAGACAATTCATGTTTATTGCTGCAAGGGCATCTTTTTTACTTATAACTGAATAGTTACATCCGAGCAATACTTCTCGCGGTGTAAAAGCTTTTTACTTTTAATTGAACAATTACATCTGAGCAATACTGCTTGCGGTGTAAAAGGTTTCCTTATTGATATTATAATTTCTTTTATTATAATATCTGTTCGCATGACCGAACTTAGCATAGTACTTTGGTTTGATTTAACAAAATATAAATTTTGAAAAATACTCTAAGTACCATAGCATGCTTTCACTTATTTTGTTCATGTGTTTACATACCTTTTGGTATGCTTTGCTATCGATGTACCTTATGTGCCCCCCAAGTGATCGAGGAGCTTTAGGTCCTTGGTCACTTGCCTTGACCACAACCTGTGTGAACATTGCTGCTCGGGAGTAAACATAACATTTATAATACAGCAAAACAACACACGTAATGAACAAATACTTGTAAAAATAAATTTACAAAGGTTGGCAAGAATGACTGGCTGTGCACAGTCCCTTATAATCTTGTATTAAAATGGACTAAACGTGTCTGTACGAGTGATCTTAAAAAAAATATCTTACACTTATAAGCGATTAGCCATACAACGTGGCTAACCCTTTTTCGAAACTTGTAAAAAGTAAAAATTAATACAAGCCAGTCCTTTAAAAAGGACTGTTCACTGATAATACTTGCGCAGGTGTTCTCCATTCCAATAGCGTGGAATGAGATCTCCATTTAAGCGTGCAAGTTTGTAGGTGCCCGGATGAAGGACTTCTTCAATCTGGTAAGGTCCTTCCTAGTTTGGTCCGAGCACTCCAGCAGTGGGGTCGCGGGTATTCAAGAAAACTCGTCGTAGCACTAGGTCACCAACGTTGAATTTCCTTTCTTTTACTTTTGAGTTAAAAAACCGGGCGACCTTTTGCTGGTACGCAGCAACTCGGAGTTGGGCTCGTTCTCGTATTTCTTTAATTGAGTCTAGGGACTCCATCATTAGTTGGCTATTCTGGCTCTGGTCATATGTAATGTGTCGATGTGAGGGGGGATCTAATTCGACGGGTAACATAGCTTCACACCCGTATGCCAAGGAAAACGGAGTATGACCTGTTGCTGTTCGATGATAAGTTCTATACGACCAGAGGACTTCAGGCAGCTGTTCTATCCATGCTCCTTTAGTGTCTTCAAGCCTTTTCTTCAGGGTGTCTTTAAGCGTTTTACTTACTGCTTCGACCTGCCCGTTTGCTTGTGGATGCGCGACTGGAGAAAAGCTTTTAATAATCTCATGCCTTTCGCAGAAGTCTGTGAATAAGTCACTGTCAAATTGGGTGTCGTTGTCTGAGACAATCTTTCGAGGCAAACCATATCGGCAAATAATGTTCTTGATCACAAAGTCAAGAACTTTCTTGGTTGTTATGGTAGCGAGTGGTTCAGCTTCTGCCCATTTGGTGAAGTAGTCGACTGCTACAACTGCGTACTTCACTCCGCCTTTTCCTGTTGGCAGGGATCCAATTAAGTCTATACCCCATACTGCGAAAGAGCAAGGACTCTGCATCTGTTTTAACTCGTTTGGAGCTGCGCGTGGGATTTTGGAAAATCTCTGACACTTATCGCACTTTCGCACAAACTCCATTGAATCTTCGTTCATAGTCGGCCAGAAATAGCCTTGCCTTAGAATATTTTTCGCCAAACTTTGCCCCCCAGCGTGATCCCCGTAGAAGCCTTCATGTACTTCCTTCATTAGCTCCTTAGCTTTCTCTGGTGTAATACATCTGAGCAGTGGCATGGAATATCCTCTTCGGTATAGAACGCCATCGATTAGTATATACCTAGCAGCCTGCCTTTGAAGAGTTCTGGCCTTGTTTCTATCTACTAGTACTACACCATTGGTCAGATACTCCAAGTAAGGCGCCATCCATGTATCTTCTATTCAGATTTCCATACTGGTTTCACTTGCTCGTATGCTTGGCTCGCTCAATCTTTCCACTGGCACAATATTCAAAGTGTCAGCATCTTTCGCGCTCGCGAGTTTGGCTAAGGGATCTGCGTTCGAATTCTGATCTCGAGGTATTTGCTGGAGGGTATACTTCTTGAACTGGACCAACAGATCTTTTGTTTTGTTCAAGTAGGCCACCATTTTTAGGCCTCGTGCTTGATATTCCCCTAGAACTTGATTCACTACCAGCTGTGAATCACTGTAAATATCAAGCACCTTTATACTCATGTCTTTTGCCATTCTTAATCCAGCGAGGAGTGCTTCGTATTCGACTTCATTATTTGACGCGGTGAATTCAAACCTAATGGTGCAGTGAAATCGATGCCCTTCCGGCGTTATCAAGATCACCCTTTCTCCCGCGTGAGATTCGTTGGACGACCCATCTGTGAATAACTTCCACGAAGGAGCTTCATCTTGGGGCTCAGGCGCATTAGGCTTTTCGCACTGCTCGTTGTCTGGTAGTTCAGTGAACCCTGCAATAAGATAAGCCAAGACTTGTCCTTTTACTGCTGCTCACGGTGAATATGTAATATCGAACTGCCCCAGTTCGACTGCCCATTTTAATAAACGCCCAGCCGCCTCTGGTTTTTGGAGGACTTGCCGAAAGGGCTGGTCAGTTAAAACTGTAATAGGATGGGCTTGGAAGTAAGGACGTAGCTTCCTTGAGGCCAAGATTAAAAAATATGCTAACCTCTCGATGGAAGGATACCTCAGTTCTGCTCCAATTAGCCTCTTGCTTACATAGTAAACTGCTTTTTGTACGCCTTCTTCCTCTCATACTAGTACCGCATTAGCAGCAACTTCAGTGATTGCCAGGTAAATGAGCAAAGTTTCTCCTTCGATAGGCTTTGATAAGATAGGAGACTGTGCCATATGGGCATTTAAGGCCTGAAAAGCTTGCTCGCAGTCTCCTGTCCATTCAAACTTCTTGTTGCCCCTAAGTAGATTGAAGAAAGGGACGCATTTTTCCGTTGATTTGGAAATGAATCTACTTAGGGCGGCAATTCTCCCAGTTAAACTTTGTACATCCTTGATCTTCTCTGGCGATTTCATGTTGATCAAGGCTTTTATCTTGTCGGGGATGGCCTCGATTCCTCTTGAATTAATAATGAACCCCAAGAACTTCCCTGATCCGACTCCGAAGGAACATTTGAGAGGATTTAACTTCATTTGGTATTTGTTCAATACATCGAAGCACTCTCGTATATCCTTCACATGTCCTTCTGATTTTTCTGACTTTACCAGCATGTCGTCCACGTACACCTCCATGTTTACGCCGATTAATTCTTTAAGCATGTGGTTAATCAATCGCTGGTAAGTCGCACCTGCATTTTTCAGTCCGAAGAGCATTACTCTATAACAGTATAATCCCATATCGGTCTGAAAGCTAGTGTAATCATCGTCAGGGGGATGCATGCTAATCTGATTGTAGCCTGAGTATGCATCCATGATGGAGAGGATCTCGTGTCCTGCAGTAACATCGACCAACTGGTTGATCCTTGGGAGTGGGAAACAATCCTTCGAGCAAGCTTTATTGAGGTTTGTAAAATCCACACAGGTTCACCATTTTCCGTTAGGCTTGGGAACCAGTACTGGATTAGAGACCCACGATGGATAAAACGCCACCCTGATGAACCCATTCTCCTTTAATCTTTCAACTTCTTCTTTTAAGGCTCTTGAGCTATCCTTATCGAGCAGCCTTCTTTTCTGTTGCACGGGTGGTAAACTCTTGTCTATGTTCAGGACATGGCTGATAACTGCAGGATCTATCCCATCCATGTATTTGTGCGACCAGGCAAAGACTTCATGGTTTTTCTGCAAAAACTCCACCAGTGCTTGCTTCGTGGTTGGTTCTAAGTTTTTCCCGACCTTCACGACTCTGGTCGGGTCTTTCTCGTCAAGTTGGACCTCTTCTAGGTCCTCGACGGGTCCAACATTTTCTTCAAAATCCCCAAAGCGAAGATCTAAATCTCTGTCCTCACTTTGGGAAACACCCTATTTGGTGACTCCATCACCGGATTGGGCTTGTGTATCAATCGCCATCTACAACCTATCTGGGGGAGTGCTTTTTGACGTTCCCTTCTTCGCCTTCGTGACTGAGGCATTGTAGCACTCCCTGGCCTCCCTTTGGTTTCCCAACATGCGTCCTACCCCTGCGTCTATCGGGAATTTCATGGCCAAGTGCCATATGGAGGTGACGGCCCGTAGATCAACCAGTATAGGCCTCCCAATGACGGTATTGTACGCTGAAGGACAAACGACTACTATGAAAGTAGCGAGTAATGTCCTGGTAGCAGGCACTGTACCTGCTGTCACTGGTAGTCAGATTGACCCTGCGGGGGCGAGTCCCTCACCAGAGAAGCCATATATTGTTTGGTTGCAAGGCTCTAGGTCCTTAACGGACAACTTCATCAGTTCCAGCGAAGACTTATACAGGATGTTCACCGAACTTCCTGTATCAACTAGCACTCTCTTCACCATCATGTTGGCCATTTGGATATCCACGACCAGCGGATCGGAATGTAGAAACCAGACATGCTGGGCGTCGCCATCAGAGACGGTTATTTCGCCCTCTTCTGACCGAGCCTTCTTCGGCGTGCGGTCATCCACAGTCATCATCTCGATGTCCTGGTCGTGGCGCAGAGTCTGTGCATATCGTTCTCTGGCCTTTCCGCTATTTCCCGCGAGGTGCGGGCCTCCACAGATGGTTAACAATGTGCCAGTTACGGGATCAGGGTGTAAAGGTGGCGAGCGCTGGCGTATGGGCGCTTGCTCGTTGCCACCTAGAGCCTCTCGTTGGGAATTTCCCGAGGCCCGTATATATCTTCTCAAGTGTCCTTGTCTAATAAGGAACTCGATCTCATCCTTCAACTGGTTGCATTCGTTGGTATCATGTCCATAGTCGTTATGATAACGACAGAACTTGGTAGTGTCTCTTCTCGAAATATCCTTTCGAATGGGAGCAGGTTTCTTATAAGGAACACTAGAACTCGTGGCCTGATAAACCTCTCCCCGAGAATCAATAAGGGCAGTATAGTTAGTGAACCGAGGTTCATAATGATTACCCTTGGATCGTTTATTGTCAGAGGTGGAAGGCTCATTGAGTGGCCGTTTCCCCCCGTTCTTGCCATTGTCGTTGTCGTTCCCGTTGCCTTTGTCGTTGCCGTTGGGCTTGGACCCATTGGCGGCTTTGGCGGGCTCGGCAGTCCCCTTGTCCTTGCCTGGGGGCTTCCCTTCATTGGCAATAGCATCTTCGAGCTTGATGTATCGATCAGCTCGACCCAAGAATTCCTGGGTAGTTCTAACCCCATGTTTTTTTAGGCTGTCCCAGAGAGGCGTGTGACGTTTAACCCCTACGGTTATGGCCATCATCTTGCCTTCGTCTCCCACTGTTTTTGCTCCAGCAGCTGCTCACATAAAGCGCTGGATGTAATCCTTCAGTGGTTCTCCGTCTTGCTGGCGTATTTCAACCAGCTGGTTTGCCTCAGTCAGGTGCACACGACCCGCGTAGAACTGTCTGTAGAACTCCTTTACGAACATTTCCCAGGAAACTATACTTGCAGGAGGGAATTTGAAAAATCACTCCTGTGCGGCATCAGAAAGTGTTGCAGGGAAGATCCTGCATCGAGCGTCTTCGGACACTTTCTGAATGTCCATTTGTATCTCAAACTTGTTGACGTGAGATACTGGGTCACCATACCCATCAAAGTTTGGAAGCGTAGGCATCTTAAACTTACTAGGAGTTTCTACCATAGCTATGCTTTGGATGAAAGGAGTGCCTTTTCTCCTATCGTGGTCGATATAAGACGTTCTTCCCCCGACCAGCTGCTGCACTGCCTGGTTGAGGGCATCTATCTGGGCTTGCACGACGCCAGGAATCGCCGTGGCCTCTGGTACTAGGGGGACGTACTCGTCATGCCGCTCATGGCGATCGTTGAGTACATCTCTCAAATCCTCATCTCTCCTCCACTGCTCGCTAGCTCCGAGCCGGTTGAAGACGTTATTTTTCCTGGGCTGCCCCCCAGCGTCTCGTCTTTCGGGTTGGTCATCCCGAGGGGGCTGGCTTCTGCCTCCACCTCTTTCTTCATTCCTCCGACCGGCATTTCCTCTGCCTGAGGCGGCCTCATTATAACCATGGCCATCTCTGAATCTTTATTGGCTATGGTGGGATCGACTGTTCCCTCTGTTGCCTTCCCGGGCTGGAACCTCTTGAGCATTAGAGGGTGGCCTGCGTTGGTCGGTAGGTCCCCGTGCATTATCATGTCGTGGAGGGCCTCAGACCGCAAAGCCTAACTCTGAGTTCCTCCTGTTACCAAGTGGACGCTGTCCTCTGCTCGGAGGGTTTGGCTCGTCGCCCCTGTGGCATCTAGGATTGCGAGGTGACTGCCCAACCCTATTCTGCCTCTGCTGCGGGGGATTTCCACGACCAGCTTGGGATAGAGGTTGTGCCTCAGGGTCCATCAGCGGGACATCGTCCTGAGGTGCTGGTGGCTGCTCGAGCCTTTGTGGGCTCGAGGGTTGGATAGGCGGGCTAGGATTGGGACCCCTGTGGGGTGGCCCATTCGCAAGTTGATCAGGCTGCGAGGCAGGTGCAGCCTGATTCCTAGATAGTTGTAGGGCTGCCATGGCCTCCCTCTGGTGACGGTCCATCTCTACCTGTCTTTCACTCAGCTCCAGGTGCTGCCGTTCAATTTCTTGTTGCTGCCGCATCATGATTTCGGCAGCACTTTCATGGACGACCCTCAAATTGGCCAGTTCCTCCTGCAATACCCCTAGGGTATTCTTCAGTGTTTCGGAGTCCATTTCTTCCTCATCAAATTCCAAATGTGGCTCATCCTCTGCCACTTTTGGAGGAGGAGGAGGCGGGTGAGATGGTGCAGCGCCGGTCGCCTGTCCATTTTTCTTGGTAGTTTTCGCCATTGATCTTTCAACGATAATGAATCAAGCTCTCAATGAAAGCACCAGAATGTTGACCCTAATTTTAGCCAACTGACACAGAGTCAAATTTGCTTGATGTGGACAAACACGTTGGAAAGAATGTGATGACGAAATAATAAAGGACACAAGAGTTTATAGTGGTTCGGCCCCAGAATCTGGTAATGACCTACGTCCACTTGAATTGTTATTGATATAGGATTCAAAGGAGTGATCAAAGAACTAGGGTTCAATGAGTTTCACCAACCTCTGAAGAACAAGACAATATATCAAAATGATCAGAAAGCAAGCAAGAAGAAGAAGATCCCTTTCCCTTGAGCCCTCCTTCTCTATTTATAGGCTCAAGGAGGATTTACATTAATTTGTTACAGATATTATTTCCGAAATAATCGGATACTCAGGAAATCATGGGAGATAATTTCGGATACTATCATAACTGCATAAGATCTTTTCCGCGTATAGCATGCGTACGACTAGGCTGGTCGTATGAAGAGATCGAACGTCGTGACAGTAGATGTCTTCCTGGTCGATAGTCGAGCACGAATTCTGCCAGATGTTAGCCACGTGTACTAAATATTTTCCATGTCATCCATGCTTTTTTTTTTGGATAACAATAATTATTAAAGAATGATCGTATTCATATTACCGTATGTAAAATTTTTGCAGATCTATATGTTGAAAAGATGCAGTTTAAGGCAGTGTGCTGCATATCTCAATCTTATCAGCCTACGTTACCTGTTTCTTATATCGCTCCGGTTCTGGGCTTCTCTAGTGTTGCTTCTGACAATGATGAAAAAGATTCAGATGGATTAGAGGAATGTATTGAGTGGTTGAAGGCACATGGAGCATGTCTTATTGCAGATAACAATGGAGAGATGCAGCTTGATGCCAAGGTATGTTTAACCACACGCTTTTATTTGGCAGGTGCACCATGTTTGTTATATATGTTTTTTTATTAATAGCTAAACAGTCATCTTATGAATTTGATTTGATAAATGGTTGAATTTATCAATTTTTACACTTTTATATATCTTAAGATACACTAGTTGTAGTATAAAAACTAATTATATCAGTATTTATTTTGGTTAAATAGTACTGGCCAGCGACAAGTTTATTATAATGTTTAGGATTTAGGATTTTGTATACTGTCTTTATCAAATTGGTATAAACTTCTAGATAGGCACAACTAAATACGTGGATATTTGATGTATTGTTGTTAACATTTCATTCTTATGATCTAATAGTTATTTTCTGCATTTATAAATGGGAATATAATTTGATCATGATTATTATCTGTATCTTAGTTGGACACTTTGATTATGATTTTGATCATGAAATCTATACATTTCCCTCATAACCACACTTTATATATTGTGATACTTTTCAGCTTAGTAGTAATTATGAATAGGATGATTTCTTTCAGTTTCCATATAATTTCCATATTCTTTGTCTCTCACTATGAATGATATGATATTTCATGACCTCATTAGTTTTTCTTTTATGTTTTATTTACCAGATTCAACAAGTGAAGTGCAAAAGAAAATCTGATTTGGAAGGCTTTGGTGTGCTGACATTTGGAAGATCATGAATTCCTACTTTTACTTTTGAATATGCAATTGTTTAAGACTATTTTGTTGACTGTTGTGAGAATGTTTTGTTTATGTTAATTAGGCAATGTTGAATATCTTAAGACTTTTAGATTGTTTTTTTAGATAATCTTGAATGTATTTTGACAAAATTATTTGGTTATATGTGTTATGAACCATATAATTGGTACTCAAAAATATATTTGTACAATGTTAAGGGTGTCTTAAGTATATTAAATGAAGTGGGTTTGAATTAAAGCAATAAAAAAAATTATAATGTACATGTTTATATAATAATAATTCAAGCTTATCCAAATATTAGAATAATACAAAAAATGTGTTATTGTATGTTTTACAATAACACTGGTTTATAAGCATAAAATTATGTTATGCAAACTATTTTCTATAATGCAGAAAGTGTGTTATTATAAAGTGTATCATAACACTACTTTATAAGTACAAAAAAGTGTTATATAATCTATTTATAAATAGCATAATGAAATACTTATCTAACTATTAAAATAACACAACAAAAGTATTATCGTAGGCTATACCATAACACATGTCCATAACTATGGAAAAGTGTTATGCAAAGTGCTCCGACCTACTATAACATCGCTTTCCTTAACACATCAAAAAGTGTTATGGTATATATTTGATAAAACTTTTTTCAGTCTTATTGAAAGTATTTTTTCTTGTAGTGTCTTTTCTTCTCAAAATTACATAACTCTGTGAAACTATCCAAAATTTACCTAGTCAACTTTGATAATTCTAATTGATAATTAAATCAATTAATTGAGACTATCTAAATGATTTTATCCAAGGTACAGTGGGGACCATGTGCCTATGAAATCAAGCACCAATAAGTTATCATAAATCTAACAAATAAATTTACTAACTTATTAATTCCTCGTGACTCCACTAAACACTCGGAATTGCACCCTTGAATTGATAGAATGCTCTATAAAAAATATAGATACGTTATTAATTATCCATTGTTACAACCATAATTGTCACTCAATCCTCTATAGGCGGTCTACAATGAGATCGGACTAAAATACCGTTTTCCCCTCATTGTATTTTATCCTTAAAACACTTAGTTCCTTGTAAATGATATTTCAGTAAACTAATAGTAATTACTGAAATGAGATCTCTATCACTTAGCATCTTGAACCAAACTAAAAGGAAACCATCATTTCACTTCTTCATCAGAAGCTATAGATGTTCATATCTACGATTAACACTCCCACTCAATTATACTACCGAGTTCCCAAGATGTAAGTATGGTCTACTCCGTAGGGTAAGCTGATAACAGACAAATCAAAGAACTCAAATAATACAATCAATTAGAATACTAACCACTCAGAACTGAGATTGAATTGAGCTATGGTCAACTATATGATATGACTAGAATAAATAATAACGGTATGTTTACTCATCCTATCAACTGTCAATATCGGTCCAGTCCGATGTAATAAATACATCCGATCTTATCTAATTTGCTAATGTTTTGGAAAGAACATAACACTACAATGTGTAAGTAGATCATATTGTTGATTGGCAAGTCAGTGTAAATCATGTGCACTGACTAAAGTTAGGACTAACTTATTTTGATCATATAATCATATTTATATTCCACTGTGATTACGTCACTACAAATACGATTGGCTATGTGCTCGGGATTTAATAGAAGTTTATATTAAACAAATAATCATGAAAATAAAACATGTGAGCAAAGTGATTGACCAAGTCAAAAAATGATTTCTATTATTTTATTGATAATAAATGAGATTACAAAGAAATTGGGTTTTAATTAGGGCACAAAACCCCAACAAACTAAACTACCTAATTTTCCTTACCTGAGTGTGGAGAGAAAAAAAATGAGAAGAGATTGTTTGCTATAGAAAATGTCCAATCATCCTTAAATACAACATCAGATATTCATATTAGAACCCTTATTGTAACGACCCAAATTTGCTAATAAGGCTTACGGCCTTGATTAGTGTGCCCGGAGGTCAATAAGTGAATTACTGTCTAATATGTGAATTTGTGTGAATACGTGATTAGTGATGCATGTTTAGGTGAATTAAATATGCATGTGGGCCCCGTCTGGTTATTAGGGGCATGATTGTAATTTTAGCTTGCTGAGGGCATAAATGTGATAATGGTGATATATTTGTGATATACCTATGTTGCACGACAGTTCTAGGGAGCAGTTAGCTAGAAAGTCACAACGGGGTCGAAAATCCGACTCGGGGAAAGTCGAGGGGTATTTCGGGTGTCAGTCATTTTATGGGGATATCAAGTTATGGAAATAAATATTTGGAGATATATTTGAGGTTAGAGTGCCTAGGAGGGAATATTGGGGAAATTTACCATTTTGCCCTTGGGGACATTTTCGGCACCCCGAGCCTTGGGGTAACCTTAGAAGCTTAAGTTGAATAAAGCAAAAATAAGGAAACATTCAGAATTGAGGAACCGACCCACCCATTTTATCTTCCTCTCTCATCTTTCCCTTGGAAGCTTGGAGGCCTTGTGATATCTTGGAGGAAATTAGTCAAAAACTAAGGAATTGGAGCTGAGATTTTGGGGAGCTTGAGGCTTGAAGTTTAGAGCTTAGGAGATCAACTCAGAGACTCAACTAAGAAAGGGTCAGTTTCTAAATTTTTTGAATTATGCTTGAAATTTCTGCTGGTGTACTAAGATTTTGCATGTTGGAGAGATGAAGATTCAACCTTGAGTTTGATGAGGTTTTGAACTAGAATTCTGGATAGGTTTTGCTGCTGAATTTGTAGTATAACCTCTGAGGTGAATGTTTGGATTGTTAGGTTGATTTTGATGGATAATTGGCTTGGTTTTAGGAGAGGAAATGGAGGAATTTTTTGGGTTTGAAGGGTAGGGCCGCGGCCCTGTTCTTGTTGAGCCGCGACCCCTTAGAACTTGGGGCATCTGGAATTGGAGGCGCGCCGCGGCGCCTTTCAGGAAGGCCCACGACACGTGTGGGCTATTTTGAGGTAGGGTCTTGGGTTGAGCTGGGGGCCGCGGCATGAGTCCCTAGGGCTGCGGCACTTAGTGCATTTTTGGGTTCTAGAGGAGTTTTAGGCTCGGAAATTCAATAGTTAAGGCTCGGGATGGATTTTATAACCCGAATTGATAGAATTCAATGTCTCAGAGACTAGAATCATAATCTAAAGCTATTTAATGGATTAGAACTTGATGGTGGAAATTTTTAATGTGTTGTGACTAGGGTTTCAGCGGGGCTCGAACTAGGGAACTGTGCTCGGGACATCGGTGCTTGGAAAGCTCTGGACGCAGGTAAGAAAACTACTGTTTATATAGAGCTTGTGTTGCAGGGCTCAGACCTATATGATTGAGTTGCAGGGCTCAGCCCTATATGACTGTGTTGCAGGGCATGGCCCTTTGATTGAATTTACATGTGTTTAGATGTCTGCTTAGTTATATTATGTGTGTAAATAAATGATGGAACGGCGAGGACCGGGAATGGCGAGAGTCGGGAATGGCATTTAGCACACGGAGTGCGAGTTGCCAAGGCGAGACCCCAAGGGATACCTGGGATATCCTTATGGTATAGACCGCGAACCCAGGGCCTGGTAAAGCGCCTGGGACGGCATGGTCGTACATAAATAACCTAATGACGGCTTGATTCTATGTTAAGTGTTTTATATGCATATATTATCTTGCTGGCCTTCAGCTCACGGGTGCTCTATGGTGCAGGTAAAGGCAAAGGGAAAGTCGATCAACCTTGAGTATGGTGAGCATGACGAGCGGCGCATACATGTCTGCTTTGCCTGGCTGCCACTGCCAGGGGTGTTTACCGAGTTTTTTGGAAACGAATACGAACAGAATAATAAAAAGATAAGAACTATAGAAATACAGAAATGTAAATAAACAAACAGTGTTTTTACGTGGTTCAGGCGTTAACGAGCCCTAGTCCATGAGTCGATGTTATTATACTTGTAGAGAATAACAGTCAAACAGCTGGTGTACAAGAAACTCACAACCTCACAATGTTTCTCTTGGGTTCTCTTGGAGAAGATGAAGCTAGAGAGATTTTAGTAGAGTTCTTGCTATGTGATTTGTTGGCCGTCCCCCCTATCGTAAAATGAAGGGGTCTTTATAGCTAGGATTTTGGATTAGGGTTTTTCTCTGCTCACATGAGTCTTAATTACACCAGCCATAAATAGGGGATACAATTACCGTAGTCACCTGGCTACCAGGCTCTATGTGGGTATATTTACGTGAAAGTATGGGGAATGCACAAAGGCAGCCGTCTTTTCCAAGTTGTCAGCGGAACAGTAGGCGAAATAGTACTTTTAGGCGTGCTGGGATGTGTGCGGCCTTGACCTGTCGGGCGTGTCAAGCGGGATTCTGTGTCAGGCGGATATCATTACAACTATGCCTCCTCCATGACTCGACCGCTTGGTCTTGTTCCATGCGAGGCACGGAACTGTTTCCGCGAAGACAACCTGAAGAGCTTCTCCTGGAAGGAGCTTCCCCGAAGGATATCCCTTCGGGAGTCCGGGAGAGTTGACGAGCTTCCGTGTCGTGTTTGCTTGAAAGAGTAAGCCGGACACTAAACGGGAGAGGCGAAGCCTTTCTGTCCATCCGCGAGCTCTGGTCATCTATCGTGAAAGACATTGATAATCCTGCTTCCCCGAGGATATCCATCTAAACGCTATCCAGAAATCTGGATAACATTTACCCCCCAAGGTCATGGAGCTTTGAGAGATCCGGGAGCTTGTACAGTCCTCCGGGTATTCCGGTTTCTTAGATTAGGCGAGGGGTCACCTCCTGTGTTCCTGGAAGGGTTCCTTTTTCCCGCCTGAGTGTTAGTATGAAAAAGAAAGGAAATTTATTCTGTTTGAACTCAAGTACTCAAGTGTGGCAAGGGCCACGCGTCATGCCGGGAATGGCTCTATGACCAAGACGTGTGCGTGAGGCGACTGGCTGAGTATGCGTGCGTCAGGCATCTGAGTAATGATTTGACGGTTTTTAATGGTACACCGGGCCCGAGGTGGTATAATGATGGGAAATAAATACTTTATTCCCATCCGAGGAGTCATAAATAGGATCGGCGCTTCATCTCCAGCCGTCGGATCTGATGCATGCGGTATGCGAATATCAGGACCGCCCATTTGTAGGATTCGAAAGGACTTCACTCCTGCTATAAAAACCAGGGAACGGACCTTTCTTCCTCTTTACGCTCTCAAATTCTCTATCTTTCGGATTTTCAGATTCCCAAACCTTCGAACTTTCAGGCTTCCAAGCTTCCATTCCTTCGAACTTGCCACTTCTTTTGGTAAGGAATCTATAAACTTTTCTTGTGATTTGGCAGTGGGTTTGTTCGCCGAAGTTCAGGGTTTGAATCGCCGTTTGTCTTTGCAGCTTTTACTTCTCGCGATCGTGCTGTGCAGTGATCCGGTTACCTCTTCAATCTTCAACTACCCAAATACCAGTAAGTATTTCTACTTTGCTCTTTCCTCCCAAACCTTAGGTTGTTGGTAGTTATTAGAGTTGAGTTTTCTGCCAGTATCGCTTATGTGCATGCGTGAATAGGGCTTTGATAGGCATGCGATTGATGTGAGTCGATAAGTAATCTCTTTGCATGCTTTGACGATTTGCGTTTGGAAAGTCGTTCCTCGTCTTGCTTGTGCTGTTTTGGTTTGCTGTTTTAGGGCATAAGCGTGAGCGCCTTTAGGGTGTCTTCCTCTGGGGAAACACTTCTCTTGGCGGGCTTAGGCTCAGAGTTTGAGTTTGGCTCCTTGCTGTCCTTCGGGTGGCATGGTGTCAACCCCTCGGCAAGCTCGGTGGGAGCCTCTCCAAGCAGTTTTCGGGGAGGGTCTCCCCGACGCCTTTGATACCGTTAGGGTATGACAAGGGTGCTGACTGCTTAGAGTGTTTTCTTCTTTGTTTCTCTTGTTCAGTGACGAACATCTCAAAGGAACAAATCCTTGCCGCGGTAGAGGCTGAATCTGCCCAGGAGCAAAATTCCCTTGTCGCTGGCGCAACGAGGAAAGGAAAGACTAAAGTGGTCGCGGCTAGCCTCCCGACTATCAACAGTTCAATCTGGGAGATGGACCAGAAGCCGAACCTGCTCAGGAACTACGGCATGCTGGAGCTGTACTCCTCAGAAGCAAGCCTGAAGAACATCCCAGGCCTGATGTGGCACCGTCTGTCGGTGTTGGGTGAGTCTGCTAGCCAGAGTCATGAGGGCTTTGGTGCCTGGAGCTGGGCACACATAGTGTGTGGGGCGCACTTGCCCCTAAGAAGTTATTTTGCCAATTTCTGTGTGAAGGTGGGGATTGCCCCCTTCCAGTTGATTCCCCCCAGCTACAAGCTCCTAGCGGGGTGGTACATCTTTTGCAAGTCCCGGGACCTGGAGGCCCCTACCCCGGAGGAGGTGTTATACTTCTACGGGCTGAAGTCTCAACCCATGAGAGGTCATCTAGACAAGGTGGGGTTTTACAGGCTGGAGAGGTACCCGGACGTGATGTGTCCTACCTGCCATACCGCAAGGGTTCCAGACCTCCGGGAATACTGGTTCCTGACGACCGGCTTCCCATTGAAGAGGGTGCCAGCCCTATCTTTGGACTTCAAAGTCCCTGGTAAGTGCTCCTTCCTCTCCTTTTTAAC
The DNA here is from genome assembly GCF_963169125.1 of Humulus lupulus. Lineage (NCBI taxonomy): Eukaryota > Viridiplantae > Streptophyta > Magnoliopsida > Rosales > Cannabaceae > Humulus > Humulus lupulus. The sequence continues at coordinate 175,363,199 of NC_084802.1, read as the reverse complement.
TTTGTTTCTTCACGTTTGATTTGCCTTTCGGGAGGATCTCTAATGCTCGTATTTGGATTTTGCAGAAGTCGTTCCGCAGACTCCTCGCTGTGCGGAGATGATAAGGAGGTCAAAGTTCTACGAAGGGCTCTCGGAGGAAGAGTTGAAAGTGGAGGGACTTGTGACCTCCGAATCTTTGAGGGAGTATGGGCTACTCGCCTCTTTCCAAAACATTGAGCCAGTGAGTGGCAGGGGGCAAAGTCAGGTGTCAGGTGTCAGCTGACATCCGGGAGCAGATTGCCCTGAAGCTGTCCAAGGTGATCAGCCAAGCAGCTCGGGACGAGAATACTTTATCCCCTAGTTGGGCGGAGATGTTCCCCGACCCCCAGCCGGAGGAAGAGTAGATCGAGGCTCGCCATGCTGCAGCTTACCCCAACGAAGGGACTCCGGGGGTTGGTACCTCCAGGAGAGGCAAGACTAGTTTTCGATTGATCCACACCCCCAGCCTGTCTGAGGTTTCCCGGACCTCTCAGATGGGGTTCAATTCCCGCTTCCTTAGGCTAGATCCGCGTAGGATACCCTTTGACAGATATTGCAATAGGGTAGATGAGCTCCTCGGGTGTCTGAGTGACGGTAGTCTGCCAGAAGGTGTCATCATGGTTGACCCTTCTTCCCTCAGCATGTCATTCCCGGACTTCAAGGAGTACGGGAGCTTCCTGGAGCAGGAAGCGGTGTTTTGTTTTGCTCGGGGAAGGCCATCCACGTTTCTCGTGCATGGTCGTCCCTTTCAAACTTTTCTTTTTCTTGTTCCTTGTTCCTTGTTCCCTGCTGGCGGACTTGCTTGTGCTTTTATGTTGTTGATTGTCTTGTCTTCTGCTTATCTTCTTTCACATTGCTTGCCGGTTCGTTAACCTTGCTTCGTACGTTTCTTGCAGAATATCCTGAAGCCAAGATGTTGGGGAGAGTTACCTTACTCATCAAGAAAGCCGCCACCAGCCAAGATCCGTCCAAGGGGAAAGGACGAAAAGCCGGAGCCGGTAGGGGAGGTAAAGCTGCCACATCCAAGAAGACAGGTGGCGAGGCGCATGTGTCTTCGGCGGTGGAGAGATCTCCTGCCAAGGGGCCTTCCGAGTCCATGGCGAACTCGAGTAGTAGCAGCGATGGGGAAGGGCTTGTGTTCCCCGTGAAGACGACTGGGGTGAGCAAGCGTCCCGGAGGAGATGCTGAGGGCGCCAAGAAGAAACGCCTTAGACACTCTTCTCCCGGTCGAAGGCAACAACAACAACAACAACAGCAACCACAACTACAACAACAGCAGCAACAAGAACAACAGAGACAATCATGAACAATAGAGACAATCACCAACGCCACAGCGGCAACAACAACAACAGCCAAACCAGCAGCAACAACAAAGGCAATTACTTCCGCTGCCGCAGCAGCAAAAGCAACAACAACAACAAAGGCAGTCACCTCCGCCACCGCAGCAGCAAAAACAACAGCAACACCAGCAACAACAACAGACCGGGGCGGTAGTGTCTTCCCTTCCGTCCTTAATACCCCGTCTGCCTCCTCCTCCAGCCCAAAGGGAGTCCACCCTTTCGAGGTCTCCTTCTTCTCAGCAAACAAACCTTCCTCTGCCTGGCCTGAAGTTCCACTTCCCTCAGAAACCAACCCGTTTCCCCGCTGCCCTCCTGGAGGGTGTAAGACGGGCCGATAATTTTTTGAAGAGGCGGTTGGAGGCTGAGAAGGCTGTTACTCAGGGAAGGGTAGACAACTTGTCTGCCGTGAAGAGAGCTGAGCTGGCCGAGGGGGTGAGATCCCTTCACCCGGCTGGAGCGGTTTTGGATGGCCCAGCCTTGGAGAAGAGGTTGGTGCCTAGGCTCAGACGTGCATTGGCGCCGTTCAGAGCGGAGATGATGGAGGACATGGCCCTGAGCTTGTGCGAGCTCAATTCTGAGAAATGGGCCATCAGTAGTAGTAAGGATCCGCTGTTGCTGACACATGCCGTGAAGCAACAATTGTCTGGGGTAAGCCGTCAGTTATGTTTTGGGATCATCTGTCTTAGCACATTTGGTTCTGCTTAACTCATTCTGTTGTCTGTCCTTGCAGGCCTCTCTGATCGCGGAACGCTCGTTCCAGGAGGTGGGTGCAGTTCTGGTTCAGCTGGAGGAGAGCCAGGTGGCTCGCCAGGCCTTGGAGGCGGAGAAGCAGAAACTGACCCAACAGGTCGAGAGCACAAGGGGGGAGGCTTCGGAGAAGATTGACCAGGCCCGGCGCACGGCTGAGGAAGAGGCGGACAAGAAATATCTTGCCAAATACCGAGAGTACCAGGCCAGCGCAGAGACTGAGTTCAAACAGCGGTCGGATGACTTGGAGGCCAAAAACTCCAAGCTCCGGGAAGAGCTATCCCAAGCCAGGGTGGAGAAGGATACCTTGGAAGCCCGCTTGCAATCGAAAAATGATCTCCTCCTTAAGCGGCAAGAGGAATATGCCACTCTTCAGAACAAGCTGCACGAGGAGGAGCAACTTCATAAGAGGAGTAGGGATCTCGTGTCTATGCTGGAGTTGGGGCTCGCCGAGAAGGACAAAGAGATCGGAGCCTTGCAATTCACCGCCAGGGGGCATGTGACCGAGAAGCAATCCGTGCTGAACCAAAATAAGGTGCAGCGCAAGGAGATTGATTCTCTTAAGGGAGAGCGGGATGCATCCAAGGTCGAGGTGGAAAAACTGAAAGCTCAATTAGCTGTCGCGGAGGCAAAGCTGGCAACCTCCGAGGCGGAGCGCTTGAAGGAGAAGGAGGATGCCGAGGTGGTACTGAACAGGACGATTAATATATCGCACGTGGTCCTCATGCATCAACTCTGGAAAATGAACCCGGAGGTACTAGGCTATCTGGGAGAGGATGCCGACGCCATGAGGGAGAAGCTACAGGTGTGGGATCAAGGCCCGGAGGTGTACGTCCAAACTTACAACATTGTCGAACCTGCTGGAGCCCCTGAGGCAGGAGATCCCGGAGAGGCGGGGACCTCTGAACCTGCCCGTGATGACGTTCCGCCTTCCAATGAGCCGACTCCGCCAGCCCCAGTTGAAACCGCTGACCTCGAGGCCTTGGATGCGGATACTGCTGCCACCCCCAATGCTTGAAGGGGCCTTATCTTTAATTATTTTTCATTTGTGTTTTTCTTTGGGGCGAAGCTCCCTGTACTCTTTTCTCATTGCAGACATTTTTTCCATAATTATAGCATTCTCCTTTCTTTTCTGCCGAGTTCTTTGTTTAACTTTGCGTTTAGGGTAGACTTTTACACGGTAGAAACTGCTGTAGGGGCGCATGAGGTTTTTGTTCCAACGGCCAGAACCTATGCACTTCCAACTTGAAGCTCTAACGGCTGATGTCTTTTCCCACGTAGTTTCTAGGTTACGAAGGTTTCCTGGTTCCAACGGCCAGACTCCTTTCACCGTATTTTAGCTTTCCTAAGGCAAATAGCCAATCCCGGGACTTGTAGTTATACTGTTCGCTGGGATTGCTAAGGTGAGCCGTTCCATGGCTCGGAACGGGAGTTCTTTTGGTGAGCGTCGCTAGACTTAAGGTTAGATCTTTGTGAAGTAGAACTAACTGTCGTTGCGAACCTCATGGTGGCTGACTTCAGGGACCTGGCATGGAGCCCTGTGAGGCGAGGTGAGTTGCGGTCGGGGAAATTTCCACGCCCACCATGTGCGATCCCGGAGCAGGGGCTTTGCGAAGCAAGGCCTGCTGTGAGTGGGGGATCGACCATGTCTGCTCCTGGAGCTGAAACTTGCAGTGGTCGAGGAGCTCGCCATGCATTATTTTGTGAGATCCGGAGCTGAAGCCTGCGAAGCAAGGCTTACAACGGTCGCGGATCTTGCCATCTTTCGCCTTGCGGGACCCGGAGCTGGAGCTTGTGAAGCAAAGCTCTACAGCGGTCGCGGAGTATTCTGCAAAGGACTTGTCAGGGAGTTGGGGGTGTTTCGGCGTAGCTCTCTGAATGTGCCCCAACCCCAGTCCTGTTCATCGCTGGGCTATACAGGAGATAATTTTCATGATGCATAATGGCAGACATTTCAATGGCAATTTTCACAAAAACACATAATGCGCACATGACACGTAATGCAAGTATGTTTATGGCAAAAACACATAATGCGCATATGGCACGTAATGCAAGTATGTTTATGGAAATAACAAATTAACCTAAGCTTAACAATTTAAAAAAAAATGCTAGCACATGAGTGGTGTTCTGTGTATGTTTTGTTCAAGGGGCGTATGGCTATGCCTTAGCCATGTATACCCCCCCAAGTGAGCGTGGGGTCCGGACGTCTCCGGACCGCGTGGTCACTTGTTGAAACGCAGCCTTGAACACAGGGATAAAAAATGCAGTAAAAGCGGAGTGAACCTCTCCGTGTTTCATTAAATTAGCCTGTGAGGCATGTGTTTTACAGCAGGGAGGTTTACTCCACATTTTACACTTTTGCTACGTCCACCAAGGACTTTTGACCAGATAGTCCGGGGCCTACTGATAGTAACGGCGGAGGTGCTCCGCATTCCAGGCGCGCGGGACATTGGATCCGTCGAGTCTCTTTAAGTGATACGTCCCATGGCCCACTTTTTCTTGTATTTCATAGGGGCCTTCCCAGTTGGGTCCGAGGACTCCCACTCCCGGATCTTGCGTAGCAGGAAATACTCTTCGTAGGACAAGATCCCCAACTTCGAATGTACGGCTCTTGACTCTTGTGTTGAAGTGTCGGGCTATCTTGCCTTGGTACATTTTTAGTTGGACCTGCGACTGCTCCCGGAGCTCTTCGATCATGTCCAGGGACTCCTGGAGAAGGGCATGGTTCCGGGTAGGGTCGTAGGTGTCCTGCCTGTGAGAGGGGATCATAGTTTCTACTGGGATGACGGCCTCACAACCGAAGGTCATGGAATAAGGTGTGTGCCCCGTCGAAGTTCTCTCTGTTGTGCGATAGGCCCAAAGCACTCGCGGAAGCTCTTCCGGCCAGTGAGCCTTGCAGGCTTGGAGTTTTTTCTTCAATGTGGTCTTTAAAATTTTGTTTACTGCTTCCACTTGCCCATTAGCTTGAGGTCTGGCGACTGCAGAAAAGCTTTTGATAATTCCATGCGAAGCACAGAAGTTCGTGAAATGTTCACTATCAAATTGCTTCCCGTTATCGGACACAATTTTTCGTGGAAGCCCAAAACGACACACTATATTCCTGATGACAAAGTCCAGTGACTTCTTAGACGTGACCGTGTTCATAGGTTCAGCTTCAGCCCATTTGGTGAAGTAGTCTACCGCGACTATGGCATACTTCACTCCACCCCTTCCAGTTGGAAGGGAACCTACTAGGTCAATGCCCCAAACGGCGAACGGCCAGGGGCTGGTCATTAAGGTAATTTCTGTAGAAGGCGCTCGCGGAACCTTGGCGTACCTCTGGCACTGCTCACATTTTCTGACATAATCCACACAATCCTTCTTCATGGTGGGCCAGAAGTATCCTTGTCGAAGGATCTTTTTGGAGAGGCTCAGCCCGGAGGTATGGTCGCCACAGAACCCTCCGTGAACCTCATGGATGATGGCGCTGATTTCGGTTCCGGCAACACACCTAAGGAAGGGTATGGACAACCCCCTGCGGTAAAGCTTTCCATCCATAACCACGTATCGGGGAGCTTGATACTGGAGCTTTCTTGCGTCAGCCTTATCAGTGGGGAGCTCTCCAGTGGTGAGAAATCTGAGGATGGGTCCTATCTAGGAATGGGAATGGTCGATGATGGCATTTACCCTCTGTGTCTTGGTACTAGGTGCTTCTAAGTGCCCGATGGGCACTAGGCCATACTGTTCAATCTCCGGGTCTGTTGCAAGCTTGGCCAGCGTGTCCGCGAGTGAGTTCTGGTCCTGGGGGACCTGGCGGATTTGGTAGCCTTTGAATGCTGCAGGAGGCCGCGGGAGAGAGACACGTAGGCAGCCATTTTTTCGCCTTTCGTCTGGTATTCCCCGGATATTTAGTTTACCACAAGTAGGGAGTCGCTGTACACCTCGATTTTTTGGGCTCCGACTTCTTTGGCCAGTTGCAATCCGGCCAGCATCGCTTCATGTTCTGCCTCGTTGTTGGACGCTGGGAATGCGAAACGGATGGGGCTCTGGAGCTGATGTCCTTGGGGAGATATTAGGACGACCCCTGCTCCAGCTCCTTTGTCATTTGAGGCTCCGTCTACATAGACCTTCCATGTGGGAAGTTCTGGGACAGGATCTTCTGGGAGGTCATTCATTCCTGAGCATTCCACAATAAAGTCCGCGAGAGCTTGTCCTTTTATAGAAACACGCGGCTGGTAGTGGATGTCAAATTGGCTCAGCTCCATGGCCCATTTAAGCAATCTGGCAGAAGACTCGGGCTTCTGCAAGACTTGTCGGAGAGGGTGGTTGGTGAGTACTCTGATGGTGTGCGCCTGGAAATAGGGCCTTAGCTTCCGCGAAGAAATTAGCAAGCAGAGGGAGAGTTTTTTGATCATTGAATATGTGGACTCGGCGTCCAGTAACCTCTTGCTTACGTAATACACAGGGAGCTGGATACGGCCATCTTCCCGGACGAGAGCGGCACTCACTGCGTGCTCTGTCACAGCTAAGTATAAGAACAACGCCTCTCCTTCGACAGGTTTGGACAGAATGGGAGCTCGGGTTAAATGTTCCTTGAGGTGTTGGAAGGCTGCTTCGCATTCGGGGGTCCACTCGAACCTCTTGTTTCCTCGCAACACATTGAAGAAGGGGACACATTTGTCAGTGGCCTTAGATACGAAGCGGCTGAGCGCAGCTATCCTTCTGGTAACGCTTTGGACATCCTTATGCTTCCGGGGGGAAGGCATATCTATGAACGCCTTAATTTTCTCAGGGTTGGCCTCCACTCCGCGGGAGCTGACAATGAAACCGAGGAACTTCCCACACGAGACCCCGAAAGTACATTTCTTCGGATTCAGTTTCATTCCATACTTTCGGATCACGGCGAAAGCTTCCTCAAGGTCGTCACTGTGGTCCCCGGAGGTCTTGGACTTTACCAACATGTCGTCTAAGTACACCTCCATGTTCCTCCCCAGCTGGTCCTTGAACATCCTGTTTACTAGACGCTGGTACGTCGCCCCAGCATTCTTCAAACCGAAAGGCATGACTACGTAACAGTAGACACCCTTGTCTGTGAGGAAGCTAGTGTGTTCCTGGTCCGCGACATGCATCTTGATCTGGTTGTATCCGGAGTATGCATCCATGAAGGATAAGAGTTCATACCCGGAAGTAGCGTCTACCATCTGATCGATTCGCGGAAGAGGGAAACAATCTTTCGGGCAGGCTTTGTTTAGGTCCGTGAAGTCGATGCACATTCTCCAGGACCCATTGGGTTTCGGGACCAGAACCGGGTTGGCCAACCACACAGGATAGTGTGACTTCTGGAGAAAGCCTATGGACATCAACTTGTCCACTTCAGCTTTGACTGCTTCGGCCCTCACTGGGTCTAACGGCCTCCTCTTTTGGCGAACTGGAGTTGCAGATGGGTCTATGTTGAGTGCGTGGCACGCAACATTGAGATTAATCCCGGTCATATCAGCGTGGGACCATGCCAGGATATCCTGATTATTCTTCACAGTGTCCACGATCTTTTCTCGAATGGCCGATGGAAGGTTTTTCCCTACCTGAATGACTTTGGTGGGATCTCCCGGGTTGAGGATCACCTCTTCGACTTCCTCCATCGGATCTATCGCTCTCTCGACCCCCACTCTAGGGTCGAGTTCGTCAACGCACGCCCCTTGGGCACCCCCAGTTTCTGGTAAAGCTCCCGCTAAAGGAGCGGCAACAACCGCCTCCTGGACCGTGTAGACGGATCGGACGGAGATGTTATAACAGCTTCGTGCACTTCGTTGGTCTCCCCGGAGGGTGCCAATACGCCCGTCGTTGCATGGAAACTTCAGGCATAAGTGGCGTATCGAGGTTATGGCCCCGCAATCGATTAGGACCGGTCGGCCTAGGATAGCATTATACGCCGTGGGGCAGTCGACCACTACAAACGTGCAGTGCTTGAAGGCGCAAGCGTCGCTTTCTCCTCTGAGGGTGACTGGAAGTTGAGTTTTGCCTAATGGCATGAGTGCATCCCCATTGAACCCCTGAAGCTGGATGGGGCATGGGGTCAGGTCTGTCTCAGTTAATCTGATAGCGTGGAAGGCAGCTTTGAAGAGGATATTTACGGAGCTTCCATTATCGACAAGGATCCGTGATACCTTCTTATTGGCAATCTGGGCTTCCACGACGAAGGGATCGTTGTGGGGGAAGTGCACATGTCGGGCGTCATCTTCCGTGATGGGAATATCCATCATTCGGGGACGCTGAGCAGGTGACTCAACCAAGGCGCACATCTCTCCGGTGTGTTCTAACTCCCTCAAGTACCTTTTCTGGGAGTTGCGGGTGCTTCCGGCAAGGTGCGGTCCTCCAGAAATGGTGGCTACGTGTCCATCAACGGGTGGCGGAGCAAGGCCGGGCGGATATGGGTTTCCGGGTCCCTGAGCCAATAAGGCAATGGGTGCCGGAGGGGTTGGAGCAGGGAGCGCTGGGAACTGAGACCCAGGAGCTTGGGGGTGACCGGCTCCAGGAGCGCTAGCGGTCCCCCTCTATCCCAGAGAATATGCAGCTCCGTGAACTACTCCCTGTCCGGGATAGATTATGGGTATCCTCACCCATTGACCGAGGTGTCCCGCTCTTGCCAGGGACTCGATCTCATCCTTCAGCTGAAGGCATTCATTTGTGGTGTGCCCCACGTCTCCGTGGAACTCACACCTCTTATTGGAGTCTTGCGGACGCCTTCCTCCGTGAGACACTTTCGGGGGCTTCCTGTAGTTGACCATATTACAGGTCGCCCGATAGACATTCTCTCGCGAATCTATTAAACTGGTGTACTCCGTGAACTTGGGCTCATAGTCCTTCTGGGGTTTCTTGGAATGGTCTCCCCGGTTGGGGTTTCTTCCGCCTCGTTTATTCCGCGATTGGCTCAGATTTCGTTCTGGGCCTTCTGCTTGCGGTTGCGATGGTCCGGGAGCGATACTACATCCTGTTTGTACAGCTCCTTACCCAGAGAAATGGGTTTGACTCGGCGTCTGAGCAGACGCGGAAGGCCCATACACGCTTGGAGTGAACTGGGCTCCTGGAAGCGTGAGGGCTGGTGCGGGAGCTTGCGAAGCAAAGCTCGGCGCAGTCACGGAAGGCGTCGGAGCTGGGGGAACTCCAAAGGCCTGCTGGTAGGCATCCTCAAGGTTGATGATTCCCTGAGCTCTTGACATGAATTCGGACAGCGTTTCTGCCCGTCTCCTTTGCATTTCCCCCCATAGCAGGGAGCCGACAGTAAGGCCCGATTGAAGGGCGATCAGCTTCATGTCGTCGCTGACCTTGGTCTTAGCAGCAGCTTCCATCATTCTCTGAATGAAAGCTTTGAGGTTCTCATTGGGTAGCTGCTTGATGTTTGTTAAGGAACCAACCTCCATGTCGTGGTCTCGGGCAGCAATGAACTGCCTTCTGAATGCGGACTGTAGCTCCTTCCAACTGTGGATGGATCCGGGAGCCAATCTTTTCCACCAGTCCTCCGCGGACTTGGTAAGGGTGAGTGAGAAGCACATGTATTTGGCATCCTCACTGACGCGCGCCACTTGCATCATTTTGTTGTATTTGGCTAGATGGGTGCGCGGGTCTGTCCTCCCCTCATATAATTCTATGTGGGGCATTTTGAAGTTATCCGGGAGGGACGTTTCCGCGATCCTCCGAATACATGGTTCTGGGTCCTCCTCCTCGGAGTCTGACAGGGCCCCACTTTGCTTCCGGACCAGCTTGGTCAAGGCAGCGATCTGTTCCTCGAGCCTCTTTGTATCACTCTCCGGGAGGTAACGTCCCCGGACCTTGTCATTAAGATGATTTCGCAGGTCATCTCCGCGAGGCCGGGCCTTTTCTCCTTTGGCCTTTTCATACTTGGCCTCCAACCTTCTTCTTAGATCCACCATGGACCAGCTATCTTCGGAGTGCGTTTCCGCAGCCCGACCGTCCTGGTTGACGGAATCACTGGGGCGGTTGTTCCTTCCCCTAGGCCTGGGTGCCTTAGCACCGGGCCCTTTAGGCACAGAGTGCCCCCTTGGGGCTGAAGGACGTCTGGACTTAGAAGCGCCAGAGACCTTCTGCGCGCGGGGGGGGGGGGGGGGGGGGGGGGGGGGGGCAGTCGGCCTGGTGATCCACGCCTTTAGGAGGTGCAGGGGCGTTAGTGCGTGCAGGCTCCCCAACCTTTTCTTTGCCCTTGCTAGGGGCGGTTTTGGATGGTCCAACAGCGGCTGGATCCGGCATGGTGGCATCAGCACCACCTGGAACAAAGGCATCCTCGTCCGAGTCGCCTAGGTCTCCGAACTTGCTCTGGAGGCGCTCCATCATGCGCTGCATTTTTTCGGAGACGCGCTCCTGCTCAGTAAGCTTGGCCTTAGTGACCACCAGTTCTTCGGCTACTTGGACCAGTTCTGGATCCTTCTCGTAGTAGTAGCCGTCTTTGTAGTAACCGTCTCGGACATACTCTTCCTCGCTTTCTAGGTATGTCGTATCTTCAGTGCTGACCCGGTCCTGGCGGGATGTCGGGTCTTCACCGTGGTGGTCCGAGGGTTCGTTTTGTACCACATCTTCCATCATAGTATCGGGGTTGACCCTAGCATTTTTGTCAACCGCAGATTTTCTCGTAGTCACCATCTTTTCAGTACACAGAAAAAGAGCTGACTAACAACTTCCTACAGCTCTCAATGAAAGCACCAAAATGTTTACCGAGTTTTTCGGAAACGAATACGAACGGAATAATAAAAAGATAAGAACTATAGAAATGCAGAAATGTAAATAAACAAACAGTGTTTTTACGTGGTTCAGGCGTTAACGAGCCCTAGTCCACGAGTCGATGTTATTATACTTGTAGAGAATAACAGTCAAACAGCTGGTGTACAAGAAACTCACAACCTCACAGTGTTTCTCTCGGGTTCTCTTGGAGAAGATGAAGCTAGAGAGATTTTAGTAGAGTTCTTGCTATGTGATTTGTTGGCCGTCCCCCCTATCGTAAAATGAAGGGGTCTTTATAGCTAGGATTTTGGATTAGGGTTTTTCTCTACTCACATGAGTCTTAATTACACCAGCCATAAATAGGGGATACAATTACCGTAGTCACCTGGCTACCAGGCTCTATGTGGGTATATTTACGTGAAAGTATGGGGAATGCACAAAGGCAGCCGTCTTTTCTAAGTTGTCAGCGGAACAGTAGGCGAAATAGTACTTTTAGGCGTGCTGGGATGTGTGCGGCCTTGACCTGTCGGGCGTGTCAGGCGGGATTCTGTGTCAGGCGGATATCATTCCAACTATGCCTCCTCCATGACTCGACCGCTTGGTCTTGTTCTGTGCGAGGCACGGAACTGTTTCCGCGAAGACAACCTGAAGAGCTTCTCCTGGAAGGAGCTTCCCCGAAGGATATCCCTTCGGGAGTCCGGGAGAGTTGACGAGCTTCCGTGTCGCGTTTGCTTGAAAGAGTAAGCCGGACACTAAACGGGAGAGGCGAAGCCTTTCTGTCCATCCGCGAGCTCTGGTCATCTATCGTGAAAGACATTGATAATCCTGCTTCCCCGAGGATATCCATCTAAACGCTATCCGGAAATATGGATAACAAGGGGTGTTTTTGGGAGATGATTGTACCAAACTTGATTTTGTCGTTTAGTCGACTTTCTTTATATTTTGAGTTGTAAATATTTCTAAACAATGTTTTTTTTGGGATCCCAAATGTTAAACGTTTTATAATTCTCATTGAAAGGTTTATTCTCAAGTTTATGACTCTGTTTATGGTTTAGATACACTTTTGTCCTAAAACCTCGATTAGCGAGTTAATTGCACATTTTAAACTCACTTAGTAACGACTCTAAGGCAGTAGGGCGTTACACTTATAGTAAAACTATACTTTTAAGAATTTTCTAAATCTCATAAAGTCATACCTTCAACCTAGAAACAAAATGATGAAATCCCGAGTCTTCTCTCTAATGTCTATCTCAAACAGCAACACCAAAATTTTGGATAGTTGGGTAGATTTTGGCTATATATTGGCATTATGGAGTTAAATATTTTAGCTATAATAGGGTTTAGAAAGGAAATAATGTTTAAGGCAAAATAGAAGAAAATTGAAGAGAAAGTTCCCGAGCACTATATGGACTAGTGTTTCGGCTATGGCTATGTAGAGTGTTTATGGAAAAATGGAGAGAGCTTTTGGACTATGAATTTCAAAATTATGAGAGGTTTTTGAGAGCTTTTGAATGTGAGAAAAATGGTGAAGGGTAAGTCTCTATTTGTAGGTTTCAAACCCCAACTCCCTTCCTTGATTTTCTCCACACTATTCCACTTAAAATTTAAAAAAACAAACCTTCCCTCCACTATATGGTTTTGGCAAGCCTAGTATTACTCCCTTCTTGTTTCTACATCATCTCCAAGTATGTCACATAGTCTCCATTTGGTGCAAACTTTAGTTAATGTCCAAACTACTATCCTATATCTCGTAACTCTGGATCCTCTTGTAGTAAAATTAACATAACTGGAGCGGTATGAGTCTGATTTAGGCCACTTTTATACCGTTTGAAAGCTAATTCAATTATCTACAACTTTGTGGAAATACTATTTTTCTAAAATCATAATATAAATAGGACAAAACTAGGTCACCCTAAAGTTACAAAAACATCATTTACTTATCTAACTCTTAGTTCAACCATCACACTACTATCTCAACTTGGTTATTTTACTACTTAAATTATATCTCTTAAATCATCATTTATCTAACTCTTCTTGACACATAGTCTCTTAATTCAAATAGATCTAATCTTGCCTATCTTAAAATTTTAAAAAAGTCAAATCCTTCCTAATTTTGTGCCAAACCTAAGACTAAGCTATTTTTGTTTTCATTTTAATTCTAATATTTAGACTTAGTTTAATGCCACATGTTCACTTCTTAATACATCAAATAACATGTGCATTTAATACTTAATAAAATTATACACTAATTTAATCATAAGCTAAAATAATTATAATTACCCAAACAATAATTATTTCTAACTCATAAAATCATAACTTAAATAATTTAAACTTAAAGCAATCTTTATTCCACAACTCAAGTCATAACTAAATCTAACCTAAGATCATATTTATGGAACTAATAAGAAAATAATAACCTTGGTTATTACACAAAATTATTATACAACATGTTAACTTAATAAGATAATTCATTAGCCTTCTCTAATTTCTCATGGAATAATAACTCCATTTATTATTTAAATAGCATTTAAAAAGGTTGTGGCAAAATTGTAGTTAGTTAGAATAACTAAATAAACTTCTTGTTTTCTTTTAGAAAAATAAGTTTACTAATAAAAAAAAAACTTCATGTTTATTAATGGGAAAGTTCATAAATAAAGTGTGGAAAAATTACGTTTTCATATATAAAATTTAAGACTTAATTTATTTGGGTGTAGGACTAACTTATCTTAAATAAAATATAATTTTTTTCTTAATGAACCAAAATTTCAGCAAGCTAACATATTTGTTCAAAATCATAAAATTGAACTTAGACCATATTCTTTTATCATAATTAAAAAAAAATCTGCATATATACTTTAGTGTGAAAATGCATATTTAAATCATAAAAAGAACACATTTTTCATATACATACTTATAATTTAGTTTATTTGATGCACTAGTTTTATTTATCTCATATAAAAGACTTTTTTTGCTATTATCCAAAAATTCCAGCAACTTTATAATTTAATTAAAATCACAAACTTGAATTAAAAATATATTTTTCATTCATAAAATATAAAAAAAAATCTGCATGTATTTAATTGATAAATACACCATTATTATGTGAAATAAAATTTCATTTTTGTTAATAAAAAATCAAACAACACTTTGAGGAATTACATATGCATTTTAAACACATTTATTTACCATTGCCCTAACAAAAAAAAAAAAAAAACCAAGTATAAAATCACCCACACATGTTTAAACAATGCTTATACAATACTTGTGACAATTTAACAATTTAACCCCAACATCCTTTATCACATAAACACCACACTATTATAATTGTCATGCAACTTAATAAAAACAACACCAAACACCAATTGCAACCTTAGGCCGAAAACTTCATTTTCAACATCTCATATTTCTTTTGCATTTTACAAGAAACAACATTTTCATATTTAAGAGACAACATGTCGTATTTAAGAGACAACCTTTTCATAAATAGGCCAAACCAAAACTTAAGCCTAGCATGTGTCTATAACATTCTTGCATTTCTTTTTTATAAATCGTTAGGTTTAAATAACAAAGAAAACATAACCATAAGATCTCACACTTCATGCAAGCCCAAAAAAGTCGATTCATGCTTGCTTAAATACACCACACGCCCAAGCATACTCAAGCACATAAAATCATAAAGCCCACACGCCTAGGCCATATAAACTTAATAACAAATCCCCTAAGGAACTACTTATACCTAATCAATATGCATATTCCTCATACCCATAACAATAGAATACTGGCATAAACCACAACTTCAAAATAAAACCCCATTCCAATATTCAAAATCAATATCCTCATGAAAACAAAACAACAAGAACCAAAATGACAAGAACAACCACCATAAGGCAAGGTTTCCATTACCTCTCTTGCTAGTGCTCAAGGACCCAAACAATGGCCACCACCAAGATCAAATCCCTTAGGTATTTTTGAATACACTGCACAAAAGAAAAGAAAAAAAATTATCTTAGATCCAAGATGAGGTAGAAACTAACAACATCACTATGAACCCAAATACTTACCCTCAGGATTTCAAACTCTAGCCTCCAATCCTCTACGTTCTTGCAACAAAATGCAAAACTATCATCACCATCATTTTTCCTTTCTTAGAATCATGATGTAAAGGAAAAAAAATGTAATGCTATGAACCTTAACCCATACCTTAGGATCCCTAGCCTTGGCCTCTTCTTTCTCTTCTCCTTCTCTTCTTCATTCTTGCCTCTCCCACGAGTTCATGCCCTTTCTCTCTCTATAGTCGGCAGCCAAGTCCCAAATGAGGCTTCAAGATCTTACTTATTTTCTATTTAAATGGCCCAATCACCAAAATCTAGATAAGGAAAAGGTCATTATCATTTTTCTTTATTTTCCTTAAATTAAAAAAATAAAATCAATTAATAATTATACTCAGCCAATCAAATTCCTTTGATAATTGACAGCCCACTAACTTCTCCCTTTCCTTCATTGGCACACCACACTAATAGGGAAAAGTCTAATTTTCGTAGTTCTAGGATCTTGCAACTTGAGACTCGAATTTGACCCTTATTTGTTGTGTTTTAGGGACAATGCAATTTCATACAAATTGTAGATAATTTAATTAGCTTTCTAAGTGTACCAATTTTGACTAAATCTGGTATATACAACTCAAGTTATCACTATTTTACTAAGGCTGGGTTCAGGGTTACGAGAATTCAAAATTGACAACTCTTTCTCTTCTTACCATTTGTTTCCCACTTCTTTCTGTGTGAACACAAGCCTTCTAGAGCCTCCTCTCTTTATTTCACACATTATTATCCTTTTAATTAAATAAATACTATATGACAAATAAAAGGAAAAATATAGAATAATGCATGAAAAAGTTATTGCATGCTCACCATGCAATCATATACATTCACTGCAATGCCCTCCTAATCAAGGACTGTTACACTGTGTACTTAAAATTGTGTCAGACGTGCAAATCAGGTCATTTGGCTTAAAATGTGTAAATAAGGTTAGTGACAAGGGTTAGGGTTAAAAATTTTGGTCAAAGAACCATTGACTTTTATTCCAAAAGCTGTATATAACATGGGATCCCAAATTATTACACACAACTGTTAAAAAGGGTAAATACATAACAAAAGTTACATCAGCCAGCCTAAGCGGTAAAATAGAGCTATAACCCTAGTTCCTTTGTGATAACCCCGACCGTGATGGTCGAGCAGCCGCATATGTACACGCTGCCATTGAAGCTCTCCAACTCATGGCTTGTCATGATTTCCCTTTCCCTTACCTGCACCACAAAGCACCCGTGAGACGGGGCTCATCAAGAAAATAGAACGTATAACAACAGAGAAAATAACTCTAAATAGCCATTCAACAATAATCAACAACATTACTTTCATAGCCAATGTCATTTAGTTCAAATACACGATCATTGGATCGACCTGGGGCCGTTTCCCTATTCAGTTGGCTTTTAAGCCAACCCTCGGGCCTATGCCTTAGCTACATGACCATAGAGTCACCTGGGGCCTCGCCCTTAGCTCTGTCTCACTAGCCATAGAGCTAGCTCAACCCCCATGGTTCATCTTTGACCTTAGAGTTGATCAACGTAATAGTACGTTGCTAGTTTAGGCCAATGCCTTTCGACCAGCGCATAGCGCGCTATTGCTGTACTAGACTTATAAGTCAAGCCCTGATCCAGGATTACATACCCTAGTTATAGGAAACAGATATGGATAGGCATATCCCAACAATTAATCACATATTTATGCTAATCATATAATCCTATTGAATAACCATTTTAATAATACTAAGCACATTCACATAACGGGCCACTTGCCCTAACCATAGAATTCACATAACGAATATAAGCACTTAGGCATCTAACAAGAAGCATTTAAAACAATACCTTAACATAACCAATCCTGGGGCCCAAGCCCTAATCACATTGATATACAATAGACGAGCCAAGCCATAATCACATACAACACGTTTTGGGTGCACTTTTCTTACCTTAGGTCCAAGCAAGCGTAAACAAGAACGACCCTCAAGCAGGATCCTGGTTCCGACCCCTTAGCGATAGCCTAAGTCACAACCATAAAAATAGGATTCTATTAACATCAAGTGATCAAAGGCTTCTAGACCAAGTTCTAGCCTTCGGGACCTCGGGTTCCACCAACTAGGAAGTGGAAACAATCCCGAGCACTAAAAGTTGAGTTCCCGTGCTCCAAACCTTCTAGGGGTCCAAAACCACTTAAGATTCATGGTCCTATGCCCCCATGCCGCGGCTCGCCTCCAACCAAAGGCCCAGCCTCCCTAATCAACAGACACGCACTGCGGTCCAGCCATAGTGGCGCCGCGGCCCGCCCTCCTTCCCTGGCTCCCATCTTCTCTAGAGGGTCGCGACTCACCAAGAACAGAGCCGCGACCTGACCCCTTCGAACCCAGAAAATCCCCCATTTCAACAGCTAAATCTCAGTAAATTTAACCCAAAATCAATCCATGAACACAATTTAACTATCACAATACTTCTAAAATGTTCTCAGCAACAAAAGCCAACAAAAAGCTAGCTTAAAACCTCATCAAAACTCCAATTCAATCTTTAACTTTAAAGACCCAAGAACACTAAAACCATCCATGAAAACTCAGAATTTAAATGCTAGAAATCAAATTCAAGGCTTACCTCTGATGAAGATTAAATCCCTCAAGCCTTAAACATCAACTCATGTGATCCTAGCCCAAAATCTCCTTGGTTTCTAGCCACCCAAATTCCTTAATTTCCAATGATAATAGCTTAGGAAATCTTGAGAGAAAAACAAGAGTGAGAGAGAAAAGAAAAGGTCAGTTTAGGCAACTCCCAAAATGTTATATTGTTTTGTGTTTTGTTTCTAACTTATGTCACTTAAGTTGATCCCAAGGCTGGGGGTACCAGAAACGTCCCCTAGGGAAAAATGGTAAATTTCACCAATATTCCCTCCTAAAATCTCCAACTCCAAATATATCTCTAAATATTTATTTCATAACCCAATAGCCCAAATAAATTTCTAATATTCAAAATACCCGTTGACTCGCCTCGAATCGGGTATCGGGTCCCGTTGTGACTTTCTCGCTAACTTGCTCCCTAGGATCGCCTCGTGCCGAATAATCTAAATAAACCCACATAATAATGTGGCCTCTCACATATGTCACATGTACGAATACAAATACACATTTATGCCCGCAACGGGCCAAATTGCCAAATCACCCTTCTTATAAGAAGCAGGCCCACATGCATATTTAATATCCCTAAATATGCGCATTTAATCATATTATCACATAATTACCATATTAACAATTAATATAGCAATTAAACACGTAATTTCATATATTTCCATCTCGACCCCCTAATCAAGGCCCTAAGCCTTATTAGGTAATTTTGGGACGTTACAACTATCCCCTCCTTACAAAAATTTCATCCTTGAAATTTTACTTGAACAGCCCGGGAAACTGAGCTTGCATATCTGCCTCCATCTCCTAGGTCACTTCCTCGACCCTGCTATTCCTCCATAATACCTTAACCAAAGGTATAGTCTTATTCCTCAGGATCTTCTCTTTCCTATCAAGAATCTGAACTGGTTGCTCCTCATAAGACAAGTCTGCCTCCAATTCAAAATCCTCATAACTTAACACATGAGTTCCATCTGACACATACTTCCTCAACATGGAAATATGGAATACATTATGCACGCTAGACAGTGCAGGGGGTAAAGCCAACCTGTAGGCCACCTGCCAGATCCTCTCCAGGATCTCAAACGGTCCCACAAACCTAGGGCTCAACTTGCCCTTCTTCCCGAACTTCTTCACCCCTCTCAAATGTGAAACCCAAAGGAAGAGATAGTCTCCCACTAGGAACTCTATGTTCCTGCACCTCAGGTCAGAATAGCTCTGCTGCCTACTCTGAGAAGCGAGCATCCAAGCTCTAATCTTCTCGATAGCCTCAGTGGTCCTCTGGACTACATCTGGACAAAGATATTTCCTCTCACCCATCCCATCCCAATGAATGGGCGATCTGCACTTCCTACCATATAGCATCTCATAAGGTGCCACCCCGATGGTAGACTTATAGCTGTTATTATAAGAAAATTCTATCAAAGGCAAATATTTACTCCAGGACCCTTCAATGTCCAACACACACACTCTCAGCATGTCCTCCAAAACTCTTTCTTACCAAATAACTCAAGGTAACTTTCTCTCATGTCTTCCTCTAGCTCCTATGTTCCTTCTCTTTCCATTCTATTCTTCCATCAGACCTTAACTGTAATGACTCGACTAACTTAAAGACCTCTGACCATTAAAACTACTAGGACATAACTATTAATTTCAAATTCATACATAAAATAATCTTTATTAGAAAATCCAAAATACAGGATCCAATTATTATTACAAGAAAACAAAACCTTTATTTTAATTGCTCAAATACTAAATGCTGAAAATCATAAATACATAATTAAAAATACTCAAAACATAAACATCATCCTTGATCGTTCCCATCAGTCCAGTCATTTAGTACTCGCCCAATACACATGCCAATGCCTCCATGAATCCTACCGCCTTCCATGCTCATTTAAACATAAAAAACAACACACATACATACATACATACATACATAAATACATACATACACATATCATATAAACATAATCATAACAAATAAATTCTAACTTATTTTCTGTTGACGGTAAGAACTCGTCAATGAAATATGGATGGAAAACTCAAAAACTTACATCAATATCTAATGAACACAAACGAACTTATAGAAACTTGAAGGAAAATTGCAAGTAGGAAAAAGAAAGAAACTCATATTTTTCTCTTAGATTAATTTGATCGTACAAGAATTTTCCAACCCCTTTGTTTGAGGGGTCAGGATCAATTTATAGTGAAGCTCTGATGGCTTATGATACATTGTGGTCCTGGGGGACCATATGGTACATGGGTACATCGTTAGGGTGGTGGCACGGGTAGTAGAGGTGCAGAAAGTCATGGTGCCAGCTTTGGTACATAGTCAAGGTCTGTGGGGGTGCCTCCACTACTTATTTAGTACAAGTGTTAGAGAAGCGGCACCAGGCATAGTAGTGCGGGTGGTTGTGGTGGTCAGCTTTAGTACGTGTCAGGGGTCTGCAAAGGTACTCCTACCTTGGCACCATGGCGTCCCTCCACTACTTGTTTGGTGTGGGCATTGTCCTTGCATCCAAACACCTCTTGATTGGTACGTACATTCTGTACCTATACGTGTACCCTGCACCTAGTGGATGTTTTCACCTTCCGAAGATGTGCATGTTGATCTAGCCTCTTTATATCTTTCTAAGTATCAGATTACTTATTGACTGGAAAGGATGTATATGGGAGGTAAGCTTTGCTGGTGACACCTACCCTAGAAACTAGGGTAGGGCCTCATCAGCGAGGCTCAAGAAGTGATGGCCTTGCTAGTTTGTTAAGGGGTGCAAGATGTGTGAAGCTTCACATGATGTTTTAGGTGTGAGGTCGAGGTGTATGCGTGAGGCCACCCCTTTGCAAGGTGCCATCTGAGGTGCGAGGCCACCTCCTCTGCAAGGCACCTTCTGAGGCGCGAGGCCACTCCTTCGCGAGGCGCCCTCTGAGGCACGAGGCCATCAAAGGCACAAGGCGCCTCTTTCTCTCTGAGGTGCTACCATCGTTGTGAGGCCATCTGAGGCGCGAGACACCTCATTCTCCCTGAGGCGCTACCATTGATGCGAGGCGCCTCCCTCTCCCCGAGGTGCTACCATCGACGCGAGGCCATCCGAGGCGCGACACCAGAAACGAAGGGTGACCTTGCGAGACCCCCATGTGCCAAGGGTGTCACAGGGCCATCACGAACGCCTCATCTCGCACCTTACAAGCCTCGCGCGGGGCCATCGTGCCGTGCAGCAAGGGTGTCGCGGGGCCATCGTGCACGCCTCGTTTCGCATCGTACGGGCCTCGTGTGGGACAGCTTTGCATCTAGAA
Source organism: Humulus lupulus (assembly GCF_963169125.1). Lineage (NCBI taxonomy): Eukaryota > Viridiplantae > Streptophyta > Magnoliopsida > Rosales > Cannabaceae > Humulus > Humulus lupulus. The sequence goes on along the minus strand of NC_084802.1, from coordinate 175,342,368 downwards.
CCGTGCTGCACGCTGTGTCGCGGGGCCATCACACACGCCTTGTCTCGCACCGTACAAGCCTCGCGAGGGACAGCCTCATATCCGAAACCACGCTGTGTGCCAAGGGTGTCGCAGGGACAGCCTCGAATCCGGAACAATCTGACACTTCTTGGGGCGCGAGATGCCTCTCTCGCGAGGCGCCTCCTTCTCTCCCGAGGCGCTACCCTTGATAGGAGGCTACAACCCTCGCGAGGTGCAAGGGGTATGGACATGTTTGGTTGCTTTCATCCCAGGTTTATATTTTGAGAGATATGAGGTGGGGGTCATTTGCAAGCACGAAGTTTTAGCATCGACACTTGCCCCCCAGTCTATGAGAGATTCTTTAGGCTTTCTTGTAGACTCCAAGGTGCAATGCATTTTTGATGTCTACGAGACTTGAGTGTGAATGTAAGCTCATCATTGTGCTTCGCGGGTCCCAAGGGAAGTGCCAAGTTCCCTTCTTGACCATTGATCAGACCTTTGGTTCGATGGCTAAGATGAGCATGTGGTTCCTATAAATAGGCATTCATACGTTGCCTATTATTTTTACTTTACCTCTTCAGCTTGGTGGTTTTGGGATCCTTGCTCCTTTCAAGAGGTAAGGGGTTCAATCCCCCACAATCTCACTTTTCCTGTCTCCCTTATTTTTTTATAATTTGAGTTCATTTCTTGTATGCCAATGTCCATGCAGGTACTTGAGGACTAAAACACCCTTTTCTTCTATTTTTGTAGACACATACTTTCGACCCTTTGCTTCTCTTTGACCGCAATGGTGCTTTTGACCCTCGACCTCCTTTCGACCATGACAGCGCTCGATTTTACTTACTTGAGGTATAGTTTCTTTCCCTCTTATGTTCACTGGGTCTAAATTAGCACCACTCGGGATGGGCTGCTTTGGCCGGAGCTCGTTGTGAGTTAACCCATTTACATGCCCTCATTTATACCCCTTAGTTGGTCATTTAGAGCGCTTGTGCCTAGCGGTTTTGAGCCCATTCCTTTCTGTTTTGTAGCAATCCTATCATTTACACGTGCACCTTAATTACCTACGAGACAAGGTCCCATGGCATGTGAGGGATCATCTGGTGCTCCTCCGGGGGTCCAGTTTGTAGACTTATCTTTAGACTCAGAGTCCCCCGAAGACAACCGTTACGAAGACTATGACACTTTGAGGCAGGCTCGTATACGTCATGTAATGCTCTGGATAGCCAAGACTGTTACACTGTGTATTTATAAAAGTGCAAGACTTGCTAATCAAGTCATTTAGTTAGAAACGTGTTACTAAAACTATAATTGAACTAGGGTTAAAAGATTTTGGTCACAAAAGTTTCATTTCATATATTTAAATATTTTAGTACATGGGATCCCAAAAGAAATAGAGTTTAAAAGACAATTTAAAAAATTTCAGGTTATAGGTACAGATACTAGCCACTCTAAGGGTAAAACAGACATTTAGGCTTTCCCGTCCTGTACCACTCCTCGGCTGTGGTGGCCGATCAGCCGACTATGTACATTCAACCTCAAAGCTCTCCCACTCAGGACTGGTCCACCTTACCCTTGCCTTTACCTGCACCATGTAGCACCCATGAGCCAAGGCCCAGCAAGAAAATAGAATAACAGAGCATAATCATCAATTAAACAATCTGATAACTCAAACAGCATAATCATATAATTAACAACCCAAAATATCAATAATCAGGTATTCAGCATACCAAGTTCGTCAATTCACATTAATAACCAATTCACATATAATAACCAGGGTCGACGCCCTTAGGTCGCACCCCCTATTTATCCCACTGATTCCGGCCCGCTTAAACCGAGCTTAGTGAATATCAAGCTGTCCTCAGCTACCAGCGGCCGAGCCACGCCCTATGCGCAAATATTGATTCCGGCATTCTTAGGCCGTTTATCACATGTCCCATGGCATAATACCATCTATGACATCATAAAGATACAGGGAGCTCTTAGTCCCAATACAATCACATAACCGGGTGCAGTTTTTTTACCTTTTGATTCCGCTAGCTTTGATCAATGATGACAACTCTCAAGCACAATCCTTTCCGAGCCCTGGTGTACACGCAGTCACGGTCACAAGATAGAACCATTAACAAACTTCGATCCCAAAACCTAACCTCGGGACCAATCCCGAACCCTTGGGAAGCCCTAATTCCACCAAATGGGGTGGTGGAATCAAACCTCGAGCCCCGGGCAAAAACCCTAAGAAATAACCCAAAAACCCCCTTCTGAAAACATGGTAGCACTACAGCGCCATAAAGAGGGCGCTATAGCACTACAAGCAGAGCCAAAAATCTCTGAAACAATAGGGCCTAGCGCTGTAGCACCTAATGACTAGCACTACAATGCTAGGCACAGCACAGCCAAACCCAGATTTTCTTCCTTCGATATTCCCCGAGCCAAACCTCTCCAAAATTCATCCAAACCCTAACCATATCCCAAAACAAGCCTACCAACATCTATATATCATCCCATAAGACCCAACTACATGCACCCCAAGATAAATAATTCACCATGATTGAGCTTAAAGCTCGAAACTCAGCAGAACAACAAAAATTCAGGACTTTGAAGCTAGAAATTCTTACCTTTGAAAGAGGATTTCGACCTAGGTTATCTTCCACACCTTCTTAGCTTTCACTCCTCAAAACCACAGGCTTAATTCCCTAGAATTCACATCAAAACTCAGCTTAGAACAACCATTTCAACACCAAAAACCAGAACTGAAAATCACTTTCAAAATTACCTCAAATGGACTGAATTACTCTCGCTAACTCCTCAAGCCAAATCAAGGGTCCAAGAGTGAAGTCTTAGCCTAAAGTTCCTCAGAATTTCAGCCTCACATTCCAGCAGAAAGGGTGAGAGAAACCTAAACCGTGAGAGAGAAAACAAGACTTTTGTTTTTCCTTATTTCCTTTCCTTTTCCTTTTGTCTCTTTTCTTCCTTCAGACTTCTAAAGTTTTCTACACATTCCACTAAAGAAATAAGGAAAAATTCATACTTATCTCTGATTTTTAAACAAAATGACCAATTTGCCCTCCCATAATTCCTAAGCCTTTAAATCAATCTAGGGACATTTTGGTCATTTGCTCCCAATTCCCGCTAATTCCTCGAATGTCTCTAATATTTACCACTTACTTCTCGACACCTAACTAATCACCAATTATATTCCAAATAGACTCCAATATATTTCCTAAATTCCTAGAAATACCCCCAAGCTCGCCCCGAGCCGGGTAGAAATTCTCACCTTGACTTTTCCGCTAGACCGCTCACTAGGATCGCCTCGAGTCTCAAGCTGCAAATATATCCACATAATAATGTGGTCTCAACAATTAACACAAATATTTACATTTATGCCGTCAATGGGCCAAAATTACGAATATGCCCTTATAACCTAATCAGGGCCTACATGAATACTACTACACATAGTCATGCATCACATGTATCTAAATAATCATATAAGCATGCTTTTAATCATTTAAATCAAATATAATCCAGTTATTGCCTCCCGGAACACTAATTAAGGCCCTTAAGCCTTATTAGTAAATTTCGGTCGTTACACGTCATCTTGAGCATATGGCTGAACTTAGACGTAAAATCTGGGTGGTGGAGAGCGAAATAGACTCAGTTCAGAGGGGCAATGAAGTTTCTTTCCTCCTTGACCTTAGCGAACCTTAGGGTGACCCTTTTAGATTTGTAGATGGAGTTGGAGTTCATGGAGGGAAATCTCCCGCCTGAACCTTCTGCCCTGTTTTCCCCTTATGATTGTCATGGGGTCGTCCCGGGTTCCCCTCAACCCTTGTTTTCGATCCACCCTTGCTTAGCGCTCTCACACTTAGTGCTTTGATGGAAGACCCTTGCTAGGAAAAAAAAATGGAGGGTAAAGTGCCCTGTTTCTACCTCACCTTTTTCTTTTGGTTTTGCAGCTATGGCAAAGAGAGTACGCCGACAGGTGACTCTCGAGGCGCAAGATTTGGGTCCTTTACTAGCATCCTCCATTGTTTCCAACGTCTCAGAGAACCGGCTGTTGGAGCTATCTACAAAATAGTGCATTGGCAAGGAATACCAATTGTTTGTTCCTTCCAACACCTGTCGGGCCGATAATCCCCCTCAGGGATGCTTGACCATGAGCGAGCATATCCTGAATGCGGGTGGGACCAATCCTTTGCACCTGATTTTTGTCGCGATACTTAATCATTTTGACCTTACTCTGCTCCAACTGGCAACAAACAACTGGCTAACCTTAAGTTGCCTATACATGGCATTCATTGAGCAGAACCAGCGCGCTCCTACGGATCGGGAAGTGCACTTTATGTAAAACCTCATGCCAACCCCCAAATCCAAAGGATTTTATTTCTTACAGAAGGCCAACTCTCAGGTTTCCTTCATAGAGGGTTCTGTTTCAAACACGGGATCCTGGAAGCAGGACTTTTTCTTCGTAAAAGGTCCCCTCTACGTACATGAATGCTTTCGCTCGTCCCCAAGTAAGTGCTTCAAGCTTGTCGTCCTTTTGCTTTGAATTTGTCATTCTAAAATTTATGCTTATATTTGCAATTATGTTGATTGTGCAGAGGAGTTCAGTGTCCCTGAAATTTCTCGGTCAGAGGCATCACTAGTGGACAAAATCCTCAATGTCGACCTCGCTCTAAAAATGGCCGCTCTCCTCTTCACTTTGGCAAACCTGAACGGCTACCACTTGTCTGCGGTTTCAGATCCTGATGCGTTGTGGCACATATCCAAGTAAAGGAAGAAGGCGCCTCTAGTTGACCATCACTCTGACAGAGGTGATGCGGAGTGGGTGCCCGAGGAGGTTTCCCCAGAACACAGGCAACCTCGCCGATCATCTTTGTCTCCTAGGGGGTGCCTTCTTTTGGCTCCTATGGACCATGACATGGCCTCTCACTCCCATGGTCAACAGGGTAGGTCGTATGGCGACCTCTTATGGGTATACCCGGGTTGCGGAGGGTCTTCCTGAGACTGATTGGAGAAATCTTTAGAATTTTTCCATGTTAGAGCTTGGGGAGACTCTTGTGCGCTCCACCACTTGGGTGAGTTCATGCGTCTTATATTGGCCTTACCCCCCCGCCCCCTTTTTTTCTTATCATCATGATTATTATTTTTCATGTGTAGACTTATACAGTGGCCCAACACTTTGCCGACTCGGCGTAGGACCTCTACTCGTCCAATGCTGAAAAGGGACCGTCTAATGCTCAAGATTCAGGGGCTCAAGAAGGAACTTACTGAAACCAAGCTTAAGCTTGAGAAGGCCCTGACGAAGGCCTCTTCATCATCAAAAAAGAAGAAGAGGGAGAGTGCCAAGGTTGTGATGCGGTAGGAGAAGGTTGCTTGCCTAGAGGCCGATCTTGGTGGAGCAGAAGCTAAGGTCGCAACGTTGTAAGAGAGGGTCACTCTCCTAGAGGTGAATTTGGTTGAAATCGAGTACAAATCCATAGAGCGCACCCTCTATGGAATGTGGAGGCAAAATCCTAACTTCGATTTCTCCTCCTTTGGTGAGCAGGCTATTGCCAGGGTGGTTGAGTGGAATGCCCGCGGTAGGAGGCCCTGAGATTCTGCTTTTTTGATCTTATCATTTAATTTGATTTGGCTGTATGCTCATTTGAGCTTATCATTAAAAAAAATTCCTTTTCTTTGTTGGAACTTTTATTAGTCCCATGACATTATCGTGACTCCTTTTTTCTGTATATATATGTGATTATTTCCTTTTGTTCCTCTATGTTTGAGGTCCATTTGAGCCTGCAAAATGGGGTTTGATAGGTTCTCTTTTTTATATAGACTTTTTTATTTATCAGGCTTGAGGTCCTTTGGAGCCGATACGAAGGGGTTCGATAGGTCTCTCTTTGGTGCCTCTTGATTGTATCTATAAGGATATGTTTACCCTTTGGGTTCTAGTTATCCTTTTATATATTTTTGTGTGTGCTTATTATTCTTTGCGAGAAGCGTCCTTCTCGTCATTATTCATAGTTCTATTTTTGCAAGGGTCACATTTAGGACTCTTTTTGGCTAGACGACTTGGTAGCTGCTCTTGGCTTATTGGTGGGCGTTCTTCCTGAGGCATTTCCTCTGGTGGAAGCATCTGCCTTTACTAGGAGGCCCTTTTTTCTCTTTTTTTTTTGTAGGACCTTTTGACTTCCCTGATGTTCATAAGGGTAGCTAATCGTTGTGAACTCAAGCGATGTCTTGCCATTTCTTTGCTATATACTCTGCCCCCAAGTGGTTGGCGAGATTTATCTCAGTAGGCACTTTGATCATTCCATTCACGTATTTTGATAATCATTTTGCTTAAACAAGAAATTTTACTACATATTCATCTAATGTCACATCATATTCATTGGAAACAAGTGAAGTACATGATAACTTAATGTGACTTCGTTCTTACTACATATTAAGGAGTCCAAGTTACACTTATAGCTATTACATTTAACTTGCATGTTAAACAGAACAATAACATTCATGACCCAACATGGAGGTCTTACTGATAATATTTCTTTAGATGTTCTGCGTTCCATGCTCTAGGTACCATGGTATCATCCAAGCGTGCAAGCTTGTAGGTGTACAAACTGGGCAACTTGGTAGGGCCCTTCCCAGTTTGCCCCTAACACACCCGTGCTCGAGTCTTGAGTGTTGGCCAAGACTTTCCGTAACACGAGGTCTCCAACTCTGAACGCCCTCTCTCGGACCCTTGAATTATAGTATCTTGCGGCTTGTTCCTAATATGTTGCCAACCTCAATTGTGCCCTTTCTCACCTTGCTTCCAACAGGTCCAAATTCCCGGCTAATGGTGCGATATTAGCCTGGTCATCATATGCTTGTATGCGGATGGTGTTAATCTTCATTTCTATTGGAAGGATAGCCTCGCAGCCATAGGCTAAGGCAAAAGGCATCTCTCCAGTGGTGGGTCCTGTAGGCTCAAAGCACATTGGGAAGTTCTTCGACCCAGGCCCCTTTCAACTTTTCCAACTTTGTTTTCAAGTTCCTTTTTAGGATATTGTTGATGGCCTCCACTTGTCCATTGGCTTGTGGGTGTACTATAGCAGAGAAAATCCTCTTGATTCCCTTTTCCCTGCAATATTCCTTGAATATTCCTCCTTCAAATTGCGTCCCATTGTAAGAGATTATCTTGTAGGGTACTCCAAACCTACAGACGATAAATTTTTTGACGAAGGTGGTGATTTGTTTAGCCGTTATGTTGAATAGAGACTCTGTTTCCACCCATTTAGTAAAATAATCGACTGCTACAACCGCATATTTTGCTCCTCTTCTTCCTCCTGGCAACGTCCCAATCAAGTCAATCCCCCACACAGCGAAGGGCCACGGACTGGTCATGCTCACCAGCTCATTTAGTGACTATCTTGGGTATTTTGCATACCTTTGGCACTTGTCACACCTTCTCCATGGTAGGCCAATAATACCCCTGGCGAATGGCCTTTTTTGCCATGGACTGCCCTCAGCATGATTTCCACATTCCCTTCGTGTATCTCTTGCAAAATTCTTCAAGCCTCTCCCTTATCTATGCACCATAGGAGTGGGGTAGAGAAGCCCCTCTTATATAAGACTCCATCTATTAGGATGTATTGGGAAGCTTTGTAAGTCAGCTTATAGGCATCCTTTTAAGTACTTCAAGATGGGTGCAAACCATGACTCCTAAAGGTCGTTGACCATGTGGATCTTTTCTTATGCTATGCTTGGCTTGGAGAGGTATTCGACAGGGATGGACTCAAGCGTGTCTTCGTCTCGAGTAGAGGCAATTTTCGTGAGAGCATCGACGTTCGTGTTTTGCTCCCTTGGGATCTGTTCTATGGTGTATTTTTTGAACGGATCCAAATACCCCTTCACTTTGGCGAGATATGCAGCCATTTTTGGGCCTCTAGCTTGATATTCACCCTTCATCTGAAACACTACTAGCTGTGATGCAAATGGGTTACCTTTAAATCCTTAGCTAGCCGCAGACCAGCCAACAGTGCCTCATATTCTGCTTCGTTGTTTGAAGCTTCAAATCGGAATCTTAAGGCGCAATACATCTTGTGCCCCTCAGGTCCCGTCATCGCTATGCCAGCGCCGGCTCCTCCGTTGTTAGAAGCCCCGTCTACACGGTGGGTGCCGAACATCTCACTGAGGTCGTTTGTGAGCTCTTCTGCCATTTTTGTCTTTACCAGCATATCATCCATGTATACTACCATATTCCTCCCTATTAGATTCGCAAACATTCTATTCACCAGCCTTCGATAAGTAGCACCTGCGTTCTTTAAACCAAAAGGCATCACTTTGTAGCAATAAAACCCCTTGTTTGTTATAAACGAAGTGTGCTCTTCATCGGTCAGGTTCATGGGTATATGGTTGTACACGAAATATGCATTCATGAATGTAGCGACCCAAATTTGCTAATAAGGCTTGGGGCCTTGATTAGTGTGCCTGGAGGGCAATAACTGTTATATCATATTAATATATGTGAATTTAATGAATATGTGATTAGAGTGCATGTTTAGGCGATTAAATATGCATGTGGGCCCCATTTGGTTGTCAGGGGCATATTTGTAATTTTAGCTGTTGAGGGCATAAATGTAATATATGTGATATTTTTCGATATAATGGTGATATATTTGCGATGCACGTTTCGAGATGGTCCTAGAGAGCTATTCCGCTTTAAGTCGCAGGGCTAGTTTAAGTTTTGAGAATTTTGAACCAATTTGTGAATCATGGGTTTGATTGTATGTTTAGGCTTGTTGTTGATGTTTCTAAGTTGTTAGATGGTTTGTATGGGGTTTTGGATTGAATTTGGGACTTAGTATGCATTGGTATTGGTTTGGGAGTGTTTTGGCTTGGGAAAATGTTGGGGAAAAACCCAGATTTCTGGGTTCGAGAAAGGGCACCGCGGCCCTGTTCTTCTGCGCCGCGGTGCTAGGCTACATCAATGGACGGGGGCCCTTCTGGGCGTCGCGGCACTAGGCCATTTCTGGGTAGGGGAAATTTTAGTTTTTAGGCTTTTGCCCAGGGGGTTCGGGGGACGCTTCCTCCACCTTGTGTGGGGATCCGGGAGGTCTTAAGAGCTCGGGATTGGTTCCAGAGGATGTTTTTGAATTGGTTAGTAATGGGAGTGTTATGTATGTGTTGTGACTAGGTTCTCGGAGAGGCTCGGACTTGAGGACCGTGCTCGAGGGTTCAGTGCTCAAGAAGCTCAGGACACAGGTAAGAAAGTTGTTGTACCCATAGTTGTGTTGCAGGGCACGACCCTATGTGATTATGTGTTAGGTGTAGCCCATTGATTATGTTAGTATATGCTTAAGTTATATTTTAATTATGCTGTGAATGCATATATGTGAATGATTGGCAAGGGCCGGGAACGGCGAAGGCCAGAAACGGCGAAGGCCGAGAACGGCAAGGGGCCGGGAGCAACGTTTAGCACGTGGAGTGTGAGTTGCCAGGGTAAGACCCTAAGGGATACCTGGGATATACTTACGGTGTAGACTGCAACTCAGGGCCTGGTAAAACGCCTGAGATGGCATGACCGTATGTGTTTAGCTTGTTGACAAAGTGGTTATATGCTAAGTGGTTCGTATGTATATGTTATCTGTTTATGTGGAGTTTTCTTGATGGGCTTCGGCTCACGGGTGCTCTGTGATGCAGGTAAGGGCAAGGAGAAATACAACCGACCATGAGTATGGAGAGCGTGACGCGACGCGTACATGTCTGGTCTTCTTGGCTGCCACGGCCAGGGGTATTTTTGGAAGTTGTTTGTAAAGAACCCTATTTTGTCGTTTAGCCAAATTTGAGTATATTTTGAGTTATAAATATTTATAAACAGTATTTTGGGATCCCAAATGTTAAGTATTTTACGATTTTCAGTAAATGGAACTATTTTCAAAGTTTATGTCTCTGTTTATGATTTAATTACACATTTACCATAAAACCTCGATTAGCGAGGTAAAAGCACGTTTTAAACTCACTTAGTAACGACTCTAAGGAAGTAGGGCGTTACAATTTGGTATTAGAGTGAGCCAAGTTTTATTGGCTCTGGAGATTGACCGAACAAGCTCGACTCAAGGTTGGTTGGTATGGTTGATTAATATGCTTGAATATGTGCTTGAATGCCCTGTTTTGCTGCTTGTTTCTTATCGAGCATGATGAATGAGTTAACATATGCATGATGTCAGGGCATCGCCCGTTGTGTGTAATATGCTATATGTATGTTATCTGGATTGTTGTTCATGGTTGGCTGTTGTGATTGGGAGGTGATATTGGATTTTGTTATCATGCCTGATGAGCGGCGTCGTTGGTTGTAGGCATATAGTTGTATTGCCTCGACAATCATCTACACTCCGCGACAGTCGGGCCGAGGATGACAATCAGGGTCAGGACCCTCCACTTTCTCCACAGAATTGGCAAGAGATGTTTGCTGAAATGGAAGCAAGGTTGCAGAGAATAGAAGAAGAGCTTCGTCAGTTGAGGCAGCAGGCCCCTCCACAGGTCACTGGGCTGCCAATTTAGCAGGGTGCGGTGCCAGTGCCGGTTTAGCCTTTGGTTGAGAACAGGTGGGAACCTCTGTATGAGAGGTTTAGGAAGCAGCATTCTCCCACCTTTGAGGGTGGACCAGACCTACTGCAGGCAGAGCAGTGGATGAATATGGCTTCCTCTATCTTGGATTTCATGAGGATTGAGGGAAACGAGAGAGTTGCCTGTGCCAGTTATATGTTTAGAGAGGATGCCCGCATCTGGTGGGAAGTTGTCGTTTAGAGAAGGAATGTGGCATTCATGACCTGGGAAGAATTCAAGAATATCTTTAACGAGAAATATTACAGTGTAGGGGTCCGAGCTGCAAAGGTTGACGAGTTCATCAACCTGACTCAGAACCGGTTAACCGTGACAGAGTATGCACTGAAATTTGATCGATTGGCAAAGTTTGCGCCAGATTTAGTGCCGACGGATGCGGCAAGGAGAGACAGATTTGTACAGGGGCTGAATGTTATGATCGCCTGTGATGTAAAGATCACCTCGGATCCAGGGACTACTACCTATGCTTAGGTTGTGGACAAGGCCCTTACAGCTGAGGGGGTCAAGGACCAGATCTGGAGAGAGAGCACTGTCAGGTGCGATGCTAGGAGGACAGTGCCTCCTTTTATTGGATCCAGTCGGGGTAGTGGCCTCAGTGAGCAGAAGAGGAAGGCCCTAGATTCCTTTGTTCCTCCCAGTTCTGATAGGAGAGCACGGGGTGCTTTTAGTGGCCGTCAGGGCGGAAGTGACAACTGGAGGAGTTTCCCAGTGTGTCCTCGGTACAGACGATGACATCAGGGTGAGTGCAGGATCAGGGCCTGCTTTGTTTGTAGGAGTGCCAATCATTTGAAGAAGGACTGTCCACAAGTCAGGAAGGAGGAGCCGAAGCAAGGAGACAGTCTCACTCCTGCCAGGGTATTTACTTTGACTCAGACTGAGGCAGAGGCTAGTCCCTCAGTTGTGACAGGTCAAATCTCTAGTGTTGGTTCTTTGTATACTGAATTGTTTGATTCGGGAGCTACCCACTCGTTTGTGTCTGCTAGGGTGACAGATCAGCTGTGTAGACCTAGTGTTGTGTATTCTAGGGGTTTTCAGACTTTGTTTCCAACTGGGGAACTAGTAGTCTGTAGGAGATGGATTAGGGCTTTACCAGTAAAGGTAGATGGTAGAGAATTGTTTGTTGATCTGATTGAGATTGCGATGGATGACTTTGATATGATCTTAGGAATGGATTGGTTAGCAAAATATGGGGCAACGATTGATTGTAAGCGCAAGATGGTGACTTTTGAATTAGAACGGGAGGTACCCTTTGTATTCGTGGGGATGTCTAGTGGACCGCGAATACCTACTATTTCAGCATTGAATGCTAGAGACCTGATGTAGGAAGGTTGCATAGGATTCCTAGCAAATGTTGTGGACACCTCTAAGGTTGAGTCGGTTGGACCAGGTGAGACTAGATTGGTGTGTGAATTTCTAGACTTATTTCCAGCAGATCTGCCAGGCTTGTTGCCACAGCGGGAGATTGACTTTGTTATTGAGTTAGCGCTAGGGGTGGAGCCAGTATCTAGGACGCCTTACAGGATGGCTCCAGTAGAGTTAAAGGAGTTGAAGATTCAGTTGCAAGAATTACTTGATTTAGGGTTCATCAGACCAAGTTTCTCGCCATGGGGTGCTCCAGTGTTGTTTGTTAAGAAGAAGGATGGATCTCTTAGGATGTGCATTGACTATAGGGAGCTGAATAAGTTAACCATTAAGAACAAGTATCCACTGCCTAGGATCAATGATTTATTTGATCAGTTACAGGGGAGTACGGTGTTTTCTAAGATTGATCTCCAATCAAGTTAGTTAAGGATTAAAGAGGAGGACATACCAAAGACCGCTTTTCGAATGAGGTATGGACATTATGAATTCTTGGTTATGTCCTTTAGATTAACCAATGCCCCAGCAACTTTTATGGATATGACGAATAGGATTTTCAACGATTATTTGGATAAGTTCTTGATTGTATTCATTGATAATATCTTGGTGTACTCTCAGTCAGAGACAGAGCACAAGGAACATTTACGGTGGGTTTTACAGCGGTTAAGGGAACATAAGTTATATGCTATGTTCAGTAAGTGTGAGTTCTAGCTACCACAAGTTACATTTCTGGGCCATATTTTCAGTAAGGAGGGGATTCTGGTTGAACCAAGTATGATTGAGGCGGTCAGAGATTGGCCTAGACCGAGCAATGTTCCTGAAGTGAGAAGCTTTTTGGGTTTAGTAGGATATTATCGGCAGTTTGTTGGGGGTTTCTCTAGAATAGCTACACCATTGACAGAATTGACAAAGAAGAAGACAAGGTATGTCTAGACGGATAGATGTGAGAACAGTTTTAAAGAGTTGAAGTGACGATTGATCACTGCGCCAATGTTGAGTCTGCCAATAGATAATGAGAAGTTTGTGGTTTACTGTGATGCTTCCAGACAAGGTTTGGGGTGTGTGCTGATGCAAGCTGGTAAAGTGATAGCCTATGCGTCGAGACAGTTAAAGGAATATGAGCAAAGGTACCCCACGCATGATTTGGAGCTGGCTGCAGTGGTATTTGCACTTAAGATTTGGAGACATTATTTGTTTGGTGAGAAGTGCGAGATATACACCGACCATAAAAGTTTGAAATATTTCTTTACTCAGAGACGGTGGCTAGAGCTGGTTAAGGATTACGATTGTGACATCCTATACCATCCTGGGAAGGCTAATGTTGTGGTTGATGCATTGAGTCAGAGAGGCCCAGGACAGCTTTTCAGTTCGAGGTAGATATCTGGTAAGCTGGCTGAGGAGATGACTAGAGCGTGAATAGAATTAGTGGTTGGCCAGTTAGCCAACATCACTCTTCAATCTACACTCCTTGAGAGGATCAAGGAGGCGCAGGGGAAAGATTCCCAGTGGAGAGGTCATAGAGAGAACGTCTTAGTCGGAGTGGTTAACGACTTTTCTCTTTCAGAGATGGGATTACTGAAGTACAAAGGTCAGATTTGTGTTGTGATGGATTCTGTTATTCGACGGGAGATTTTAGATGAATCGCATACCACTCCCTACTCTTTGCACCCAGGTACGACGAAGATGTACCAAGATTTGAGAGCTTTATATTGGTGGCCGGGCATGAAAAGGGATATGGTGGAATATGTGGACAAGTGTTTAACATGTCAGCAGGTCAAGGCTGAGCATCAGAGGCCAGCGAGATTGCTGCAGCCTCTAGGGATTCCGGAGTGGAAATGGGAGGACATTACCATGGACTTTGTGGTTGGTTTGCCGAGAATTGTGGGACGGCATGACTTGGTGTGGGTGATTGTGGATAGGTATACCAAGTCGGCCCACTTTCTGCCTGTCAGGACGACTTATATTGTGGAGCAGTATGCTGAATTATATGTGCAGGAAATTGTTCGACTTCATGGAGCTTTGAGGTCGATAGTGTTTGACAGACCCCACCTTCACCTCCAAGTTTTGGGAGAGCCTACAGAAGGCTATGGGCACGCAGTTACGGTTTAGTACCGCTTATCATCCTCAGACCGACGGACAGTCTGAGAGGACGATTCAGATATTGGAAGACATGTTGCGAGCCTGTGTATTAGACTTTGGGGGATCTTGGAGTAATTATCTTCCTTTTATTGAGTTCTCGTATAATAATAGCTATCAAGCGACTATCGGAGTGGCTCCATACAAGATGCTATATGGGAGGAAGTGTAGATCACCTATCCACCGTGATGAGACGAGTGAGAGAAGTTATTTGGATCCTGAGATGGTTCAGAGGACCAATGAGTAATTTGAGAAGATTAGAGCGCGAATGCTCGCCTCCCATAGTCGCCCGAAGAGTTATTCAGGCGTAAAGCGCAGGAGTGTGGAATTTTAAGTCGGTGATCATGTGTTCCTTAGGGTTTCACCTCTAAGAGAAGTGAAACAGTTCGGTGTTCGGGGCAAGCTGAGCCCTAGATTTGTTGGACCCTTTGAGATTCTGGACCGGGTTGGGGAGGTATCTTACAAGTTAGCGATGCCTCCAGCCTTATCAGGGGTTCATAATGTTTTTCATGTGTCCATGCTACGGAAGTATGTATCAGATTCGACACACGTACTAAGTTATGAGAATTTGGAGCTGGACCAGGATTTGTCCTATGAGGAGAAGCCGGTTCAGATTCTTGATCGGAAAGATAAGGTTTTGCAGAACAAGACCATCGCCTTGGTGAAAGTGCTGTGGAGGAACAGCAAGGTTGAGGAGGCAACATGGGAACTTGAATCAGACATGCGGGAGCGATATCCCGAGTTGTTCAGGTAATTTCGAGGACGAAATCTCTATAAGGAGGGAATAGTTGTAGCGACCTAAATTTGCTAATAAGGCTTGGGACTTGATTAGTGTGCTTGGAGGGTAATAATTGTTATATTAAATTAATATATGTGAATTTAATGAATACGTGATTAGAGTGCATGTTTAGGCGATTAAATATGCATGTGGGCCCCATTTGGTTGTCAGGGGCATATTTGTAATTTTATCTATTAAGGGCATAAATGTTATATATGTGATATTTTTCGATATAATGGTGATATATTTGCGATGCACATTCCGAGACGGTCCTAGAGAGCTATTTCGCTTTAAGTCACAACGAGATTTAATACCCAACTTAGGAGGAGCCTAGGGGTATTTCGGGAATATTATAAATTTAGTTTGGAACTTTTAATTAATGGTTAATGGTATTTTAGTAGCTTGGGTAACAATAGGTAAGCATTGAGGATAGTTACTCTAAGTGAGAAAATGGTATATTTGTAAGAGGTTAGGAAAGGTCTAAGTTTCCCTTGAGGATTAGTTAGAGTATGGGTTAGATGGAAGGGTAATTGGATCTTTTAGCAGCTGGTTGTGTTGGGATATTGGCTGTGGAAATTCAGATACATTATTTTACTTAGGCTATTCACGAACTTTCTGCTGGAAGTATAGAGAGAACAAAGAAGCAAAAGGAAAGGGGAGGAAGGGCTAGTTTCTTGAGATCAAGCAAGGAGTTCAGAGCTGAGTGTGGGGCAGCTAGAGTCAAGCTTATGCCAAGATTGGTCCAGAGGTAAGGCATCATCTCTGAATCTTAGTCTCTTGCAAGTTTGATTTTGGAGATTAGGTTGAATAATGAAAGCTGGATTTTGGCTTAATAATTGTGGAATTCAGCTAGAGAATCAAAGGGATTCAAGCTTGGAAGTGGATTTGGTGGTGGCTCAAGGTCGAATTCTATCTTGAGGTATGAATTCCATGCATATTTCAAAGTTATTTCCGGTTTAGTTTAAGAATTCTAAAGGCTGGTTTAAACTTTGCAAGGGCTGGTTTAAGTTTTGAGAATTTTGAACCAATTTGTGAATCATGGGTTTGATTGTGTGTTTAGGCTTGTTTTTGATGTTTCTGAGTTGTTAGATGGTTTGTATGGGGTTTTGGATTGAATTTGGAACTTAGGTATGCATTGGTATTGGTTTGGGAGTGTATTGGCTCGGGAAAATGTTGGGGAAAAACCCAGATTTCTGGGTTCGCAAAGGGGCGCCGCGACCTTGTTCTTCTGCGTCGCGGCGCTAGGCTGCATCAGTTGACGGGGGCCCTTCTGGGCGCCGTGGCCCTCATAGCGTGGCGCCACGGCACTAGGCCATTTCTAGGCAGGGGGAAATTTCAGTTTTTAGGCTTTTGCCCAGGGGGTTTCGCGGACGCTTCTGCCACCTTGTGTGGGCATCCAGGTGGTCCCGAGAGCTCGGGATTGGTTCCCGAGGATGTTTTTAAATTGGTTAGGAATGGGAGTGTTATGTATGTGTTGTGACTAGGTTCTCGGTGAGGCTCGAACTTGAGGACCGTGCTCGAGGGTTCAGTTCTCAAGAAGCTCGAGACACAGGTAAGAAAGTTGTTGTACCCATAGAGCAGGGCGAGGCCCCATAGTTGTGTTACAGGGCACGACCTTATGTGATTATGTGTTGGGTGTAGCCCATTGATTATGTTATTATATGTTTAAGTTATGTTTTAATTATGTTGTGAATGCATATATGTGAATGATCGGCAAGGGCTGGGAACGGCGAAGGCCTTGAACGACAAGGGGCTGGGAGCAACGTTTAGCATGTGGAGTGCGAGTAACCAGGGTAAGACCCTAAGGGATACCTAGGATATCCTTACAGTGTAGACCGCAACTCAGGGCCTGGTAAAGCGCTTGAGACGGCAGGCCGTATGTGTTTAGCTTGTTGACAAAGTGGTTATATGCTAAGTTGTTCGTATGTGTATGTTATCTGTTTATGTAGAGTTTTCTTGCTGGGCTTCGGCTCACGGGTTCTCTGTGGTGCAGGTAAGGGCAAGGAGAAAGTCAACTGACCATGAGTATGGGGAGCGTGACACGACACGTACATGTCTGGTTTCCTGGCTGCCACGGCCAGGGGTATTTTTGGAAGTTGTTTGTAAAGAACCTTATTTTTCGTTTGGTCGACATTGAGTATATTTTGAGTTGTAAATATTTATAAACAGTATTTTGGGATCCCAAATGTTAAATGTTTTACAATTTTCAGTAAATGGAACTATTTTCAAAGTTTATGTCTCTGTTTATGATTTAATTACACGTTTACCTTAAAACCTCGATTAGCGAGTTAAAAGCACGTTTTAAACTCACTTAGTAACGGCTCTAAGGAAGTAGGGCGTTACAATGAAGCTAAGTAGCTCTTGCCCCACCACAGCATCTACTCACTGGTCTATCCTAGAAAGCGGGAAGCTGTCCTTAGGGTAGGCTTTATTGAGGTTAGTATAGTCCACACATGTCCTCCGCTTTCCATTGGGCTTTGGGACTAAAACTGGGTTTGATACCCATATTGGGTAGAATGCTTCTCGGATAAACCCATTTGTCTTCAACTTGTCAACCACCTCCTTTAAGGTCACGTATCTTTATTGGTTTAGGGCTCTCCTTTTCTGCCTTACAGGCCTTGCTTTTCGGTCGATGTTTAAGTGATGACACATGATTGACGGGTCTATTCCTAGCATGTCCTCGTGACTCTAGGTTAATACATTGAGGTTGGCTTTCAGAAATTCTACCAGCTTCTCCTTCACGATAGCTGGAAGGTTTCTTCCAACCTTCAACTTTCTTAACGACTCATTCATGACCGTGACTTCCTCCAACTCCTCTACTGGCTCGGCTCTGGGTTCCCCCCTTGACTCGCGGATCTAACTCGTGCGGGTTTGTGCCTTCATGCACAACCATTGCCATAGGCACTGATGGCTTTATGGTCGTGCGGAGGGATGTGTTATAACATTCCCTCGCTTCCTTCTGCTCTCCTTTCACGCTTGTTATTCCCCTGAGGGTTGGGAATTTCATAGCTAAGTGGTACACAGAAGTTATCGCCTTCGATTCTCTTAGGGAGGGTCTCCCTAATACGACATTGAAGGCTGAGGCGTAATCTACCACGACAAAGTTTGCCATTATGGTGGTTTGTCTGGGTTGTTCTCCAATGGTGAGGGCTAACTCAATTGCCCCCAGGGGTTGTATTGAATCTCCTGAAAATCCATACAGGGTGGTATTGCAAGGCTTTAGGTGCCGGATGTTTAGTCCCATTTTCTCCAAAGCTGGGCGATATAAGATGTCCACAGAGCTTCCATTATCCATCAAGACCCGATGCACCCTCATGTTTGCGTCATCTCACCCTTTAAACTCTTCGGGGGGCGTTGCTCCAAACTTAAGACGCACGGTGGTGGACTTCGTCTGGCTTCCCTCGCATATTTTTCTCACCCCTTCCTTGATTCGCCACAAAATTCTGGCCCTTCGAAGATGGTCCTGACTTCCCCTTGTACATCTGGGGCTACCTCTCATGCCCGTTGCGAGGACGCTCCTTCTTCTGGTCTTTGGTTCTCTTTTTGAACGTATCTACCCAAATGTTCCCTGCGTATAAGCTCTTCGATTTCTATTTTCAAATAGGTGCATTCTGCGGTGGTGTGGTTGATATCTTTATGACACTGGCAGTATTTACTGAGGTCTCTTTTTTATCGGTCTTTTTTCATTGGCGGGGGCCTTCTAAAAGGGACCTGGTTTTCATTCGTGACGAAGATATGTTCCCTAGCATGGGTAAGGTTAGTATAAAAGGTGTAGGGGCCATGCCTGCGCTCATCAGTGCGCTGGGGCTTCCGAGGCTGATCATCTCTTGTCCCTTCATAGACCCTCTTCTTCTTTGTACCGCTTTGGCTTTCCCGGATTGAGGGTTTTGGTGGGGGCCGGTCTTTACCAGCCTTAAGATTCTCATGACTATCCTGTACACGAATATATTTCTATGGCCGCTCGTAGAAATCTTCCAAATCTGTGACCTCTCTCTTAAGCATGTTATCCCATAAATTACTTCCGGGGCGTACTTCGGCTGTGATGGCCATTTTTAACTCCCTTCGAGTCAAGCTCCCTACTTTGGTTGCCTCCATATTGAACTTATGGATATAACTCTTTAGACTCCCGCTTTCTCCCTACTTCACGTTAGTGAAGCTAGTGCCTGGCATTGTAATCACGCACGGCGCAATGTTGCTGGAGAAATTCATCAGAAAATTGCTGCCAAGACCTGATGGACCCTAGTCAGAGTCTTTTGAACCATTTGTACGCAGGTCCTTTCAACGTGACAGCAAAGAAATGGCATCTGGTCCCGCTACTAATTCCCCTTAATTTCATCAGGTCGTTAAATGCATCCAGATGGTACTTGGGATCCGTATTTCCTTCATATGGGGTCATATGAGGGTCCTTGAAGTTGGCTGGGAGCCAGATGGCTTGGATTTCCTTATTGAAGGGTGATTCATGGTCGAACTCGTCATCGATGGCTTGTCCCCCACATGCAGTGGTTATCTTGCTCTGGAGGTTCCTCAT
The DNA here is from genome assembly GCF_963169125.1 of Humulus lupulus. NCBI lineage: Eukaryota > Viridiplantae > Streptophyta > Magnoliopsida > Rosales > Cannabaceae > Humulus > Humulus lupulus. The sequence continues at coordinate 175,322,974 of NC_084802.1, read as the reverse complement.
TTCTGTGTCTAGGTCTTGTCTCCTCTTGTTCAAGGAGTCTCTCAACGTGGACAGGTTAGCGTTTCCCTTTCCTTTGTCTTCTCGAGGCGCCATAGGAGGTGTAGTCCTTTTATCCGCCCTTTTCTTGTAGAGCTCTTCCCTTAAGTCTGAGGGTGTTTTCTTTGAAGTGACTTCGACTTCGTTATGAGGGTCAGCGTTGTTCTTCTGCTCTGGCCTCTGTGGCTGGTTCGGTGGTCCAGGACGTTCACACTGCTTTGTTCGGGGGGTATTACTGGTGGAGAGTCGAGTCCTCCCATCGTCCACTGAGACTGTAGTTTCTGCCCCCTCTTGACCTCTCTCTTTTCTCCTTGGGAGAGATATGTTTGATTTCCCTTGTAGCAAGCCATTAAACACCTCTGGCATGTTCTCTAAGGTGGTTTCTAGCCTTTGGTTCTTAGGTTGCAGTTCGTGTATCTCCACTTTGTAAAATCAAGATCTAGAACTCGAGCTCAAGGAATGGACTCGGGGATGCTTGTCAGGCTTGTGCATCGTTGGGCCTAGATCTTGCTAGCTGGAGTTCGGCACCTGTGGCGTCCTGGGAACTCACTGGCATCTCTCGCAGGGGAGGCTGCTGACCTTGGACGATTCTCATCAGGTGGGACAGCGGGGGATGAGGCCTCCCTTTCATCTTCGTGAACCTCGAGCTTCTTTGGGGAATTCACATTTTTGGGTGGAGGAGGATTCTTCATGGAGGCTTTCAGCTAATCTCCATCAAGGTGGACCTCCACCTCTCGTGGCTCTCTCAGTCGTTTAGAACGTCTTGGCATTTTTTCCTGTCGGAATTAATGGAAGAACAGTGGCTTGGCACTTATCCTTCCCACAGACGGCGCCAAACTGTTGACGGTAAAATCTCGTCAACGTAATATGGATGGAAAACTCAAAAAATCAAATCAATATCTAATGAACACAAATGAACTTATAGAAACTCAAAGGAAAATTGCAAGTATGAAATAGAAAGAAACTCATATTTTTCTCTTAGATTAATTTGATCTTACAAGAATTTTCCAACCCCTTTGTTTGAGGGGACAGGATCAATTTATAATGAACCTCTGATGGCTTATGATACATTGTGGTTCCGGGGGACCTTATGGTACATGGGTACATCGTCAGGGTAGTGGCACAGGTAGTAGTGGTGCAGAAGGTCATCGTGTCGGCTATGGTACATAGTTAGGGTCCATGGGAGTTCCTCCTCTACCTATTTGGTATGAGTGTCAGAGAAGTGGCACCAGGCGTAGTAGTGCTGGAGGTTGTGGTGTTGGAGGAGTGGTGGTCAACTTTAGTACGTGTCAGGGGTCTGCAAAGGTACTCCTACCTTTGTACCATGTCGTACCTCCACTACTTGTTTGGTGTGGGCATTGTCCTTGAATCCAGACACCTCTTGATTGTTACGTACATTCCGTACCTATACGTGTACCCTGCACCTAGTGGATGTTTTCACCTTCCGAAGATGTGCATGTTGATCTAGCCTCTTTATATCTTTCTAAGTATCAGATTACTTATTGACCGGAAAGGATATATATGTGAGGTAAGCTTTGCTGGTGACACCTACCCTAAAAAGTAGGGTAGGGCCTCGTCAGCGAGGTTCATATTTCAAAGAGGCTCAAGAAATGATGGCCTTGCTAGTTTGTTAAGGGGTGCAAGGTGTGAAAAGATTCACGGGATGTTTTAGGCGTAAGTTCGAGGTGTATGTGCAAGGCCACCCCTTCATGAGGCACCATCTGAGGCACGAGGCCACCTCCTCTACGAGGCACCCTCTGAGGCGCTAGGCCATCTAAGGCACGAGGTGCCTCCTTCTCCCCGAGCTGCTACCATCGACATGAGGCCATCTGAGGCACGAGGCGTCTCCTTCTCCCCGAGGCGCTACCATCCACACGAGGCCATCTGAGGCGCGAGGCACTTCCTTCTCTCTGAGGCGCTACCATCAACGCGAGGCCATCCGAGGTGCGGAAAGGGGCAACTTGAGCCCTAGATTCATAGGTCCATTTGAGATCTTGGAGAGGATTGATGAGGTAGCTTATAGGTTGGCCTTACCACCGACATTGTCAGCCATGCATAACATGTTTCACGTTTCAGCTCTTCGAAGGTATGTATCTGATGTGACTCATGTCTTGAGTTATGAAGATCTGGAGCTTGAGGCAGATCTCTCCTATGAGGAACTGCTAGTCCAGATACTTGACAGAAAGGACAAGGTCCTCAGGAATAAGATGATACCTTTGGTTAAGGTATTGTGGAAGAACAACAAGGTTGAGGAAGTGACCTGGGAGTTGGAGTTAGATATGCAGAATCAGTGTCTCGAGCAATTCAGGTAAATTTCGAGGACAAAATTTCTATAAGGAAGGGATAGTTGTAATGCCTCAAAATCCCTAATGCGGGCTAATGGTTGTATTAGTAGGTCGGGAGGGCCATAATTGATTTATTATGTCATTAAATGATTATGTGCATGTTTATGTGAATTATATTATTATATGATGATAAATGCATGCATGTGAGTCCACATTTCATTATAAGGGCATTATGGTAATTTGGCACACTGAGGGCATATTTGTATATTTTGGTGTATGTTTGTGAGTTATGGATAAGATCCCATTATTATGTGGATAGGTTCGAGCTATTCGGCATGAGACGATCTTAGAATGCAAGTTAGCGATTTGGTCATAACAGGTTTAAGTTCGAGGCTCGGGGTGAGTCTCTGGATAATTTGGTGATTAGAGCATTGCTGGGAATTAAAGGGTAATTGGATAAGATTTAATTAGTATTTGAGTATAGTGGGAATTGGAGAGTGTTAATTGTGATTAACGAGATAGGTGGGAAAGGACGACTTTGCCCTTGGGGGCTGTTAAGAAATGAAATAAGCATGGGGGTATTTTGGTCTTTTGACCTAGGGTATATTAAGTGGATGGCTATAGAAAACAGAACCAAAATAGGGACTCCTTTCTACCTTCCTCACGATCATCTCTTTCTCTTCTCCTTCCTTTGAATTTTGAAGCAAGTTTGGGGATTCAAACTTTGAGATTGAAGCTTGAGGTCTTAGGCTAGTGTTCAGCCATTGAAGAGGTTTCAATTCAAGCTTAAGGTAAGATTTTAGTCCAAGTTTATGGCTCCTTGCTCTGTTTTTGGAATTGTTTGAGATTGGAGTTTTGATCATTGAAATGGGAATTTGATGAAGTTTTGAATGGCTTAAGGCTTAGGTTTTGATGGTTATATGGTGGATAAGTAGTGGTAATAATTGGTGGCCTTGCTTTGTGATATTCGGAGTGTTTAAAAGAGGTTTTGAAATGAGTTCGAAGGGGAAAAATAGGGGTTTTTGGCTGCGTTTCAGGTGGGGCCGCGACTCTGCTCTAGAGCGCTGCGACCCATGCTTGTTGAAGAGGAAGGGTGGTGCTGAAGGGCCTAAGGGCCGCGGCGCTTGGGGCAAGTGCTTGAGGCTGGCGCCTCTGTTATGGCTGAGGGTCGCGGCACTTGGGGAGGCGGGCGCGGCGCTTAAGGGAAACTGTCGCAAAAGTAGTGTTTTGATCATGGGAACTCAAACCTTAGGCCTCGGGATCGTTCCTACTACCCGGTTTAGTAGGATTCGATGTCCCGAAGGCTAAGTCTTGGTAAAGGAACCTTTTATTACTCAATTTATTGATGGAATCCCATAATTGCTTATGACTAATTGACCGTCAAAGAACTAGAAGGTTGATCGTTCTCAAGGGTCGTTCTTTTATTAATTCTCGCTCGAACCAGAGGTAAGAAAACTGCACCCCATATGTGACATGCATGGTTATTCATGAGGCATGTTGAGTGTTTAAATGAGGACATTGATTGCATATCAAATGCTTAGCAAATCTTGCTCACTTGAGCATGGCACTGACTAATTAGTAAGAATTAGCAATGGTGTCATTATTAACTGTGAAGTTGTGATTCACTAGTCAAGTTCGGCAGCAGTACTAAGCACTGGCACATGGTATTGAATAATAAGTCAAGAACGTTATTAGTGTGTTTAACGCAAGTCAAAAAAGATTAGATCTAATCGACATCTGCATTGAATGACTCATCATGAGCATTAATGCCGAACCGACCTCAAGTTCGATGAAAACTAAAAGCGCTTATCTAGCTTATGGCTAGTCACTTAGAACAAGGGCCAGAAGGCCCAGGTGACTACATTGTCACATGGCTATGGGTGCTGAGCCCCGTAGTGACTCACTCACCAGTCACTCATATGATTTACGTCAGTGACTCACTCATTAGTCACTCATTTGTTTAAGCTAGTGACTACCCATCAGTCACTCATCTAATTTAAGATAGTGACTTGTTCATCAGTCACTCATCTGATTAGGGCTATAAGCCCCATCATGGTTAAACAGAACCTCATAGTTATATTCACTCATCTGTTCAGGCTATAAGCTCTGTATGATTATCATGATCATCATTTGATATTATTTACATGCAGTGATAAGTTTTCTTGCTGGGCTTTGGCTCATGGGTGCTATGTGGTGCAGGTAAAGAGAAAGAAAAGCTCACCCAGCCTTGAGTGGAGAGCTTAGGTGGTGATGTGTACATATGCAACTGCTTGACCACCACGGCCAAGGAGTTTCTCGGAGGAACTAGGGGGATTACCATATTTTTGCTACTTAGTTCGGCGGGTTGTAATTTTCACACTGTAATGACCATTTTGTGTTGTAAATAACTTGTAAACGTTTTTATGGGCCCATGAAGAGTTTTATGTTTTATATAAAATATATCCTTTCCTTTTTTATTGGTTTTTCACCTGAACCTGTTAATAATACCTAGATGCAAAGAACTCGATTAGCGAGTTAAGCACGGTTCAAAGCTCATAGTAACGGTCTTGGAGTAACCAGGGTGTTACATCTGGGAACTCACATGTTTTCCAACAATGTTGAATACCCATGCTGCATCATGTTCCGAGCTTCTAATGAAGATATGATAGGTATGACAAATTACGTCACTTCTCCCTTAAAAGAAAAGAGTTCCCCTTCTTCAGGTCTGAACTCTACTGTCTTTCTCCAAAAGTCTATTGTTGCTCCATATATGGCTAACCAGTCCAGGCCAAGTATAACATCATAATTTTGTATGTCTAGCTTTATGAGGTCTGTTGGGCACTCTTTGCCCTCAACTACTATAGAGGTCGATTATAACCACCGAGATGACAAAAAAATCTCTCCTATGAAAATCATGTTAGTGTATGATGCCTCTCCCTGGGTCAAAGAATACACTGTAGCTAGAACTAGATTACCATTGTTTTGTTGTCCAACTCCTGCCCTCCACTATGGGTAATCCTCCTTCAAGTGGCCATCTTGACTACACTCGTAGCATCTGTGTAAGCCTACTTGACAGTATCATAAATGTTTCCACGAACACTTAGGACATTTGGGGAACTTGGTCTTGCAGTTCTGGTGGTTTCCACGATTATGATTTTTGTTGTGGTTGTTGTGATTTCCATTGGGAGCTGCAACCTTGGGCCTTTTGTCAGTGCCACTGTTTTGACCCTATTGGGCCTCCTCTTATTACACTTTTGAAAGAATTTACTCTTATTAGCCTCTCTCCTTGCAACGCCCTCCTTCCTTATACAACTCTTCATGTACTCAGTGTCTAAAGCTTTGTCCAAAATCTCAGCATAGCTAACTAGCTCTTTACTCGTCATTTTGACAACCCTAGCAATCGTAGGCTTCAATCTCCTTATCAATCTCTAAACTCTCTTCGCCTTTGTTGGGACTGTGTTAGATGCAAATCTTGCCAGTCTGTCAAATTTCTAGGCATAGTATGTGACTGGGAGACTACCTTGTGTCAGTGTCTTAAACTCATTAACCCTAGTTGCTAGAACTATAGCGTTGTAGTACTTTTTGATAAAAACTTGCACAAAGTCAGCCCAGGTCATGGTGTCTAACGTTTTTATTTACTTAACCACGTCCCACAAAATTCTAGAATCATTATTTAGGATTGCTAATTATCTTGTTGTCCCTGGAAATCCTTAGCTTGCACTAGTAGCCTTTGTCTTATTTATGTCATGTTGCAACTCATTATTTATCCTCATTGTTGTCATTTCCCTATATGTTGAGCTACGTTATCGTGGATTTACTCACCTCTCGGCCTCCTTAGTCTCCATTTACTCCATCAAGGTTACATTGTTTTCTCCTACCAAATGTTGTGGCGTGTCCACTTTGTATGCTCCACTGCTGAAGACTCCTTAGTGATTGTGCATATCTATTTAGTTAACAACATCACCTCTTAAGATAATTTCGTGGAGTAAACTCCCTAACCTATCTCTTTATTAACAACAGCGTCGTAAAGCTTATGTTATCATCGTTGTATTCCATTCTTCGCTTTACTTGAAACTTGATCGTGTCATAATTTCCTATGATGCATCTCATCCATTAAATATGTTAATTCACAAAAAAATTATTTCAAGGTGCTGATATGCACTCATCTCAATCGTTTACCTCACCTATATGAAGCCTTGAGATCTCACTAATCTCTTCGAGAAGTTTCTTTATAGAATTCCTAATTACTAGAGTCATACTTTGTACACTGCAGTCACAGAACTAACAATTTAAAACAGAGAAAACAAATAACAATTAAAGCAAGTACTTACGACACGGTGATGTGAGATTTCCCCGTCCTTAGCATGTATGGGGAGGGTCCTTGGAAACATGAACGACTTATCTCTGATACCATTTGTAAAGCGCCCTAATCTATTACTTTATAAAAAAGTCACTTATCTCATAGATTATAGAAAAAAAATACCACTTAAAGAAATAACCCAATGGGGCCTTAAATAAAACATGCAAGTTTGCCCAATAGTTAAAATAAAAATGAAGTATTCATATGCAATGTTTTAAAAAAAATAATTAAAGTTTAAGTCCCACTAGGGTAATTGAAATAAAATACATAACATAGTGTCTTTAAATCTCGAAGCTCATATTGATCATTTAATCATTCATAGGAAACCCCCACACCATACATACTCAGACGTCAGAACTCTCCAGATCACAGAACATGCCAGAGAGAAATCCTATTGTTTACCTGAAAGGGGGAAAGTAAGGGGGTGAGCTAAAAGCCCAGTAAGAAAGTACATCAATTTCAAAGAAAACACAAGAAGGACATGCATAATAAAACAGGGCAGTACATAACATCATCATACTCATATTTCATAATCATGAACAAGTCATAGTCATACATCAGATTCACACATCATAAACATACTTTTCATGATCATGGCACCTCTGTTGTCCATGTCACATCTTGAGGTAACCAGTATAGCTGGGGCTGGTAAAAGCTCCTCTATGAGGTAAATAGGATCTCAGGACCTTGAATATCCTCGGCGCATCCACCCATTTGAGTTACTTCATATCCTTAGTAACTCATTTGTTGCATCGCGTTCAGCATGCTAGCAACCTTTTCTTTTCATTCATCATACAAACGCATGTGATCCAGTTCACATCAAAATAAAGAAAATGCATGTTGCATCATACTTGCCATAACATATCAAGATAGAATTTCACTTTTCCATATCACTTGGCTTATCATCAAAACATAGCATCTTCATTTCCTTAACAAACAAGTCGTACCATTTTTTAGCATAAACATAGAAAATTCTATCAAACTTTCTTACTTCATGTCCGAGCAAAGCAAAATGAGAAAATGTCATAATGAGCCTATAATCATAATCAAACGTTCGTCTCTTAGAATAACGTAAGAATACTCATGCCCAACATACATACCCCACGTGCGTATGGGTCATGCATACGTGGCACAAGTTGCACTACAATTGCAAAAATACCATAATTTCACATAAAATCCCAAATGAATAATTATAATTCTATCTATTAATCATTCATAGTTACAACATTAAAATCACATTTTTAGATAATAGGCATAATATTGAATGAAAAATATATTTGCATGTAACATGCATACGTGGGAGCGTTCTTAAAATTTAACGTTTTAAAACGATAATTTCTACATGCTTATTTCTTGCTTCTTCAAACAAAATTCAGCAACATACTTTATTTACAATTTAATTGTTTCTTTAACCACAAAATTGTTATACAGAACTTTAATACAACATGATAACTTAATAAGATAATTCATTTAGCCTTCTCTAATTTCTCATGGAATAATAATTCCATTTATTATTTAAATTGCATTAAAAAAGGTTGTGAAAAAACTGTAGTTATTTAGAATAACTAAATAAATTTATTGTTTTCTTTTAGTAAAATAATTTTACTAATCTCTAAAAAAAACTTCATGTTTATAAATGTGAAAATTCATAAATAAAGTGTGGAAAAATTACATTTTCATATATAAAATTTAAGACTTAATTTATTGGGGTGTCTTACTTATCTTAAATAAAATATCATTTTTTTCTTAATGAACTAAAATTCCAAAATGATAATTTATTTGTTCAAAATCATAAAATTGAACTTAGACCATATTCTTTTTAACAAAATTAAAAACAAAATGCATATATACCTAAGTGTGAAAATACATATTTAAAACATAAAAATAACACATTTATCATATACATACTTATAATTTATTTTATTTGATGCACTAGTTTTATTTATCTTATATAAAAGACTTTTCCTTCTATTAGCCAAAAATTTCAGCAACTATTTTATTTAATTAATATCACATATTTGAATTAAAACTATATTTTTCCTTCATAAAATATAAAACAAATCTGCAATTATTTAATTTGATAAAAAAACCATTAACATTTTAAATAAAATGTCATTTTTGTTTATGTAAAATCAAACACCACTTTGAGGCAATACATATGCATTTTAAGAACCTTTATTCACTGTTACGTCCCAAATCACCTAATAAGGCTTAGGGCCTTGATTAGAGGGCCAAAATGGGAAATTATGTGATTATGTGATATATATATGTGTATCATTTTATGATTATGTGAGCTATATTATAATATGACTTCATATGCATGTTTAGGTGTATTAAATATGCGTGTGGGCTCATTTCTGAATAAAAGGGTAATTTTCGTAATTTGGCCCGTTATGAGTATATTTGACATATATGTGATATATGTGTGAGACAAGTTCATTATGTGGATATATTTGGGTTACTAGGCGCGAGACGATCCTAGGGAGCAAACTAGTGGGAAAGTCACAACGGGATTAATACTTGACTCGGAGTGAGTCAAGGGGTATATAGGGTATTTAGTGCACTGCCGAGTTATTGGGTAATGGGAATAAATATTTGAGGATATATTTGGAGTTAGTGAGATTAAGAGAGAATTCTGGGGATTTTGACTATTTTACCCTCGGGGGTGTTTTTGGGACCCCAAGCCTTGTGTTTTACTTGAGGTTACTTAAGCTCGAAGTAACCTGTCAAAAGTAAAGAACGTTCAGTTCTCTCTTTCTCTCTCTCTCTCTCGTTCTCCTTTTGACATTCGTTAGTGTTTTCGAAGGAAACTTGAGCTTTAGAGCTCAGATTCAAGCAAGGTTAGAGTCATAGCTGGAAAACTACGTAATCAGAGGTAATCCAAGCTTTAAGTTTTGAGTTTCTTAAGTTTGATTGGATTTTTGTTTTTTGATGAGTTTTTGATTGAATTGTAACTTGGGTTTTTATGTTTTGGGCTGCTGAGTTGTGTGGGAATTTTGTTCATGGGATTTGGCTATGTTTGTATAGGTTTATGGAGGGATTTGGCAAGGAAAAAATGGAGGAAAATCTTGGTTTTAATGTCGAGCCGCGACCCTATTCTAGTGGCGCTGCGTCTCAAATCAGTCAAAGGAGAAGCAGGTGCCAATGGGCTATTGGCCCGAATTATTGAACATGTATATGAATAGTCCATGAATGCCTGAGATTGCGCATAATTATGATTATGCTTGTAATTATTGATTAAGCACGCTGAATACTTTGTATTTGGATAACTGATATATGATATATATGCCTGATTGCATTACCTTTTTTAGAAAGGCTTGACTTATGAGTCAAGGGAGGCAATAGCGCGTTGAGCACTAATCATTTATTTAAGTTAACGAAGACCGAATCATATGCTTGTTCGACCCAATGGTCGTGGAAAACTCAGCGCTAGGTACGCTGGGCCAGCTCCAAGGCTGGTTATACAGAGGATAGGGCAATGGCCCCGGGGTGACTTATTAGTCCCATATCCAAGGGTTGGGCCCAAACATTGACTGATTCGTCAAGGATGGCCTTAACACTTTGAGTGCTGGTCGTAAAACATTGACTTATTAGTCAAGGACGACCTTAGCACGTTGAGTGTTGGTCGTAAAGTATTGACTTATTAGTGAAGGATGACCTTAGCATGTCAAATGCTGGTCGTAAAGCATTGACATATTATTTAAGGACTTCCTTAGCACACTGAGTGCTAGTCATAAAGCATTGACTTATTAGTCAAGGACAGCCTCAACACGTTGAGTGCTGGTTGTAAAGCATTGACTTATTAGTCAAGGACGACCTTAGCATGCTGAGTGCTGATCGTAAAGCATTGACTTATTATTCAAGGATGGAAATAGTGCATTAAGAGCTGGCCGATAGGATTATGCCTAACTAGGAGCGCATCATACGCTTGATCACCTATTGGTTGTGAGAAAACTAGAGCGACAGGTACGCTGGGCTAGCTCCAAGGCTGGTTATGCAGAGGACAGGGCAAAGGGCCCCGAGGTGACTTAGTAGTCCCATATCCTAGAGAGCTAAGCTAGTATAATATATTAGTGTGATGTAGATAAAACTGAGGGTTAAGTCACGTGATGACCCCTAGGCCTATCCATGGATTTTCTCTACAAATATTAAGATCTTGGACAGGGAAAGGGGGGTAGTAGTTTCTGTAATACAAAAATTCTGTCAAAATTTAGAGAGAGAAACAGTAATAATATAGACTTGTGGAGTAGGTGGATTTTAACCACTGAACCACGTAAAAAAGACGAGTGTTCTTGAGAGTTCTTTTCTGGTCCTCTTGAGTATTATTTTTCCTACTACAGTTTATCATTAAGAACTAATTCATTCCAGCTATCTTCATTATTCATTGTAGGCGAATAACCGCGTCAACAGTTTGGTGATTTCATTGAGAGCTGCAAATTAGTGCTTTCATCAAGATCCCAATCAAAGTTCATCAGGGTGGCACTCAATCGAGGTAGGATAATGAAATGGAACAGCATGGTGGGCAGGAGGTTCACCATACTACTTTTTCCGATGAGCATAGCCCTGAAGTTCAACGATGGTTAGGAAAACAGTCGATGGGCCACGGCGACACTGGGAGTTCGGCATCATTGCCACAAAATCTGAACTTGGATTACTTAACTGCGGTAGAGCTAGAAAACATGCAGTTAAGAAGCCATTTGGGCAAAGCAAACAAGCAAATCGAAGAGTTTTTGGCTCGGCTACCCCCTCTTGCAACCGACGTTAATGTTGAAAAGAGGCAAGGTGGGACTCATAAGTCCCGCCAGGATGGTCGATCCAGACCAAGTCGATTGGTTAGGACCTCGACCACAAGTTCTGCGCCCATGACACAAGATCACCAAGATATTTAGCCTGATGGCCCACCCAGGGGTCATCGGCAAGTCAGCCGGTCGGTTAGGAACTCGACCCGAAGTTCAGTACCACCGTGATATGTGCCTGGAAATTCCCGTGGCAACCAATGGGGAAGATTTGGGGAAAACTCGCAAAGACAGCATGTTCCAGCCAACCCCCCTGCGTCGCGATTAGATCGCCAGGTGCAGAGAGTTAGAAATGGTGGAGTAGAACGACCAATGGCTAATTTGGTCCATCTTGACGGGACAAGAATCTCCTTGCCAGTTAGGCATCCCCCATTGTAACGCCCCAAACTCCAGGGACCATTACGGTGCACATTGCAAACAGTGCTAAACTCGCTAATCGAGTCATTTGGCCATAAACATGTAACTAAGTATGATTAGAGGTTTAGGGATTAAAAGTTTCGGTTAAGATGTAACGTTTCATTAGAACGTTTACTGTATACACTGGAATCCCAAAAATATAATTTAAAGGTTTATTACAAGAAAATATTTACAACCAGCCGATCTAAGTGGAAACACAAGGTTTAACCCTAGTTCCTCTCCTTCAAACCTCGGTCGTGGCGGTCAAGCAGCTGCATATGTACACATTGTCACCTAAGCTCTCCAACTCAAGGATGGTCCAACTTTCTTTTGCCCTTACCTGCACCACATAGCACCCGTGAGCCGAAGCCCAGCAAGAAAACTCAATATGATCATGAACAGTCATATCATGATATCAAATCATACCTAGCATGCCTAGCAAACATAGCTATATTCAAGCATGCAAATAAATTCAAACATTGCTGGGGAATCGAGGATAAGAAATCATGCCCTCCTAATTGGATGACTATCAAGTCAATCCTAATCAGATGAGTGATTTAACACTTGAGGTTCTGGTAAACCATACTGAGTGACTGATAAACAAGTCACTATAGGGCTCAGTACCCAAAGCCATGCAAATGATGATCAGAATGATCATACAGAGCCTATAGCCCTGACCAGATGAGTGAATATCACTTTGAGGGTTCTGTTAACCATACTGATTGACTGACAAACAAGTCACTATGGGGCTCAGTGCCCATAGCCGTGTAACGAAACCGTTACCTGGGCTTTCCTCCAATGGTTCTATCAGATGAGTGACTGATGGGTAGTCACTAGCTCAAACAGATGAGTGACTGCTGGGTAAGTCACACAAGCGCTTTTAGTTTTCATCGAACTTGAGGTTGGTCCGGCATTAATGCTCTTGTTGAGTCATCTAATGCAGATGTCGATTAGATTTAATCTTTATTGGTTTGAACACACTAAGACCGTCCTGACTTATGAGTCAGCACTATGTGACCAGTGCCCAGTACCACTGCCGAACTTGACTAATGAGTCACAGCTTCACAGTTGTTACTGATACCTTTGCCAATTCTGACTGATTAGTCAGTACCATGCACAAGTAAGCAATGCTACCAAACATATGTCATATGTCGAATATTCAAACGTAGGGCATTTGGCATGCTTACTTAACAGTTGCTAGCACAATTATGATCATTCACAAACACAGAGACTAAAGCTCTGATCATTCTCATAGTCAATATTCATGGCATGCCCTAATCACATTTTTTCGTGCATCACATGCATCACACTTAATCATCCAGCATGCCTCAATAATAACCATATACAAATGAGCAAGATTGCTAAGCATTCAATATGCTATCAATGTCCACATTTAAGCATCCAACTTGCATCAAAGATAACCATGCATGTCACATATGGGGTGCGGTTTTCTTACCTCAGGTTCGAGCAAGAACTAGTAAAAGAACAACCCTTGAGAACGATCAATCCTTTGATCCTTTAGCGGTCACCTAGTATAACCAAATATGGAATCCCATCAATAAAATAAATCATAAAAAGGTTTATAATCTAAAACCACACTCCCGGGATCCATCCCGCACTCTCGAGACTCTCAATCTACCCAAACGGGGTAAAGGAACAAACCCCCGAGCCCTAAAAGTCACCTCGAGCCCTAAAATAGGCTTCCTCAAAAAATCACTAGCACTGGGGCACTACCTAGTGGCGCTGGGGCGCTGCCCCAAAGTTAGAGAAGCCCAAAACCAGCCCTGCCTAGCGCTGGGACGCCAGGAATGGCGCTGGGGCGCCATCAACATACCAGAAACTTTTCTGATCTTCTCCCCTGCGATCCCCCTTGAAAACCAAGCATCCAAACCAATCCCAAACATCATCAAAACATCAAATTCAACCCCAAAACTTCATCTACAATACACCCTCATCAAAATCCACTCAAACTTACACAAAAACTTCCATGAATTCTCACCACTAGCACCTCAAATTCTCAACTGAAAACTTACTAGAAAAATAGAGTATAGCTTAAATTCATGGATGTAATCTTACCTCAAGCTTGATTTAGACCCCCTTCAATGGTTGAACCAAGGTCCTAAGCCCTCAAGCCTTGCTCTCCTGGCTTGGATCTTCAAATTGGCTCTCAAAAATCAAAAGGAAGAAGGAGAGAAGAACATGTACGGGAGGGAGAGATGAGGATGATAAGGATGCTCTATTTTCTCTAACATTTTCTACAGCTTTCTAAACTCAAAGGGCTGATATATATCTTAGGGGTGAAAAGACCATTTTTCCCCTAGGTCAAATAAAGGCTTCTAAAGACTCCCAAGGGTAAAATCGTCCTTTCCCGCCCATATCGTTAATTATAATTAACACCCTCCAATTCCCGTTATTCTCAATATTCTCAAATACCAATAATTCATATCCCGTTACCCTTTAATTCCCGGCAACGTTCTAATCACCAAATTACCCCGAGACTCACTCCGAGCCTCGAACTTAATACCGTTATGACTAGACCGAAAACTTGCATTTCATGACCGTCTCATGTCGAATGGCTTGAACCAATCCACTCATTATGTGGTATTATTTATAATTCACCCACATGCATGAAAATACACAATCACGCCCTCAACGGGCCAAATTACCAAAATTCCCTTATAATTAAATGTGGACCCATATGCATGCATTTATCATCATATAATAATATAATCATTAAATAGCATAATAAATCAATTATGGCCCTCCCAGCCTCCTAATCAAGTTCCTAAACCTTATTAGGAAATTTGGGGCATTACACCCATTGCCCATAAGACATCCAACACTGCCTCGTTCTACGCAAAATATTCCTGCTTTTGGGGACAGCAGGAGAAATCCTCCTGCTGCTGCCCCTACTCATGGCCCGCAGAAACGCGGAAGTATCCCATGTAATGCCCTACTACCTTAGAGCCATTACTAAGTGAGTTTAAAACAGAAATTGTGCATTTAATTGACTCTAAGCGATTTCTAAAACCAAAAGTGTGAATAAACCAGAGTTTAAGGCTGTACTCTTTGAAAATGTTTAATTTCATTGAAAACGTTAAATATAAAACATCTGGGATCCTAAAGTAAGGTTTACAAAATATTTACAACTCAAAATAGATTTACACCTGATCAGCTATCAAAAGAATGGTTAAATACAGCCATATACAAAATGCCACCAACCAAAGCAGTCGGGCAGGCCGAACATGTACGCGCCGCCCCCACGCTCTCCATACTCATGGCCGGTTGACTGACTCCTTGCTTTTACCTGCCACACGGAGCACCCGTGAGCCGAAGCCCAGCAAGAAAACCCAAATAGTACATAACATATGCAAATAATATAGCTGGCATAATTCACTAATAAATAGGAAAACCATCATATAAACAAGTACGGCCATGCCGCCCCAGAGGCCGTACCAAAGCCTGGGTTTTCGGTTCTCACCGCGAGGATAACTCATGTATCCCTTGGGTCCCACGCTGACTATAAGCATCCCATGTGCTTGAGTGTTACTTCCGGCCCCACGGCCGTATCCGGCCTACGCCGCTCTCGGCCCTTGCCGTTCATTTCATTATAATCACACACATAGCACATTCGAAATAATCATTCACACACATCATAATTCATTTAAGGTTAGACTATTGCACATAATACAATCTCGGGCCATGCCCTGCAATCATACAGTGGGGCCATGCCCTATTCTCGGGTGTTACGGTTTTATTACCAGTATCCCGAGCTTTCCGATGCACCACGGTCACGAGCACGGTCCTCTAGCACAAGCCTCTCCGAAATCCTAGTCACAACACACATAAAACACTTTTAATACTAACCAAACCCAAAACCACTTCCCGGGACCAATCCCGCACTCTCGGGACTCCCAAAATCCTAAAATAAGTCATTGGAAACATCCCCCGAACCCCTGGAGCAAAAGCTCAAAAATGGAAATTTTGGTGCCCTGAAAATGGCCTAGCGCCGCGGCTCAGCCCTACAGGGCCGCGGCGCTTAACAAGTCAGAGGCCACACCCTGGAACCAGCCTTGCACCGCGGCGCCCAAGAACAGGGCCGCGGCGTGCCCATACGAACCCGAAATTTCTGGGTTTTTCTCCTTCAATTCCTTCATCCAAAATACCTCCAAACCAACCCAAACACATATCTCAACCCCAAAACTCAATTCCAAACCTCATATGAACAATCTAACAACCTATAGACACTAGAATCAAGATCAAAACATCAACACACCCAAGATCCACTCCTTTGATCTCTAATTTCAGCAACTCAAACCAAAACCTTGAAAAGCTTAACTCAAGCATTAAATTCCTCAAATCAACACAGAAAACAAACTTAAATATGCATAAGATCCTTACCTCAAGTGCAGAATCCACCCTAAAAGTTTCCTTGATCTCCTCCTAAGCTCCCACTTTAGCCCCTTCTATACCTCTTCTTCTTTCTTCTTCTTGCCCTAGCCTTTCTTTCCTCTTCTTTTCCTTCTCTTCCAATTTTATCAAAACACCAAATGACCCAATGCCCAAACCGTATACCCCATATACCCAGCTGAAACTTGTCTATTTGCCTTGCCAAAAGACCAATTTACCCCTTCCTAATAATCCCTCCTAACTAAACCTTCAAGGGCACTTAAGTCTTTACACTTCTATTTCAATTCTATCACTTTCTATCTTAAAACTTGTTACCCTCAGCAGTTACAAATGGTTACCCAGGTTACTCAATTACCAATAACTAACCACTCATTTTCAACTAAACTTTTAAGATTCCCGAAGTACCCCTAGGCTCCTCCCGAGCCGGGTACAACATCCCGTTGTGACTTTTAGACTAATTGGCTCACTAGGACCGTCTCGATGCGTGCATCCTGATAATAACACCACACTCACATGGCACAATTCACATAGTACAATTATCACAGTTATGCCCTAACATGGCCAGATTACAATCATGCTTATTCTAAGACAATCAGGTCTACATGCATACTAATTCACATAGTCATGCATCTCAAATAATCAAATAATCACATAACATGCAATAAATCGTAATCATGCATTAAGTCACACACAAAATCCCATTATGCCCTCCAGGCATACTACTCCAGGCTCTCAAGCCTTAACACTGAATTTGGGGTCGTTACATCCCAGATCCTCATCCTCAACCTCGAACACTGAGTTTTGCTAATGGGAGTTATTGGACTGAGAGCGGTCGAAGTGGCAAGTCCGATACAGATTTGAGAAATCACCTGAGTTTGGCTCAGAGCCCTCAAGTCGATCCCCAGACTGATCTTCGAGATCGTCTAAACTCACAGAGGAGAAATTCAGTTCAAAATGGAGTCAGTAACACTCATCAAGAGGGAGGTCCTTTCGAAGTACGTGATAACGAAAATGTCCCACCAAACCAAGCTTGAATTTGGAGGGATAACAACCCACCAGTAGGACGGGAGCTGTTGAACAGCCCCATAATATCCAAGGAATCAAGGACCAAACCCTCAAAAGGTTAGCCCAGATGGAGGAGCTGATGAAAAGACTCTTATCAGAAAAAGTAAAAGATGAATACGACTCAGGGGATGAGCTCAAGCTTTTCGCCCCGAACATTGCGGCAACTGCATACCCATCGGATTTTAGGATACCCCATTTATCAAAATTTGATGGAGATGGAGATCCATCCGACCATTTGGGAATGTTCAACACCCTGATGATGGCTCACAACATTGGACCTGAGCTAAGGTGCCTAATATTCCCCTTGACTCTGATCGGGACGGCTAGGCAATGGTTCAAATAGTACAAAAAACTCTCTATCAGCTCGTGGAATAATTTCTCTACGAATTTCAAGAGAGCTTTCAGGGCTTCTCAGGCAGCTCAGACTAAGGCCAACTCCCTAGCAAATGTAAAGCAGCAGCCCGGGGAACCTTTGAAAGCATACCTAAGTAGGTTTGCCAACGTTGCCGCCCGAGCAAGAGACACCGACGAGAGTTCTAAACTCATGGCAATGAGGATGGGGATCATTGTGGGGGGCAACCTATGGCAGGAGCTACAGGGAAAGGGAGTTAACACTGTGGACGAGTTCCTAAACCGAGCCCAAATGGTGATTAATCTAGAAGAGGCGCGAGCTTCTATTGCAGAAACCATCTAAGCCCCTATTCATCCCGTTGGAGTGGCAACCACTGTGGCCAGTGCTACAGCTCAAACCATTGCCCAAAATAACCAAGGGGGTAATAAAAGAAAGGGAAATGGTGAAGGCATCCAGAGCGGGTTAAAAAAAACAAGTCCGTGGAGAAGTTTAAGCCAATCTATGAAACTTATTTTGACCTCACAGATATTAGAGGGCGCATCTTCTTGGCGAATTCTACCCGCCTTCCGCGGAAAAAGCCGAAACTGTTAAAGAATCAAAGGGCGAAGAGAGATCCCTCGAAATTTTGTCAATTCCACAGTAATATCGGTCATAATACTGATGACTACAGACAACTAAAGGACAAAATTAAGACTCTCATCAGGGCAGGACCTTTGGCTCAGTATGCCCGAAATCGAGGAACTCCCAGACAGCCCACTGGACAAAACATTCCATCTACTCCAGAGGCTCCAATGAATCAAAATGGAGATCAGGTGAATCAAGACAACCCTCCTCCGATCACAGGAGGAGATATAGTAACCATCTTCGGAGGTCCTCACCTGGCAGGCATGAGCAAAGGTGCCCAGAAGAGTTATATCAACGAGCTGAAATCCCACAACGGAGTGGAGTTCATCCCGGAGCAACGACTATTAAAGCACCATCGATTAGAAAAGCAACCGATCATTTTTACAAAAGAAGATGTCAGTCATGTCAAATTCCCACACAACGACCCTTTAGTCATAATGGTCCAGCTCGCCAACCAAAGAGTTAGGAGGATACTAGTGGATAATGGAAGTTCTGTGAATCTACTGTTTAGGTCCACCTTAGAAAAAATGGGGTTGTTTGTAACCGAACCAAAGGCAACTTCCATGATCCTATATGGATTTTTTGGTGAGGGATCAGCAGCCATCAGAACGATTGAGATAGTGGTGACATTGGGAGAAGGTCCACGAACTGTCTCCAAACACCTTCAGTTTGTGGTGCTCGATTCTCCAACGGCCTATAATGCAATCTTGGGTCGACCTGAGTTGATGACGTTTGAAGCCATAACCTCTATCTGCCACCTGGCTATCAAATTCCCCTCCTCTACGAGAATATGCACTGTCAAAGGCGATCAGCTTACTGCCAGGGAATGCTATAGCATTTCCATGAAGGGAAAATCCTAACCCGGGCAGCAAAGAATGGTCGTACATGACGGAGGTGAGGAGCCCCAGGAAGTAGAAGTTGCTCCCGGGACGGAAGAACCTCAGAAGGCCAGGGATAGAGGCTTAGCCCCAAGCGATGATATCGATCCGCGAATGGGTGAGGATAGATCAGATCCCATGGACGCTTCGAGAATCGTTATGTTCGGAGAAAAATCTTGACGATGAGAGAAAAACGGAGCTGAAAAATAGAGAATTTTTTTTGCAAGGGAATCTAGATGTCTTCGCCTGGTCTCATGAAGACATGGTGGGAATAAGCCCGAGTGTGATCATCCACACCCTAAACTTGGATAAGAGCATACCCACAAAATCCCAAAAACAGAGACATTTAGGAACAACTCGAGCTGAGGCGTTGGAGGAAGAAGTAGCTCGGTTATTAAAGTGCGGGTTCATTCATGAAGCAAAATATCCAATCTGGGTTGCGAATCCTGTCCTGGTCCTGAAGCCTAATGGAAAGTGGCAGACCTACATCAATTTCTCTCACCTGAACAAAGCTTGTCCCAAGGATTGCTTTCCATTGCCGAGAATTGATCAGTTGGTAGATTCCACTGTGGGGCACGAGCTCATGTCCTTCATGGATGTGTATTCTGGATATAACCAGATCGCGATGAATCCTGTAGACCAGGAGCATACTAGCTTTATGACACCAACAAATGTATACTGTTATAAAGTCATGCCCTTCTGATTAAAGAATATCGGGGCTACCTACCAATGGTTAGTTAACAAAATGTTCATTGGTCAGATCGGAAAAAACATGGAGGTGTATGTCGACGATATGCTAGTCAAATCCAAGACTGCCAACAACTATGTATCCGACCTAAATGAATGTTTTGAGATCCTGAGGAAATATAATATGAGGTTGAATCCCCGGAAATGTACTTTCGGAGTGGCGTCGGGAAAGTTTCTGGGATTCATAGTCAATACAAGGGGGATAAAGGCAAATCCAGATAAAATCAAGTCATTATTGGAGATGCCTTCGCCCAGCTTGCATAAAGAAGTCCAAAGTATGACTGGAAGAGTGGCTTCCCTTAATCGGTTCATTTCAAAATCCATGGAAAAATGCTTGCCATTCTATAACTTGCTTTGGTGGAATAAGAAATTCGAATGGACTGAGGAGTACGAACAGGCATTTCTCGGTCTAAACACGCATTTGGCCGAACCCCCAGTATTGTCTAAACTAGTGGTAGGGGAGCCCCTATTCCTTTATTTGGCTGTGACAGAAAATGCAGCCAGTGCTATATTGGTCTGAGAAGAAGACCGGATTCAAAAACCAGTATATTATATCAGCAAAAGACTTCTCGGAGCTGAGTCGCGGTATACCCTAATGGAAAAGATGGCGTTCTGCTTGATATTAGCCTCCAGGAAGCTTAGGGCATACTTCCAATCCCATTCAATCCATGTCATGACCGACCAACCTCTAAGGCAATTATTACAAAAACCTGAAGCCTCGGGACATCTCTTAAAATGGGCAATCGAACTCAGCCAGTTCAAAATACTGTACGTACCACGGACTATGATCGAAAGTCAGGCCCTTGCTGACTTCATGGTTGAATGCATTGGATTTCAAGAAGAACTTTTGAAAGAACCAGTACAGATGTTGTGGAGAATATTCGTGGACGGCTCCTCTAATGAGAACGGGTTTGGAGCTGGGATCATATTGATGACTCTGGAAGGGCATTTATTCCATATCGTGCTATGATTCGGGTTCAAGGCATTGAACAACGAAGCCGAGTATGAGGCTTTGTTAGTCGGGCTTAGAGCGGCAAAGGAATTAAAGGACAGGGATGTCTAGTGTTATAGCGATTCCCAGCTCGTGGTCAGTCAAGTGTTAGGGGAATACCAAACGCGGGTTACCAAGATGGCAACTTACCTAGCCAAGGTGAAGAAAGAGCTATCAGAATTTGAGTATGGCGCCATCGAACAGATCCCTTGCGAGCAAATCACTAATGCAGACGTTTTGGTGAAGCTCGCCACCTCCAAGGAAGCTGAGACTTTGAACGTAGTACCGGTGGAATTCTTGAAAAGTCCAAGCGTGGCAGGAAGCGTGACAGTTGCATGAACTTCGCTGGTCGAGCTAACAATGATATCTTCCCCGTGGCCATTTGGAGTATGGGGAATTGATTTAATAGAAGTTTTACCGATGGGAAGGGAGGAGTTCGTTATGCGGTGGTGGTCATTGATTACTTCACGAAGTGGGTAGAGGCCGAGCCATTGGAAACCATCACCTCAAAAAGAGTCCTCGACTTTGTGGTTAAGATCATTGTGTGCCGATTTGGGCTTTCGAAGAAGATCATGTCAGATAATGGAACTCAGTTTTGACAGTGATCTCTTCACTGAGTTTTGTGAAAAGCACGGCATAGTTAAAAGTTTCTCCTCGGTTGCATACCCGCAGGCCAATGGGTAGGTTGAGGCCGTGAATAAGACCCTCAAGGTGAATCTTAAGAAGAGGTTATATGAAGCGAAGGGAGTCTGGCCTTAGCAGCTCCCGCAGGTACTATGGGCATATCGGACCTCCCACTGAAGTTCCACAGGACATAACCCTTTCTCCCTGACTTTCGGAAGCGAGGCCGTCCTTCTCGACAAAACAAAAGTAATCACGCACAGGCTCCAAACATTCAGCTAGGAGCAGAATGATGAGTTGCTCAAGGCGTCTCTCAACCTAATTGATGAGAAACGAGAGGATTCACAACTATAACTCGTGCATTATCAACAAAAAATCACTCGTTATTTTAATTCCAAGGTTAAAAGGCATAATTTTGGTTTGAGCGACCTAGTCCTCAGAAGGGTCTTTTTGGCAAACAAGGACCCCAAAGATGGTGCTTTAGGTCCGAACTGGGAAGGGCCCTATCAAATAGAGGAGGTCATGCATGAAGGAACTTTCAAATTAGCTTGACTGAGTGGAGAAACAGTCCCATGGACCTAGAATGCCACACACCTAAAGAAGTATTATCAATGATGATACCGTTCATCTATGAAAGGCATAGTTATAAAAGCCATTTGATTAAGAAAGGAAGGGATCACTGTGTATTTCTTGTCTTTCTTATAGTTTATTTATGTATTGATTCGTGTGAAAACATTTGTCCAAGCAACCGAGAAAGTTCACTTTCTGGTTACTTGGGGGCATATAACTCAAGATGGATCAGTGTATGAGAGTATGATATGTTATTTTAAGTTTATGAACGATTAGAATAGTGCTGAATTGTACTTATGTGATTTATTGTTTTGTTTTCTTTGTACTTCCTTGCTGGGCTTTTAGCTCACCTCCCTTACTTTCCCCCTTTGAGATAGGAAATAGGGTTTCTCATCGGCATGCATGCTGATGTGGGCATTTCTGGGTCTAAGTATGTATGTCGCGAGGTTCTGGTGAACAAAAAATGATCTAATTAACGCCAAGAACATTTTATGGAGTTTATCTACGTTTTTCTTACGTTTACAGTGGGACTTTAAACTTTTATTTTAATATTACATAAAAGACATTATACTTTTATTTTTAAATAAATGGGCCCATATTCCATGTTTTATTCAGACCCCACTGAACCTTTTTCATAACTATGGTATTTTTCTTAATAATTATCAAGTAGTCATCATTCGCAAAGATAGGCTACTCGTAACCTGTGCCAACCTTAGATTGGTTAGCCTTCTTGAAACTCACCAGACCAATTAAAGTGCAACTAGTTAAAGAGCTCCCAAGCAGGCAGTTGGCAAGGAAATGGGGCAATCCGAGCAACCCCAGGTGTAACGCCCTGGATAGCCAGGACCACAACACTGTGTACTTATAAAGGTGCAGGACTTGCTAATCAAGTCGTTTAGTCAAAACGTGTCACTAAACCATAAATGTGCTAAGGATAAAATGGTTTTGGTCTCAAAAGATACATTTCATATACTTAAACAAATTGACATATGGGATCCCAAAAAGGAGCAGTGTTTAAAAGTTGGTTTACAAAATTTCCACAATACAGACTCCGTTAGCCACTCTAAGGTAAAGCAGACATTTATAGCTCCTCTGTTCCTGTTATCCTCTCAACCGTGGCAGCTGAGTAGCTGGTCATGTACATTCCGCTCACAGAGCTCTCCAAGTCAGGGCTGATCAAGTTTACCCTTGCCTTTACCTGCACCATGTAGCACCCGTGAGCCAAGGCCCAGCAAGAAAACATAATACACATCTCAACAATCATAACAAAAGTATAATCCTATAAGCATGATCAAACACTTAACATTCCACATTAATCACATAGCATGTAATCGGAATCAGAGATGCAACCAATCATTAATAACAGTCAAATCACATAATAACTAGGGCCGACAACTTAGGTCGCACCCTCTGTTTAGCCCACTGACTCCGACCCGCTTAAACCGAGCTCAGTGCATAATAAGCTGTCCTCGGCTACCAGTGGCCGAGCCGCGCCCTGTATGCAATTGTAACCTTTGGCACTCTTAGGTCATTGGTTTACTATTTACATGGCATAATACCATCCTTTTCAAAGCATACATATTAGGGATCCCTTAGTCCCATTACAAATACACAACCGGATGCAGTTTTCTTACCTTTAGCTTCTGAATGTAAAGACTACGAGCATTGCTCCTTGAGCGTGATCCGATCCCCGAGCCCTAGCCTAGCACCTAGTCACAACCAAGATAAAAGATACCATCAACAATCTTAAATGAGCTTCTAGACAAAGTTCTAGTCTCCGGAACATTGAACTTCACCAAACACAGTAAAAGATTCAATCCCGAGCACCCTAGGTTAAATTCCCAAGCCTAGAATCTCAAAATGCCAAAATCCCTTAAGGGTCGCGGCATTAGCCACCCATGCCGCGGCATGTCCCAAACCAGAGGCCTCCCAATGCCCAAAAATAGGTAAGGGCCGCGGCCCGCCCTCCTTCTTCAGTACCCATCAACTTCGAAGGGTCGCGGCTCACCAAGAACTATGCCGCGGCCCGACCCCTTTGAACCCAGAAAACCTCCATTTTTGACTCTCAAACCTCATGCAAACTCACTCAAAACTACCCCAATTCCACAACTCAATTATCCAAAATCTTCCCACAAGATTCCAGCAACATAAGTCAGCTGAAACCTAGACTAGAAACCCATCAAAAACCTATTTCAATCATTGAAACTTTCTAACTCAAGAACACAAAACCCAGCCATGGAAACACTATAACTCAGCCATTAAACCTTAAATTCAAGCTTACCTCAACTGCAGAACCAATCCTCCAAGAGCTTTCTGGGCTAACTTCCAAGGTTCTAGCCTCAATTTAATCTTCAAATCCAAAACCCAAAAACCACTTAGAACACACTCAAAATCACAGAATTTTCAACAACAGAAACTAGAAATCAATGCTTACCTCAGCCTTGATTAAGTTCCTTTGATAATCCTTGAGCTAATCCTTTAAACTCCAGCTTAAATTCTTAAAATTCTAGCCAAGACCTCTAAGTTTCTATGTTCTTCTTTGGGAGAGAAAGAGAAAAAGGAAGAGAGGTTAGGTTTACTATATTCCACAATTTTCTAAAATCTTCTTAAGTCCATCCTTAAGCAATCAGGTTAATCCCAAGGCTCGGGGAACTGGAAACGTCCCCAAGGGCAAAATGGTAAAATTCCCCAATTTTCCCACCTAGACTTCCTAACCTCGAATATATCTCCAATTATTTATTTGCATAACCCGGTAATCTAAATAACCACCCGATACCTGAAATACCCCTTGACTTGCCCAAAGTCAAATATTAAGCCCCGTTGTGACTTTCCCGCTATCTAGCTCCCTAGGATCGCCTCAAGTCGCCCGCTGCAGATTTACCCACATAATAATGTGGTTCTCACAAACATAAAATTTAACCACATCTATAATCATATAATCATACAAGCATGCTTATCCTGTAATCATGCATTAAGTCCATAAATTCACACATAAACCAATTATGCCCTCCTGGCACACTAATCAAGGCCATTAAGCCATATTAGTGATTTTGGGTCGTTACACCAGGCGACCCCCACCCCTCCAAGGAGGAGGGCAACAAGGATCAACATAAGGGATCAACAAGATGCTCCTTGCCCCAAGGCACCAGCACCTTCCACAAACAAAGGGAAGGGTAAGCAAGTGTTGGAGGAGGAGGATGAGCTCTTCATCAAGTACTTCTCCTCCTCCTCTGACGACGAGGACCTCCCACGTAATGCAAACGCCTTAATTATTTTTTAGTTGAATGTACACATAAGTTATGTGATTATATTTTTCGATCATTAATATAGATCAAATTTGTACTACTCGTTCCTCTTTATATCCTCTGAAGAATTCTAACATGTTTGCTCCTGACTACAGCGATGTCGGAAGCGGATATTCTTCATTTTTACGCCTCAACACCTCCTTCGATGAAGAATGCTACTAAAAGGAAAGTTGCTCCTGGTGCCAGGTCGAGCAAAGAGCCTGCAGCCAAGCAGGCCACGAGAGACCCTTTTACCTCAACTTCTCTAGCTACACCAAGCCAGACTCCTCCCCATCAGACTTCTTCATCTGATCAAACGTAACCAACCAATAAGACTCCACGAGCCAGCCAGCCTCCTCCTGCTAGCACTTCTCCTACAACTTCAGTGGTTGACCACACTATTGTTGGTATTATATGATTGAATCAAATGTACGCAACGGAATATACGGACCCATTTTAATAAATATTAATACCATCCAGGATCATACACATATATAAATATTAAATCACAGACAAATAGATCAGGGATTACCTCTTGTAACCTATCAAGTGTCGTTGAGTCTTTTGTATAAATCAACGATCTCCCTATCCAGTGTTCTATGATCTCACACCCTGATCTTCCAGACCAATCCTCAAACACACAAGGACGTGTGTGGGCACGTAGAATTCAAAAGGATGATTTATGTGACTCCCTAGATGTACTCAACACATGAGATCTAGAGAGTTTTTTACAGAGAGAAGGTTTAGAGTAGTTTTCAAGTTTAGAGAAAACTATCGCTATAGAGACAGAGTCTGTATTCAAAAAAATAAGTCAAGCCCCTTCTAAAAGTTACGTAATATCAGACATATAAAGATATTAAATCTAATTAAAACTTCTTTATTTAATTAAATTATAATTCAAATTAAAAACTGATTTGATATTTTCATTTAATTATTTAGTTAAATAATTTTTAAAAGGAATAATTAAATAAATGAATAAACAAACTTATTTGAAATTCAAAATTCAAATCCTAGGCATAAAAATCCCTGATGCTAGGCACCACACACTGTACCGTACAGTATGTGTCGTCCAACCCTATTAGGGTTAACCTAATTTTCT
This sequence comes from Humulus lupulus, assembly GCF_963169125.1. NCBI lineage: Eukaryota > Viridiplantae > Streptophyta > Magnoliopsida > Rosales > Cannabaceae > Humulus > Humulus lupulus. Next base: position 175,296,481 of record NC_084802.1, on the reverse strand, counting down.
CATTTGTTTATTTAATCAAATTTTCAGACAAGATATTTGTCCCAACATAAATATCAGTTAATTCAAAATTAACTTTATCTTAAAATATAAGTTTTAAATTAAATAAATATCATATTAAAATAAGATATTTATCATTCTCTCTCTTTATATTAATCCAAACAATATTAATATTAATTTGAACCTATAGTTTTTCAAAATAAAACTATAAAGTTAAATAATTAATTAATTCACAATTAATCAATTACCCATAATTATTAAATAATTATTTCCTTGCCATATACAATTAATTCCTTTGCAATTTAGTCATTTCTTTTGACATCCTTACCCTTGACATTGTAGGACAGAGGTGTTCTGGGGACCATGGACCTATAATACGAAGCTCCAATAAACTAGATTAGTAATTAAACTCCTTATTCTAATAATCTTATTTATTAATTCCATGATTACTCCACTATAAGTATGGAATTGTGCTCTAAGTATTTATAGAATTATATTTACAGAGTTTTCTCTAGTAGTCCATTGATATAATCAATATATGTAGTTTTGTCCTCCATCATTGGTTCATTAATTAGAGCTAGTCAAAATTACCGTTTTACCCTTATAATTACCTCTTGATCCTTATGTACCATTAATTCATTATCGAATAATTAATCTATAATCTAATTATAGATTTGAGCTCAATAACTATTCAGTTCCAGAATCAACCCTTAAGGGAACCTGTACGCCCTGATTTTCCCACGGGCTGTTAGCGAGCTGAGATACGGCCTAATCATGTCTTCCACGTGGACATCCCCAAGACCGGAGCTGCCATCGAAAGATCCTACCTCCTTAGCTCGAGGTAACCTAAGGGTTCGCCAAGATTAGACTGAGTCTGGACTCTGAAAGCCACAGGTCGCGGGAAGCATCCAACTCGTGGTACGAGCTAGAGTTGGAGGTTGTGACCTTTTATAAAGTCAACCACGCAAGGTAAACGTGCATATATCAGACATCACGTGTCTGATATATCCCTGACTTCTCGGACATGCAGCATGAACGTGCGCATTCAGACGCCCACGACTGGGTTGGGCCGTGCGGCCCATTATCCCCCTTACCTATTGATTAGACCACACTTCATGTGTCAGGTTTTAGGAATTAATCATGAATGTCACAGAGTTGACATGATAGGTAAGAAGGTCACGGGATGACCTTCTTACCAACTCCCAGGTGCCCTCTCCTATAAGTATGGAGACCCTGGGAGTTGCAAGGGGTTGGATTGGATTGTGTAAGAAATACCTTGTAAAAGAATACCAAGCATATAGCAATAATATTGACTGGTGGAGTAGAAGGATTTTAACCTTTGAACCACCTAAAAACGTAATAGTGTCACCAGCCCATTTTTGAAAAGATCATTCATCTATTTCGGTTCAACATAAGCACTAATCCCTTCCTCTTATTTTCTTAATTACCTGTTGGCGAAGAACCGCGTCAACAGTTTGGTGCTTTCATTGAGCGCTAGTCAGATTGGTGCTGTCACAAACATCCACTATGGTGACTACTCGATCCAGACACGTTAACGAGACAGAACAGCATGATGGGCAGGAGGCTCATCATATCTCCATCTCCGGTGAACAAATTCCTGAGGTCCAGCAGCGGCCGGTGGGCCAAGATGACACTGGAAGTTCGGCGCCCCGGCCACCTAATCCAAACCCAGATTATTACACTGTGGTGGAGATGGAGAATGCTCAGCTGAGGAGCCAACTAGCAAAAGCTAATCAGCAGATTATGGAGGTGTTGGCCCGACTACCCCCTCTTACAACCGACGCTAACGTTAGAAAGAGGCAAGGCGAGACTCATATGTCCCGCCGGGGTAATCGGTTCAGGCCTAGCCGCTCGGACAGACCTCCGACAGCCAACTCTATTCCCTCATCGCACCGTCGAGAGGTAAACTTCGAAGAAATGCCTAGAGCCGAACAACAACAGTATAGTCGTTCGGTCTGAACTTCAAATCCCAGCTCCCAACCAGCCTCGAGCGCGCCCAGGAGAGCTTGAGGAAATTCCAGAAGGAGATCCGGGGAGGGCTCACAACACCAGCCCGTCTCCACCAGACGTCCTGTGACTCGTCCAGATCGCCAGGCGCGAGACCCGCAGGTTGGCAGGGCCGAAAGGCCCCCACCTAACTTGATCCGCCCTGACGGAACCAGGATTGCATCACCGTCCTCCAATAAGATATCCATCTCCTCCCCGGCCCATCTGAGATATTCCAGCCTACGGAGGTAGCAGGAGAAATCCGCCGTCCGCAGGACCTTCCCAACGTAGCAGGACGCCAAGAGTGAGCCCGGATCCTCACCCCCAAAGGCGGACTCCGAGCTTTTCTAACAGGAGCTACTGGACCGGTATTCGCCGGAGCGACCTTTCTGGCGGAGACCTGCATCAACATTTAAGCTCGGCACAAAGTCCTCAAACCACCCAGGGGGGCGACCTGCGAGATCGCCTTAACTCTCATCGAGGGGAACCAGTAGGAGGTGGCAGCCATGCTCGCTCAGGGGGAGACCTGTCCGAAGTACGTAACGGCGGGAATGCCCCGAATAACCTATCTCAAGATAGGAGGGGCAATAACCCACCAAACGTACACAGTGGATCTGAAGCTGTTGTGCAGCCCCGGAATAACCAAGGAAATCTGGACCAAACCCTCGAGCGCCTGGCTCAGATGGAGGAGCTAATGAGGAAGCTCCTGTCGGAGAAAGAGAAAGACGAGTATGACTCGAGGGACGAGCTGGAACTTTTAGCTCCCAGCATAGCAGCAACGGCATACCCACCCGGTTTCCGTATGCCGCACCTATCCATATTCAATGGAGATGGAGACCTGTCGGATCACCTGGGGATGTTCAACACCCTGATGATGGTCCACAACATTGGCCCTGAGCTGAGATGTCTGATATTTCCCTCCACACTGACTGGACCAGCCAGGCAGTGGTTCAAACAGAGCAAAAGACAATCAATCAGCTCCTGGAAGACTTTCTCTGCTAACTTCAAAAGGGCATTCCGAGCCTCCTAGGCTGCCCGCGTGAAGGCCGATTCTCTGGCTAACGTGAGGCAGCAGCCCGACGAACCTCTGAAGGCTTACCTGAGCAGGTTCTCGAATGTCGCTGCTCGGGCCAGAGACACGGATGACAGCTCCAAGCTAATGGCCTTGAGAACTGGAATCCTCGTCGTAGGGGGACTCTGGAAAGAAATAAAAATGAAAGGAGTTAGCTCAGTGAACGAGTTCCTAAATAGGGCCCAGGTATGGATCAACTAGGAGGAAGCCGAAGCCTCAGCTGCGGGAACAAGCCAGGTCCCTGAGCAGCCCGCTGGAGTGGGAACGGAGGTCGTGACAGCAACCCAGAACGTTACACAGAATAACCAGTTGAATGGAAGCAAAAGAAAGGGGAACGGTGAGGGCAACCAGCACGACCCAAAGAAGAATAAGTCCGTAGACAAATTTAAGCTGGTCTACGCGACCTACGCAGAGCTCACCTACTCTAGGGAGAACATCTTTCTGGCGAATTCTGCTCGCCTCCCCTGGAAGAAGCCGGAGCCATTGAAGCACCAGAAGGGGAAGAGAGACACCTCCAAGTTTTGCCGTTTTCACAACGACGTCGACCACAATACTGATGATTGTAGGCATTTGAAGGATGAGATCGAAACTCTCATTAGAGCCGGCCCCTTGGCTCATTACGCACGGAACAGGGTTCCCGCAAGTCGACCTGCTCCAGAAGTCCCGGTCAATCAGCCCTGTAACGACCCAAATTTGCTAATAAGGCTTAAGGGCCTTGATTAGCGTGCCAGGAGGGCATGATGGGAATTATGTGTGATTTTTATGAATTAAATGCATGATTATGATTTAAAGCATGTTATATGACTATTTGTTGATCTGAGATGCATGACTATGTATATTAGTATGCATGTAGGCCCGGATCGTGTTAGGAGGGCATAACTGTAATTTTGGCCATGTTGGGCATAACTGTGTTGGTATGTGATAATTGTATTCCGTGAATTGTACCACGTGTGTGTGGTTTTATTATTGTGATGCACGTGCCGAGACGGTCCTAGAGAGCTAGTTAACTTAGATGTCACAACGGGATTTTGTACCCGGCTCGGGAGGAGCCTAGGGGTACCTCGGGAATTTTATGGTTAAGTTGAGATTTAGCGGGTAATGGTTATTGGAGATTTAGTAACCTAGGTAACCATTAGTTACTGCTGAGAGTAACAAGTTTTAGAAAGAAAATGGTAGAAATGAAATGAAAGTGTAAAGACTTAAGTGCCCTTGGAGGTTTAGCTAAGGAGGATTAGTAGGAAGGGGTAATTTGGTCTTTTGGCTGGGGATTATGAAAATTCTCAGCTGGGTATATGGGGTTCGGTTTGGGCATTGGTTTTATGAGGCATTGATAGAGTTTGAAGAGAAGAGAAAAGAGAGGAAAAAGCTAGGGCAAGCAAGAAGAAGAAGAAGAAGAAAAGGAGAAGTGGGAGTCTAGGATGAGATCAAGGACTTTGTGTGGGTTCTCCATTGGAGGTAAGTGTTTTATACATATTTAAGTTTGGGTTTTGGTTTTGATTTGAGGAAATTAAATGCCTAAGCTAAGCTTTGTTGGGTTTTGGGATAGTTGCTGAATTTTAAGATCAATGGGTGTGAATCTTGGGTATATTGATGTTTTGAGCTTGAATCTTGAGTTATGGGTTGTTATATGGTCTATTTGATGTTTGAAATTGGTTTTGGGGTTTGGGTATTGGTTTGGTGTGATTTGGAAGGTTTTAGCTCGGAGAAAACGCAGGAGAAAACCCAGAATTCTGGGTCTGCGAAGGCGTGCCGCGACACAGGTTTTTCGTGCCGCGGCGAGGGAGCCTCTGGCTGTTGGGTGCCGCGGCACAAGGATGTGGTGCCGCGGCACAAGGCTAAATTCAGGGCATCATTTTTAGGCAATTTTAGGCCTTTGCTCCGGGGGTTCGGGGGATGTCTCCGGGGTGTTGTTTTAAGGTTTTAGAGGTTCCGAGAGTGCGGGATTGGTCCCGGGAAGTGGTTTTGGGTTGATTAGTATTGAGGGATGTTTCTTGTGTGTTGTGACTAGGTTGTTGGTGAGGCTCATGCTTGAGGACCGTGCTCGTGGCTTTAGTGCATCAGGAGTCTCGGAATTCAGGTAAGAAAACTATAACACCCAAGGTTAGGGCATGGCCCCAGATTGTATTATGTGCAAATGTTTAAACTTAAATGAATCATGATGTGTGTGAATGATTATTTCAAATGTACTATATGTGTGATTATGATGAAATGAACGACAAGGGCCAAGTACGGCGTAAGCCGGGGCGGCCGTGGGCCGAGTACGGCGTAAGCCGGGGCGGCCGTGGGCCGAAAGTAACACCTAGCACATGGGATGCTATATTCAGGGTGGGACCCAAGGGATACATGAGTTATCCTCGCGGTGAGAACCGATACCCCAGGCTTCGGTAAGGCTCTGGGGCGGCTTGGCCGTGTTTGCTTAGTCTAATGATTGACTTGTTTATTGTGGATTATCTGTTATGATAAACTGTATACATTGCATATGTTATGTCGTGCATGAGTTTTCTTGCTGGGCTTCGGCTCACGGGTGCTCTGTGTTGCAGGTAAGGGCAATGACTGAGTCAACCAACCATGAGTACGGAGAGCGTGAAGCGACGTGTACATGTTTGGCCTGCCCGACTGCTTTGGTTGGGGGTTTATTCAAAAATGGCTGTAATAATCTATAATTTTATAATTTCTCAAACTGTAACCTTATTTCAAGATGTAATTAGTTTTCAAACCTTATTTTGGGATCCCAACTGTTTAATAATAGAAGTTTTGATGAAAGGATGCATTTTCAAAGATTACAGCCTTAACTTTTAATTAGTCACACTTTTGTTTCAAAAACCTCGGTTAGCGAGTTCATTGCACACTGTTTTGTCTTAAAAACTCACTTAGTAACGGCTCTAAGGAAGTAGGGCGTTACAAGCCCGGGCCTCGAATAGATCAAGACGTCCCTCCTCCCGTGATAGGAGGAGAGATATCCACAATATCTGGCGGACCGCATTTAGCTGGCGCAAGTAGGGGCGCCCAGAAGAGGTACGCAAACGAACTCAAGGCGCATAATGGAGTAGAGTTCGTCCCGGAGCAGCGTCTGCCAAAGCAGCAGCGATTGGAGAGGCAACCGATCATTTTTACGAAAGAAGATGCGGGCCATGTCCAGCTCCCTCATAACGACCCTCTGGTTGTAGCAGTTCAGCTCGCTAATCGGAAGGCCAGGAGAGTGCTTATCGATAATGGGAGCTCGGTAAACCTCCTATTCCGGTCCACACTGGAGAAGATGGGTTTGATTGTCGCTGAACTGAAGGAGACCTCCATGATGCTGTATGGTCTTTCGGGAGAAGGATCAGCAGCCATAGGGACAATCAAGCTGGTGATCACCCTAGGAGAAGGACCTCGGACAGTCTCCAAACTCCTTGAGTTCGTGGTCATCGACTGCCCCACTTCGTACAACGCAATTTTGGGCCGACCCACACTCATAGATTTTGAGGCCATCACTTCCGTTCGCCACCTCGCGATGAAATTCCCTACTTCCACGGGAATATGCACCTCGCGATGAAACCCGGGCAGCTCGTAATGGCCATCCAAAACGGAGGAGAGGAATCTCAGGAACCTTTAGCTGATCCTGAGATTGAAAAACCTCAGAGCGTCGTAAGGGAAAATATCGTCTTAAGTGAGGATATTGACCCCCGAGTAGGCGAGGACAGGTCCGAGCTCCAGGATATTGAAGAGCTCGAGGAGGTAAACATCGATCCCCAGAACCCTTCACGCGGTCAAGCTCGGGAAAAACCTCTGTAACAAGAGGAAAGCGGAGCTGATCAGATTTCTACAGGATAACCTCGATGTGTTTGCGTGGTCGCACGAGGACATGGTGGGAATTAGCCCAAGTGTCATCATGCACACCCTTCATTTGGATAAAAGCGTTCCTACAAATTCCCAGAAGCAAAGGCGCCAAGGAACAACCCGGGCTGAGGCCTTAGAGGAAGAAGTAGCCCGGCTCAAGAAATGCGACTTTATCCGTGAAGCCAAGTTTCCGATTTGGGTCGCCAACCCCGTGCTGGTTCCGAAGCCCAACGGGAAGTGGCAGACCTGCATCGATTTCTCCAACCTGAATAAAGCTTTCCCCAAAGATTTTTTTCCCTTGCCAAGGATTGACCAATTGGTGGATGCCACGGCGGGCCACGAGCTCATGTCCTTTATGGACGCGTACTCAGGTTACAATCAGATTGCCATGAATCCGGCAGACCAGGAACACACCAGCTTCATGACCCCGACTAACGTCTATTGTTACAAGGTCATACCTTTCGGGATGAAGAACGTTGGTGCTACATACTAGAGGTTAGTAAGTAGAATGTTCGCAAACCAGATCGGGAAGAACATGGAAGTGTACGTTGATGACATGCTAGTCAAGTCAAAAACTGCCGATAACCATGTTTCCGACCTTGAAGAATGCTTCAAGATACTACGAGAGTATGGCATGAGGCTTAATCCACAGAAGAACACTTTTGGAGTCACGTTAGGAAAATTCCTGGGTTTCATCATCAATACCCGAGGAATCGAGGCAAACCCCGACAAGATCAGATCATTGCTCGAACTTCCCTCACCCAGGTCGTGCAAAGACCTCCATGGCCTAACAGGATGGGTGGCATCCCTAAATTGGTTTATTTCAAAATCCACCGAAAAGTGCTTGCCATTCTACAACCTGCTCTGAGGAAATAAGAAGTTCGAGTGGACCGAAGAGTGCGAAGGTGCTTTCCTCGAGCTGAAGGCACATCTGGCCGAGCCACCCGTATTATCCAAACCAAATGCAGGAGAGCCTCTTTTTCTCTACCTAGCTGTCACAGAGGATGCAGCTAGTGCCGTATTAGTCCAAGAAGAAGACCGGGTTCAGAGACCAGTCTACTATATCAGCAAGAGACCTCTCGGAGTTGAATCCCGATACCCTTTGATGGAAAAATTGGCGTTTTACCTTATCATGGCCTCCCGAAATCTCAGGCCGTACTTCCAGTCCCACTTAATACACGTCATGACCAATCAGCCTTTAAGGCAGGTTTTGCAGAAACCTGAAGCATTGGGACGTCTGTTAAAGTGGGTTGTCGAGCTCAGTCAGTTCGAGATTCTGTACACCCCGCGAACTACTATAAAAAGTCAGGCCCTGGCCGATTTTGTGGCAGACTGCACAGGGTTCCGGGAGGATCCTGCAGAAGACTTACCTCAGGTCACCTCGGCCCAGGCGTCGTGGATGGCTCATCCAACGAGAACGGCTCCGGGGCTGGAATCATTTTGATGTCCCCTGAGGGACATAGATTCCAGTCGGCGCTGAGATTCGAATTCAAGGCCTCCAACAACGAGGCCGAATACGAAGCTTTACTGGCCGGGTTAAGGATAGCCTTGGAGCTGAAGGCGAGCTCCGTCCATTGCTTCAGTGACTCCCAGCTCGTGGTGAACCAGGTCTTGGGCGAATATCAAGCATGAGGACCCAAGATGGCTGCCTACCTAGCAAAGGTAAAAGTTGAGCTGTCCATGTTTGGGCGAGGCTCAATTGAGCAGATACCTCGGGAGCAGAACACTAATGCAGACGCTCTTGCCAAGCTCGCCACCTTAGGGGAGACGGAGGCTTTGGGGTTAGTGCCGGTAGAATTCTTGGAGAAACCAAGTATAGAAGAATTCAGGGCGGAGGTCGAGATGATCGACGCCAGGGCGACTTGGATGACCCCCATCCTTGAGTATCTCACCGAGGGGAAGCTACCTCAACGGCGTAATGATGCGCGGCGAATACTATATCAAGCTCCTAGGTATACGATAGTAGACGGGGTGCTGTATCAACGTGGGCACTCCCTACCTCTCGTACGATGTGTTCTTCCAGGCGAAGCAAAGGCCATCCTGCAGGAAGAGCATGAGGGCTTTTGTGGAGATCACACTGGAGGGCAAAGCTTGGCCCTAAAGGTCTTAAGGCAAGGATATTACTGGCCCACTCTGTCCAAGGACTCGATCTCGTATGTCAAGAAGTGCGACAAGTGCCAGCGGTTCGCCACAGTTGCCCGAGCTCCCCCAGTCGAGCTAAAGATGATCTCTTCCCCATTGCCGTTTGCAGTTCGGGGGATCGACTTGGTTGGCGCCCTCCCTACTGGAAAAGGTGGGGTCCGCTAAGCCATGGTGGCCATCGACTACTTTACGAAGTGAGCTGAGGCAGAACCTTTGGCAACGATATCCTCCAAAAAATTCCTCGACTTCGTGGTTAAGAGCATTATCTGCTGATTCGGGCTGCCCAAGAAAATCATTTCCGACAATGGGACTCAGATGGACAGCGACCTATTCACCGAATTTTACGAAAGGTACAGAATTGTGAAAAGTTTCTCCTCCGTGGCCTATCCTCAGGCGAATGGCCAGGTCGAGGCTGTCAACAAGACGTTAAAGGCGAGCCTTAAGAAGAGACTAGACAAAGCCAAGGGGGTCTGGCCAGAACAGCTCCCCCAAGTTCTATGGGCATACCGGACCTCGCATCGGACTCCTACGGGTCATACTCCTTTCTCCCTAACCTTTGGGAGTGGCAGTCCTCCCTGTGGAGATTAAGGTACTTTTGCATAGAGTCCAGGCATATGACCAGGATTGCAACCACGAGCTACTTAGCGCTTCCCTTGACTTGGTTGATGAAAGATGAGAAGATTCGCAACTCCAGCTCGCACATTTCCAGCAAAAAATCACTCGTTATTTCAACTCAAAAGTCAAAAAACGCGCCTTTAGCATTGGAGACCTGGTCCTCAGGAGGGTTTTCTTAGCCGGTAAGGATCCCAAAGATGGAGTATTGGGACCAAACTGGGAAGGGCCATATCAAGTCATCGAGGTCATTAAAGAGGGAACTTACAAATTAGCTCGGCTCGATGGAGGGGCAGTCCCACGGACTTGGAATGCCATCCATTTGAAAAGATATTATCAATGACCCCTTGTAAGGCCTAAAAGGCCATTTTTTATGTATTAAGCAATGAGAATTAACTTTTCGTTTATGATTGTACGTGTTTACAGGTGTAATCTAAATCAACCACGAAAGACCCTTTCCTAGTTACTTGGGGGGCATATGGTGCCTGGATATAACCAGGTCATCTTAAAGACTTAGAAGTTAATACAAATCGATTGATCATTGTTTTTCTTAAAAAACGCGAGATATTGATAAAGGATTAACACGGACTAAGTTCTATCCTGGATTTAACCAGGTCGCCTTAAAGACTTAGAAGTTAATTCAAATCGATTGATCATTGTTTTTCTTAAAAAACGCGAGATGTTGATAAAGGATTGACGCCAACTAAGTCCTATCCTGGATTAAACCAGGTTGCCTTAAAACTTAGAAGTTAACTTGAATCGATTGATCGTTGTTTTTTTTAAAGAGCACGAGATATTGATAAAAGTTAACGCGAACTAAGTTTTCAAACTAAGTTCTTGGATATAACCAGGTCATAAAACTTAGAGGTTAATTTAAATCGATTGATCGTTGTTTTTCTTAAAGAGCACGAGATATTGGTAAAAATTAACACGAACTAAGTTTTCAAATTAAGTTCGTGGACATAACCAGGTCATAAAACTTAGAAGTTAATTTAAATCGATTGATCGTTGTTTTCCTTAGAGAGCACGAGATATTGATAAAAATTAACGCGAACTAAGTTTTCAAACTAAGTTCCTGGACATAACCAGGTAATAAAACTTAGAAGTTAATTTAAATTGATTGATCATTGTTTTTCTTTAAAAGCACGAGATATTGATAAAAATTAACACGAACTAAGTTTTTTAAAAATAGTAACTAAAATGCGTAAAGGCAAAAGGAAATAAATCGATTAAAAATAAAATTGATAGTTAGATGTCTCGAGGTGAAAAACCTCATGCAAGGATACAACAAAAGAAAAAAAAGGGGGTGAATGATAATAAAAGAATGGGAGCAAAATGGAAAGGCCCTAGGCTCCACCAGTCGGCCTCGTGGAGGTCACCATCTCGCCCTCCTGTTCGGCTACGACGAAGGCTTCCCCGGTCTCAGAAGGTGCTTCCTTCTGGAGGTGAGCTTTAAACCCCTCCAGTAAGGACTCCCAGATGTCCACTCCCAAGAAGGAGAAATCATCGTCAGAGTTGTAGACCCAGTAGTGGTAAAGCATGTCCTCCATGGCGGTGATGGAGGCTGCCTTCTCGACTTCCAGGGCGGCCTTGGCCTCCTCGGCCCCAGCCTTCGCAGTGTCTAGCTCTGCCCGCGCACCGGTGAGGGCGGCTTTGGTAGCCTCGACCTCTTGAAGCTTGGGACGAGCTTCCTCCAGCTCGGCCTGCACGGCCGCCAGGGCATCCTTGGCTTCTTTTTCTTTCTGTTGGGCTGTCTGCAAGGAAGTTTGATGGGTGGCCACAACCGCCTGGTGCTCAACCCTCATATCCTCGAGCTGGGCCTTGGCCCTAGCTATGCTCCGGTGAAGGGCCAGGACGCTCTGCGAGAATAAATAGGCAACTGCCTTAGAAAAAAAAATAGAGGAAAAACAGGGCAAAGCATGATAGTCAAAAATAAAGATAAAGTGAGCTTACCGTTAGGGCCATGCCCAAACACGATTCCAATATGCCCACCGGGCTCCTGGTATCGATGGCCCCCAGCTCCCTCTCATTGAAGCGGTAGAAGTGGCTGACGGCGTAGCTCGGCGTCTCATACACCGTCCCCCGAAAAACATATAGAATCCTCTCCAGGTCCTGGGGGTCAACCGGGAGGCGCAATCGCCGAAGCCCCGGGCTCCGCCCCTGTGTCCTGGATGAAAGCCAGAACTCGCAGAGGGGGTGGAGGCATGCTCCCCCCTGTAGCAGTAGGTGTAGTTTCCTCGACCTGAGCAGCTGGGGGCTGCTCCTTCCCCTTTGCAGGGGACTTCATTGGGGTCCCAGCAGCTTTCTCCGCCACCCAGTACTTCTTCATTTTGGGCCCAGAAGCCCCAGCTGAGGAGTTCCCTCCGGTGAACATAGTTCGCAGGTTTTGTCCCCCGGGCTGAGACATCTCTTCTGGCAAAACAAAAACAAAATTAATATGTATATACTAAGAGGAATCCTACCCCCCGAGCTAGAAGAGGAATCTATGGTCACAACCATCGGCCCCGGAGCTTCTGCGGGGGAATCAAAGACAATTATTTCTCGAGCTGGCGCGGGTTCTGGATCTGAGGCTAACTCAGGACTAGACTCTTCTACGTATTGCCTAAGACCCGGAGCTACAACACCCTCCTGGAGTGATGGTCCCATACTACTCGAATAGGACCGACCTAAAGGCTATGGTGTTGTCTACAACTATGGTACCCCTAGGGCGGCTACTTTTGTAGTCCAGCACGAGCTGGTCGACGCAATGAAGCAGGGTTTCGTCAAAGTCCGGGTCACTTCGATGGCGTTGGACGAGCTGTCTGAGATTGAACCTAGCTTGCCGGGGGTCTGCAGTGGCCCTATCTATGTTCCTAAACATATATGGGTTACCTTGGCCAGAGGGGCCTGCAGCTGCTCCAGACCGGATCCTGTCCTCGTCCGTTCGTTGGGCTTCCTCCAGCGCCTGCTTCCTCCTCACGAGGGGCACCTCGTCCTCCTCATCTTCATCCCCCGCGGCCTCCTCCTCGGGGATGGCCCTCATCTCGCGAGCTGGGGGAGGCACCCAGGGTCTCCTCAGATTCAAAGTCTGGCCTGGGGAGATCAGCTTGCAGGCTATCATCGTCTCGTCTGTCACGAGCTGGCGATAATCCTTCTCACTGGGGGGCAAGCCCGCCAGTGTCTCATACTGGCTCCCGAGGATCACCGACTTCTCAGTCCTCGTGAAGATAGCTGCAGAATTATTCTAAGTCAGAAATGGATACAGGAGGAGCTAACTGATGCTTAACTTACGAGCTAAGGTTGAAGGGCACTTACGAGGACGATTGAAGTAGTGCAGCTCACAGTTTCGAAACCCCGTCGACATAAAGAATTGGTCTTTGAAGTCGTTGGGGTGGCTGGGCAGCTCGATGACCGAAGCCGTGTTGGGGAACCGGGTCAAGTAATAGAACCTGTCACCTCACCCCCGCTGTTCCGGGCTGGCCTTGAGGCAGAAGAAATACAGAATGTCTGCAGGAGTGGGGACCTCCCACTCATGTTTCAAGAACAGGTATCTTAAGCCTGCCAACAAACGGTAAGAGTTGGGGGGGAGCTGGAATGGGGCCAACCTCACGTAGTTGAGGAAATCGGCAAAGTACTGGTCCAGCGGGAGGAAGGCCCCCGCCTTGAAATGTTCATCGCTCCAGGCCGAGAATGCCTCATCAAGCGGCGCGTAGTTCCGCTCGCCTTCTAAGGGAGGTCGGGCAATCACGGTTCCTCTCCCCAACTCGATGTTATGGGAGAGGAATATTTTGTTTACCCTCGCCTGGTTAGTGATCTTCGAGACGATCTTCTCCGCCTCGAAGAACGCGTCGGGGGCCACCTCGAGCTCCCGTTCCACTGCTGGCCCGAAGTTGGGAATCGGGGATTCAGCATCACCTCCCTTCCCTTATTTTGTTGGGAGGACGAGCTGCCTACGGAATTCTTGGGAGCGTTCTTCTTGGGTCCCATCTGGTCGCCTAGCGAACAAAAAGAAGAAACTTTAGAAAAAGGCGACCAAAAAATGGAGAAGAATCCGAGTGTGTTTCCTTGGCACGAGCTGAGGTAAGCCCAGCCCGTGGAGAGTGAGACCACGTGGTTCTATGAACACGCGCCTGTGCTCCCAACAGATCCCCGATTACTCAGAATTCGTGTGTCAGGAGGGTCAGGATAGAATTTTCCTTGGAAGGAAAGTTTCAGCAGGCAAGAAAGGCAAAACCGCCTGTGAAGCGTGTCCCCTAAGCTACCCAGTTTTCCACCCAAAATACTGGGTATTTTAAACAAGCATACCTAAAATCCTACCCAGAAAATTTCCCCAGAAAACGCACCAATGCTCCTAAATGGTTTTCTACTGCAAATGATACCCTAACCTAAAAGGCTTTCACCCTTCATGCCCAAAAACAACCAAGAAAACCTTGCATGCAGCTACAGTAAATATTTACCTAAGCTACAGTGAAAAATAATTTCAAAACATGCACAGTCAGGAGACTTACAGAGTGTTCTGGTTGAGAACAGGATGAAGGGGTCATCTGGGTTGGGGCTTCACCGGGGTGGTTGATTCCAAAGCTTCAAGGGAACCCTTGCGCCTGAACTTCTTGAGTGCTGGGAATGGCAACCGGAAAAAAGAGGGTTTTTCTTTTGAAAATGAAGAGAGAAGAAGAAGAAAATTTCTGAAAAATTTCAAATGAACAGGTGGCCCATGCGTAAGGTGGCCACCCCTTTTATATACTTGAAAGGCCACGTGAGGAGGGCCGTTGGATTGCCCTGATGTGGGATCCAAGGTTCTCCACTCGAAAGACGAAACGACGGCTGAGTATAGGCTAGGCCATTTAATGCGGTTCTCAGAAGACGTACCGTCACCAGCCATGATGTTCCACGTATTCAGCGCCTGCATGAAATGTGGAATATGAAGAGTTCATGGGGAGGCCTAAAAGCCCCTCCTGTGGCCCTATGCGACGTCGTATACCACGAGCAGCGGCTTGGGGGGCAAATGTGCACCCTGATTTTCCCACGGGCTGTTAGCGAGTTAAGATACGACCTAATCATGTCTACCACGTGGACATCCCCAAGACCGGAGCTGCCATCGAAAGATCCTACGTCCTTAGCTCGAGGTAACCTAAGGGTTCGCCAAGATTAGACTGAGTCTGGACTCTGAAAGCCACAGGTCGAGGGAAGCATCCAGCTCATGGTAGGAGCTAGAGTTGGAGGCTATGACCTTTTATAAAGTCAACCACGCAAGGTAAACGTGCATATATCAGACATCATGTGTCTGATATATCCCTGACTTCTCGTACACGCAGCATGAACGTGCGCATTCAGACGCCCACGACTGGGTTGGGCCGTGCGGCCCATTATCCCCCTTACCATTGATTAGACCACACTTCATGTGTCAGGTTTTAGGAATTAATCATGAATGTCACAGAGTTGACATGATAGGTAAGAAGGTCACGGGATGACCTTCTTACCAACTCCCAGGTGCCCTCTCCTATAAATATGGAGACCCTGGGAGTTGCAAGGGGTTGTATTGGATTGTGTAAGAAATACCTTGTAAAAGAATACCAAGCATATAGCAATAATATTGACTGGTGGAGTATAAGGATTTTAACCTTTGAACCACCTAAAAATGTAATAGTGTCACCAGCCCATTTTTAAGAAGATCATTCATCTATTTCGGTCCAACATAAGCACTAATCCCTTTTACTTATTTTCTTAATTACCTGTTGGCGAAGAACCGTGTCAACAGAACCGATATTCGATCAGTTAAGAAAGCATGGATTCCATTATTCTAATTCATGTTCCCAGCCATCCATGATATTGAATCTTCAAAAGAAAAGTTATTAGCCTCATTATTTTAAGAGACATTAACAAGGGAATTAAATGATCCAATAAACATAAACAGTAGTTCATGAATACCAAGGATTTAGACTGATCTACAAATGATCATCTATTACGATAATAATTAAATATTTACATCAAACGACAAGTTTATAAAGATAATTAATTCTCATCGGTCCTGTAATATATAATCTCTATTATATACAACACATTTACTAAGATGTCTATCCACATCAGTAAGTCGAATCTAGATTACTTGCATCTCATATGCTTAGCAAGCCGTACTAGTAACCATTCATTAAAGATTCCTTACTTTAATATGTTATTCACTATCTTAATTCTCTCGGACTAATACAAGATCATATTCTCATGAATGAGTGGGTAATTTTCTTGATATTATTATATAATTAATTCAAACAATAATTATAACATTCAAATATAATAAAATTTTACTTTTATTTAAAACCAATAAAATGTCATTACATGCTTTTAGGGCATTAATCCTTACAACCACCCCTTGAAAAATAGTTGAAAGTCTCAAGTCCTCGGTCGAGGCCATATTCTCGCAGACCCAGAAGCTCGCCCAACACTGCCTAAGTTCTGAGGCCTTTGCCACCCTTGAGCGAGTGTCTGTCGATCAAGCCATTGGTCGGGCAATGTCAGAAATCTTGTCGATAAGCATTTTCATGGTATGATGACATTGGCTCATACCCGTTCTCGAGCACTAAAGGGTGCTAACTCGCTCACAAGGTCACGGGCTACTGTAAAGCTGTTCAAAGAGTCCAACACAATCTACTATAAGCTTGGAAAAGAATTTGAGGAGGAGCTCGAGGAGGATTTCAAGGAAAAGATTACCGAGATTGAGCGTAAGAGCTAGGTGATCCAGGCAGTCCAAGATAAGGAGGCAAAGAAGGCATCCCTGATCGAGTTGCTAGCCCAGGAGAATGAGAAACATTCTTCAGACCTATCTAGGTTGAAGAATGTTTCTTTTAATTTTTTTTTCATGTTTTTGAAAAACAACAAGGAAGCAAACTTCGAATATCTGCCTACAACCCTCTCGGACAAATAAATTTCCAAGTGCGTTACTCATGAGGAGGAGGAGTTTGCTGCCTCCTCTTCCCCAGAGATCTCTGGTCCAAAGATTTCCCTAAACCCTGATGGTGAGTAATGGCTCGAGTAGACCGAGGATGAGGTGGCTGGTCAATGAGGCGCGAGTTTCCGTTATCTTTATTTTGCTTTTTTTAATATATAAGCTAGGCACCCGGGCCTTAAGGTTCAAGGTGTAAAAACTATGGTTGTCCGACCAGCTTATAATCTCAGTTAGTATTGTAATATTTTACTTTGCTTTACATAAAATATGTTGCATGTTATTTTAACTTGATATAACAATTAATTGCTATATGGGTTTTCAAACTTCCCTACTCCTGTGAACTAACAAAGTGCTTAGTTTATATGTTCTTTTTTAACAAAGCACAACACTTTATAAATATTGAAAAAATTCTAAGTACTACTCTGTTGTGCTTTTTAATCTTTTGCTTATGTGCCATTATGTATACCCTATATGCCCCCCAAGTGATCGAGGAGGTAAGTCATTGTCACTTGCCAAATGACCAAGCCTATTCAAGCTAATACTGCTATTCGAAATTATATCATAAAGTAGTATACTTGTTCTTAGGAATAAAACCACACATGTTAAGCAATACTTGTTAAATAACAAAAGTCGGAAATGTAAGTGTGTTAAGCACGCTCCCTTGTAAATATCTCGTAATAGAATGGAAAAAAGTGTGTCTATTGAATTAAAAAATTCGTAGGAGCAAGGAATGTTTTGAATGAAAACATTAGGAATTTAATTTTTTTAGATAATTGGTCGTTTTGAAGGGGAAAAACGTCCATTACCACTAGATCATAGCAAAAAGTCTAGGAAATAATTGGTCATTAAAAAAAAATGGGCAAAACATGCCTTACAACAAAAATAACAAAAATACATTGATCATGAGAAAATTGGCAAAACATTATTTACAACCAAGAAATAAAGTATCTTGAACTACACTAATCATAAAAAATGGGCAAAACATGCCTTGCGACTAGTGTTATAGACAATATTTTCTTAGATGTTCGTCGTTCCAGTATCTTTCATTACAAAAGGCAAGGGCAAAGAAGTTCCCCACTCCAACTACAATGGTAATTGTTCCCACTACCATACAGATGAGTATAGTAAGAGGAACTGTAAAAGGACCTCGAGGAGTTAAAGAAGAAAAAAGAAAGTAAATCTGATTTATTGGAGACTAAGGCTTGTTATTGGAAAATTATTGTTTTACTAGGATAGTTGATTCTGGAGCCTCTAATCATGTTTGTTATAGTTTGAAAATGCTCAGCTCTTGGAGAGATCTCAAAGAAGGGGAGTTCACATTGAGAGTGGGGATAGGGGCTTTTGTTTCAGCCAGAGTAGTGGGAGAAGCGAAAATTTATTTTACTGAAACTAAATTGTTATTTATAAAAGACATATTTTATTCCTAATTTTAATAGGAATTTAATTTTTGTTTCAAAATATTTAGAATAATGCTATTCTATTTATTTAAGTAATAATTATGTTATTATTTCAAGAAATGGTTCGCATGTTTGTCACAGAAATCTAGAGGAAGGTCTATATGTGATAAGATCTAAAATGTCTTCACTACTCAATACTGAAATGTTCAAATCTGAACAACCAAAGCCAAAACGACAAAGAGTACCTCAAGACGATACGTATCTTTGGCACCTAAGACTAGGTCATATTAACTTAGATAGGATTCAAAGACTAGTTATGGATGGGCCTCTAAGTGAGTTAAAGGTCAAAACTCTACCGGTTTGTGAATCTTGTTCAGAAGGAAAAATGACTGAAAGACTCTTCTACTGTATAGGTGTTAGAGCCAAAGAACCTCTCGAGTTAATTCACACAGATGTTTGCGATCCAATGAATGTACAAGCTCGAGGTGGTTATGAGTATTATGTCACCTTCATTGATGACTACTAAAGATACGGTTACGTATACTTGATGAAAAAGAAATCGAAAACCTTTGAAAAGTTCAAAGAATTCTAAGCCGAAGTTAAAAATCAGTTAGGAAAAACCCTTAAAATGCTACGATCAGATCGAGGTAGGGAATACCTTGACAAGGAATTCGAAGATTTCTTGATAATGCATGGAATTGTTTCACAACTCACTGCACTAGGCACTGCGCAACAAAACAGTGTTGCAGAAAGGATGAGTACGACTTTGCTGGACATAATGAGATCAATGTTCAGTTACTCATCATTGCCCATATCTTTTTGGGGATACGCCTTACAAACAGCTGCATACATCTTAAACCTAGTTACATGACAGGTCTCAAACCTAGTCTGAGGCATGTGCGTATATGAGGATGTACAACACATGTGCTAAAAGTAAGACCGAGATGTTGGAACCAAGATCTAAATTATGTTTATTTGTTGGATATCCCAGAGGCACTAGAGGAGGTTACTTCTATATTCTGATTGAAAAGAAAATATGTGTATCGACAATTGCTACTTTTCTGGAAGAAGACTATATGTGGGACTTCAAACCTCGAAGTAAGGTTGTACTCGGGGAGTTACTTGGTGATAAAATCACACCAAAATATACTTTAGAAGTTGGAACAGAATAGACCACAATTCCAAACTAGGATACTGAAGTAGTCTGTCGTAGTGGGAGGGTTGTAAGACAATTGATTTGTTACACTGGATTCGGAGAAGCACAAGTTGCAATATCTGATGACAATGTTGATGACCCGTTGACTTATAGTCGAGCAATGAATGATCCTGATATGGAGAATGGCTTGATGTTTTGAAACTTGAGATGGAGTCGATGTACTCCAACTCAATCTAGGAACTTATAGATCCACCTCATGATAAAAAAAACCATTAGGTGCAAATGGATATACAAGAGAAAGAGAGGAGTTTATGGGAAAGTAGAGAGTTTCAAAGTCAGGCTAGTAGCCAAGGGATACACATAGAAAGAAGGTGTGCATTATGAAGAAACATTTTCCCCTGTGGTCATGCTAAAATCCATCCAGATCCTTTTATCCATTTCCATTCATTTTGACTATGAAATTTTGCAAATGGACGTCAAAACGCCTTTTCTAAATGGCCACCTTGATGAAAGTATCTTTATGGTACAATAAGACGGTTTCATAGAATAAGGAAAATATCAAAAGGTTTGGAAACTCCAAAGGTCCATTTGACCAAGCTGTTAAATCATATGGTTTCGATCAAAATATTGATGAGCCTTTTGTATACAAGAAAATCGACAAGGACAAAGCAGTCTTTCTAGTTTTATACATAGATGATATATTACCCATTGGGAATGATGTGAATAAATTATCTGATGTAAAATTCTGGCTAGCTAACCAATTCCAAATGAAGTATTTGGCAGGGGCAAACTACGTTCTTGGGATATGATTAATTCGGACCACAAGAAAAAGTTGTTTGCTCTGTCTCAAGCATCTTATATATAGAAAATACTTGTGAACTATGCAATGCTGAAATCCAAGAAGGGAAACCTCCCATCTCGTCATGGTGTTCAACTCTCCAAGAACCAATGTCCTAAGACACCCAAAGAGGAAGAGGAAATGAGATGGATACCCTATCCCTCCGCTATAGGAAGCTTAATGTATGCAATGTTATGTACCCGACCTGGCATTTGCTATGTTGTGGGTATAATCATTTTGACTATCAAACAAGCTTGCATTGTCGACTCCACCAAGGAAGCAGAATATATTGCTGCAAGCGAAGCGGCAAAGGAGGTTGTATGGCCTAGGAAGTTTTCGGGTGATGTAGAAATTGTTCTAGACATGGATAAACCAATTGTACTCTACTGTGACAATAGTGGAACGGTTGCTAACTCAAGAGAACAGAGAATTCATAAGAGATCCAAGCATATAAAGCGTAAGTACAACCTCATAAGAGAGATAGTATAAAGAGGGGATGTAATCATTCAGAAGATTGAATCAGCAAACAACCATGTTGATCCCTTTACTAAGGCGCTACCTGCTATGAGTTTTGATAGTCATTACTTAGATTTAGGATTACGCGACATATCTCATATTCTTTAGGGAAAGTGGGAGATTTCTTGGACTTTTGCCCTTAAAGCGTATTTCTGTATGAACGATTACTGTTAATTAAATAAAGTTGGTATTTTGCACTCATATTTGTATTTAATTATACATGTCACTTATCATGAAGATCCAATATTACTGTTGTGGTATTGAATTAAGTATATGTATAATGATATATATACAAGATGATTTAATTTAAGATAATAAAATAAAATTTGTCTGTAATAGCTAAATAAAGGGGGAGCTTTATTTAATAAACATTATGAGTACGATCTATCTTTTGTTTAAGATAGAGCAATTTATCTAGAACTATTGAGTGTAGCCACAAAAAGAGATAGAGGTACCGTATACAATATAGATTGTATTGGACTGGGACACGATGAAAGAAAGAACTTCTGATAATCTCCATTGTATTATTGAAGTTCAACATTCATCATTCCATGGTCGTTTGAGACTTAACCTCTATCCTGAATAGAGTAATGAACTCCTATTTGTGCTTTTATGACTTTTGACTTATCGGGTAAGTTTCAATATTCCTTTGACCGAATTCCTGATATATTGGAATCATTGATTTGCAAGTTGTTGGAAACATACTTCACTAATATGAAATATGCTCCTTAGTTAAATGAAAGAAGATTAGTTGTTCGTTTTAGTGTTGATTCAGGGCTAAAACATAGAGCGCTTAATTTCTATTAGAGAAATTAAATTTCATTCTATATTTAAATTTATAGAATAATGTTAATTAGAGGATCAATATAACTAATTGATAAAGACACCAGTAGAGAGGTTAATGGACATAAAGACCTAACTTTAATTATGAATAACGAGCAGAGGTTCATAACTCATACAATGACTAAATCAATGGACGACTTTATAGTTATAGCTTCTAATAATATATTATTGTATTTTTTAGAGTTCAACTATGAATTTCTAGTGGAATAATTCATAGTTAATAAATTAATTAATGGAAATATAAGTGAGTGAAGTTTATTAAATTATCAGAGCTTAGAACTACGGGTCCATACTGTCCTCGTACTTGCTCAATAACACAAACGTGGGATTTTGGTAGGATAAATGAAAAATATTAAAGTATTACTTTTAATCTCACAAATAAATATTATTGTGAAATAATATTTGAAATATTATTTATGAAATAATATTTAATGGCAAATAAAATTTTATTGATAATAATGTGATATTAATTTTTATTGAAAATTAATTTAATCATATTTAATTTTGTGTTATCATTGTATACTACATTAAATAACATGATAAAGGTTAAACAAATATCATTTTATAGAAATAAAATACCACAGGGCTTTGGGCCCTGAAGTTGGCGCCAACCACATTCCAAATGGACCGTGGCTCACGCATAGGCTGAATGTGATTAGGGCTAGGTCTTATTTTGATTGTTATATTAATAGAATATAATATCATGAGAAAGAAGATCATCAGACGAATTTTTAATGTTATTTGCAAAAAGGGAAAATAGAGAACTTTGTTCTCTCTGAATTGTGAGAAGAACATTCTCTCATGTGTTGAGATTCAAAAGTGTGTTCTTCTGTATCCTACCAAATAGTATAGACATCTATCTGTCTCCTCTCATGTATTATAGCATCATATCCATAAACCACGACAAATGGAGTATGACCAGTTGATGTACGAGCAATAGTGCGATATTACCAGAATACTTCGAAAATATATCTTACTAGTTACCTTTCACTTGCGCGAGTCGTTTCTTCATTGTATCCTTTAAAGTTTTGTTAACAACTTCTACCTATCCATTTGCTTGGGAATGAGCAATAGCGGAGAAACTTTTTGTGATACCCTGTCGTCCACATAAATATTTAAATAGATCATTGTCAAATTGAGTACCATTGTTTGAAACGATCTTTTTTGGTCGTCCATATCTGCAAATGACATTTTTTTGCCACGAAATTGAGCACTTTCTGTGAAGTAATAGTTGCTAGTGGTTCCGCTTCAATCCACTTAGTAAAGTAATCCACTACAACCACTGCAAACTTTACTTCTCCTTTTCTTGTAGGTAGTTGTCCAATCAGATCTCGCCTATACAACAAAGGGCCATAGACTTTGCATTTGTTTGAGCTCATTAGGAGCTACTCGAGGTATCTTAGAGAATCTTTGACACTTGTCGCATGTCCGCACATAATCCATTGCATCTTCATGCATTGTTCGCCAAAAATACCATAGTATTGATATCTTCTTTGCTAGACCATGCCCCTGCGTGATTGCCACATAATCTTTCATGTACTTCAATCATTAGTAGCTCTACTTATTTTCTAGTGACACACCAGAGTATAGGCATTGAGTACCCCCGTCTTTACATCACTCCATCAAGGATTACATATCTAGCAGCTTGCCTTGTTATCTTTTGAGCTTCATTTTTCTCTTCGGGAAAATTCTCGTGCTCTAGATTTATACCAATTGGAGTCATCCAGGATGGGGAATTGTCAAGCAGCGACATTTTCTTTTCTTCATTAATACTTGGTTGTGAAAGGTGCTCAACTGGTATTATGTTTATAGTATCTACATCTTTGCCACTTACTAGTTTGGCTAAGGCATCCGCATTTGAATTCTAGTCACGTGGTACTTGTTGTATAGTGTACTTCTTGAACTTCACTAGAAGGTCTTTAGCTTGGCTCAAATAGGAGGCAATTTTTATGCCTTGAGATTGGTATTATCCTAGTATTTGGTTTACGACTAGCTGTGAATCACCATAAATGTCTACTGATAATTCTTTACTGTTTCTAGCAAGTCGCAATTTGGCAAGCATGGCTTCACATTCTGCTTCATTATTTGAGGCAATGAATCGAAACTATAAAGCACAATGAATGTGATGCCCTTCAGGTGTAGCTAAAATTATCCTAGCTCTAGAGTTGTGTTCATATCCATTCTTCTAATGACTTGCTTTCTACTGGTCCAGCAAAAATCATTATGGTCGTTATCAAGTTTGTTTTAGCAGTTGTAATGGAGGAATTGTAACACACCCAAGCTTCCCGCAGATTCTCTTTAACATATCCAATTCCAATATTTGTTGGGAATTTCATTGTCAAGGGGAATATAGATGTGATAGCCATCAAATCAATGAGCATTGGCCTTCCAAGTAAGTCGTTGAAGGCTGGGGGAATATTGACCAAAATGAAAGTGGCCATAATTGTACTGTCCATTGGTGCAGATCCCACAGTCACTGATAGTTTGATTATCCCTGCTAGAGTCATTCCCTCTCTAGTAAAACCATACAAAGTCTATGTGCAAGGCTACAGATCATGAACAAATAGCTTCATCCTTTCAAGAGTGGTCTTAAAAAGGATATTTACTGAAGAAAAGTCAGAGTGCAATAATCATATTAGAAATTTGGGCTTCTATCACATGTGTGACGTCGTCCTCGATGAATGTAATGGGCTAGCATTCATACTAAGGTGATTTGGTATGCTCCTCGATAGCCAACACCTCTTCTCCTGGTTCATGGAATAGTGTTCGGGCATATCACTCTAGGGCCTTTCTTCTTTCGCCACACAGGTGTGGTCCTTCGAAAATCATGTCTAGTCAACCAGCTACCGGTGCTGGTTGTAATGGTTGGGGTGGTGCATCAGAAGTTCTTGCAACAGCTTGATTCTACTCCACAGAACAACAAATGTATCTTCTCATGGCCTGATGATTTTGGCGGACAAGAAGCTTAATTTCGTCCTTGAGTTGATTACATTCATTAGTGTCATATCCATAGTCATTATGGACGGAAAAATTTATTAGTGTATCTCTTGCTTATGTCTTTTCTAATGGGGTTTTGCTTTCTATAAGGCACTTAAGCCTTTGTAGCTTGACTGACTTCTGCACGTGACCCTAAGAGCATAGAGTAGGTGGTAAAACAAGGTATGTATACTCATAGCTTGTCAATTTTCTTTGACCATTTATTGTCATTATTGTTGCCACTATTAGAATTATTATTTCGTTTTCCACTATTCTGATTATTCTTGTTACCATTACCATTGGTTGGTTTTTGTAAGTTGAACCAATATTTTTGGCTGGTGCAGTACTGGTTCCAGCTTAGTTAGCTGGATCTAGGAACTCTCTGGTTGAGTAGATGGATTTTCTTCTGAGGTCGGTCAATAGAGGAACTTTGACTTGAATCCCAGCCATGATGGCCATCAACTTTGCATCATCGCTAACTGTCTTGGATCTATCAACTTCTTGCATAAAACTGTGCACATAATCCTTGAGGGGCATGTTAGGTCCTTGGTTAATATCAACAAGGTCATTGAACTCGACTAGCAGAGTATGAGAATCAAAGAACGGTGAGTAGAAGTATCTCAAAAATTGCAACCCAAGAATTAATGGTTCTAGGCTCTAGTTTAAAGAACCATTGTTAAGCAGAGTTAGCAAGGGTAGCAGGGAAAATCCTACAACTGACATCATCTCTTACTCCTGCAAAATTCATTTGTCTTTCAAAGTTATTCACATGTGACATTGGAGCTTCCTTGACGGTGTACATATTCCATGTTGGCATCTTGAACTTGGGAGGAATGGTAAGTGCATTGATTCAATTAGAGCAAGGAGAGTCTTTCCTTCTCTCTAAGTTGATGTCTATTAGTTTCGGGGTTGTCAATTCTCGAACCATTTGTGTAAGGGTATCAAGTTGTGCTTGAATAGTTGGAGCAACTAGTGGCACAATTGCTGGGTCAATGACTAGGAGTGCTACAACTTCTTCTCGTGGTGATGGAGGGATTAGTGTTGTGATGGGTCCCTCAACATTAGACCCATTTCCTTTCTAAAGCTAGTCAAGGACTTCTCGCAAGTCGCATCCTCTATTCCCAAGTCTGTTAAAGACTCTGCCTCCTCTAGGCTGCCCCACAGCATTCTCGCTGTTTGCTCGAGGATTTACCAGGAGGTGGTCTTGTTGGAAAATTTGCTAGCTCTTGCTGCCTTGGGTGTGACAAACGGTCCTTCAAGCTGCACATTTTCCATAGCAAGGATGTTTTGAGGCCCAGGTGTCCTTGGAAAAATTTGTCCTCTTGGATACCCGTCATAATATTGATTATCGTGAGGTTGGTAGTATGCACTATTTCCTTCACCTTGATCATAGCCATTCTGGTAGGATGTTTGAAAATGCTTGTTGGCTTCTTGGGCATACCATCATCTACATCTTCTTGAAGGATGACCATGATTTCACAAAACTGACTGATAACATAGAGGCTGATGGCCTCGATTTTGACTGGCTTGTCATTTGTTCCTTTATTGTTGAAACTGCTAACAAAGTCCTGGAGTTTGTGGATTAGGAGGCTGACCCCCCTTTGTGATATCACGCCTCGATGGCCCATCAGCAGGCCTTCCAGCTAGAGAAACTTGTCTACCACAGCCTTTACCTTGCTTACGATTAGGTAGCACCTGCTCATCTTGATGGAGATGAAGTTGTACTCCAGGTTGAGATCCCTTGTTTGAGTGATGACTTCGAGTTTGTCCATGAGGAACCACTTGGTCTTGTGACCTTGCTGGTTAAGAAAGCTTTGGGACTCGACCAGCTGGCCTTTGAACCTCAACATTTGCTCGGCCAATATTCTCAGGTTGAGGGTTTATTGGTCGAGGTCTAACAACTTGAGTTTTTTGCAAGACAACTTCTAGCAGCCTTGCTGCTTCATTAATGTAATAGTCTGCTTCTTCTTGATGAGCTTCAAGGGCTTGCTGTCGTTGATCCATCTAATACTAAAAGACTTGTCGTTGCTTGTTCAGGGCTTTAGACACAGCTTCTTGGGTTGCTGCCTGATTTTCATGCATCTCAACAAACTGCTCCTGTATTTGTCCCACGAATTCCTTCAACAGTTCGATTTGGGATTGAGGTCTTCCCCTATGTCCACGTGGGGCTTATCACACCCAAATGTTGCTCGTGGAGGCAGGTCTCCAAGTGGAGGAACCTAATGACTAGGTTGGATAAGGGGAATCTTACTGCTCGAAGGGTGGTCATACTGTCCAGTTGTAGAGTTCCCCCTTCTGGTTCCTAGCATTGGCTTCTAGAAGTGATAGCCATTGCTTCAGATGGATCTGGTAGACTGTGATCTTGGATTTCAGCTCTCAATGAAAGCACCAAAATGTTGACTAGCATTTTGGTCAACGACACTGATTCAATTGAAACGACATAAATGAATTTAGTGAACTGAAATCAAATAAAACGACATAGAAAATTTATAGTTATTCGGTCCCAATAGTTGGTAATGACCTACATCCACTTCCCCTCTTATTAATCAAGAAAGTATTAGACTCAAGATCAAGAAGAACAAGGATCACCTAAGTTTCCTCAGCCTGAGAAAGAATACAATTCGATAGGGATTTTATATGTAAAGTGCGAATCTCGAACTTATGAAAATAAAGATTGTGAGAGATCTTATTTGTAGAGTCTCTCAGTGGGGTATGGGCCCTATAAAATGATCTTGGCCCTACATGTGTAGTGTGGGAGTGTTACAACTGATTACAAATTTAAATAATAATGTAAAAACACATTCAAATATTAGTTACATAAATATCGTTGATATTTTGTTATATCTCGTGAAATCTGGATCATTTGGCTTAATGACTTGTTCTTCGAGCAGGTCTCTACTTGAGCAGCTCCTTGGGACATTATGAGCTTCCTTCTCTTTGAACAGCACACTTGGGAAAATCTTGGGTGAATCAGACTGTTGTTCTTTATGCTAGTGAAGTCTACTAGAACAACTATCTTATCTTCAGCAGCTCTCAGAATTTGATGTTGTTTACTACCACATGTCCTCTTCAAATTTCACGTCACCATGTCAAATTTTAGGTTAAACAATATTCACATAACACAAAAATCAATATATAAGACAGATATATAACTTCACTACATATAAACATAACTTTGTACATGTTTCAAAAATTGGGCTTGGTTATCCTATGGAATTTACAAAATAAGCACTAGGGTATCGATTAGTGGAGCTTAGTTATCCTAACGGATTTACAAAACTTATATCTATCATATAAGTTCTATAACAGGTAAACAAAATATACAGCTATCCCAAAAGTACATAGCTACATAGTTTATCTATCATCTTAGACTATGATCTTGATGTTGGAGTCGGTCTCCTTGTCGTGTCGTCCTCCATGTCCTCCTCTGGATCCTACACTTAACTCTCTTCTAGATCCTCCTCGAGATCCTCTTCAGGGTCCTCCTTAGGATCCTCATCCATGAATTCTTCATCTTGTGCCACAACTACATGTGCATTCTCGGTAGTTAAACAACACCAGCTCTCTCTGGTATTCAAAAAACCATAATGGTCAGCCATGGAGTGGCTTAAAAACAAACTCTATCAAAATCATGAACTTAAGCCATGAGACCATGTCTAGCTCCCTATGTCAAACTTGGAACCACCAGAAAGCCTCACCTCAAAGATATAGGCAAACTAGCCTCACCCAGAACTAGGCAGGTGTAAGACTCTTACCAAGGATGTGGTCCATTATGTAAGTCTAGGCCCACACACTCAACAGGTCTTGGTCTACTCCGTCGTATAGCTATGGTCCCAACCTTCCAAATATCTCATAGAAGCTAACCCATTGCTCTAGCATATATACTGTGGGCGGGTCAATTTTCTCAAGGTGAATAACTTCAAGTTTCTCCCCCATCTCGACCAACTATTTATAGAAATTAGATGAGCAAAAAGGAAAGAACCCAACTATAAACAAATTTAAAGCAATACTTACAATGAGTGTTAGTCTACCTTGTAGAATGTACATGTGGATTTGTCTACATAATCGACTCAACTCGAACTCTGATACAACTTTGTAAAGACACAAAAATGCTAACACTAATTTTGTGTAATTAAAGCCATTTATAACATTAAAAATGTCTCAAAAGTCCGGATAAAATAAACTTTTAACGTAATCTGTGCACAAACTAAAAATGTTTACATTAAAGCTTAAAAGCATTATGATAAACCCAAAATAGTTTGAACATAATTAAAATATTCATTTTGAAAGTGTGGATGCCCCAAAGGTTGGGCCACATGTACACTTTCGCAGGAAAACTTCGACTCTTACTTCCCCAGCTTTTCTTTTCCCTTACGTACAACATGAGCTACTAGGTAAGAAAAAATGTTTAGTAATTCAGTCTAGCATTATAGAGTAGAAACAAACAATAGGAGCCAATGACCTAGTCATTGTCCTCACAATATATAGCTTACTGCACTTAGGGTTGCCGAATTCAAGAATCCCTAAGCATCCAGGTGGTATCACAATACCTTAAGCAAAAACAGTGAAGCATAAAATCCTATAGAAACTCTAGACCATAGAAAATGCAAAATTGTATAATATTCAATAATAAAATTGAACCTAGAAACCAATATGGGAGTTTCCTAAGTATCCCCAAGCATCTCATCTAAATTCACAATGGAGACTCAAGTCTCTACACTAGTATCTAATCCAGAAATCCCTCTCGAGGGTAACCATCGGTTACCTAGTGCATTTATGCTAATTTCAAACAAAACAGGGTTGGTGAAGCCATACTGGTTCTCGAGACTTCTAGGTTTACCAATTATATTGACCTTCAAGCCAAATGTCACGGTAGCTAACCAGACCAAATTATAACATTTCACAATGGAGCATAAGCACCCATAGGATCATTGAGACTCCAAAGTTACCTAGTGTACTTATCTCCTGGCCAATTCTCACAATCGCAAACCAGATTAAAATAACATATCACAATGGAGCATAAGTGCCCCTATGACCTTTCGGACTCCTTTGTTTATCTGGTATACTTGTATCAAAGGTACCGGGCATAACCAAGACCACCAATACAAAACATCTCACAAGTAGCGTAAGCACCCCTAGTTACTGCCTCCAAATGAGCCCTCTATCTCTATAACTAGAGTATAAGCCCTACTTCTTGAGGGTAATACTCTAGTTCACTCGTGTTGGAGAAACATAAATCATAAATTGACTTAACAGTTGTCCTTAGCTAAGCACGGGAAGTCTTCCCTCTAAGAATCCCACTATGTTAGCCAACACTGTAACTAACATACAGTGTTCTCAAATTAATTAGTGCATTATATTAGATTATCATTCTACTCTGAGCATTAAGGTCACAATAAAATACCACCAAGCGTATTTTCGTTCTTGCACTTTTTAAGCCATAATGACATTTCAAGTATTTCGAAAAACTTCCCTCAACAGGTCTAGTTATTTGAAATTCAACCTTTTAGGAAGATTCCAAGTCCGTTCTAACTATCGAACCTAGCCGAGAAAAATGTTGTTTTGGAAGCATTCAAGCTATACCAAACTTTATGCTTTCTTCAATAAGTTACCAAAAATCCCACACTTTTTGGTAAAATCACTTAAATCACAAACTTTGATAAATTAATTTGAATTAATTAATTAAGAACAATTATAAGAAATATTGATTAATTTTAGTATATTTCAGGGAAATTAAGTGAAAATTTTATTTTATTTTTAAAAAGATTATAAAATTTATTTCTTAGAAAAACTAGGGCTTTGGACCCCGTTTTAA
The DNA here is from genome assembly GCF_963169125.1 of Humulus lupulus. Classification (NCBI taxonomy): domain Eukaryota; kingdom Viridiplantae; phylum Streptophyta; class Magnoliopsida; order Rosales; family Cannabaceae; genus Humulus; species Humulus lupulus. The sequence goes on along the minus strand of NC_084802.1, from coordinate 175,266,372 downwards.
TTTTCTTAACCAAGTTCATTAATTAATAAAATATTAATTTCCTAATATCGAAATTAACCTTAATAATTATTGTGTGCTATCTAAATTTTATAATTACCAAGATTAATTTATATTTTCTTGAATTCAGATGGCTACTCGGCTAATGGAGTGAATATAATCTTTATGCTCTTGTAGTTGATAATGGCCCCATATTTGGTCAACAAATCTATACCAAATATGACATCATATTCCTGTAAGTCGAAAACTAATAGGTCGACTGTCAGTTTTTCTCCTTGTAACCAGACTGTTACGGCTCTAACCCATAACCGTACCAGCATATCCTCTCCCAAAGGTAAGGATACTTCATACATATTAGACATTGTCTCAAGTCTTCCATCTATTTTCTTCACAAAGAAAGGAGATAAGAAGGAATGCAATGCACCAGTGTTCATTAATGTATGCGATGAGGTTCGGGTGATAGGAATCTATCCTAACACCACCTCAGATTATCCGACTTTCTTCTCATCTAAACTAGCAACGAAATTCCTATCTTCTTTTTTTTAGTGATTTCTCATCCTTCTTGCCCAAATTAGGACATTCTTTGGAGAAGTATCCCAAATTTCCATAACTATATCACCCCTTTGCATCATATTTTCCTTGATTGCATTGATTGCACTTCTTGCAAGTTGGTGAGTACTCAAACTCATGCATGGCTACTTGTTGGGACTAGCTCATCCTCGGTTAACAAAGACTTCTTTCCTCTTATTATTGCCAGCACTGGCTAACTTCAAGCGACCTTGATTACTTTGTCTCCCCGAGCCCTGAGTTATCACTGGAGTGAAACTTACATTCTGCCTGTTCTAACCAAACTAAAACTGTCCAGGGATACTAGTGTCATTGATTAGCTCCTATACATATTTGTAGCTTAGACCACCTTCTCTCATTAAGTAACTTCTACAAACTTGAACAATTATTTGAGAATGCTAAACCACTCTTCTGCCACCATAGGGTCAGGAGTTCCCCTGAAGAGGTGGGTTACGTTCCTCCTGGTACAACTGCTGGAAGATTTACTTGTTTGGCCTCGGCCTGCAGCTCAAGATTTTGTACCTCACCTACAAGTGTTACTTGATTGTTCTAAGCGTTATTAGGTGCCACCAGAAGTTGTTGCCCTAAAAGTCTTTAACATTTCAATTTAGTGTGCTTCGGCATCCGCTTGTCGATTCCTATCTTGCTCCCGTTAAGTTATGTGTTCCTCCAAAGCCCCTTACAACTCTTGAACTCGCTTTGCGAGAGTAAGTTGACCCTGTTTTGACCTTGTTCTATTAGGGAGATAGCGACGATAGGCTAGTACCCTTATAAACAATCATATCCCACATAACATAAAAATCAAAAGACAACATTAGATCAAACAAAAATAACACTTTATTGCATATAATAGTATCTCTATGCGAGTTTCAAAGTTGTGCATAGTCATCCTACAAGGTTTCCTAAAAATTAGCCCTAAGGTACCAATCAACACTGCTTAGTTATGTTAATGGATTTACAAAACTTAGCTCTAAAATATGTGTTCTACAAAAAACTGATTAAAATATAAGACAAAGATAGTAATTTAACCAAAAGTACATTGTCTATCTATACTCAGTGTACGACATATGAGTTGGAATCAGCATCCTGGTCTAAGTGCTCCTCAGTGTTTTCCTCAAAATCTTCTCCAATATGCTCATTACTTTGTATCCAGATTCTCTTATACTTTCTGTACAAATCAGACTTGAGAAGAAAGGGTCTGAACTTCCATTCGATTGCTTCATTCCATCCTCTGGTACGTGGTCTAGTTGCTGTGTTGGTGAACCAAGTGAGGGTTGCATCCTCAAGGTAGACACTTGCTAACCTCGCCCTGAACTGGTAAGGTGTTTTCAGGATGTCAAATAGACCATCCACCCTTACTGTCCTCCTCCATATTTCCTCCCTATTGTCCCCTACTCTAGTAAAGGGTTGCAGCTCTGAGGTCATAAAAGATCGTAGGATTTTGAGTCTTTGGTTTAGGTTACCCTCCCTACAGGGATTGATCACTTCAGGCTGTTCAGCTAACCACATGTACGCTTTCACAAGCAGACCCTGACGCTCACTGCCCCAACTTTTCCTTGCCCTATCCTACAACAATAACAACTAGGTAAGTGATAACACTTAGTAAATAAACCTGACAACATAGAATAGAAATAAACAACAGGAACCAATGACCAAGTCATTATTGGCATAATGACTTTATCAGAATAAGCAAAACATAAACCCGACATAAAACTAATCCAAAGCAGAAGGAGAACAATAACCAATAATATAATTTGACTCCAAAGGGTCAACTCGGGAGTTGCCAAATGTATCCCCTAGTATCTCAACTCAAATCATAGTGGATACTTAACTCTCTGCACTAATATCTAAATCATGAATTCCTCTCAAAGGTAACCATTGGTTACCTAGGAATTTATATTAACACACGCGGTTGGTGGATCCACACCAGCTCATCGAGACTCCTAGGCTTACTTGGTGAATTTACCTCCTGGGCAAATGTCATGGTAGCTAGCCAGACCAATAATCAACAATTCACAATGGAGCATAAGCACCTCTAGGATCATCGAGACTCTTAAGGTTACAACAGTTATCTCCAGGCCAATTCTCACAGTTGCGAAGCGGACAAAAATAACATATCATAGCAGAGCATAACCACCCCTAGGATCGTTCAGACTCCTAATTTTACCAGACTTATCTCCTAGCCAACTCTCAAAGGTCCCGGGCATAACCCAGACCACCAATACACAACATCTCACGTGGAGCATAAGCACCCTTAGTTACTGTCTCCATATGAGCCATCTATCTTATCAGCGTATAAGCCCTACTTCAAGCAAGCAATATACTAGCCAATTAACGTTTTAGACATGTAAATCAAAGACTGACTTAGCAGTTGTCCTTTTCTACGCATGGGCAATCTTCCAACAAAGAATCCCATCCTATTAGCCAACATTATACCTAGCATACAATGTACTCTGATTAATTATGGCTTTATAGTATATTACTATTCTACTTTGGGCCTTAATGTCACAATCGAATACCCACGAACGGTATTGTTGTCCTCACACTTTTTAAGCCGTAACACGACATTTAAGATTTTCCAGACAAGTTCCCACATCGGGTCTAGTTATTTGAAATTATGCTTTTACGAAATTTCCCTATCTGTTCTCACTATCAGACCTAGCCAAAAAAATATAGTTTGGAAGCATTCATGCTTTACCAACTTTACCCTTTATTTGATAAGTTACCAAAAATCTAAAACTTTTTGGTAAAATCACTTAAATCATAAACTTTGACAAATTAAGTAAATTTAATTTATTAAGAAATAATATTAATTAAGTTTAGTTTGTTTTTAAGGAAAAAGTAAGAGAAAATTGATTTTATTTTCAAAAGATAGTTTATTCCATTTCTTTGAAAAATTAGGGTTTTGGCACTCTTTTGATTTCATAAACAAAATTTCATTAATTAATATCCTGTCAATTTCAAAACCTTTTTTAATGTTTTGACACACTATGAACATCTAATATTCCTAAAATACACCATGGAATCAATAAAATTTAGAAACAGGTTCATATAATTTTTGTTTGACCTATTGGAAGTCAAGACTTAAATATTTTCTCACATGAAATCATAATTTGCCAATGGAATGTTGGATTCCATCACTAAACAACCATTCTAACATCCATGCATGTATGATCAATCAACATATAAAAATTATTAAGGTTCCCATAATAAATTTAAACAAATCAAAATACTCAAACATGGCAGATTATTCAAAAACCAAACATAAATTAATATGATGGAGGTGACCATATACCTCTTGTAGACAACTTGGTTGAACTTGGATGACCTTGAGCACTTCTAATCCTTTCTCAAACCTTTAATATACACATTTACACTCCCCACAAGCCCAACAATAAGATTACAGAAGCTAACAAGTGCAACTAAGGGACGAAACCAATAAAACCCATAACTTTGACAAAGAAAAGTCTAGACTTTTATCTTTGGGTGTTCTAGCATTCTATAGATTTCCTTAGCTTCAAACAATGACAAATTGGCATAGGCTTATGTGTGTAGAAGATAGGAGAAGAGAGAATGAGTGTTTAAGTGAGGATTTGTGTGAAAAAATTCAGAGGAACACCAAGGGTGGTCGACCAAGGCTTAAGAAAAATAGAGAGAAAACTTGGAAGTTAAGTCTTATGAAATGAAATTATGAAGACTTTGTTTGGCTTTGTATTTTTATATGGTGTAAAATAAAAACCTAAAATGACCAAAATTTCATTAACTTGCTAAGCACTTAATCTCTAATTAAGCAAAAGATTTTTTCTAATTAATTTCTAATTAGCTAACTAAACTCACACTTAATCATATTCTTCAAAGATGATTATCATGTGGTAATTTTTTACTTAACTTACCAAATTGAATTTTTAACCAAGGGTAATTAAATTAAATGGGTCTTGTCATTGAATTTAAGTTGTCACACTCCTATGTTTATAACTCATGTAATTTAATTAGACAAAATCTCACTTTGGGGTAAATGTGCATTGTTCACAAAAATGCATTTTTAGAAAATTTTCATACAGAAAATCAAAATTTTGATATTATTATAAATTAATCAAATAATATATGGCCCAATAATATTTTTCCATAATTATACTTCTCAAATAATAATTTCTCTGAAAATTTACTCGAATTGGGTTTCCATTTCAGTTCGGGACTGAAATGCTCAGTTTGTCACCAAACTACACATTTCACACTTTTACTAACATTAGCAACATGAAATTTGCTTTTCAAGCATATATTATTACTCATAATAATATTCATACATAACTCACAACCCATTTTTATAGATACTAGTAAGTGTCTAAAACGCAGGGCATTACAATATATACAATGGGCTTAGTGTAGAGCCCTATAATAATGTATGATGGCCAAAAGAATGAAATAAATGCCATAATTAATCCGAGAGTACTATATGATAACTACAGTATTAGTTAAGCAGAAGGGGACTACTTCTAGAAATGGAACCTTGCCTTCTCGCTAAGGAATCCAAGTTAACCTTGACTTTTATGACTACAACATAAAATAACTTGTCTATTATTTGCTAGATTTAAGACAGATGCACAAGTATACACAGTGTTGTAGAAAATCTACAAGATCGTTATCCTAGTGGACTTGAGTCGTGAACTAGGTTCTGACGAAATTGTGACTGGTGTTATGGCCTGGGCCTATTGTATGTATGCCGACTATGATGGGGAGTAATGGTAACTAGTTGTGTCGGCTGGGTTCGAATGGAGGTGTGATAGGTCGTGCATACAGTCCACTAGTGCGGTCGAAACCTCTAAACCTCATTAGACTAGTGTGACTTTAGTCACATGTGTAACATTTGATACAATGTTTATGCTTTTAACGATAGAAAAGATATTAAGCTGTGTACTGCTACTGAGTATATGTATAGATGAATCTCGCTGATTGGATTACCATATTTCTTGATGCTTTTATGGAATCGTTTTGGTATTCCATGTTCTTGGAATGTATTAGTGTTCTTTTATTGCTGTTTGAATACATAGAAATTTGGAATCCTAGATCTAGTAACATTTGTTGGTACGGGTATGTCTTGACATTTCTTCATTGACAACTTGCCCTATTTGTTAAGTCTGATTTCTTGTTTGTAAGGTTTTTTTACTAATCGTTTCACTTATCTAGTTGTTTCAAGTTGTAGGTAAGCTTAAAGGAAAGGAGGACCAGTAGAGTCAGAGTTTGCTTCGTGGAGATGTACATGTGGCCCAACCATGGGTTGTAGACTTTTTTGAAAATATGTTGTTTAAATCTTTTGGAATTTAGCTAGCTCATTTTGATCATAGACTTTTTGCAGTTGTAAATATTTTAAGTATGCGCATATTGTCATTTAAAGAAAAATTATAAGAATTTTCAAGACAATCTTTCAAGTTTAAATTAATGAAAATATTAAAATTCCGCTTTAGTTTTGGTTAAATGTTTTGGGTCATTATAGTGCACTCCACTATAAAATTGGCGAGGGCTTGACCTTTGATTTTTGTTCTCGGCTGATAAGAGATCTCATACTGCCCCAGCTGAACAACCCACATCAAGAGTGGACCCGATATATCTAGTCGCTCCAACATTTTCTTCAGTTGTTGATCCGTTAGGACCTTAACCAGATGAGCTTCAAAGTACAGTCGCAACTTCCTTGATGCTATCAGCAAACAACATACGAATTTTTCCATTTAAGGGTATCTAACTTTGACCCCTATTAACCACTTGCTAACATAATAGACAGGGTGCTGAACCTTTTCTTCCTCTCGAACCAATGTCGCGCTCAGGGTATGATCTTAAATCACTTTTACTGACTTAGAGAGGATCGGGGGTTGCGCCAGATGTTTCTTTATCACCAAAAATACTTGGTCACACTCCGCGGTTCATTCAAACTTGTTACTTCCCTTATCAGATTAAAAAATGGAATACCCTTAACGTTGGACTTTGAGATGAATAGGCTAAGGGCAGCGACCCTTTCGATCAGGCTTTGTACATCCTTCATTTTCTTTGGGGACTATAATGCCCCAACTCCAGGGACCGTTACGATGTGCCTTGCAAATAGTGCTAAACTCGCTAATCGAGTTATTTGGCCAAAATCGTGTAACTAAGTGTGATTAGCGGTTTAGGGATTAAAAACTTTGGTTGAGATGTAACGTTTCATTAGAACGTCTAATATATATATTGGGATCCCAGAAATATAATTTCAGAGTCTATTACAGAAAAATATTTACAACAGGCCGTTCTATGCGGCAAAACAGGGTTTAACCCTAGTTCCTCTTTAAACCTCGGTCGTGACGGACGAGCAGCTGCATATGTACACGTCATCACCTAAGCTCTCCAACTCAAGGATGGGCCAGCTTTCTTTTGCCTTTACCTGCACCACATAGCACCCGTGAGCCGAAGCCCAGCAAGAAAACACAATATAACATGTTATAATATCAATAGTGATTGTAATAATTATTTAGGACCAACAGTCCAAACAAATGGGTGACTATCACAAAAGCCACAAGTACGGGGATAGCACCCTCTAGCCATGTGATGATAGGATCACCAGGGCTTAACTGATATCAAAAGTCACTTATATGGGAACAGCACCCTTTAGCCATGTGACGATAGGATCACCAGGGCTTAGCAAATGAGTGATCATCTTACTAGCTTCAACAGGGTAGGTGCATGGTTATTGGTCACCAACATAACCTTCCTCCCAACTCAAGGGTCGTAACTATGGAATAGCGTTCCCTAGCCATGTGACAGACAGTCACCGTGGCCCTATGCCCTGGCTTTGAACTTCTGGTCTTAGATCAGGCAAGCGCTTATAAGTTCATCGACTTTAGGGTCAGTCCAGCATTAATGCCATAGAGCCATTCAACGCTGATATCGATTAGATCTAATCTTCACTCGGCCCTGCGTCCTCGACGCTTATGCCGTTTCTGACCCTCAGGCCAGTGAAACACGACCAGTGCTCAACCCGTTGTGAGCTTAACTAATAAGTCACAGCCTCACAGACGGATCTGACACCATTGCCGATTCTGACTAATAAGTCAGTGCCATACACAAGTAAGTCATGCCACAAAACATATGTCACATGTCCAATATCCATAAATAAGGTATTCAGCATGCTTACTTAACAGGTACTAGTACAATTAGGATCATGCACAAACACAGAGGCTCAAGTTCTGAACGATATCATATTCAGTATACAAAGCATGTCCTAATCACATGTTTATCATGCATTACATGCATTATATTTAACAATCCAACATGCATCAATAATAGCCATGCATGTCACGTTTAATAATCAACCAACATGCATCAAGAATAGCCATGCATGTCACATATCCACAGGGTGCAGTTTTCTTACTTCATATTCGAGCTAGAATGATTAAAAGAACGACCATTGAGAACGATCAACTTTTTGGTCCTTTAGCGGTTACCTGGTCATAACCAATTATGGAATTCCATCAATAAAATGAATAACAAAAGGTTCCCAAACCAAAACCTAGCCTCCGAGACATCAAACACTACTCAACCGGGTAGTAGGTTCGACCCCGAGGCCTAAGGCTTGAATTCCCAAGCTAAAAACACATTTTTGGCCAAAAAGCCACTAAGGGCCGCGGCCCTCCCTAGCTGCACCGCAGCGCTCCCCTCAAACAGAGGAGGCCTTCCCTATCAAGCACCATGGGCCGCAGTGCACCATTTCCATGCCGCGGCTCATTACGCAAATCAGCCAAAAACCCAGCACACACTAGCTCGACTTCCCTTGCATTTTCCCTTGAAACCAGCCCTTCAAACCAATCCAAAACACCAACCTAACACCTAATTCAACCACTAAACATCATCTACAACTCACCCACATCAAAACCCAAAGTAAACATCAATCAAACTTCCATTAATTCCAACTACTTACCAAGAAATCACAAGCTGAAAGTTTAACACCAAAAACAGGGTATACCATAAAACTAATGTCTGAAACTTACCTCAAACTTGATTTTGAATCCCCCTCAATGGCTGAATCACGACCCTAAGCTCCCACCTTTGATTTCCTAGCTTAACTCCTCATGTTGGCTCTCAAAATTCCTAAGGGAGAAAGAGGGAAAAGATGCACAGGAGAGAAAGAAGGGGATGAGGATGATGCTCTATTTTGTTCTGTATTTTCTACAGCCTTCAAGTCCATATAAATCCAACCTATACCGTTAATTATAATTAACGTTCTCCAATTCCCGCTAATCTCAATATTCTCAAATGCCAATAAATCATATCCCATTACCCTTTAATTCTCGGTATTGTTCTAATCATCAAAATGACCCCGAGACTCACCCCGAGCCCCGAACTTAAACCCGCTATGACTAGACCGAACACTTACATCTCATGATCGTCTCATGCCGAATAGCTCGAACCAATCCACCTTATAATATGGCTATATTAATTAATCACAAACATGCACCCAAAATACACAATTACGCCCACAGCGGCCACATTACCAAAATGCCCTTGCAATTAAAATATGAACCCATATACATGCATTCACCATCATATAATAATATAATTCACATAAACATGCATATAATCATTAAATACCATAACAAATCAATTATGGCCCTCCCGGCCTCCTAATAAAGGTCCTAAACCTTATTAGGAAATTTGGGGCATTACAGGGACTCTATGTCAATGAGGGCCTTGATTTTATCTAGGTTGGCCTTGATCCCCCAAGAATTTACGATGTACCCCCAAAAAATTGCCAAAAGCGATCCCGAGTGAACACTTCTTTGGATTCAACTTTGTGTTGTACCGACAAAGTATAGCGAAGGTCTCCTCTAGGTCCTTAACATGCCCCCCAGCCTTTTAGATTTAACTAGCATGATGCAACGTAGACTTCCATGTTCCTTCCGATTTAATGTTTAAACATTTTTTTCATGAGTCGTTGATATGTGGCCCCTATGTTTTTTATGTTGAACAACATTACCTTGTAGCAGTTTAGGCCGATGTTTGTCATGAATTTGGTATGAATGATAACAACTCATTCCTCGACGTTGCATCTAATAGTTGATCGATTCGTGGCAATGGGAAGCAATATTTCAAACATGCTTTATTGAGGTTAGTTAAGTCGATGCATACCTGCCAAGTTCCATTTGGTTTTCAAATGAGTACCGAATCTGATACCCCGAAAGAATAGAAGTCCTCACGAATAAACTTGTTCTCTTCTAACTTCTTCACATCGGCCTTTAATGCCTCATGTGTATCGGCATCAAGGGATCATTATTTATGCCAAACTTGGTATGCATACGGAACTATGTTCAATGAATGGCTTATGACTAACTGGTTGATACCCAAAATGTCACTTGCGACCATGCGAAGACATCTTGATTCTTCTGAAAAAACTTAATAAGTTATGCTTTCACCTCATTATTTAAGTTCTTGTTGACCCTCGCCTTCCATGTGGGGTCTCCCTCTCTCAGTTTGACTTTCTCAAGTTCTTTAGTAGACCCAACTACCTTCTCTTCATCCCCAACGCAAGGATCTATTTCTTGCCCACTTTGGACCTTATTTCATAAAATGTTGGGTTGGGGGTCACCATTGGTGGCTTTGTTGTCTAGGACGTCGCGCCCATGTGGCCTCTCCATGAATGGCCTTTCCTTTCTTAGCCTCGCCACTTATGGCCTTGCCATTCGAGACCCCCTTGATCATTACAACAATTTCTTCATTTAAAAAATTATTGATGCCTTTGTTAACTTTGTCATTGAGGATCATGTTTGCACTGACACCGTGCTTTCTCTTTATCGTGTTAATTGAGGCATAGTAACACTCTCGAGCCTCTCGCCAGTTTCCCCTTACACAAATAATACCTTCGCTTTTAAGGGATTTGATGGTAAGATTCTATATGGAAGTTATAGCTTGCAATTCAATCGACACTAGTCACCCCAACACAGCATTGTATGTTGACGGGCAATCAAACTTGCCACACACGTAGCCCTTAATGGGGGGTCATCGAGTGTAACTAGTAGTTTGATGGATCCCATGGGGGTAAAACCCTCGCCATTGAACTTGTAGAACGTTGAGGTGCCTGGTGTTAGATCGCAGATGGATACTTTCATCATGTCCAAGAATGACTTGTATAGTATGTTAACGGAGCTGCCATTGTCAACTTACACCTTGAGCACCCTTAGGTTAGTAATCTGAGCCTCTATGACCATGGGGTTGCTATGCAGGTAGTGCACATATTCTGAGTCTTCGTTATTGAAAGTGATGTCCTAGTCTTACAAGCACAAGACCTTGTTCGGTCTTTCCTCATTGGTCATCTCCTCAACTGGCTCGTGACCTAGTTCTCGTACATACCTGTTTTGGTACTTATTGCTTCCCCTACCACATGTGGCCCTATGTAGCTTGTGATCACAATCGCAATCACCTCTAGCACCTCACTAAGATTGGCTTGCGACCATGGTCGGTTAGGTTGTGATCGCTGTCTTTTGACCCTGATGCTTGCCATTATTGCCATTAGCTACTCCTCATCCCCGACCGTCTTGGCATGAGAAGCTTCTTCTTGGAATCTCATGATGTAGTCCTTTAGAGTCTCATTCTCGCCTTGCTTTAGATTGGCGAGATGGTTAGCTTTAGGGGGTGAATGCGTGTAGTGAAAATTTGTTGGTAAAAGCCTTTTGTGAGCTGCTCACAAAAGTTTATTGATCTCTGAAGGTACTTCCAGAGCCATTCCTTGGTAGCTCAAATAAGAGTAGCTGGGAAAACCTTTCCTCGTGTGTCGTCTCACACATTGCGTATTTCCATCTAAATCTCAAATTTTTTAATGTGCTCCAAGGTGTTTCCCCTTCCATTGTATGTTGCCATCATTGGCATTTTGAAGTTATCTAGTCAGTAAATGCTGGCGATGATGGGGGAGAAGGGGTTCGCCTTTCTTGGATTCAATACGTGCTCCCCGTTCTTGACTTTGATGATTTTCCTTACAATCCTTCATAGTTCTTCAAGTTGGACCAAGACAGGGTCTTCGACGACCTATACTTCATTAGTGATGGGGGGTTGCTTGGGTGTGGGGGGGGGGGGGGGGGTGGGGGGAGGGGTCCTCTCGCTCTTCCCTTTTGGTATTCAGGTAATCCTGCATGTATTACCCCAATTTGCTAATAAGGTTTAGGACCTTGATTAGCATGCCTGGAGTGGCAATAAGTGAATTAACATGTCAATATATGAGTTTAAATGAATATGTGATAGAATGCATGTTTAGGTGGGATAAATATGCATGTGGGCCCTGATTGTATGTTAGGGGTAAAATGTTAACTTTAGCCCGCTGAGGGCATAAATGTGATAATTGTATTATATGATTAGTACCACGTGTGAGTGGTGATATTATTGTGATGCACGTGTCGAGACGGTCCTAGGGAGCTAATTAGTTTAAAAGTCAAAACGGGGTTAAATACTCGGCTCGGGAGAAGCCTAGGGGTATTTTGGGGTTCTTATAATGTGAGTTTGTGAGCTAATTGTTAATGGTGATTGAGTAACTTGAGTGACCATTGGTGACCATTAAGAGTAACAGATTTTAGATGAAAAAAAAATGGTAGATTTGTAAGAAAGGTGAAATGGCAAAAGTGCCCTTGAGGCTTAGTTAGGAAAGGATTTTGATGGAGGGATAAAATAGTCTTTTAGTAGGGGTTTAGATAGCTTCAGCTGGGGGAAAAGGGGATTCACGTTAAAACACTTAGTCATATTATTGCTCTTGCTGGAAATTGGAAGAAGAAACTAGAAGGAAAGGAAAGGAAGAAGGGAGCTGAAATTTGAAAGACCTAGGAGGAGAATTGAGTGGTTTAAGGCAATTTGTTTGAGTTTCAAGTTTGATTTTTAGAGAGTAAGCATGAAAATTGAAAGATAGTTATGGCTGGTTTTGCATGAGAATTCAGCTTGATAATCAAGAGGAATTGGTTTAAAGCTGGGATTGGAGGGAGTTGAAGCTGAGTTATTGATTGAGGTAAGAGTTTTAAACATCTTTGAGTTTTCGTATCTGATGTGGTTTAAGAATTTGGAGGCATGGTTTAAGTTTTTCATGCTTTGGTTTAAGTTTTTGGCCTAGTGGTTTAAGTTTCTGAAATTTGAAACCAAAGTGTGGATTTTGGGTGTGATTGTGTGTTTGATCTTGTTGCTGGTGTTTATAGGTTGTTAGATGGTTCATTTGAGGTTTCAAAATGGTTTTGGGGTTTAGGTATGTGTTTGGGTTTGATTGGAGGTGTTTTGGCTTGGGGAAAATGCAGGGGAAAACCCTAATTCTAGGTTCGCGAAGGGGCGCCGCGGCCCTGTTCTTTGGCGTCGCGGCGCAAGGTTGTATCAACAGCTGGGGGACTTTCTGACTTGCTGGGCGTCGCGGCCCTCAGTGGTAGCGCCTCGATGCTAGGCTATTTTCAGGACAGGGAAATTTTGCATTTTTGGGCATTTGTCCCGGGTGCTCAGGGGATGTTTTCGTTGCATTGTTTTGGGAAATTGGAGGTCCCGAGAGTACGAGATTGGTCCCAGGAAGTGGTTTTGAATTGGTTAGTATTAAAGGGTGCTTTATATGTGTTGTGACTAGGTTTTCGGAGAAGCTCGGGATAGAGGACTGTGCTCGTGGCTTTGGTGCATTGTGAAGCTCGAGATACAAGTAAGAAAACTGTAGTATCCGTAGAGTAGGGCATGGGCCCATAGTGTTGTTGCAGGGCACGACCCTAGATTGTATTACATGTTAGGGTGTAGCCTTGATTGAATTATTATATGCTTGAATGTTGTTTGAGTTATGCTATATGTGGTTATAGTAGAACGAACGACAAAGGAGCCGGGAACAGCAAGGAGCCGAGAACGGCGAAGGGTCGAGAACGGCGAACGCCGAGAATGGCAGTGGGGCTGGGAATAACACTTAGCACATGGAGTGCTTATTGTTAGGGTGAGACCCCAATGGATACATGGGATATCCTTACGGTGAGTACCGAGCCCCAGGCTTTGGTAACGCTTCTGGGACGGCATGGTCGTATATGCTTGGTCTGATGGACTATCTGTTTATCTGTGGATTATCTGATATGTTGATCATATAACATGCATATGTTATGTGTTGTTGAGTTTTCTTGCTGGGCTTCGGCTCACGGGTGCTCTGTGTTGCAGGTAAGGGCAAAGAGAAAGTCAACCAGCCATGGGTACGGAGAGCATGAAGCGGCGCGTACATGTTTGGCCTGCCCGACTGCTTTGGTTGGGGGCATTTTGAGAAATGGTTGTATTAAACTGTGATTTTGATAGTTAGTTCTCTGTAAACCTATTTTGAGATGTAAATATTTTATAAACTTTATTTTGGGATCCCAAATGTTAGACACTTGGAATTTTAAATGAAATAGAGTACTTTCAAAGATTACAACCTTGACTTTTTGTTTAATCACACTTTAAACTCACTTAGTAATGGAATTTTTCTAAGGTAGTAGGGCGTTACAACTTGGTATCAGAGCGAGCCAAGGTTTATTGGTTCTGGAGATTGACCGAACATGTACGCTCGCTATCATTGAAAAGCTCGACTCAGGGTTGATTGGTATGGTTGATTATTATGCTTGCATATGTGCTTGAATGTCCTGTTTGCATGCTTAGTTTATAAAGAGCATGATGAATGAAATAACATATGCGTGATGCCAGGGCAAGGCCCGTTGTGTGTTATATGCTATCTGTATGTTATCAGGATTGTTGATTATGGTTGGCTCTTGTGAATGAGAGGTGGAAATGGACTTTGTTATCATGCCTGATGAGCAGCGCCATTGATTGCAGGCATATAATTGTGATGCCTCGGCAATCATCTAGACTCCGCAGCAGTCGGGCCGAGGATGACAATCAGTGTCAGGACCCTCCACCTGCCCCACAGAACTGGCAACAGATATTGGCCGAAATGGAGGCTAGATTGTAGAAAACAGAAGAGGAACTTCGTCAGTTGAGGCAGCAGGCCCCTTCACAGGTCACAAGGTTACCAATTCAGTAAAATGTAGCGCCAGTGCCGGTTCAGCCTGTGGTTGAGAATAGGTGGGAACCTCTGTACGAAAGATTCAGGAAGCAACAATCTCCTACCTTTGAGGGTGGATCAGTAGTGGTGATGAATCTTGATTTATAAATTTTTGTGTTGGTTGTGGTTTTGAGGGATTGTTTTGATGAGGGGTTAGGGCCTACTCTTAATCTAGGGTTCATGATGTTTTTTTGTTTATGTTGATAAGCATACTTATGAGGTTAAATGTTTGGTTATGATGATTTTGGGATATTTTATGTTCATGGGGGTTTCAGCCAAGCATGTGTATAGAATTTATATCTTTTTTTTTATGTTGCTATGTTGGATTCATGTTCTCGGGTTCTTGTTTTCTCTTGAGCTTTGAAATCACATTTGGATTTGAGAGATGGTTATGATATATTTTATAAAATAGTACTATGAATGTTTCGGCTTTGTGAGTATGTTTTAAGGTAGTTCGATTAATTATTGTCTGCTAATGGTAATTTTAAAATATTTAAAGGAGGTGTAGAAACATGCTAGGGGTTATGCTGATTAAACATATATGATTAATGTATGAGTTTTGTGAGGCATGATGAAAAAGATGAATTTCATGACTTAATATGCTTGCTGATTTTTTTGTATAAATGGTATGAAATATGATGAAAATAATGATTTGCATGCATAAATATTTTTACAAGTGCTGTCATGATTTTATGAAATTAAAAGGGTATTTTAATTTACATTAAAATGATATTACTACTCAAATAAATACCCACATTGTTTTATATTTTATAAGGAAAATATGAGTTTTAATTGCAAAATGGTGATTTTTTAGGATTTAATTTTGGTTGCTGTAATTTTTGGTAAAAATTATGAAAATGTCTTTTAAATGAAAGGAAGTTTGTGTGTTTGTTGAAATAATATAACACCTTAAACTATGTATATATTAAAATTGTATTTTAAATGTAACCTTGAATGTTCATGTGTTTGTTGAAATAATATAACACCCTAAACTATGTATATATTAAAATTGTATTTTAACTGTAACATTGAATGTTCACATTTTAATAAGTATGGTTTTCTTTATTTTAATTAAAAAAATGTTGAGTTTAGACTCACTTGTGATTTTTACGCAATATAAATGGTGGCTGAAAGTTTAATTTAATAAATTAAAAATAATTATTTTGGCTATCACATATGAGTTTACATTACATAAATTAAACCATAAATAATACAAGCAAAAATATATTTTTCTCTCACTTAAAACTATATTTTTTTCACATTAAATTTTATAATTTTATTAATTTAAATAAAGTATTATTTTCTAAATGAAACATGATATTAGAAGAACTTTAGATAATTTTAATTTTTTGTTATTTTTTATGCAATTTCAAATTAATAAATTGAATTATTATTTTTTCGAAAAAAAAGGCTAGATAAAATATTTTTAATAATGTCTTAAGAAGTCTAATCAACTTAGAGATTTGAAGGAAACGAATAATGGTGAGACATCACTACTACAAAATACCTTTTATGGGACACTTTTTTAGGACATGCACATAAATGCCAGTCCTTAAAAGTATTTATGGAGATTTTAAAACACTCATTGAGAGTCCTGAAAAAATACAATTTAGGACTTGGAAATGACTGTCCTAAAAAAATATGCGAGTCCTAAAATAATCTGGACTAAAAATGAGTGTTTTACTTAATAATTTTAAGGACTTGCTTTGGAAGTCCTTAATACTATTTAAGGACTCGCTTTGCGAGTCCTAAAATACCTTGGGCTGAAAAATTAGGAATGGTGACTTTTAAGGACTCACAAAGATTATTAAGGATTCCCAAAGCAAGTCCTTAAAATTGTTAAGTTAAAGAGCATAAAAAACACTCATTGTGTCGAAATAGGGTAAAAATACACGTTTGAGGATTTATTTCTATCACATTTGAGGATTTGTTTCAGTCACACACAATTGGGGGATTTAGGGCTTGGGTGGACGGCGGCTGTTGGTGGTGAACGGCGACGGTGACCGTGGGTGAATGCCTCCAGCCAGCGTAGGCTCTTAGGACCCTCGAAAATCTTCTCCGGCAACGTTGGATTTCGACTGTTGGTGGTGAACGGTGATGGTGAGGCATGGGCGTCTCTGGGTTAGTGGTTCATGGCTGGTTTCTCTTAGCAGTTTTTTTTTTTTTTTATTTCTTTGCTTATATACATAATATATAATAAGATAACAATTATATACATAAGCATGACCAACTCCATTGCACTCGTCAGAATGGAAAAGAGAAGAAAACAACTAGCTAAAATGACCTCAATGTACACTTTACAGAAATAAAAGATATGTCATTAAAGTTCTTTACTTACCTTCCATTACTTACTTTATAGAGAAGATAAAAATTAGCTTAATTGTATAGTATGCACTATGAACTAGATATTAACCGATAAATAAACCTACCCTTTAAAAACAATAGCTATTACTTAGTAAAATACAGACCAAATTAGCAATACAATTACAGACCAGGCCAACAATAGTACGAGCCTACCATGCTCTAACCCATATGTATAAATATATATATATATAAATATATAATATAGCCTTTTTCATTGCTCTTTTCCTTTTGTTCTATTCTGTTTTTATGTGTTTTTTTTATAAGAAATAATGAGCCTTGATATGTCTTTTTATTTTTGGGTCTTGGCCCTGAATGACATTAATTGAGGATGCATAGTTTTGTTTTCCTGTGTGCATGGATGTGTGTTTCTTTTTCAGTCCATTGGATTCAAGATTGATATGACATTACTATGCATGCATAATTTGGATCCTTTAGAGAGATTTTTATGTTCCTCTTCTTTTCCATGTTATTAATATCTACTATAAAGGTAATGGAATAAAAAAAAATGTACTTAATGCCTCTTTTTTATTATTGATATGAGTATTTCTGATACTTATTAGATACCTCTCATGTTCTGAAAAGGGCATGTACTACTACTATATGTGTTGATTACTATATATCATGAAGGATTTCTCAAAAATAAAAATAGATATTAAGAAGAGACAGAAATAAAAAAGTGTTTACACTAGAATTTTGAGCAGGTAAGATGCCAAAAGGATTTCTCAAAATTGAAATGAATATATGTTTTGCTTTCATAAAAAGTATTCATCCATTTAATGCAGTCATGTTTGTTTATTGCTCATATGTTTGATGAATAGGGTACTGATATCTATGTGTGGGCCTTCTTGTTTGGTGTGGCTTATCTCAATTGAGCCATGACTCACGTGACATGTTCACTTCCAAGCAAAAAAAAAAAAAATTTTGATACATAGATCATCAATAGTGAGTCCTGTTCTCTTTACTTACCCCTAAGACTAGTCACTAAGGTTGAGTATTCGTTTGCATACTCTAGCTGAAAGATTCCATTCACCCAATTGCAAGAAACATATAAGAAGAAGTAAGAGTCCACACAATTAAGATTTGAGGAAACAATTGGGTTCTTCTTATTTTTTCATTATTATATAAAAATAGGAATGATGGTTACATGTAATGCCCTGGTTACCCCAGAACAGTTACGGTGAACGGTGAACCAGAAATTTGACTCGCTACCCGAGTCCTTTGGTTAAAAATGTGCTCTAAGGTGGAAAATTAATAAAAAGGAAAGGATATATTTTATTAAATGCATAAAGCTATTCATGGGCCCATAAAATCTTTTACAAGTTATTTACAACTCAAAATGGTCATTACTATTTTGAATTTACAAACCCGCTGACCTAAGCGGTAAAAATAGGGTAAACCCCCTAGTTCATCTGAGAACTCCTTGGTCGTGGTGGTCAAGCGGCCGCATATCTACACATTACCACCTAAGCTGTCCACTCAAGGCTGGGTGAGCTTCTCTTTCCCTTTACCTGCACCACATAGCACCCATGCGCCAAGGCCCAGCAAGAAAACACAGTAATGCATATAGATATTAACAACTGATTATAATTATAATCACACAGAGCTTATAGCTCTTAAACAGATGAGTGATTGAACACTTGAGGTTCCGGTAAACCATACTGAGTGACTGACAAGCGAGTCACTAATTTAAGAAGATGAGTGACTGTTGGGTAAGTCACTAGCCTTAAACAGATGAGAGACTGATGGGTAAGTCTCTAACTTAAAAGATGAGTGATTGGTGGGTAAGTCACACAAGCGCTTTTAGTTTTCATCGAACTTGAGGTCAGTCTGGCATTAACGCTCTTCTGAGTCGTTTAATGCAGATATCGATTAGATCTAATCTTTATTGGTTGCCGTTGAACACGCTAAGGCCGTCCTGACTTATAAGTCAGCACTGTGTGACCAGCGCCCAATACCACTGCTGAACTTGACTAATAAGTCCCAGCTTCACAGTTGATACTGACACCTTTGCCAAATCTGACTAATTAGTCAATACCATGCACAAGTGAGCAAGATTTGCTAAGCATTCATTAATCAATCCATGACCACATTTACACAATCAACATGCCTCATGAACAACCATGAATGTCATATATGGGGTGCAGTTCTCTGACCTCAGGTTCGAGCGAGAATTACTATAAGAACGACCCTTGAGAACGACTTGTCTTTTTGTCCCTTAACGGTTACCTGATCAAAACCAATTATGGGATTCCATCAATAAAATGAATAACAAAGGTTCCGAAACCAAAACCTAACCTCCGACACATCGAATCCTACTAAACCGGGTAGTAGGATCGATCCCGAGGCCTAAGGCTAGAATCCCCGAGCCAAAAACTCATTTCAGGCCAAAATGCCACTAAGGGTCGCGACCCTCCCTAGCCATGCCGTGGCCCGCCCCTCAAACAGAGACGACCTCCTTCAGTACCCAGCATGAGCCGCGACCATCCCTGGCCATGCCGCGGCCAAACCTGTACTTCAGCCAAAACTCTGGGTTTCCTCCCTTGTGATTTTCCTTCAAACCAACCCTCCAAACCAAACCAAAACACCACCCAAACGTCCAATACAAACCCTAAACTTGATCTACATCACACCCTCATCAAAACCCAAGTTAAACACCAACCAAAACTTCCATTAATTCCAACTTCCCACATCAAAACCATAAGTTGAAAACTAAAACTAAAACAGAGCAAACCAGGGAACTAGTGGCTAGAAACTTACCTCAAACTTAGATTGTGATGCTGTTCAATGGTAGAACACTCTCCTAAACTCCCAAGACTTACTTCCCAAGCTTGAATCCTCAACAAGGGCTCAAAAATCACAAAGTGAATGGAGGAGAAGGAAGGTACAAGTAAGCCCTTGAATATACTCTGTTTCTCTTCACTTCTACAGCCATAAAGGGCTTAGGTCTAATAAAGGAAGGTACAAGTAAGCTCTTGAATATCTATCCTAGGGGTAAAAAGACCAAAATACCCCTAGGTCTAATAAAGGTTTCTAAAGGCTCCCAAGGGAAAAATTGGTATTTTCCATCTATCTCGTTAATCATAATTAACGCTCTCCAAATCCCACTATGCTCAATAATCTCAAACACCAATAATTTATATCCTGTTACCCTCTGATTCCCGGCAACGTTCTAATCATTATAATCACCATGGGACTCATCCCGAGCCCTGAACTTAAACTTGTTATTACTAGACCGCTAATTAATATTCGAAGATCGTCTCATGCTGAATAGCTCGAACAAACCCACATTATAATGTGGTCTCAACAATATATCACCAACATGCATACAATTATAAAATTATGCCCCCAACAGGCCAAATTACCAAAACACCCCTGTTATCAAATGTGAACCCACACGCATGCATTTAACATCATATTATAATATAATTCATATAAACATGCATGTTATCAATTAATGGCATAATTAAACAGTTATGGCCCTCCCGGCATACTAATCTAGCCATTAAACCGCATTAAGGATTTCGGGGCATTACAACTATCCCCTCCTTACAGAAATTTCGTCCTCAAAATTTACCTAAACAACTCGGGATACTGACTCTCATATCTGACTCCAGCTCCCAGGTCGCTTCCTCGACCTTGTTGTTCCTCCACAATACCTTAACAAAAGGTATTGTCTTATTCTTGAGGACCTTATCTTTTCTATCAAGTATCTAAACTGGCTGCTCTTCAAAGGAGAGATTTTTCTCAAGCTCCAAATCTTCATAACTCAAAATATGATTCACATCAGATACATACTTCCGAAGAGCTGAAACATGAAATACATTATGCACGGCCGACACGCCGGAGGCAAAGCCAATCTGTAAGCCACTTGACCAACCCTCTCCAGGATCTCAAATGGACCTACAAACCTAGGACTCAGCTTTCCCTTCTTCCCAAACCTTCTCACCCCTTTCCATGGCGAGACTCTAAGGAAGACATAGTCTCCCACTTGGAACTCCACGTTCCTGCGCTTGGGATCTGCATAGCTCTTCTGTCTACTCAGAGAAGTGAGCATCCGAGCTCTAATCTTCTCAATAGCCTCACTGGTCCTCTGAACTGCTCAGGACCTAAGTATCTCCTTAGTATTCCAAACAGAGTATATCAGGAAAGATACTTTACAAAGAGTCATCAAAAGAAAATTACTTTTGCGAGCTTATTAAAGAATGCTATATACATCCATGGATTCTTGATGACAACATGTGACTTGATGCATAACATTTGCTAAGTAATCCACATTGCCTGAGGTCACACCTGCCAACATCAGCACCATACATTTGAGCAATAGATATCAGTACCCTATTCATTTTTTGTTGCAAAACACCCTTTGAACTATTGCTATCTTTGGTGAAAGAAATTTTTTGACTAATTACTGATGTTGTTCATCACAGTTTGTGTTACTTTCAGCTTCTATACTCCACTATAACTAGCTATCTCATTTATAATTATATAATTTATAAGAATGTATACAAATGACAAAGTCAGTAATTTATTATTGGAATTAGTAGCTATAGTGTTGTAAAATATATTATAGAGGCTGAGATACTTAAAGTATGATGAACTATGTCAGTAATAATAAATGATCAGTATATAAAAATAAATGAAACATAACATAAAAAATATCATCACAAAGAGGGGAGACTATTTTAGTAGCTAGATGAAGTTTGGTAATCTTAAAGCATTTGTTTATAGAAAAATTGTGTGCCATCATCAATATTAATAGTCTTCAAACCTAGGAAAATTGATGTGGTTCTTCATTAATATTTGTACATAATTATCTTCTTCCAGTTATTCATAGTTGTCTATTATAATGTATGCTCCTTTTGAACTCCCATGCTACTCATTTTTAGTGCTAGCACTAGGAAAATAATTGATAGAAAAACTTTACTATTGCCTATTTGCCTTCTTGATGTATCTTTTGAAGCATCTTCACTCATAACTCGGAAACTATTTTCATCTCAATCCACAAACAATTAATATGGTAAAAACATTTTCATAGCTTGTTTTAAGCCATTTTTTTATCTTGTTTTCTAACATTATTTCAGCTGCCTTAGCCTACTCATGGAAATAGTTGATTAAATTGATCGACGTCTCCAAACTCTGTTAGTATTCCATCTAGTAAAGCTTATTATATTAAAAACATGACTAATTTTTATTATTATGGCCAATCAGACAAACACAAATTGTCCAATGGAAGAATGTAATATAATAATTGTACTAAAACCACATAATTACAATGAAAGCATTTTTATTATTACTAATTATTAAACTATAATATATATATATATTAACTTCTGAATTTTTTTTCTAATTTTTCTCTAAGTAGGAAGTCAATGTTTATACGCATGATATTTTATGGTTCATAATTTGTATATATAGTATTGAATTACAGTTGTAAGAAAATAAATAAATACAAAGCTGTTTATGAATCAACTAGCCTAGCACCAGTGTTCTAGTGGTAGAATAGTACCCTGCCACGGTTAATATTTTTCAACATCTGACCTTTTTTCTTTTTTTATAATGTTGATTAAACTGAATAGGTTACTATTTTGATTGGTCTTAAAGCATTGGATTGGTAGCTAATTGCAAGAGGTATGTTGCATTTGATTTAGTTTTAAAAAATTTCAATATTTTACAATTTAGAATGATAACTGTACTACTGTAGTGGAGTTTGAATATCTTAGATATTCATCCGTAGTGAAGTAGGTTATGGGAATTGTGTGCTGCGGTGATAACGGAAGATTGAGAACTTGCATGTCTTAGTGAAGTAGGTTCTGAGAATTTTGTGTGCTGCGGTGATATATGGATGGAAATCTGTGTGTTGTTTTATTTGTTTGACATGTTGGTGTTGATTGTGACAGATGGCTAGGCTAGTAAATTAGGGGATATGCTGTCCGATTTTCAATAGATTTTCTTGTACTTAGTTTTGTTTTGTTTTGTATGTTTATTTTATTTTATTTTCTTAATTTTAATTTTTTATTAAAACAAATAGGCGTAATATGGAAAAAGAATGGATGTCAGCTGATAGGTTGTCAGTAGAATATATAAAAGGGGTCGATGAGTTTCTTAAATTTAGTTTGGATCATGCCAAAGATCCAAACTATATTTGTTGTCCTTGTAGTAAGTGTGGAAATATGAAGAAGATGTCCAACCTACGATATGTTTCTATTTGTATAGTTTATGTATATGTAAAGATGTTTAAGATATTTAATACTAAGAATTGTACATGTATTACCAATCTTTATATAGTGTCGTAAAAAACCAAACAATGTCGACTGCGGATATTACATTATGAGGATGATGAAGAATGTACTTATCAATGCCCCTCATATCAAACATTTCTTGTCGAAACAGGTAACAAACAATATACAACTACATAATATTAATCTAGTATAATTTTTGTATATGCTTTGAATTTATTACCACTAATATAATTCTAATTAAAGTTTTGTTTATTTTATTTTCAGTTCACCTCCAACAAACGATATACTACTCAAGAAATTGACGAAGTTCGAGAAGAATGGGCGATGTCATTTTTAGAATTGGTTAGAGCAAAATGAATGATGTTATAGCTAGCTAATTACAATACATGTTCAGAAATTTTAAATTTCTTTGGCAAAATTTTTTGCCATTTTTTTAGTATTTTCTTTTCAAATTTCTTGTAATACATTTTCGACACTCAAAGGGATATATATTTTTTAAATCAAAATGAAAATTGTAGCTGCATTTTTAAAAAAAAAAATTACTTTGAAGGGCATGCAAAGCGAGTCCTAAAAAATTACTTAAAGACACTCAACGGGTTTTTTTAGAACTCGCATGGCGAGTCCTAAAAACATTCTTTTAGGACTCGCTTAAAGACACTCAACTCGATTTTTTAGGACTAGCGTTGCGAGTCCTAAAAGATTACTTAAAGGCACTCAATGCGAGACCTGAAAACATTCTTTTAGGACTCGCTTAATTAAAGGCACTCAACCAGATCCTAAAAACATTCTACGTATGCATGTCGCTTTCAAATGCACTTTTACGTTAAAAAATATGTCTAATATTCAACCATATAATTTTTACTTGAAAACCATGCATATATAATAGGTAGAAGTTGCATTATTCTTTTGTGATTTTATGTGAAATTTGTGCATGCTTTGAAATTATGTGTAATTGTACCATGTGTGCATGGCCCATGCTCATATGGGATATGTGAGTTGGGCACAAGAAATCTTATGTGATGCTAAAGAATGTTATTTGATTATGGTTATAGGCTCATTGTGAAGTTTGTTAAATTTTTGCTTTGCTCAGACCTGAGGTAAGGAAGTTAGATAGAACTTTATTTATTTATGCTATGAACAGTAAGATGGGTTTGTTGAGGTTAAATGTTATGTATGATGATGTACCATGTGATGTGAAGTATGAAATGATATTTTTGAGATGATATGATGAATTTGATGAATCATGTATTTCCCTTTGTGTTGATTGGATTGGATTGCATGTGTTTTGTATGTTGTATGAAAAAGTGAATGGTTGTTAGCGTGTTGAAGGCGACACAACAAAGGGTTTACTAAGGATATAAAGACGTAACCCGAGTTACTATGGATATAAATACATAACTAATAGGGCAGACATGCCGAGGTTATTTAAGGACCAGAGCCTAATGTTCACCTCAAGATGTGACATGGACAAGAGAGGGGGCCATGTTCACAAAGATATGATGACAGTGTTTATAATGATGATTGTTTACCGAGTTTTTCGGAAACGAATAACTAACAAAATAATAAAAAGATAGGAACTGTAGAAATGTTGAAATGTAACTAAACAAACAGTGTTTTTACGTGGTTCAGGCGTTAACGAGCCCTAGTCCACGAGTCGATGTTATTATACTTGGAAAAGGTTACAGTAAGATGGCTGGTGCACAAGAACTTCACACACTCACAGTGTTTCTCTCGGGTTCTCTTGAAGAAGATGAAGCTAGAGAGATTTTAGTAGAGTTTTTGCTATATGATTTGTTCGTCCTCCTTCTTGTAAAAGGAAGGGGTCTTTATAGCTAGGGTTTCGGATTAGGGTTTTTCTCTACGTACATGAGTCTTAATTACACCAGCCATAAATAGGGGATACAATTACTGTAGTAGCATGGCTACCAGACTCTATGTGGGTATATTTACGTGAAAGTATGGGGAACACACAAAGTCAGCCGTCTTTTCCAAGTTGTCAGCGGAACAGTAGGCGAAAAGGTACCCTTAGGCGTGCTGGGATGTGTGCGGCTTTGACCTGACGGGCGTGTCAGGCGGGATCCTGTGTCAGACGGATATCATTCCAAATATGCCTTCTCCCGGACTCGACCGTTCGGTTTTGTTCTGTGCGAGGCACGGAACTGTTTCCGCGGAGACCACTCGAAGAGCCTCTCCTGGAAGGGGCCTCCCCGAGGGGTATCCTTCGGGAGTCCGGGAGAGTCGACGAGTTTCCGTGTTGTGCTTGCTTGGAAGAGTAATCCGGATACTAAACAGGAGAGGCGAAGCCTTTCTGTCCATCCGCGAGCTCTGGTCACCCTCCGTGAAAGACATCGATAATTCTGCTTCCCCGAGGTCATCAATCTAAACGCTATCCGGAAATCTGGATAACATTTACCCCCCAAGGTCGCGGAGCTTTGAGAGATCCGGGAGCTTGTACAATCGGTTTCTTAGACTAGGCGAGGGGGCACCTTCTGTGTTCCCGGAAGGGTTCCTTTTTCCCGCCTGAGTATTAGTATGAAAGAGAAAAGGAATTTCTTCTGTTTGAGATCAAGTACTCAAGTGCGGCAAGGATCACGTGTCATTCTGGGAATGGTTCTGCGACCAAGACGTGTGCGTGAGGCGACTGGTTGAGGATGCGTGCGTCAGTCATCTGACTAATGATTTGACGGTTTTTAATGGTACTCAGGGCCCGAGGTGGTGTAATGATGGGAAATAAATACTTTATTCCCATCCGAGGAGTCATAAATAGGATCGTCGCTTCCTCTCCAGCCGTTGGATCTGACGCACATGGAATGGGAAGATCGGGACCGTCCACTTGAGGAATTCGAAACGGCTTCTTCCCTGCTATAAAAACGAGGGAAAGGACCTTTCTTCCTCTTTACGCTTTCAGATTCTCCATCTTTAGGATTTTCAGATTTCCAAACCTTCGAACTCTCAGGCTTCCCAGCTTACGTTCCCCTGAACTTGCCATTTCTTTTGGTAAGTATCTGGAAACTTTTCTTTTTGATTTGGCAGTGGGTTTATTCCCCGAAGCCCCTGGTTTGAATCGTCGTTCGTCTTTGCAGCTTTTACTTCTCGCGATCGTGCTGTGCATTGATCCAGTTATTTCTTCAACCTCCAACTACCCGAATATCAGTAAGTATTTCTACTTTGCTCTTTCCTTTCAGACCTTAGGTTGTTGGTAGTTGTTAGAGTAGAGGTTTCTGCCATTATTGCTTATGTGCATGCGTGAATAGGGCTTTGGTAGACATGTGATCGATTGTGAGTCGATAAGTAGCCTTTTCTGCATGCTTCGGTGATTTGCGTTTGGAAAGTCGTCCCTTGTTTTGCTGTTTTAGGGCATAAGCACGAACGCCTTGAGGGTGTCTTTCTCTGGAAAAACACTTCTTTTGGTGGGCTTAGGCTCGGAGTCTGAGTCTGGTTCCTTGCTGCCCTTCGGGTGGCATGGTGCCAATCCCTCGGTAAGCTCGGTGGGAGCCTCTCCAAGCAGTTTTCGGGGAGGGTCTCCCCGACGCCTTTGATACCACTAGGGTATGACAAGGGTGCTGACTGCTTAGAGTGTTTTCTTCTTTCTTTTCTTTTGTCCAGTGACGAACATCTTGAAGGAACAACTTCTTGCTGCGGGGGAGGCTGATTCTGCCCAAGAGAAGGGCTCTCCTGTTGCTGCTGGAAAGGGGAAAGGAAAGGCGAAAGTGGTCGCGGCTAGCCCACCAATCTCCAATAGCTCCATCTGGGAGATGGACCAAAAGCCAAACTTTTTCAGGAATTATGGCATGCTGGAGCTGTATTCCTCTGAGGCAGGCCTGAAGAACATCCCAGGCCTGATGTGGCACCGTCTGTCGGTGCTGGGCGAGTCAGCTAGCCAGAGTCACGAGGGCTTTGGTGCCTGGAGTTGGGCACACATAGTGTGTGGGGCGCACTTGCCCCTAAGGAGTTACTTCGCCAATTTCTGTGTGAAGGCGGGGATTGCTCCCTTCCAGTTAATTCCTCCCAGCTACAAGCTCTTAGCAGGGTGGTTCATCTTTTGCAAGTCCCGGAGGCTGGAAGCTCCTACCCCGGAGGAGGTGCTGTACTTCTACGGGTTGAAGTCTCAGCCTATGAGGGGTCATTCAGACAAGGTGGGGTTTTACAGGCTAGAAAGGCACCCGGACGTGATGTGTCCCACTTGTCATACCGCGAGGGTCCCGGACCTCCGGGAATACTGGTTCCTGACGACTGGCTTCCCGCTGAACAGGGTGCCTGCCCTATCTTTGGACTTCAAAATCCCTGGTAAGCGCTCCTTCCTCTCTTTTTCTACTTTGTTTCTTTGCACTTGATTTGCTTTTTGGGAGGATCTCTAACGCTTGTATTTGATTTTTGCAGAAGTCGTTCCGCGGACACCTCGCTGCGCGGAGATGATAAGGAGGTCTAAGTTCTACGAAGGGCTTTCTGAGGAAGAGTTGAAAGTGGAGGGACTTGTGACCTCCGAATCGTTGAGGGAGTATGGGTTACTCGCCTCCTTCCAAAATATCGAGCCAGTAAGTGGTAGGGGGCAGACTCAGGTGTCGACTGACATCCGGGAGCAGATTGCCCTGGAGCTGTCTAAGGTGATCACCCAAGCAGCTCGGGACGAAAATACTCTATCTCCTAGTTGGGCGGAGAGTTTCCCCGACCCCCAGCCGGAGGAAGAGGAGATCGAGGCTCGCCACGCCGCGGCTTACCCTAACGAAGGGGCTCCGGGGGCTAGTACCTCCGGGAGAGGTAAGACTAGTTTTCGATTGATCCACACCCCCAGCCTGTCTGAGGTTTCTCAGACCTCTCAGATGGGGTTTGATCCCCGTTTCCTTAGGCTAGATCCGCGTAGGATACCTTTCGACAGGTACTGCGATAGGGTAGATGAGCTCCTCTGGTGTCTGAGTGATGGTAGTCTGCTAGAAGGGGTCATCATGGTTGACCCTTCTTCTCTCAGCATGTCATTCCCGGACTTCAAGGAGTACGGGAGCTTCCTGGAGCATGAAGCGATGTTTTGTTTTGCTCGGGGAAGGCCATCCACGTTTCTCGTGCATGGTCGTCCCTTTCAAACTTTTCTTTTTCTTGTTTCTTGTTCCCTGCTGGCGGGCTTGCTTGTGCTTTTATGTTGTTGATTGTCTTGTCTTCCGCTTATCTTCTTTCTCATTGCTTGTTGGTTCGTTAACCTTGCTTTGTACGTTTCTTGCAGAGTATCCTGAAGCCAAGATGTTGGGGAGGGTTACTTTGCTTATTAAGAAGGCTGCCACCAGTCAAGACCTGTCCACGGGGAAAGGACGGAAGACCAAGGCTGGTAGGGGAGGTAAGGCTGCCTCCCCCAAGAAGACAAGTGGCGAGGCGCAAGCATCTCTGAGGGTAGAGAAGTCCCCTGCTGACGGGCCTTCCGAGACTATGATGGTCTCGAGTAGCAGTAGCGACGGGGAAGGGCTTGTGTTCCCCGTGAGGACAACTGGGGTGAGCAAGCGTCCCGGAGAAGATGCTGAGGGCGCTAAGAACAAACGCCTTAGACACTCTTCTCCCAGTCGAAGGCAACAACAACAGCAACGACAGCAATCACAACTACAACAACAGCAGCAACAGGAACAAGAGAGACAATCACCAACGCCGCAACAGCAGCAACAACAACATCCAAACCTGCAGCAGCAACAAGGGCAATTACTTCTGCTACCGCAGCAGCAAAAGCAACAGACCGGGGCCTTAATACCCCGGCTGCCTCCTCCTCCAGCCCAAAGGGGGTCCACCCTTCCGGGGTCTCCGTCTTCTCAGACAACCAATCTTCCCCTGCCTGGCCTGAAGTTCCACTTTCCGCGGAAGCCAACCAGTTTTCCCGCTGCTCTCCTGGAGGGTGTAAGACGGGCCGATAGTTTTTTGAAGAGGCGGTTAGAGGCGGAGAAGGCCGTTACTCAGGGAAGAGCAGATAACTTGTCCGCCGTGAAGAGAGCTGAGCTGGCCGAGGGGGTGAGATCTCTTCACCCGGCCGGAGCGGTTCTGGATGGTCCAGCCTTGGAGAAGAGGCTGGTGCCTAGGCTCGGACGTGCATTGGCGCCGTTCAGAGCTGAGATGATGGAGGACATGGCCCTGAGCTTATGCGAGCTCAATTCTGAGAAATGGGCCATCAGGAGCAGCAAGGATCCGCTGTTGCTGACACACGCTGTGAAGCAGCAACTGTCCGGGGTAAGCCGTCAGTTGTTATTTTTTGGGATCACCTGTCTTTTGGTCCTGCTTTAGCTCATTCTGTTGTCTTTCCTTGCAGGCCTCTATGATCGCGGAACGCTCGTTCCGGGAGGTTGGTGCAGCTCTGGTTCAGCTGGAGGAGAGCCAACTGGCTCGCCAGGCCTTGGAGGCGGAGAAACAGAAACTGACCCAACAGGCCTTAGGGGCTTCGGAGAAGATTGATCAGGCCCGGCGCACGGCTGAAGAAGAGGCGGAGAAGAAATATCTTGCCAAATATCAAGAGTACCAGGCCAAGGCAAAGAATGAGTTTAGACAGCGGTCGGATGGGATTAAGACCGAAAACTCCAAGCTCCGGGAAGAGCTGTCCCAAGCCAAGGTGGAGAAAGATACCCTGGAAGCCCGCTTGCAATCAAAGAACGATCTCCTCCTTAAGCGGCAAGAGGAATACTCCACTCTTCAGAGTAAGCTGCACGAGGAGGAGCAACTCCATAAGAGGAGCAGGGATCTCGTGTCTATGCTTCAGTTGGGGCTCGCCGAGAAGGATAAAGAGATCGGGGCTTTGCAATTCACTGCCAGGGGGCATGTGACCGAGAAGCAATCCGTGCTGAACCAAAATAGGGAGCAGCGCAAGGTGATTGATTCTCTTAAGGGGGAGCGGGATGCCTCCAAGGCCGAAATGGAAAAATTGAGGGCCCAACTAACTGTCGCGGAAGCACAGCTGGCAACCTCCGAGGCGGAGCGGTTGAAGGAGAAGGAGGATGCTGAGGTGATACTGAACAGGACTATTAATATATCGCATGTGGTCCTCATGCATCAACTCTGGAAAGTGAACCCGGAGGTGTTAGGCTATCTGGGAGATGATGCCGAAGCCATGAGGGAGAAGCTACTCGTGTGGGATCAGGGCCCAGAGGCGTACGTCCAAACTTACAACATTGACGAACGTGCTGAAGCTCCTGAGGCGGGAGATCCCGGAGAGGCGGGGACCTCTGAACCTTCTCATGATCAAATTCCTCCTTCCAATGAGCCGACTCCGCCAGCCTCAGCTGAAACCGATGCCCCCGAAGCTGCGGTCGTGGACGCTGTAGTTACCCCCAATGCTTGAAGGGGTTTTATCTTTAATTGTTTTTCGTTTTTCGTTTTTCATTGCGGACATTTTTGCCATAATCATAGCATTCTCCTTTCTTTTCTGCCGAGTTCTTTATTTATCTTTGCGCTTAGGGTAGACATGTATATGGTAGAAACTGTTGTAGGGGCGTATGAGGTTTTGGTTCCAACGGCCAAAACCTATGCACTTCCCACTTGAAGCTTTAATGGATGATGTCTTTTTCCCATATAGTTTCTAGATTACGAAGGTTTCCTGGTTCCAACGGCCAGGCTCCTTTCACCGTATTTTAGCGTTCCTGAGGCAAATAGCCTATCCCGGGACTTGTAGTTATACTGTTCGCTGGGATTGCTTAAGGTGAGTCGTTCCATTGTTTGGAACGGGAGTTCTTTTGGTGAGCGTCGCTAGACTTAAGGTTAGATCTTTGCGAAGAAAAACTAACCGTTGTTGCGAACCTCATTGTGGCTGACTTCAGGGACCTGGCATGGAGCCCTGCGAGGCAAGGCTTATTGCTGTCGGGGAAATCGCCACGCCCACCAGGTGTGATCCTGGAGCAGGGGCTTTGTGAAGCAGAGCCGGCTGTGAGTGGGGGGATCAAGCATGTCTGCTTCTGGAGCTGAAACTTGCAATGGCCATGGAGCTTTCCATGCATTATTTTGTGAGATCCGGAGTTGGAGCCTGCGAAGCAAGGCTTACCACGGTCGCGGATCTCGCCATCTTTCGCCTCGCTGGACCCGGACCTGGAGCTTGCGAAGCAAAGCTCTACAGCGCTCGCGAATCTTGCCATCTTTCGCCTTGCGGGATCCGGAGCTGGAGCTTGCGAAGCAAAGCTCTACATTGCTCGCGGATCTTGCCATCTTTCGCCTTGCGGGACCCGGAGCTGGAGCTTGCGAAGTAAAGCTCTACAGCATTCGCGGAGAATTCTGCAAAGGACTTGTCAGGGAGTTGGGGGTGTTTTGGCGTAGTTCTATGAACGTGCCTCAACCCCCAGTCCCGTCCATCGCTGGGCTACACAGGAGATAATTCTCATGATACATAATGGCAGGCATTTCCATGGAAATTTTCACATAAGCACATAATGCACATATGACACGTAATGCAAGCATGTTCATGGCAACAAATAAACCTAAGCTCAACAATTTAAACATTTCAAACAATTTAAAAATTTCAAACACAATGCTAGCACATAAGTGGTGTTCTGTGTACGTTTTGTTCAAGGGGCGTATGGTTATGCCTTAGCCATGTATACCCCCCAAGTGAGCGTGGGGTCCGGACGTCTCCGGACCGCGTGGTCACTTGTTAAAACGCAGCTTTGAACACAGGGATAAAAAGTGCAGTAAAAGCGGAGTGAATCTCTCCGTGTTTCTTTAAATTAGCCTGCTAGGCGTGAGTTTTACAACATGGAGGATTATTTCCACTTTTTTCACTTTTGTTATTTTCACCAAGGACTTCCGACTGGATGGTCCGGGGCCTACTGGTAGTAACGGCGGAGGTGCTCCGCGTTCCAGGCGCGCGGGACTTTAGATCCGTCGAGTCTCTTTAAGTGATACGTCCCATGGCCCACTTTTTCTTGGACTTCGTAGGGGCCTTCCCAGTTGGGTCCGAGGACTCCTACTCCCGGATCCTGCGTAGCAGGAAATACTCTCCGTAAGACAAGGTCCCCAACTTCGAATGCACGGCTCTGGACTCTCATGTTAAAGTGTCGGGCTATCTTGCCTTGGTACATTTTTAGTTGGACCTGCGACTGCTCCCGGAGCTCTTCGATCATGTCCAAGGACTCCTGGAGGAGGGCATGGTTCCGGGTAGGATCGTAGGTGTCTTGCCTGTGAGAGGGGATCATAGCTTCTACTGGGATGACGGCCTCGCAACCGAAGGTCATGGAATAAGGCGTGTGCCCCGTCGAAGTTCTCTCTGTTGTGCGATAGGCCCAAAGTACTCGCGGAAGTTCTTCCGGCCAGTGAGCCTTGCAGGCTTGGAGTTTTTTCTTCAACGTGGTCTTTAATATTTTGTTTACAGCTTCCACTTGTCCATTAGCCTGGGGTCTGGCGACTGCGGAAAAGCTTTTGATAATCCCATGCGAAGCACAGAAGTTCGTGAAGTGTTCACTGTCAAACTGCTTTCCGTTGTCGGACACAATTTTCCGTGGAAGCCCAAAACGACACACTATATTCCTGATGACAAAATCCAGTGCTTTTTTAGATGTGACCGTGTTCATAGGTTCAGCTTCAGCCCATTTGGTGAAGTAGTCTACCGCGACTATGGCGTACTTCACTCCACCCTTTCCAGTGGGGAGGGAACCTACTAGGTCAATGCCCCAAACGGCGAACGGCCAGGGGCTGGTCATTAGGGTAATTTCCGTAGGCGGCGCTCGCGGAACCTTGGCGTACCTCTGGCACTGCTCACACTTCCTGACATAATCCACACAATCCTTCTTCATGGTGGGCCAGAAGTATCCTTGTCGAAGGATCTTTTTGGAGAGGCTCAGCCCGGAGGTATGATCGCCACAGAAGCCTCCGTGAATCTCATGGATGATGGTGCTGACTTCGGTTCCGGCAACACACCTAAGGAAGGGTATGGACAACCCCCTGCGGTAAAGCTTTCCATCCATAACCACGTATCGGGGAGCTTGATATTGGAGCTTCCTTGCGTCAGCTTTATCAGTGGGGAGCTCTCCAGTGGTGAGAAATCTGAGGATGGGTCCTATCCAGGAGTGGGAATGATCGATGATGGCGTTTATCCTTCGCGTCTCAGTACTGGGGGCTTCTAAGTGCCCGATGGGGACTAAGCCATACTGTTCAATCTCCGGGTCCGTTGCAAGCTTGGCCAGCGTGTCCGCGAGTGAGTTCTGGTCCCGGGGGACCTGGCGGATTTGGTAGCCTTTGAAATGCTGCAGTAGGTCGCGGGAGAGAGACACGTAGGCAGCCATCCTTTCGCCTTTCGTCTGGTATTCCCCGGATATTTGGTTTACCACAAGTAGGGAGTCGCTGTATACTTCGATTTTTTGGGCTCCGACTTCTCTGGCCAGTCGTAACCCAGCTAACATGGCTTCGTGTTCTGCCTCGTTGTTGGATGCTGGGAACGCGAAACGGATGGCGCTCTGGAGCTGATGCCCTTGGGGAGATATTAGGATGACCCCCGCTCCAGCTCCTTTTTCATTTGAGGCTCCGTCTACATAGACCTTCCAGGTGGGAAGTTCCGGGACAGGATCTTCCGGGAGGTCATTCATTCCCGAGCATTCCACAATAAAGTCCGCGAGAGCTTGACCTTTTATGGAAACACGTGGTTGGTAGTGGACGTCGAACTGGCTCAGTTCCATGGCCCACTTAAGCAATCTGCCAGAAGACTCGGGCTTCTGCAGGACTTGTCGGAGAGGGTGGTTGGTGAGTACTTTGATGGTGTGCGCCTGGAAATATGGCCTCAGCTTCCGTGAAGCAATCAGCAAGCAGAGGGAGAGTTTCTCGATCATCGAATATCTGGATTCGGCGTCCAATAACCTCTTGCTTACGTAATACACAGGGAGCTGGATACGGCCATCTTCCCGGACGAGAGCGGCACTCACTGCGTGCTCAGTCACAGCTAAGTATAAGAACAACGCCTCTCCTTCGACAGGTTTGGACAGAATGGGAGCTTGGGTTAAATGTTCCTTGAGGTGTTGGAAGGCTGCTTCGCATTCGGGGGTCCACTCGAACTTCTTGTTTCCTCGCAACACATTGAAGAAGGGGATACACTTGTCAGTGGCCTTGGATACGAAGCGGCTAAGAGCAGCTATCCTTCCGGTAACGCTTTGGACGTCCTTATGTTTCTGGGGGGAAGGCATATCTATGAACGCCTTTATCTTCTCAGGGTTGGCTTCCACTCCGCGGGAGCTGACAATGAAACCGAGGAACTTCCCAGACGAGACCCCGAAAGTACATTTCTTTGGATTTAGTTTCATCCCGTACTTTCGGATCACGGCGAAAGCTTCCTCAAGGTCGTCACTGTGGTCCCCGGAGGTCTTGGACTTTACCAACATGTCGTCCACGTACACCTCCATGTTCCTCCACAGTTGGTCCTTGAACATTCTGTTTACCAGACGCTGGTATGTCGCCCCAGCATTCTTCAAACCGAAAGGCATGACCACGTAACAGTAGACACCCTTGTCCGTGAGGAAGCTGGTGTGTTCCTGGTCCGCGACATGCATCTTGATCTGGTTGTATCCGGAGTACGCATCCATGAAGGATAAGAGTTCATACCCGGAAGTAGCGTCTACCATCTGATCAATTCGCGGGAGAGGGAAACAATCTTTCGGGCAAGCCTTGTTCAGGTCCGTGAAGTCAATGCACATTCTCCAGGACCCATCGGGTTTCGGGAGCAGAACTGGGTTGGCCAACCACACGGGATAGTGCGACTCCTGGAGAAAGCCTATGGACATCAATTTGTCCACTTCAGCTTTGACGGCTTTGGCTCTCACTGGGTCCAGCGGCCTCCTCTTTTGGCGAATTGGAGTTGCAGATGGGTCTATGTTGAGTGCGTGGCACGCAACGTTGGGATTAATCCCCGTCATATCAGCGTGGCACCATGCCAGGATATCATGATTATCCTTCACAGTGGCTACGATCTTATCTCGAACGGCCGACGGCAGGTTTTTCCCCACCTGAATGACCTTGGTGGGTTCTCCTGGGTTGAGGATCACCTCTTCGACTTCCTCCATCGGCTCTATTGCTTTCTCGATTCCCACTCTTGGGTCGAGTTCGTCAAAGTATGCCTCCTGAGCACCCCCAGTTTCTGGCAATTCTTCCGCCAAAGGAATGGTAGCAAACGTCTCTTGGACCGTGTAGACGGATCGGACGGAGACGTTATAACAGCTCCGTGCACTTCTTTGGTCTCCTCGGAGGGTGCCAATATGCCCATCGTCGCATGGAAACTTCAAACATAAGTGGCGTATCGAGGTTATGGCCCCACAATCGATCAGGACTGGTCGGCCTAAGATGGCATTATACGCCGTGGGGCAGTCGACTACCACGAATGTGCTATGCTTGAAGGCACAAGCGTCGCTTTCTCCTCTGAGGGTGACTGGAAGTTGAATTTTGCCTAATGGCATGAGTGCGTCCCCATTGAAACCTTGAAGCTGGATGGGGCATGGGGCCAGGTCCGTCTCGGTCAATCCGATCGCGTGGAAGGCCGCTTTGAAGAGGATGTTCACGGAGCTTCTGTTATCGATCAAGATCCGTGAGACCTTCTTATTGGCAATCTGGGCTTCCACTACGAGGGGATCGTTGTGGGGGAAGTGCACATGTCGAGCATCGTCCTCCGTGAAGGTGATGGGAAGATCCATCATTCAGGGACGTTGAGCAGGTGATTGGACCAAAGCGCACATCTCCTCGGCGTGCTCTAACTCCTTCAAGTACCTCTTCTGGGAGTTGCGGGTACTTCCGGCAAGGTGTGGTCCTCCGGAAATGGTGGCGACGTGTCCGTCAACGGGTGGCGGAGCAAGGCCGGGCGGATATGGGTTGCCTGGTCCTGGAGTCAACAAGGCAATGGGCGCCGGAGCGGGTGGAGCAGGAAGTGCTGGGAACTGAGACCCGGGAGCTTGGGGATGACCGGCTCCAGGAGCGCTAGCGGCCCCCCTCTGTCCCGGGGAATATGCAGCTCCGTGAACTACCCCCTGTCCGGGATAGATAATGGGTATCCTCACCCACTGACCGAGGTGTCCCGCTCTTGCCAGGGACTCGATCTCATCCTTCAGCTGAAGGCACTCATTCGTGGTGTGCCCCACGTCTCCGTGAAACTCACACCTCTTATTGGAGTCTCGCGGACGCCTTCCTCCGTGAGACACTTTCGGGGGCTTCCTGTAGTTGACCATATTACAGGTCGCCCGATAGACATTCTCTTGTGAGTCTATCAAACTGGTATATTCCGTAAACTTGGGCTCATAGTCCTTTCGGGGTTTCTTTGAATGGTCTCCCCGGTTGGAGTTTCTTCCGCTTCGTTTGTTCCGCGATTGGCTCAAATTTCGTTCTGGGGCTTCCGCTTGCGGCTGCGGCACGCCAGGAGCGATACTACATCCGGTTTGTACTGCTCCGTACCCAGAGAAATGGGTTTGACTCGGCGTCTGAGCAGACGCGGAAGGCCCATACACACTTGGAGTGAATCGGGCTCCTGGAAGCGTGAGGGCTGGTGCGGGAGCTTGCGAAGCAAAGCTCGGCGCAGTCACGGAAGGGGTTGGAGCTGGGGGAACTCCAAAGGCCTGCTGGTAGGCATCCTCAAGGTTGATGATTCCCTGAGCTTTTGACATGAATTCGGACAGTGTTTCTGCCCGTCTCCTTTGCATTTCCCCCCATAGCAGGGAGCCGACAGTAAGGCCCGATTGAAGGGCGATCAGCTTCATGTCATCACTGACCTTGGTTTTTGCAGCAGCTTCCATCATTCTCTGTATGAAAGCTTTGAGGTTCTCAGTGGGTTGCTGCTTGATGTTGGTTAAGGAACCAACCTCCATGTCGTGGTCGCGGGCAGCAATAAACTGCCTCCTAAACGCAGACTGTAGCTCCTTCCAACTGTGGATTGATCCGGGTGCTAATCTTTTCCACCAGTCCTCCGCGGACTTGGTAAGGGTGAGTGAGAAGCACATGCATTTGGCGTCCTCACTGACACGCGCCACTTGCATCATTTTATTGTATTTAGCTAGGTGGGTACGCGGGTCTGTCCTCCCATCATATAATTCTATGTGAGGCATTTTGAAGTTATCCGGGAGGGACGTTTCCGCGATCCTCCTAATACATGGTTCCGGGTCTTCCTCCTCAGAGTCTGACAGGGCCCCACTTTGCTTCTGGACCAGCTTGGTCAAGGCAGCAATCTGTTCCTCGAGCCTCTTCGTATCACTTTCCGGGAGGTCACGTCCCCGGAGCTTGTCATTAATATGATTTCGGAGGTCATCTCCGCGAGGCCGGGCCTTTTCTCCTTTGGCCTTTTCATACTTGGCCTCCAACCTTCTTCTTAGGTCCACCGTGGACCAGCTATCTTCGGAGTGCGAGTTCGCAGCCCGACCGTCCTGATTGACGGAATCACTGGGGCGGTTGTTCCTTCCCCTAGGCCTGGGTGCCTTAGCACCGGGCCCTTTAGGCACAGAGTGCCCCCTTGGGGCTGAAGGACGTCTGGGCTTAGGAGCGCCAGAGACCTTCTGCGCGCGGGGGGGGGGGGGCTGTCGGCCTGGTGATTCACGCCTTTAGGAGGTGCAGGGGCGTCAGCGCGCACAGGCTCTCCAACTTTTTCTTTGCCCTTGTTAGGGGCGGCTTTGGATGGTCCAGCAGCGGGTGGATCCGGCATGGGGGCATCAGCCCCACCTCGAACAGAGGCATCCTCGTCCGAGTCGCCTAGATCTCCGAACTTACTTTGGAGGCGTTCCATCATGCGTTGCATTCTTTCGGAGACGCGCTCCTGCTCAGCGAGCTTGGCCTTAGTGGCCACCAGTTCTTCGGCTACTTGGACCAGTTCTGGGTCCTTCTCATAGTAGCAGCCGTCCTTGTAATAACCGTCTTGGACATACTCTTCTTCGTCTTCTAAGTATGTTGTATCTTCGGTACTGACCTGATCCTGGCGGGATGTCGGGTTTTCATCTTGGTAGTCTAAGGGTTCGCTTTGCACCACATCTTCCATCATGGTATCGGGGTTGACCGTAGCATTTTTGTCAACAGCGGATTTTCTCGTAGTCACCATCTCTTTAGTACGAAGTGAATACAAAAAACGTACACAGAAAAAGAGCTGACTAACAACTTCCTACAGCTCTCAATGAAAGCACCAAAATGTTTACCGAGTTTTTCGGAAACGAATAACTAACAGAATAATAAAAAGATAGGAACTGTAGAAATGCTGAAATGTAACTAAACAAACAGTGTTTTTACGTGGTTCAGGCGTTAACGAGCCCTAGTCCACGAGTCGATGTTATTATACTTGGAAAAGGTTACAGTAAGATGGCTGGTGCACAAGAACTTCACACACTCACAGTGTTTCTCTCGGGTTCTCTTGAAGAAGATGAAGCTAGAGAGATTTTAGTAGAGTTTTTGCTATATGATTTGTTCGTCCTCCTTCTTGTAAAAGGAAGGGGTCTTTATAGCTAGGGTTTCGAATTAGGGTTTTTCTCTACGTACATGAGTCTTAATTACACCAGCCATAAATAGGGGATACAATTACTGTAGTAGCATGGCTACCAGACTCTATGTGGGTATATTTACGTGAAAGTATGGGGAACACACAAAGTCAGCCGTCTTTTCCAAGTTGTCAGCGGAACAGTAGGCGAAAAGGTATCCTTAGGCGTGCTGGGATGTGTGCGGCTTTGACCTGACGGGCGTGTCAGGCGGGATCCTGTGTCAGACGGATATCATTCCAAATATGCCTTCTCCCGGACTCGACCGTTCGGTTTTGTTCTGTGCGAGGCACGGAACTGTTTCCGCGGAGACCACTCGAAGAGCCTCTCCTGGAAGGGGCCTCCCCGAGGGGTATCCTTCGGGAGTCCGGGAGAGTCGACGAGTTTCCGTGTTGTGCTTGCTTGGAAGAGTAATCCGGATACTAAAGAGGAGAGGCGAAGCCTTTCTGTCCATCCGCGAGCTCTGGTCACCCTCCGTGAAAGACATCGATAATTCTGCTTCCCCGAGGTCATCAATCTAAACGCTATCCGGAAATCTGGATAACAATGATGTTTGAATATGTTAATGATACATGATGCATGATAACAATGTATGATGATAACGTTAAGTACGATGTATGACAATGTATGTATATGATGTTGTAGGAGTCTTACGATATGGTTATGTTTTGTTGTGTTTTTCTTTGTTTGTTGTTGGTACTTCCATACTAGGCTTTTAGTTCACCCCTTTACTTTCCCTTTTAGGTAGTAAATAGGGTTTTCTCTTTGGCATGCGTGGTGATGTGGGAAGTTCCGACATCAGAGTGTGTATGGCGTGGGGGTATCCTTTGGGCGAGAAAACGATAAGCTTAAACGCCAATTTTAAAGAATGATGTTATGTTTTATTTTGTTTTCAGAACTTATCAGTGGGACTTGAAATATTTTTATTTTCTTTAAAAACATTGCATGAGAACTTTTATTTTATTTTAAACTATTGGGCCCAATTTGCATGTTTTAGCAAGGCCCCACTAAAATTTTCATATAATAAGAGGTTTTATTCTATAAGTTTATGAGCATGGAACTGTTTTACAAAGTATTAGTCTAGGACATTTTACATACTCGATATTTGTGAAAATATGTGGATTGTGTGCTTGATTAATCATGTTACTTTAATATTGTCATCTTTTATGTTTTGATTGCAAGTCGTTTTAATTGTTTTATGCTTAATTTGGTTCTGTGGGAATGAAGAGACTTGGATTGTTTGGTTAATATTGGGATAACTAGAACTTGATTGATTTATGTGTAGAGTCAAAATTCTAAATCTTTGTTTTGTAGATATGATTAAGGCTAACCCATTATGGTTATTTTCACTGTTTTATGGTTTTATGGAGTCTTGATGTACATGAATCATATGATGTATAGAATCTGTATAATTGACATGTATGCACTTAACTGAGATCATAAGGTTTAAGTTTAATGATAGATTTAAATTTTGGTCTCATGTTTATTGCACATGTTGACTAGTTGACGACATTTG
Organism: Humulus lupulus; assembly: GCF_963169125.1. Classification (NCBI taxonomy): domain Eukaryota; kingdom Viridiplantae; phylum Streptophyta; class Magnoliopsida; order Rosales; family Cannabaceae; genus Humulus; species Humulus lupulus. Next base: position 175,226,238 of record NC_084802.1, on the reverse strand, counting down.
AGCATATTGAGATAATACACCCTTGGTCTAAGACATTTTCCAGGTTATGGTCATTCGATAATTTCATTTTAGTTTTCTTTAGTATTCCATTTTATTGATTGAGGATGAGCATTCGTTTAAGTTTGGGGGTGTGATGAGTGCATATTTACATTCATTCTAATCTTTTAAACTATGAATTATTGAATATTCCTTAAGCTTTTTATTAGTTTTGTTGTATTCTCTTAAGTGTGCATGAATACACTTAATTGGTGATTTTGTGGCCAACTTGGAACTTTAAGTCAAATTTTGACCATAATTCCTTTATATTTTGGAAAACCTCTTTCAAATAGAAGTTATAGATATTTTCTCAAATGTCCATAGCTTTTTGAATTGTTGCATTTAGAGTTTGGATGAAAAATTTATGCATGTTTTACTGGGAAGTTTCGAAATCAAGAAGTGAAACAAGCTGAAAAGATCAAGTCTATTAGAAACTGACCTGAGAGGCACCATTTCACCTTGTGCGTAGATTCCACTTTTTAATCAATTTTAAATGGAATATTTAGGGTAATTTCTTGTGGGCTATAAATATAAGCTTAGGGTTTCATTAAAGGGACTTTTAGAATGTCTTGGAGGCAGAGAATAGATTGGAGAACAAGGAGAGTAAGAATTCAAGCCAAATTGAACATCTAATCAAATTTTTCTTCTCTTACTTTTCTTTTTAGTTTAGTTAGTTATGGATATGAATGTTATTGGTTTAATGTTTGTAATCATGAACTAAACATATTTTCTAGAGTATTGATGGAACAATTGTAGGTTATTGAATTAATGTTTTGATATAATTCCCATGAAGTTTCTCTAATGTGTTAATGCATTCGTTTAATGATTATCTTTTTAATGCTTGATCACCATTGAATTGAATTGAGATCTAGGATTTCACACTTGAGAGAGATAATCTTAAAGTGGACCTAGAATTGCATGACATAGGAAAAGTGTGAGATTGAGAGATTCCATGATTTCTATGAGTTTCATTAAAAGAACCATATTGCTTAATGAATTCTTGTTTGCTTAATATTTAATAGATACATCTTTTCATTAATTAAGAATAATTTCATTTACACTTGAGAAATGTAGGTGATTTAAGTTAGGGGAATAGATTGAGATAATTGATAAACTGAGATTTGTTATTTGAAATAGGGAAATCAATATTCTTGGTTTACATATTCTTATTTTCATTTCGTACGTCATTCTTATTTGTTGTTCTTTTATTTTTTTCATTAAACATTTTTATTTTTCGAGTTCTCTAATTAAAATTAAAGGATTAAGAGTTTAGTAATTAGAAGAATTAGTAAATCAATCCTTGTGGGTTTGACACCCTTTTCAATATACTATAATAACACCATACACTTGTGGTAAGAAAAATCAGCATCAGAACCATTCCAAAAAGGAGTAAGTACTCTATGAGGGGACCGCATGAACAGGGACGATCCAAGAACACCGCAATAGATTTTTATTTTATGAATAATTTTTATGATATCTATGTTTGGACATATATTATTAAGTTTCATGTTTATTTTGGAAACTCGGGTCCGAATTATTTATAAAGTTTGATTTTTCATTAGCATTTTGAAACTTTATTTGAAAGATATGTCCTAGAAAAAAAATTAGGGTGTTGTAATTGGCAGCTAGCTCTTTAGGGCATTCCTCAATATAAGGACAAATTTGTGATTCTAACAAATTAACACCAGATTCAAATTCGACTTCTATCTTATGAAATTATCACAATTCAGTGTTTCAAGTGATAGTAAAGCAGTAATTTGATTTCCCATGTTCGACATTTACTGAAAAGAAATAAAACATACAATATTCAATATAATTGAAATAAATATCATAATTTTTGGAAATTAAATATGATGCATGAATGTAACAATTAAAACACATAAACTTAACATTTACTATTCCACAATACAACTACCCAACAATTAAAGTGTCACCTTGGGGTCGGTCAAATTAATTTCAGACAGTCTAAAAGACAATCTTGTCTTTATTAATTAAAACTTAAAATATCTCATATTTTCCCGTTTTTAAAATATAGTACTGTTGTTTTGCCAAGACACAATTATCCATTGCAAAAGCTTATTTATGTCTTTGTAAGTATAACCCATTATTTCGGAGTCGATGACATAACATAGAGAGTGCCATTATTTTAGGGTCAGCCAGGCCTAAACTATATCACTTTGTTCTGTCTTCTTGAAAAGACAACCTTGGCATTTGTAGCGTCTCAGAATTTTACTTAGATAGTTTTATCTTACGCTGTAGTATTTTTAGTTTTTCTGGATATTGGTTCAAAGAAGTGAATTATTTAGAAACTCTTAGAATTAGTTTTGGATTTTATAAAGTTTAGCCTACAGTTTAGAAACAATAATTTTATCATACGATTTGATTAATATAGATGGTCCTAGAAATATTATTTATTATAACCTAAGGTTTAGATAGAATAATGTAGAATGTGACATTTGTCACATGTATGTTTATTAACGATTTAAGGTTTTAGTTGAATAAAAATAATTATGGATAAGTCTAGTGAGTCTAGAACTTTCCCTCAGATGTTAGGATCTCATACTACTCAGTCAATATGGTTTAAACAAACTTTAAGTGTGCTTAAAATGTACAAAAACGTGGTTTAGTATATCAGTGTAACCCAATATATCGTAGCTACAGGGGCCAATATATCGCCTATGCTTTTACGGAGAAACATGTCAACTTTGCATGAACAAAACCATGGACCCTCGAGAATTTGGTGCAGGCCGTATATCGCCTATAGGGGGCGATATATCGACTCCAGTGTCCTAGTTTAAAAATCTGTGGAATCCGAAGATAGAAACAACCCTCAATAACTTGGACTTGTTCTTGAACGTTTTTGATCGAGTTCTGGGCATCTGTTGAGCGGAAAATGTTATTTTTAATCATTTATCTTTTCAAATTAATGGGAGTTAGTTTCATTCCTTGAACTTTATAGATAGGACCCTTCCCTCAGCCATTTTTCATCAACTTTCAAACAATTTTCAGGGCCATCATGCTACTATTTTCGTTCTAGAGAGAAATACACTATTTTCGTTATGGAGAGAAACACTAGGGTTTTGGGGTTAAAGCCTTCAAATCTAAGCTTTTCTAAACACTTGGGAAGTAAGCTATTGTATGATTTTGGTGTTTGAGGTATAGATCATAGCTCTAAGCTATCTAAGGTACTCTTAATCTTCAGGTTCAAGTCCATTTCCATTTTTCTTATTCTTTTCTTTTAAATTCAATCCTAACTTGTTATAATGACTTTTGGTTAGGTGCTTGATTTCTTTGAAACTTAAGGATTTTGTTAAGTCTTTGTTCCGTTGGTTTAGATTTTCACTTCATCTTATTTTCTCTCTAGAACTTATGTGTTCATTATGTTTGGTTTTAGGAATTTTTGTTCCCGCACTTGTCTCCAATATACCGAATTTGGTAAGGAAAATTAGGGAGATTAGCTTATGACCTAGTTTATGTTTTATATGATCTAACATTTTAGGTACAATAAAGGTGTAAGTGTGTCTGGACCTAAGGTGTCCAATGATGTATGATAGACTTATGTCCGGTAGGCTCGGATGGAAATTTTTTATGATGGACCTAAGTTGATGGCCGGTGTATGACAGACTTATGTCCGGGGCTTAATTGTCACCCCTGTATAAGCACTTATCTTTTTATTATATATGAATTATTATTACAACCTATGATCTATCACCTATTATTACAACCTACAACCTATGTCCTATTTTTATGACCTATGACATATGACCTAATATTATGACTTATGACTTTTGACCTATGATTTATGATTTATGACTATGACCTATGATTTAGATTATGATTCATGATTATGACTTAGGCTATGTTATGACCTAGGGTTTATGATGTTGTATGACATGATTAGTATAAATAATTTATGTTATGACTCTTGTGAAATTTATGATATGTTTGATTATATGATTATATGACTGACTCTTGTTTGTATTTTACTTAATAGGCTTAGAAGCTCATCCCTTATGATGTTTTTGATTCAGGCAATTGAGGATAGAAAGGCCGGAGGTGAGTGGGACCTAGGAGCTTCGTGATGTACTTGTCGAGGCAATATAGTCGAGGATGATCAAGTGAGCCTATATTTTATTAATGCATTTTGTTTAAAAGTTTTATTTAATGTTTGCTCATTTTAATATGCTAAAGACAATTATTTTATTTTTGTAAAACCATGGATCCATAAACTTATTTTTATGTTTTCATTCAATAAAAGATCAATGTTTATGGGTATCATCCAACGCTGTGTTCTCGATAATTTATGAGAAATTAGGGTGTTACAATATTGATATGGTTAGAAACCTTCCTTAGGGGGATGAAAGCCGCATCGAGGCCCGAACTATATCTCACGGTGTTGTACTAATAAAGGAGACCATAGGTTACATTGAGATGTCAACTGTAACGCCCTGGATAACCAAGACCGTTACACTGTGTGTTTAAAATAGTGCTTAACCTATTAAGCAAGTCATTTGACCTTAACTATGTAATTAAAGACTAAGTTAAGGTTAAGTAATAAAAGATTTGGTCAACAAATTTTATTTTTCATTCAAAATATTAAGTTCGTACACGGAATCCTTAAAACTAGTTTACAGATTGATAAAAGATAAACAAATACAATTTAGCCGTCCTAAGCGGTAAAAACAAGGTTTAACCCTAGTTCCTTCCAAGCTACCCCGACCGTGGCGATCGAGCAGGCCACATATGTACACACCGCCCCGGAAGCTCTCCAACTCATGGCTGGTCCCGCAATCAACTCTTTTACCTGCACCACGTAGCACCCGTGAGCCAAAGCCCAGCCAGAAAACTAAAAGCAACATGCACAACTAAGCAACAGTATAAAGATACTAAATATAATTCACCAGATTCAGCCGAAAATAGAGTATAGGGAACAATCCCAATGAAAAAGCAACAATAGCATTTATTCAATCTTGAAGCAGTTAAACAGAAATCCAATGAAATATAAGCATCAAGCTAGAAACGATAAACGTGTACTTTCAATAATATATCAAAACCAGTAATACAAGTGCTCAGGGTCGACGCCCTTAGGCAGATCCCTCTATTTACTCAGCTAACTCTGTTGTTTATTTGGCTTACCCCGGCTCACAGTGGCCGAACGACGTCCTGTGCGCAAGTCATCAACCCCAACTCTCCTAGGTCGTTCATTCTCTGATACCACATCAATCTTACAAAAACAATACAAGCATTCAATTATTGGGAACCTCAGTCACATTCTCAACCACACAAGGGTGCAGTTTTCTTACCTCGAATCCCAAGCAACAAGTATATGGCGACCCCGAGCACGATCCTTGCGGTAAAACCTAGTCACAAATCAATAATGGATAACCATAAGATTATAAACCATTTAAAAAATTTGGATTAAATTACTAGCCTCCGGGACCTTGATTTCTACTAAACCGGATAGTAGAAATCGTCCCGAGCGCTTAGGTTTAGATCCTCGAGCCTCCCTGATTCCTAAAACAAACCTAAACCAAAACTGCCTAGGTGAGCCGCGATCAGGCCCTGAGGGTCATGGCGCGCCTCCTAAATAGAGACATAGCCTCCAACATCTGGGGGAGGCGGGCCGCGACTTGCCCCTTAGAGTCGCAGCGTGCCCTACAATCAGCAGCCCTCCCAGGGCCATCTGGGGCACACAGGTTGTCGTGCCCATGAACTGGGACACGACGCGCCCCCGTGAACCCATAAATTCCTGGGTTCCTTCAACGTTTTTCCAAGCCAAACTCAACACAAATCATCCAAAACCCAGAATTGAACCCAGAGTTCTTACCCTAACAACCTAATCCTCATAGCTAGTTTATAAACCAATCCTTACACTCTTCACATTCCAAAAATCATCTTGGAATCCACATCAAATCCTTAATAAAATTCAAAACCCAAGCTGGAACTCTACTCAGCCACAACTTAACTTGATCACATAAAATCTATAGAATATTCAGATTGAGAAGCTTACCTCAGTAGTGATGTGATCTTCTAAGCTAACCCTGGAAAAATTATGGCCTCAACTCCCACAATTCCACAACTTTCATCTCAAAATTCCCAAGTGCCCCCAAAGCACTTCAAAAGGATGAAGGAACCGAAAGAGAGAGAGAAAAAAGGAGCTGAGAGTTTATTGAATGTTTTGAAGATTTTCCCTTGGTTCTACATTATTTAGATTGACTAAGTGTGTCATCCTTTTATGCAGTAAATGACAGAAATGCCCCTGCCCCTGCCCCATAACTTACAGTCTTTTGCGACAGTTCCCACTAATTCTCTGAGTCATCCTACCAATTACCAATTAATCCCATCATGCCCAACTAATTACCAAGTATTTACCCACTACTCAATAAATCCCACATCCATTGTTAGTATGTTAATTATTTCTAGACCAATATTCTCCAATCTCAAATGCCACAGATATGTTTCACTATCAAATTATGTCTTTTGTCTTTTAATAGATCTTAGATTTGCAGTTTTAAATAATTCAGAATTATAAACATGCTCAACATTGAACTCTAAGTTGTAAATTCCACCTTCACACATTGAAGAACAAATTTCAACCATATTTTGAAATAACAATCGAATTATTATTAAAAGAAATATTAAAACCTTGATCATGAAATTTTGATAAGGAAATAAAATTTCTAGAAAATCCAGGAATAAAATAATCATTGTCCAACACAATAAATTTATTATTACAAAAAACTAGGCGAGCTTTTCCAACTGCAGTTGCCGAGATCTCCTGCCCACTTCCAACTCTCATGGTCACCTCTCAATGAGCCAACTTCCTTGAAGTACTAAGAATATGTGAAGAAAAACAAATATAATTAGTGGCTCCAGAATCAACTATCCAAGATGAAAAATCACCTTCCACTAAACAAGATTCTAAAACAAGTAAATTAAATTTACCCTTCTTTTTGTCTTTCAATTCAGCCGGGTACTTAGCAAAATTTCTTTTCCAATGACCATCAACTCCATAATGAAAGCATTATCCTTTCGGTGCCTTCTTTTTGGAGTTCAGTGCAGCTTTGTTCTTCTTTGAAGAATTGTTGGTCTTCTCTGGTTGTTTTTCCTTTTTCTTGTCCTTTCCTTGGCCACCCTTCCATTTCTTTGAATTCCCATTTGAAGTGAAAGGCTTGGTTTCAGCAACATTTGCCTCCTCAACCTTAGTGGGACTTTTGTTTAGATATTCAAAAGTTTGCAACTCATTCAGCAATTGGGTCATGTTGTACTCCAACATGTTCATAACATAGTTGGTAATGAATGCCGCAAAAGCTAGTGTGAGAGATTCAATTGTCACACTTACTTTAATTCGCTCATCAATGGTTGCACTATGGAATTCTGCATCGTGCAATATGTTGATCATGTTTATGACATATTCTCTGACAGAAATATTTTTCTTCATTTTCATATTCATGAAGCTTCTAGTAGCATCATGTCTACACTTATCAGACTGCTAGCCAAACATTCCTCGTAGAGATTCCCAAATCTCATAAGCTGTTTCAATAGATTTAAACTTCTTTCTGATCACATCGCTCGTACTAGCAAGCATATTACATTTGGCCTTATTGTTAAATAAGATCCAACTATCTTACTTTTCTATAGCAGTTTTGGCAGTAGTGGGAGCAGGAACAAACATGTGGTTTTCACATATCAAAACAATGTTCATGTTCAATTTCCATTTCATGTAGTTATCACCAGTCAATTTCTGATTAGCAAGTAAAGTAGTTATAAGATTTGGATTAGATGTATTGCTGAAAAATAAATAAATAAAAGATAATGAATTAATCCATATACTAAATATCAGTTTATATTTGGAATAGTAAACATGATGCATGAATGCAACACATAAAAAATAATTACTAATCCACGATAGATTAATTTGAAAATAAATGGACCAGCCTTGGGGTAGGTCAGACTAATTACAAATTAACCTTGAGACAAGATCTCTACTCAATAAGTGAAAACTTAAAAACTCCTTATTCTGTTTTGACATATGAATTACCATTAGTTTGTCATAATAAATGCAGGTTGGGTGCTTTGGGTATTTCTAGAAAATTACAACACTTGTAAAAACTACACAAAAAAGTAATTAAACTAACTAAGGCCTAATGAAGCGCAACTCCTTTAATCTTGTACCTTCTCTTTTATCATTGGGTCATTACCATTTGAATTATCCATTATGAATTAAATATCCTTTTAATTATTTTAAATAATTTTTAAAATAATCAAACTTTGGGTTTTAATACGCAACAAGTTATTGAGGCCCAATTAGAATTTGGACTCACTACAATTAATTCAATTATTGTAGTTAAAACACTTTTAATTATATTGTGCTCAAAATAGCCCAAAAGGATAACTGCACATCCATTAGGGTTTGAATGACACAAACCCTAATGGGTGTGTCATAGTTGGCGGTGGCAAGGGAACCAGACGGTGGAGGAGGGCATGGCTAACCATTGATGGAAGACTCACGTGCCTTGGGGTCCGTGTAGCAAGAGGAGGTCGAGAGGTGGTCGAACCACCATGTGCGCAATGGGCAGACGGAGCACCAAGACCAATATGCCTTGGGACTTATGCACGGCCACGGACGATGGAGGAGGGGGAAAACCCGGCGGCGGTGAATTCTCCTCGGGGTGTAGGCCATTACAAGATTTTTATAGATTAAAATACAATAAAATAAATTACAAAAAAAAAAACTTATGCCCATAATAGTTTACAATTTTTGTATATCTAGAAAATTTAAGAAATTTTCCTGACCCAAAAGCACCATGAAAACCAACCCTTAAGAACATCAACAATTCATACAAAAACATCCATTCATTCATATTTTACACATAATATAAAAAAATGCATATGATACCCACATCGTAATTAACATACGCAGCGATTAAAGACCGCTCTGGTACCAATTTTTGAGGAACGGTTCCTATTGTGAAACAGAAATTGTGGTAATAGTAGCATTGTATCTAACAAAAAATTTCAAATAAAATTTGCAATATGTTAATTAACAAAATATGCATACATAAAATTGATATATAATGATTTACCTCTTCTAGCTTGTCAAGAATCCTTGAATCTTTTCGTGTATAATTCGATCTTCCTATCCTTTCTAGAGTACTCACACCAAGAACTTCCAAGATTTTCTCTACACCTCAAGATGTGGGTGGGCACATAGAGATCAAGAATCAAATTTGTGAATAAAAAATATTCTCAACACATGAGATTCTCGATTATAGGCTAGAGAGAAAGAGATGTTTTTCTTTTGTGAGAAAATGGTGATCACTTTTACTGATACTTCAAAAATTGCTTCGTAACCTATTTTTAATCATATAGAATATGTAGGCATTATTATTATTGACGTGGTTTTTCACCAACAGTGTATTAAGATATTAAACTGGTAGATTAGACCTAGATTATAAATCGTAGTGAAATAGAAAACACTCTCTCAAGAACGTACAACTTTTACATGGTTCGGTGGTTAAAATCCACCTAGTCCACGAGCCAATACTATTAATTTTCTCTCTCTATTCCTGCAGTGTTTCGGTAATAGGGGAATTTCATGGACAGGTTTGGGTAACCGCGTGAATAAATAAGGTATCTATTTAAATACAGATTATTCCCATTTACATTGGGATATGATTTGATAACATAATAGAATATATTCGTCCTATCTCGGATAATAAATGATAGATATGTGATACAGCATGGGCAATAATGAGTGTATTAAGAGTCTCTGAATCTCTTGGGATCCTTCAGTATGTGTTCTGTCCAAGTTTCCATGAGTTGAGTATCTCACCCGAGCTCATGTTCAACGACTATCTAACCCCTACCCATAGTTGGATATGGTTATTATAAGTGTCGAACTTAATTGTTATCCTGAGGGGTGGCCTGATCATAACTTGTGTATCGTGCTATCCAACCCCCAAATTGAAGCTGTTCACATCACTATTAGCCAGATATTCTACTTTGCTATTTTTCCACATATTCATCTGCCAGCTGTATCCAAGCTGAGTAATTGCATTCGTGCTAATTTCATGGTACAACATTTGCCCCCCAAGCTCCTGCTCGTGCTTGATGTTGTCACTTTCTGACATGCACAATAGGGGCTTTTAGGTTTCTTCTATGTAATATCCTGCCTGCCCACTACTCAAGTACTGCACACGTGACTACCTGCAATTGGCGTCCGTTTGGGTTTCGAGGACTGTGACAATCGTCCTGTCAACTTTTTGCCGCCGTATGGTTCATTTAATCTAGGCATTTGGATCTTGAGCTGACCGAATTAGAAGACTCGATTTAATTCCCGTAGTTTCCGTATAAATAGGATGATCAATCCTGAAACCTCACTACCTCTGCATTCAAAAAATTTCCTTTCCAAAAAAAAAAAAGTTTCCCTTGTTCTTCTCCAACTTCTCCCAAAAACCTTCATTGCCTTTCAGATTTTCAAAAGCTTTCAAGGTGCTTCCTGTGGACATATCAACATCTTCTTTGAACAAACATATACTTTGTAATTTTTAAAAATCTTTATTTTCCAGTGAGTTTTTACTTCGAAAAATGCTCATTGTTCAATATCGTTTAGGCTATGTCTGAGCATAAATAGGAAATAGGGTTTGATTTCGGTTAAATGAATGAAATCAGACTTGTTTAGAAATAAGGTACTCATAAATCAGGGTAATTTTTCTGGGTTTTTCTTAGAAAATTCTAATGGTAAATCGGTTTGAATACTTGTTTGGGGTGTAGAAGCCGAAGGGGTTTCAAGTTTAATCCTAGATAGCTTATAGGTTACGATTCCTTAGGCAGTTTTGCATTAAACCGCTTTCAAAAGGAAAATAGTGGGTCTAACGGTTCTAACACACGAATCCCGAAGTATCTGAGAATTTTAAGATATTAAGGTGCGTTGCCTAGGATCTCGTGTGGGACCACGAGTTGAGGCAAGGGCAAAGCTTAGCTCGTATAACTTTCAAATTTCGAAAGTAAACTAATTAAACCTTTTGATCTTCTTTACCTCCAGAACCATAGCAAGAAACCATCTTCGGTCGCCTACTAATAGGTCGCTCTGTCATTAGGCGATTTGAATCATGGCACCAACAAGAAGAATGTCGTGAGCTCCTTTGCTAAAAAGAAAAATAAAGGCAAGCATATCTCCTGTGATTCTCTCATCCCTCACTTAGGTTATGTGGTGGAGAGAGAGATTGTAGTTGACCCCAAAGCATTTTTTGAGGCCGAGCATATAATCTGTCGGATAACGACTCAGGGGAAAGAGAACAAGATCCTTCCGAGTCACAAGATTGACATGGGAGCTGACAATTTTATTGCCTAACCTACTATCGATGCTAAAACTTCGTGCTTGCAAAAGACCCCCACCTCGTATCTCTCAAAATATAAATTGGGGATTGAAGCAACCAAACACGTCCCTGCCCCTTGCACCTCGTGAGGGTTGTGGCCTCATATCAAGGAAAGTGCCACGTGAGAGAGCCGTCATGCGCCCAGAAGGTGCCTTGCAAGAGAGGCGTCTCGCGCCCCAGGAGGAGCCTCACGCGATAGGCGTCTTGCGCCCTAGGAAATGCCTCGCGAGAGAGGCGTCTCGTGCCCCAGGAGATGCCTTGCAAGAGAGGCGTCTCGCGTCCCAGGAGGTGCTCCATGAGAGAGGCATCTTGCACCCTAGGAGGTGCCTCGTGAGAGAGAGGTCTTGTGCCCTAGCTGGTGCCTCGTGAGAAAGGCATCTTGCGCACAAGGAAATGCCTCACAAGAGAGGCGTCTCGCGCCCCAGGAGGTGCCTCACGAGAGAGGTGTCTCATGCCCCAGGAGGTGCCACACGAGAGAGGCGTCTCGCGCCCTAGGAGGTGCCTTGCGAGAGAGACGTCTCGCGCCCCAGGAAGTGCCTCACCAATGAGGCATCTCGCGCATAAGCATCGACACCTCAACCTCACCCCTAAAACATCTCGTGAAGCTTCTCACACCTTGCACCCCTTAACAAACTAGCAAGGCCATTATTTCTTGAGCCTCACTGATGAGGCCCTACCTTACTTTTTAGGGTAGGTGTCACCAGCAAAGCTTACCTCCCATGTGTATCCTTTCCAGTCATTAAGTAATCTGATACTTAGAAAGATATAAAGAGGCTTGATCAACATGCAGATCTTCGGAAGGTGAAAACTGTAACGACCCAACTATTCTAAACCTTGGACCATTAAAAACTACTATACACAGACACTAATCTTAAGAAAACATACATATGAAATAACCATAATTTATTACAAATTGTAAGGCAAAGGTTTGAAATGTATAAAAATTCAGAGTAGAATATGGGATCCCATTGTTTTGAAAATAAAACATAACATAACGTAAATCTTAAATAATTAGTTACAAAATCAAGTGTGAAAATACATGGAAATCATAATTTAAAAGACTTAAACAACTTCATCCTCGAATCGTTCGCGCAGTCCACCGATTCAATTCTCCCTCAATACACAGTCCCAAGCTGCCAAGAATCTTCCTGCCGCCATACTATTTTCCTGCACATATAAAACATAAAAGAATGAGCCTAATGCCCAGCAAGGAAAATCTACTACAAGCATGAAATATAATCATACACATAAACTATGAACATATATCATATACTATAACACATATATCATAATTCTAACCCATGTACATGGTAACTATTAGGGTTTGCTAACTAAGCAACTATAAGCCTCAATCTACAATGAGGTTTGCTAGTTAAGCAACTATAAGCCCCAAAAACATAAAAGTGTTGGGGTTTGCTATATAACAACTATAAGCCCAAAAACATAAAAGTGTTAGGGTTTGTTATATAACAACTATAAGCCCCAAAAACATACATATATCATAACATATAAATCATACATATATCATAAAGTGAAACAGGGAGAAAATGAGAGTCTAAAGAGCTACATCCACAGGTTCAATATGGAGGCAGCCAAGGTAGGGAGCTTGACCCGCAGGGAGATAAAAATGGCATTCACGGCCGGAGTACGCCCGGGAAGTAAGTTATGGGATAACATGCTTAAGAGAGAGGTCACAGATTTAGACAATTTCTATGAGGGGGCACAGAAATATATTCGTGTAGAGGATGGTCAGGAGAGCCTTAAGGCTGGAACAGACCAGTCCTCACCAAAACCCTCAATCTGGGAAACCCAAAGTGGTACAAAGAAGAAGAAGGTCTAAGAAGGGACGAGAGATGATCGGCCTCGGAAGCCCAAGTGCACGGACGAGTGCAGGCAAGGCCCCTACACCTTTTATACTGACCTCACCCACACTAGGGAATGTATCTTTGTCACAAATGAAAACCAAGTCCCTTTCAGAAGGTCCCCCACAATGAAAAAAGACCGATTAAAATAAGACCCCAGTAAATACTGCTAGTATCATAAAGATATTGGCTACACCACCGCAGAATGCACCCATTTGAAAATAGAAATTGAAGAGCTTATACGCAAGGGACATTTGGGCAGATCTGTCCGCAAAGAGAACCAAAGATTGGAAGAAGGAGTATCCTCACCATGGGCACGAGAGGTAGCCCTAGAGATACAAGGGGAAGTTAGGACCATCTTCAGAGGGCTAGGATTCGGAGGCGAATCAAGGAAGGGGCGAGACAAATATGCCAGGGAGGCCAAACAAAGTCCACCACCGTGCCTCTTATGTTTGGAGCAATGCCCCTCGAAGAGTTTTAAGGGTGAGAATGACTCAATAACCTTCACCGAAGAAGATGCACGGGGTGTACATTTCCCCCATAATGACCCCTTGGTGTTGACTGTCCAGTTTGCAAACATGTGGGTGCATCGAGTCTTGGTGGATAATGGAAGCTTTGTGGACATCTTATATCGCCCAGCATTGGAGAAAATGGGACTAAACATCTGGCACCTAAAGCCTTGCAATACCTCCTTGTATAGATTTACATGAGATTCAATACAGCCCCTAGGGGCAATTGAGTTAGCCCTCACCATGGGAGAACAACCCAGAAAAACCACCATAATGGCAAACTTTGTCGTGGTAGATTGCGCCTCAACCTTCAATGCGGTATTAAGGAGACCCTCCCTAAGAGAATTGAAGGCGATAACTTCTGTGTACAACTTAGCTATGAAATTCCCAACTCTCGGGGGAATAGCAAGTGTGAAAGGAGACCAGAAGGAAGCGAGGGAATGTTATTACACATCCCTCCGCATGGCCATAAATCCATCAGTGCCTATGGCAATTGTAACGATCCAAAATCGCTAATAAGGCTTAAGGGCCTTGATTAGTGTGCCAGGAGGTCATTACTGGAATAATTGTGATTTAATGAGTAATTATATGTCTAATAATGTTTATATGATAATTGGTTGTATTATGTGGTAATATGATATGTGATATATGCGTGAGAACCACATTATTATGTGGACAGGTTCGCTGAGCACGACTCAAGACGATTCTTGGGTCAGATAGTGGGAAAAGTCATAATGGGATTTAAGTTATGACTCTGGAGAAGTCGGGGATACTTTTAGGTAGCGGGTAGCGATTTGGACTATCGGGACATGAAAATAAATATATGGAGATATATTTGAGGTTAGGATGTCTAGGCGGGAATAATGGGGGATTTTACCATTTTGGCCTCGGGGACGGTTCCGGCACCCCGAGCCTCGGGATTAACTTAACAGATAAGTTAGACTTAAGGAAGCCTTTAGAAAAAACACAAACCGACTAAGTATTTTGTCCCAGCTCACTTACACGTTCAAGGGAAACTAAGGAGAGAAAAACACATAAAACTTAAGGGAGAAACAAGCTGGAATTCTGAGATTTGAGGTAAGGAATTGAAGGTCTAGCTCAGGGATTTATCAAGCACTAGAATAGGGATTGAGGTAAGCATCTAAACATCTTTTCTGTGGTTGAATTCTGTGCTCTAGCTGGATTTTGGTTAAGTGTTGAAACCAGTATAGCTTTGGTGTTTTAAGGCAGAATTAAAGAAAGGAACTTGGGGACCTAGCTTGGCAATAGCTTGGTGAAGTGATTCTACAGCAAAGGTGAGTCTCTACTCCTGGTTTAGAGGTTTTTCATTGAGTTTGATGGCTGGTTTGTGTGTGTTTTAGCACATGGGTTTTAGAAATTGACAGGAAGAGATTGGAGTGTGTTAGGTTGTGTTTTCTTGGGAGTTATGTTGTTTAGATCATGCTAAAGAGGTTGGGAATTAATTGGTTAAGAGTTGGGGAGTTTTGGGATGGTTTAAAGTGAGGTTTTGAGCTTTGAAATGGTGTAAAATCTGGGTTCGAAGGGGAGGGCCGCGGCTCTGTTCTAGAGCGCTGCGGCCCTAGCATGCAAGGAAGCCAAGGGGGCTCGGCCAAGGGGGCGCGTTGCGGTGCCCAATGCAAGGGCCGCGGTGCGTGTGTGGTTCAGTGAGGGAGTAGACTCTGTTTTGGGGAAGGGCCGCGGCTAGGCTTTGGGGGACGCAGCCCTTGGTTGCACACTTGAGATTTTGGAGGTTTTAGGTATGGGGAAGTGGTCTTATGTGGTCGGGTTTGATTTCACCACCGTGCTTGGTGGAATTTGATATCCCGGGAGTTAGTTTTATAACTGGAACCTATATTTGAGTATTTATGAAACCCTATACTTTGGTTGTGGCTAGGTGATAAAGGCTTAGGCTCGGGAACGAATCATTCTTGAGGGGCGTTGCTCATAATTCTATAACCGTACAGACTAAAGGTAAGAAAACTGCACCTAGTTGAATATATGCGACGGGACTAAGAGCTCCCTATTGTAGATGCTTGAAAAGATGGTATTATGCCATGCAAGCCATTTAGTGACCAACGGCCTAAGGGTGCCAAGGGTCTCACTAGCGCACAGGGCGCGACTCGGACACTGGTATCCGAGGACAGCTTATTATGCACTGAGCTTGGTTTAAGCGGGCTAGAGTTAGTGGGTTAAACAGAGGGTGCAGCCTAAGTCGTCGGCCCTGAATATTATGTGATATGAATGTAATTTGCGATAGAATGTATCATGTATTGGTTTGCATATGCTGAACATCTGTTGAGGATTATCTGATGAGAATATATGCTTACTAAGCTACTTGTCTGTTATTATTGTTTGAGTTATCTATGATGTTTTCTTGATGGGCCTTGGCTCACGGGTGCTACGTGGTGCAGGTAAAGGCAAGGGCAAGTTAGATCAGCCCTGACTGGAGAGCTCGGCGTGCAGAATGTACATAGCCAGGTGCTCGGCCACCACGGTTGAGGTCTAGGTAAGGACATGGAACTTGAGACTGTCTGTTTTGCCTTAGTATGGCTAGTTGTTACTCATGTACTTTTGGGAGTCTGGAAACTTTCCTTAACTTCGTTTTGTATGGGATCCCATGTTTACTACAGTTTAAATATATGAAATGAGTCTTTTTGAGACCAAAACCTTTTTAATCTTAGCTTCCACATGTTTAGTGACACGTTTTCAAATTGATAACTTGATTAGCAAGTCCTGCACCTTTATAAGTACACAGTGTAGCGGTCTTGGCTATCTAGGGCGTTACAACTTGGTATTAGAGCATCCTAGGTTTAAGGGTTCCTGAAGACAGCCTGGATATGTACATTCACTGCTGGAGAAAAGCTCAAGCCAGGGTTTGGTAATGTGTATATGTGTGCTTATGTGCTTATGTACCTGAGATGAGTTATGCATGTTGTTATTGATTGAAATGCTAGGAAGCATGAGATATTGATAGGGCCTGGCCCTTGACTGCTGTGTGAAGATATTGAGACATGTTTATCAACATTGTCATGCATGTAAATGAATATATGAATGGTTGAATGTTTATGGTGCATGGATGCTTATATGTGTTGGTTATCTCTGATTGGTTATGTTCTATTGTTGAGTTTTGGGGAAACTTTTACCCTGTCATTGTGGTCTGACCGCCGGGTCGATATTTGCAGATTGACTTGGATAGTTATGCATCCAAGGAAATCTTCACGACTAGCCGGCACTGGGTCCGGGACCAGGGGCAATGACCAATGCTAGACACCTCCGCCAGACCCTGAGAACTGGCAGCAGTTAATGGCTGAGATGCAGGCTCGATTACAGAGCCAAGATGAGTTGATTCATATTCTGCAATAGCAGGCTCCATCAAGGAGTGATGCCCCTTCTTTACCACCTACAGCGATACCAGCTGTGCAACCTGGGGAGGTTGTTAACAAGTGGGAACCGTTATATGAGCGGTTCAGGAAGCAACAACCCCCAGTCTTTGAGGGAGGACCGGATCCGTTGAAAGCCAAGCAGTGGCTAACTATGATTATAGTAATCCTGGATTTCATGAGAATCGAGGGACAGGAGAGAGTGGCCTGTGCCACTTATATGTTGAGGGACGATGCCCGCATTTGGTGGGAAGTGGCATCGCAGACCAGAGATGTTGCTACACTGACTTGGGAGGGTTTCAAGGATTTTTTTGGCCAGAAGTATTACAATGTTGCTGTTAGGGCGGCAAAAGTCAATGAGTTTGTGAGTCTGGTACAGGGCAGTATGACTGTTACAGAGTATGCCCTGAAATTTGATAGGCTTGCGAAGTTTGCACCAGATCTTGTGCCTACTGATGCTGCTAGGCAAGATCAGTTTATCAAGGGGCTTAATGCTATGATAGCCTGGGATGTGAGGATTACCACGGTACCTGGAGGAACAACTTATGCCCAGGCCATTGAGAGGGCTCTTACCACTGAGGAAGCGGAGAACAAGATATGGAAGGAGAGCGTAGTGAGGCGTGAGGGCCGTAGGACGGTGCCTCCTTATTCTGGGAAAGGTAGGGGCGGAGGCCCTAGTGACTTCAAGAGGATGACTCCTGACACGTCGGCCACTCCTAGTCCTGATAGGAGGGGTCGGGGTGGTCAGGGTGGCCGTTAGGGTGGCGGTGAGGCATGGAGGACCTATCCAGAGTGCCCGAGGTGTAGAAGACGCCATCTGGGCGAGTGCAAGGCCAAAGCATGTTTCGTTTGTGGGGCAGTGGGGCATCTCAGGAAAGATTGCCCAACGGTGAAGAAAGGTGAAGTAGGAAAGGTGGATAGCTTGACCACAGCTCGAGTATTCACCTTGACTCAGGTGGAGGCTGAGGCTAGTCCCTCAGTAGTGACAGGTCAGCTTTCTAGTGCTGGCTTTCTTTTTACAGTATTGATTGATTCCGGTGCTACGCACTCTTTTATTTCTAGTAGAGTGATTGATAGACTGTGTAGACCTAGTGAGTATTGGACTGCAGGGTTTGGAACTTTGTTGCCTACAGGGGAGCTGGTAGTCTCTAGGAGGTGGATTAGGGCACTGCCAGTGATGGTTGATGGTAGGGAACTTTCGGTGGATTTGATTGAATTAGATTTGGGAGACTTTGATATGATTCTAGGAATGGATTGGCTGGCTAGGTATGGGGCTACGATTGATTGTAGGAAGAAGATGTTTACTTTTGAGCCGGAGGGCGAGGACCCTTTTGTCTTTGTGGGTGCGGTGTCTGGACCCCGCATACCTATGATTTCAGCGTTGAGAGCCAGCGATTTGTTGCACAGGGGGTGCATAGGTTTTCTTGCTAGTGTGGTGGATACCACCAGAGTTATGCCGGCAGGGCCGGGTGAGACTAGATTGGTATGTGAGTTTTTGGATGTCTTCCCTGAGAATCTGCCAGGGTTGCCACCGCGTAGGGAGATACAATTTGAGATTGAGTTGGCACTGGGGACAGAACCAGTATCTAGGACACCATACAGGATGGCACCAGCAGAATTGAAAGAGTTGAAGATACAGCTACAAGAACTTCTGGATTTGGGGTTTATCAGGCCTAGCTACTCTCCATGGGGCACACCGATATTGTTTGTTAAGAAGAAGGACGAGACTCTGAGGATGTTCATCGATTATAGAGAATTGAACAAGTTAACCATTAAGAATAAGTATCCTCTACCAAGGATTGATGACTTGTTCGATCAGCGGCAAGGTAAGACGCTGTTCTCAAAGATTGATCTTCGATCTGGTTATCACCAGCAGAGGATCAAGGATGAGGATATACCAAAGACAGCTTTCCGGACGCGTTATGGGCATTATGAGTTCTGGGACAGTAGGGCCAGTAGTCATTCCAGAAAGCAGCCATAGTGATGTGGGGCGTCACACGGACGGTTCATCCAACGAATCCCACGCTGGAGCAGGAGTGATATTGATAACGCCGGAGGGGCATCGATTTCACTGCGCAATCAGGTTCGACTTCGCAGCATCAAACAATGAAGCGGAATACGAGGCACTCCTAGCTGGATTGAGAATGGCCAAAGATATGAGCATAAAGACGCTTGATATTTACAGTGACTCTCAGCTAGTCATAAATCAAGTCCTGGGAGAATATCAAGCACGAGGTTTAAAGATGATGGCCTACCTGAATAAAACGAAGGATTTGCTAGCCCAGTTTACAAAGTACACCCTCCAGCAAATCCCGCGAGACCAGAATTCGAATGCAGACGCCTTAGCTAAACTCGCGAGCGCAAAGGACGCTGACACTTTGAACATTGTGCCAGTGGAAAGACTGAGCAAGCCAAGTATACAAGCAACTGAGTCCAGTATGGAAATTCGAATGGAGAATACATGGATGGCGCCTTACTTGGAGTATCTGACAAATGGTGCACTACCAACAGATAGAAATAAAGCCAAGACTCTGCAAAGGCGAGCCGATAGGTACATACTGGTTGATGGCGTTATGTATCGAAGAGGATATTCAATGCCACTACTCAGGTGCGTTACACCAGAAAAAGCTAAGGAACTCATGAGGGAGGTGCATGAAGGCTTCTGCAGAGATCATGCTGGGGGGCAGAGTTTGGCAAAAAAAGTTCTAATACAAGGTTACTTCTGGCCAACAATTAAGGAGGATTCAATGGAGTATGTACGAAGATGCGAAAAATGTCAAAGGTTCTCCAAGATCCCACGAGCAGCTCCGAATGAACAAAAACAGATGCAGAGCCCATGGCCCTTCGCAGTATGGGGGATAGATTTGATTGGATCCCTGCCAACAGGGAAAGGAGGAGTAAAGTACGTAGTTGTGGCAGTCGATTACTTCACAAAATGGGCCGAAGCTGAACCACTCGCAACCATCACGACCAAAAAAGTTCTTGACTTCGTCATCAAGAACATTGTATGCCGGTATGGATTGCCCAGGAAGATAGTTTCAGACAACAGGACCCAATTTGACAGTGATTTATTCACCGATTTCTGCGAAAGGCATGGAGTCATTAAGAGTTTTTCTTCAGTCGCACATCCCCAAGCGAATGGGCAAGTCGAAGCCGTGAACAAAACTCTTAAGGACACCCTGAAGAAAAGACTCGAAGAATAAAGAAACACTTACGCTGGAGATTTCGTTCAGAGCCCTGTTCAGGATCTGGTCGACTAGCAGCTCTTCAGCTTGGACCATTGCGACCCTAACACGCTCGCCTTTGCCAATGCGATCGAGGCGGTCCCTGGCAAATCGAATGGCACGACTCATGAGCCTGGCCCCATGAGCCTCTTCACGAGAAAGCCGCTCCCTGGCAGGCGCAGCTGAAGGATTCGGCCGAACGGGAGTAGTTTGCTGTTCAGAAGGAGCTGGAGGAGGAGTAGGAGTTCGCCCAGTTGGCGCAGGACTTTGCCCAGAAGGCCTACCCTGAGGAGGATCTTCTGATCGACCCTTCTTGGCTGGAGGGCCTCGACTGGATCCACCAGTTCTCTTCTTAGTCTTCCATTGGAGTTGAGGAACTTCCTCTTCCTCCTCAGCTTGGTACATGTCAAAAATGTTGGGAGTTTACATATCTGCATGAAGATAAACATAGCAAGTTTATAAAAAGGAGGCAAGTGAAAGTAAGTTAGACAATTGAAAGGAGGTAACAAAGTAAATACCCGAGCTACAACTACTGGTCGCTACACTATTGACTCTATTAGTCATATACTCATTATCTGGCATGAAGAAGTCTGATCCTAAGTTTGGAGCATATGTAAAGTTACCATCCCCGTCAAACAAGTGACAGGGAATCGGCAAACCATTTAAAAGCGAAATAACATTACCATTATCATCGAAGATTCTCCCAAGTCAACAATGGGCTCTTTGGCCTTTTCTTTCCCCTTGCCTTGGGGAGCAGAAGGCCTCTCTGCAGAAGGGCTACCCGTGGGTTCCCTGATCGTAACTCCTGTTGGCCTCCTCCTTGGAGGAGGCACAGGAGGTTGCTGCTCGGGAACCCCCTCGGTAGTGGCTTCGTCCACCACGGACCCTCTATTTTCATGGCGAGGAGCCAGGAGGCCAGACGACCTCAAGTTCTTTTCGAGTGTCAGGGTCTTGACACATTTTGCTGCATTAGACATCCTGGCCAGAGTGTTAGACCTCGACACCATGTCTGGTGTTGGGGTCGGACGTAACCAAGGGCCTGAAAAACAGATTTAGTTTGAGAAAAAATGAAAGGAAACACTCTACGTTAAAGTGTCGATCAGACAAAGACAAGTTTATACCTCCCCTCGCGAAGGCCAAGTTGTTACTGGTTATGTCTGGAGTAAAGAAATACTCCTTGTTGTAGTGCCCCACGTTTGATATATGGGTAGTACCACTCAAGAACGTCCGGCCGGTCTCCTGGTGGCAGAAGTGGAAAGAGCCCGTCCCGTTGTGCTGTGGGTTGGACTTGAGGTCAAAAAGATAGTTGACCTCGTGGGGTGAAGGTTCTGGCCATTTGTTAAGTTTGTACAGGACATAGAGTGCGGCCAGCATCCTATATCCGTTTGGAGTTATTTGGAAGGGAGCGACGCCGAAATAATTGGCCACCCCCACAAAGAAGGGATGAAGAGGTAGATAAGCTCTCGCCTCAATGTGATACCGGGACCAGGCGCTGTTCGCCCCTCCTAGACGGTTAGCCCTCTGGTCCGCGGTGGGACGTATAATGGTTACCCCCATGAGGGGGAATTTCCTGAAGCAGTTAGCAACCATTCGAAGGGTCACTGAACTGATTGGGGGAGTATACCACTCGACATCAGGAGGATTCCGATGACGAGGACGAGCCCTAGTTTGGATATTAGGGTCAGGAACAATATCTTCTCGATCGCTGGTCGAGGGAGCCCTAGCCTGTGAATCAGGCTGAGCAGGAGGAGTAGGGTTGCTTTCAGACTCGGGCCTTTTCTTGCCGGAAGACTTGGAGCGGGCCATTGGAGGGGAAGGATGTGGTATGGAAGAGGATCGCGAGAAAGGGATCTTGTGGACACGTACAGCTGGTTGTTCTTCCCCCTCGAGCAGCTGGGCAAGAAGGTCGTCGTCGATGGGTCTTTCACCTCCCCACAAATCTGGCATTAAAGTCTGCAAACAGAAGAATGGGGAGGTGAGGAAATAGAACTCTAAAAAGCTTTTTAGAATAACGCTGGTCGAGTATAAAAGTTTGGCTTTTATACAACAACATTCTATCAAAAAGCTATTTTTTCTACACGAACAGTTTGAAAAGCGGATCAAAGGGTGAAAGTAAAAAGTTTTTCTGTGAAAGCTTTTTCAACTCCCCTTAGGGCGGGAAAAATTTATTTTTCAACTGGCTTAAAAATCGAAATGTTACTTCGGTTTTACGTCCTAAAAAGCATGATCGTGGATTTTAAACTAACTCGTAACTCTACTACGCCTACAAAACATTCTGTCTACAAGCATTTTAAACCAGAAACAGAAAGACTTAAACAGTATACCACCAGAAGCATGCATCACGAGAAATTAGAAGCATCGGGTTTCGAAAACTTACCAAGAAAAGTGATCGTGAAGGTGGAAGAAAGGTCTTCGGAGATTAAAGAGTCCGCGGTCTGAGTCTTGGAAGTGCAGGAAAACGGTCTCCGGAGAAGATTAAAGCTCTGGTTTTTAGGGTTTTCTGCAAAGATAATGGAGTGCGTAAAAGGAAAGAAGAGGCTCCGACGGTCTTATATAAGTTTGTCTCTGATATTAAAAAAGTGTGATCATTAGTTTTCCTTTTTCAAAATATGGGGAAACGTGATGGCCATCGAAATCGTTTCTGGGGAACTGAAAAGACATGATTGGACAGAAGTGGGTTGCTTTTTTCAAGAACACACGAAGGGTTCTGACACATCAGGAGGGGTTACCGAAGAGTCGTTCGTTCAAAGTTTATTTACTGATCGTAGTAAATAAACTTTGGGGGGCAAATGTTATCCAATAAATTAGCATTGGTGACGTGGCAAATAATCTCTTGACACGTGGCTGATACCTGGAGGCGTCTGCTAGAGTATCGATCAGGAGACACAGTAGGAGCAGGACAAGCCTGTCTTACCCGCGACCAGTCTGGTCGGTAGTTCCGCATACAAGGCAACATTTGTGGGAAAATCTTTATGAATCCCGAATTTATCTCATACAATCTTCTGGATACCCGATTATTCAGGGAAGAATATCTGTAACAATCTCTTGCTACCCTCCTTGAGCCTATAAATAAGAAGAGATAGCTCAAGGGAGGGGAATTTTCTTTTGGCTTTGGAATCTTAGGAAGCAAGAGTAATTCTCCAAGTAAATCTGTATTGTTCTTTAGAAGAGAGTGAAACTCATTGAACCCTGGTTCTTTGATCACCCTTCTGATTTTATATCAATATTATTCTAAGTGGACGTAGGTCATTACCAGATCCTGGGGCCGAACCACTATAAATTACTGTGTTTTCTTTACTTTTGTCATTGCGTTCTTCTCTATACATTCGTCCATATCAATCACGTTTTGACTCCGTGTCAGTTGGCCAAATCTTGGGTCAACAAAAACCTATATGACATGTTACACATCTTTATGTATCATTACATTTATCACCAAAATAAATAAATTAATTGCTAAAATAAATAAATCAATCAATATCTAAAACAATCAATTGATTTATCAAAATTAATTAATTTATTTATTAATTACCATAAAGTTTTACCCAATTGAAAACTTACCACATAATTAATTAAACATAAAATTAATTTAATTGTCATTAAAGGAAATATCACAAATTTTAAAAAATTGGATACTAAGATATTTCTTTAGCACAAAATATATATATATATCTTAACCAACTTTTATATTATATATAAATATATATAAACATATATATATATATATAAATGGATGTGAATTGTGGGGTGGATGTATGAAAAACAGGCTATACCTATTGCAACTAAATGAACCCTATGTTATAAATAATGAGTTGTTTAAGACAACTAATTCTAGGACCGTTAAACGACAAAAGGTCAATAATGTTAGAAATGATGTACCTTTGGCATTTTCCCTTTGGTCATGTTTGTTATGATAGGATTCAAAGACTAACAAAGGTTGGGCCTTTGAGGGAACTCACCTAGGGTGACCTACCTATTTGTGAATCTTGTCTCGAGGGCAGAATGACAAAGCGTCCATGCTCTGTGATAGGAGAAAGGGCCAAAGAACCACTAGGGCTAGTATGTTCAAATGTCTGGGGACATATGAATGTTCAAGCGAGGGGTGGTTATGAGTATTTTGTCACCTTCATCGACGATTTCTCTAGAGACTCATGTAAGAACCTAAAGCATAGGAATTCTGCAAATTTGTTAAGAAGTTCAAAGAATTCATTGCTATGGCTTTAAAACTAAATTAGGTAAAATGTTAAAGATCTTGCGATCTGATAGGGGTGGAGGATATTTGGATAATCAGAACCAAGATCATTTAATTGAGCTTGAAGATTTGTCTAAAACAACTGCCGCAAGGACTCCGCAACAGAACAGTGTTGATGAGAAGTGTGAATTGCACGTTTATGAAAATGTGTGTTCTATGATAAGCTATTAAACTCTACCAACTTCTTACCCAGATCTTTTCTGGAGACATACTACCTAGACCGCATGTGATATTTTTTTTTTTAAATGTTGTGCCGTCTCAAAAGTTGTCTCCAAGACACCACTAGAATTATAAAATGGTCGTGAACTTGGTTTATGTCATTATTGAATTTGGTGGTGTCATGTTTTTGCCATGAGGAAAAAGGTAGTGTTGACCCACGATTTAGCCAACTGACACGGAGTCAAAATATGAATGATGTAGACGAATGTATAGAGAATAACGTAATGACAAAAGTAAAGAAAACACAGTAATTTATAGTGGTTCGGCCCCAGGATCTGGTAATGACCTACGTCCACTTAGAATGATATTGATATGGAATCAAAAGTGTGATCAGAGAACTTGGGTTCAATGAGTTTCAACACTTCTGGCAAACAATACAAGTTTACTAGGAAAAATTCTATGATCTCTATGATTGAGAAGCTAAAAGTCCCTTCCCTTGAGCTATATCTTGCTATTTATAGGCTCGTAAATAAACTTTGAACGAACGACTCTTCGGTAACCCCTCCTGACATGTCAGAACCCTTCGTGTGTTCTTGAAAGAAGCAACCCACTTCTGTCCAATCATGACTTTTCGTTTCCCCAGAAACAATTTTGACGGCCATCACGTTCCCCCATACTTCGGAAAAGGAAAAATAATGATTACACCTTTTTAGTATCAGAGACGAACTTATATAAGACCATCAGAGCCACCTCTTTTCTTTTCATACACGCCATTATTCTACCAATAACCCTAAAAACCAGAGCTTTAAACCTCTCCGGTGAACGTTCTCTTGCGCCTTTCACGACTCAGACGGTGGGCTCCTTAATATCCGAAGACCTCTCTTCCACCTTCACGACCACTATTCTTGGTAAGTTCCTGAAACCCCATTCTTCTAATTTCTCGTGGTGCATGCTTTTTATGGCGTACTATTTAAGTCTCTCGGCTTCTGGTTTTAGGTGATTGTAGATAGAATGTTTTGTAGGCAGAATAGGTTTACGAGTTAGTTTGAAACCCAGGATCATGCTTTTTAGGACGTAAAACCGAAGTAACATTTCGATTTTTTAGCTAGTTGAAAAATAATTTTTCCCGCCCTAAGGGGAGTTGAATAAGCTTTTCAGGAAAACTTTTCACTTTCACCCTTTAATCCATTTTTCAAACTGTTTGCATAGAAAGATTTAGTTTCTTGTTAGAATGCTGTTGTATAAAGGCTTAACTTTTATACTCGACCAGCGTTATTCTAAAAAACCTTCTAAAGTTCTATAACCTTACCTCCCCATTCTTCTGTTTGCAGATTTTAATGCCAGATTTGTGGGGAGATGAGAGACCCATCGACGATGACCTCCTCGCCCAGCTGCTCGAGGGAGAAGAACAACCAGTTGATCGTATCCATCAGATACCTTTCTCGTGATCCTCTTCCAGACCACATCCTTCCCCTCCAATGGCCCGCTCCAAGTCTTCTGGCAAGAAGAGGCCCGAGTCTGAAAGTAACACTACTCCCCCTGCCCAGCCTGATTCGCAGGCTAGGGTTCCCTCGACCAGTGGTCGAGAAAATCTTGTTCCTGACCCTAATATCAAAACTAGGGCTCGCCCTCGTCATCAGAATCCGCCTGATGTCGAGTGGTATACTCCCCAAGCCAGTTCAGTGACCATCCGAATGGTTGCTAACTGCTTCAGGAAATTCCCCCTCACAGGGGTAACCATTACACGTCCCACCGCGGACCAGAGGGCTAACCGTCCAGGAGGGGCGAACAGCGCCTGGTCCCGGTATCACATTGAGGCGGGAGCTTATCTCCCTCTTCATCCTTTCTTTGTGGGGGTGGCCAATTATTTCGGCGTCGCTCCCTTTCAAATAACTCCCAACGGATATAGGATGCTGGCCGCACTCTATGTTCTGTACAAACTTAACAAATGGCCAGAACCTTCACCCCACAAGGTCAACTATCTTTTTGACCTCAAGTCCAACCCACAGCACAACGGGACGGGCTTTTTCCACTTCTGCCACCAGGAAACCGGCCGGACGTTCTTGAGTGGTACAACCCATATATCAAACGTGGGGCATTACAACAAGGAGTACTTCTTTACTCCGGACATAACCAGTGACAACTTGGCCTTTGCGAGAGGAGGTATAAACTTGTCTTTGTCTTGGTCGACACTTTAACATGGAGTATTTCCTTTTATTTTCTCTCAAACTTGATCTGTTTTTCAGGCCCTTGGTTACGTCCGACCCCAACACCAAGCATGGTGTCGAGGTCTAATACTCTGGCCAGGATGTCTGATGCAGCAAAATGTGTCAAGACCCTGACACTTGAAAAGAACTTGAGGTCGTCTGGCCTCCTGGCTCCTCGCCATGAAAATAGAGGGCCCGTGGTGGGCGATGCCACTGCCGAGGGGGTTCCCGAGCAGCAACCTCTTGTGCCTCCTCCTAGGAGGAGGCCAACAGGAGTTACGATCAGGGAACCCACGGGTAGCCCTTCTGCCGAAAGGCCTCCTGCTCCCCAAGGCAAGGGGAAAGAAAAGGCCACAGAGCCTGTTGTTGACTTGGGAGAGTCTTCTGATGACAATGGTAACGTTATTTCTCTTTTAAATGGTTTGCCAATTCCCTGTCATATGTTTGATGGGGATGGTAACTTTACATATGCTCCAAATCTAGGGCCAGACTTCTTCATGCCAGAAAATGAGTATATGATTAATAGAGTCAATAGTGTAGCGACCAGTAGTTGTAGCTCGGGTATTTACTTTGTTATCTTCTTTCTGTTGTATTACTTACTTTCACCTTTCTCTTTACTTATTAACCTTTTGTGTTTACTTTCATGCAGATATGTCGACGCCCAACATCTTCGACATGTATCAGGCCGAGGAAGAAGAAGAAACCCCCCAACTCACACGGAAGCCAAAAAAGAGAACTGGTGAATCCAGTCAGGGCCCTCCAGCCAAGAAAAGTCGACCAGAAGACCCTCCTCAGGGCACACCAACTGGGCAAAGTCCTGCGCCAACTGGGCGAACTCCTACTCCTCCTCCAGCTCCTTCTGACCAGCAAACTACTCCTGTTCGGCCGAATCCTCCAGCTGCACCTGCCAGGGAGCATCTTTCTCGTGAAGAGGCTCATGGGGCCAGACTTATGAGCCGTGCCATCCGATCCGCCCGGGACCGCCTCGATCACATTGGTAAAGGCGAGCGTGTTAGGGCCGCAATGGTTCAAGCTGAAGAGCTGCCAGTCGACCAGATCATGAACAGGGCTTTGAACGAAATCTCCAGCGTAAGTGCTTCTTTATTCTTTGAGTCTTTAGTTTTTTAGTTTTTTAGTCCTCGTGATAAGTTCTGACTTCTTTTTCTTTGTGCACAGGCCTTACTTTTTTCCATTACTGCCCGTACCCGAGCCCAGGCTTACCTCGAGCAGGTCAAGGCAAAAGCCATCGAGAGGTTCCAGGTGAAAGCGGCCGAGGAGCTTTCGGCTGCTGAGGCTAAGCATGCTAAGGAGTTGGAAGCGGTGATCCGACAGAGGGATGCAGCGGTGACTAAGCTATCTGAGGCTGAAGCTGCGAAGGAAGCAGCGGTCAAGTTGAGGCAAGAGTACCGGGAGTTCAACAAAACCCATCTCCACGAAATCAAGCATCTGGGGTAGGTACTCAAGACCAAGGATAAGGCTATTCTCTCCCTCGAGGGCAAAGTGAAGCAGTTGGAGCTTGACAACTCCAAGAATCTGGAAAAGTATAAAAGGACAACACTTCGATGTTTCTACAATTTCTGGAAACACAATTAGGGTGCTGACTTTAGCTACCTTTCAGAGGAAGTCAGAACTACGGAGCTGGCCCGATGTGCTGCCCAACTGGCCGAGGAGGAAGCAAGAGCCGCGACCCCTGCCACTCCGAGCGTTGCTGGTTTGGAGGAAGAAGATGTTGTTGAGGACGTGTCTAACCAGGATGCTGCTCAGGACCCTCCAGCCCCGAATGCCTCTTGAATTCTTATTTGTTTTTTCTTCTTTTTGGATATACGACTCAAGGGCCGTGGTGTAAAGACAGTAGTTTCTTTTTCAAACTTTGCTGCACGGGCAGCAAATCTTTTTACTTTGAACAGAACTTAAATCTTGATGTTATAATATTTATAACATTTGTTCGTATGACCGAACTTAGCATAGTACTTTGCCATGATTTATCAAGCACAAATTTTGAAAAATCCTCTAAGTACTGTAGCATGCTTTCACTTATTTTGTTCATGTGTTTACATACCTTGAGAAGTATGCTTTGCTATCGATGTGCCTTATATGCCCCCCAAGTGATCGAGGAGCTTTAGGTCCTTGGTCACTTGCCTTCACCATGACCTGTTCGAACGTTCCTGTTTGTAGTGAAACTGATACTTATAATACAGCAAAACAACACACGTAATGAACAAATACTTGTAAATATAAATTCACAAAGGTTGGCAAGAATGACTGGCTGAGCATAGTCCCTTATAATCTCGCATTAAAAATGGACTAAACATGTCTTTACGAGTGATTCTGAAATAGAATCTTACATATACGAGAAGTTAGCTATATAGCGTGGCTAACCCTCTTTGCAAAACTTGTAAAAATTAAAAAGAGAAATTTAAACAAGCCAGTCCTTTAAGAAGGACTGTTCATTGATAATACTTGCGCAGGTGTTCTCCATTCCAATAGCGCAGAACGAGATCTCCGTTTAAGCGTGCAAGTTTGTAGGTGCCTGGGTGAAGGACTTCTTCAATCTGGTAAGGTCCTTCCCAGTTAGGTCCGAGCACTCCAGCAGTGGGGTCGCGGGTATTTAAGAAAACTCGTCGTAGCACCAAATCTCCGACGTTGAATTTTCTTTCTTTAACTTTGGAGTTAAAGTACCGGGCGACTTTTTGCTGGTAAGCAGCAACTCGGAGTTGAGATTTTTCTCGTATCTCGTCGATCAAGTCTAGGGACTCCATCATCAACTGGCTGTTCATGTCCTGGTCGTAAGTCAAACGCCGATGTGAGGGGGGATCTAACTCGACAGGTAACATTGCCTCATATCCGTAGGCTAGAGAAAATGGGGTGTGCCCTGTTGCTATTCAGTGGGATGTTCTATACGACCAGAGGACTTTAGGCAGCTGTTCTGGCCACGCTCCTTTGGCTTCTTCAAGTCTTTTCTTCAGGGTGTCCTTAAGAGTTTTGTTCATGGCTTCGACTTGCCCATTCGCTTGGGGGTGTGCGACTGAAGAAAAGCTCTTAATAACTCCATACCTCTCGCAGAAATCGGTGAACAGGTCGCTGTCAAATTGGGTCCCGTTGTCTGAAACTATCTTCCTGGGCAATCCATACCGGCATATAATGTTCTTGATGACGAAGTCAAGAACTTTTTTGGTTGTGATGGTTGCGAGTGGTTCAGCTTCGGCCCATTTTGTGAAGTAATCGACTGCCATGACTGCATACTTTACTCCTCCTTTTCCTGTTGGCAGGGATCCAATCAAATCTATCCCCCACACTGCGAAGGGCCATGGGCTCTGCATCTGCTTTAGTTCATTCGGAGCTGCTCGTGGGATCTTGGAGAACCTCTGACATTTGTCACATCTTCGTACATACTCCATTGAATCCTCGTTCATTGTTGGCCAGAAGTAGCCTTGTCTTAGAACTTTTTTCGCCAAACTCTGCCCCCCAGCGTGATCTCCGCAGAAGCCTTCATGCACTTCCTTCATGAGTTCCTTAGCTTTTTCTGGTGTAACGCACCTGAGCAATGGCATTGAATATCCTCTTCGATACATAATACCATCGAGCAGTATGTACCTAGCAGCCCGCCTTTGCAGAGTTCTGGCCTTGTTTCTATCTGCTGGCAATGTTCCATTTGTCAGATACTCCAGGTAAGGCATCATCCATGTATCTTCTGCATGAATCTCCATGTTGGCTTCGGCCACTTCAATGCTTGGCTTACTCAATCTTTCTACCGAGACTATGTTCAAGGTGTCTGCATCCTTTGCACTTGCGAGTTTAGCTAAGGCGTCTGCATTCGAATTTTGGTCTCGCGGAATTTGCTGGAGGGTGTACTTTGTGAACTGGGCTAGCAAATCTTTCGTTTTATTAAGGTTTGCCATCATCTTTAATCCTCGCGCTTGATATTCTCCCAGGACTTGATTCACGACCAGCTGAGAGTCACTGTAAATATCAAGCGTTTTTATGCTCATATCTTTGGCCATTCTCAGTCCAGCGAGGAGCGCTTCGTATTCTGCTTCATTGTTTGATGCTGCGAAGTCAAACCTGATTGCGCAGTGAAATCGATGCCCTTCGGGCGTTATCAATATCACTCCCGCTCCAGCGTGGGATTCATTGGATGAACCATCCGTGAATAGTTTCCATGAAGGAGTCTCATCTTGAGGCATGGGCGCTTCAGGCTGTTTACACAGCTCACTGTTGGGGAGTTCGGTGAACTTCGCAATAAAATCGGCCAAGACTTGCCCTTTCATTGCTGCTCGTGGTGAATAAGTTACATCGAACTGTCCTAATTCGACCGCCCATTTTAACAGTCGTCCAGCCGCCTCAGGTTTTTGGAGGACTTGCCAAAGGAAGCTGGTCAATCAGAACTGTGATAGGATGGGCCTGGAAGTACGGACGCAACTTTCTGGAGGCTAGAATTAAGCAATATGCTAACCTCTCGATTGGTGGATATTTCAATTCTGCACCGACAAGCCTTTTGCTGACATAGTAAACAGCTTTCTGTACGCCTTCTTCCTCCCGTATTAGTACCGCACTAGCAGCAACTTCGGTAATCGCCAGATAAATATACAAAGTCTCTCCTTCGATTGGTTTTGATAGGATGGGAGGTTGCGACATATGAGCCTTTAAGGCCTGGAATGCTTGCTCGCAGTCTTCCGTCCATTCAAACTTCTTATTCCCCCTGAGTAGATTGAAGAATGGAACGCAATTGTCAGTTGATTTTGAGATGAATCTACTTAGGGCAGCAATCCTTCCGGTCAGGCTTTGTACATCCTTGATTCTCTCTGGCGACTTCATGTCGATCAGGGCTTTTATCTTGTCAGGGTTGGCCTCGATTCCTCTTGAATTTACTATAAACCCCAAAAACTTCCCTGATCCGACTCCAAAGGAACATTTGAGGGGGTTCAATTTCATCTGATACTTGTTCAACACATCAAAGCATCCTTGCAAATCCCTCACATGTCCTTCTGCTTTCTTGGACTTTACTAGCATGTCATCCACATATACCTCCATGCTTACCCCGATTAGCTCCTTGAACATGTGGTTGACCAGTCGTTGGTAAGTTGCGCCTGCGTTTTTCAGCCCGAAGGGCATTACTTTGTAACAATACAAGCCCGTATCGGTCCGAAAGCTGGTATGATCCTCGTCAGGGGGATGCATGCTGATCTGGTTGTAACCTGAATACGCGTCCATGAACGAGAGGATCTCATGTCCTACAGTAGCATCGACCAACTGGTCGATCCTTGGGAGTGGGAAACAGTCTTTTGGGCAGGCTTTATTGAGATCTGTAAAAGCCACACAGGTCCGCCATTTGCCGTTAGGCTTGGGGACCAGCACCGAATTGGAGACCCACGATGGATAAAATGCCACCCTGATGAACCCGTTCTCTTTAAGTCTTTCGACTTCTTCTTTCAAGGCTTTTGATCTGTCTTTATCGAGCAGCCTTCTTTTTTGTTGCACAGGTGGAAAGGCTTTGTTTATGTTCAGGACATGACTGATCACTGCTGGATCTATCCCAACCATGTCTTTATGCGACCAGGCTATAACTTCCTGGTTCTCTTGCAAGAATTCCACCAGTGCCTGCTTTGCGGTCGGCTCTAAATTCTTCCCAACCCTCACGACTCTGGTCCGGTCTTTTTCATCGAGTTGGACCTCCTCCAGGTCCTCGACGGGTCCAACATTTTCTTCAAAATCCCCAAAGCGAGGATCCAAATCTATAACCTCACTTTGGGCAACACCCTATTTGGTGACATTACCACCTGATTGGGCTTGTCTGTCTTCTGTCATCTGCAATAGGTCTGGGGTAGCGCTCCTCGATGCTCCACTTTTTGCCTTTGTGATCGAGGCGTTATAGCACTCCCTGGCTTCCCTTTGGTTTCCTAAGACGCACCCTACCCCTGCGTCCGTTGGGAATTTCATGGCTAGGTGCCACATGGAGATGATGGCCCTTAGATCAACCAGTATGGGCCTTCCAATAATGGCGTTATATGCTGAAGGACAATCGACCACTACAAAAGTGGTGAGTAATGTCCTTGAGGCAGGAACTGTACCCGTTGTTACTGGGAGTTTGATCATTCCGGCTGGGGCGAGTCCTTCTCCAGAGAAGCCGTATATAGTTTGATTGCAGGGCTCCAGGTCTTTTACGGAGAACTTCATGCGTTCCAGTGTTGACTTATACAGGATGTTCACTGAACTTCCTGTATCGACCAGTACTCTTTTTACCGTCATATTGGCCATCTGGATGTCCACGACCAGCGGATCGGAATGTGGGAACCGGACGTGTTGGACATCGCCATCAGAGAAGGTTATCCCATATTCCTCTGAGCGAGCCTTTTTGTGTGCACGGTCCTCCACAGTCATCATCTCGATGTCCTGGTCGTGACGTAGAGTCCGAGCATATCGTTCTCTAGCCTTTCCGCTATTTCCCGCGAGGTGCGGGCCTCCACAGATGGTTAAGAGTGTTCTGGCTACGGGGGCAGGCTGTAATGGTGGCGAGCGTTGGCGAGTGGACGTCTGCTCGTTGCCACCTGGAGCTTCTCGTTGGGAAGTTCCCGAGGCCCGTACGTACCTTCTCAAGTGTCCTTGTCTAATAAGGAACTCGATATCGTCTTTTAACTGGTTGCATTCATTAGTGTCATGTCCGTAGTCGTTATGGTAACAACAGAACTTGGTAGTGTCTCTTTTCGAAATGTCTTTTCGAATGGGCCCAGGTTTCTTGTAAGGCACACTAGAGCTTGTGGCCTGGTAAACCTCTCCCCGAGACTCGATGAGGGCAGTGTAGTTAGTGAACCTAGGTTCATAATGATTACCCTTGGCTCGTTTATTATCGGAGGTTGAAGGCTCATTGTGCGGCCGTTTCCCACCGTTCTTGCCATTACAGTTGCTGTGCCCGTTGCCTTTGCCGTTACCATCAGGTTTGGAACCATTGGCCGCTTTGGCGGGTTCGGCGGCCTTCTTACCCTTGTTCGAGGGTTTTCCATCATCAGCAATGGCCTCTTCGAGCTTGATATAACGATCAGCTCGGTCCAAGAACTCCTGGGTAGTTCTAACCCCGTCCTTATGAAGACTCTTCCATAGAGGAGAACGGCGTCTCACTCCTGCGGTTATAGCCATCATTTTTCCATCGTCTCCGACCGTCTTTGCTCCAGCTGCTGCTCGCATAAAGCGCTGGATGTAATCCTTCAGTGATTCTCCATCCTGCTGGCGGATTTCAACCAGCTGGTTTGCGTCGGTTGGGTGCACACGACCCGCATAGAACTGTCCGTAGAACTCCCTTACGAACATTTCCCAGGAAACTATGCTTGCGGGTGGGAACTTAAAGAACCACTCCTGTGCTGCTTCAGAAAGTGTTGCAGGGAAGATCCTGCACCGAGCGTCTTCGGACACTTTCTGAATGTCCATCTGAATCTCAAATTTATTCACATGCGAGACTGGGTCCCCGTATCCATCAAAGTTCGGGAGCGTAGGCATTTTGAACTTGCTGGGAGTTTCAGCATTAGCTATCCTCTGGACGAAAGGAGTACCTTTCCTCCTGTCGTGGTCGATGTAAGAAGTCCTTCCTCCGACCAGCTGCTGCACAGCCTGATTGAGTGCGTCTATCTGGGCTTGCACTGCGGCAGGAATTGTGGTGGCCTCTGTGGCTGGGGGGATGTTCTCGCCGTGCCTTTCTCGACGATCGTTGAGTACATCTCTCAGGTCCTCTTCTCTTCTTCGTTGCTCGCTACCTCCGAGCCGGTTGAAGACATTATTTTGTCTGGGCTGCCCCCCAGCATTTTGTCTATTTGGTTAGTTAGGATACGAGGAAGGTGCGGCCTGATTTCTAGCCAACAACAAGGCTGCTTCAAGGGCTGCCATGGGCTCGGTCTGGCGGCGATCCACCTCTGCTTGTCTCTCGCTCAACTCCGCCCGATGACGATCAAGTTCCTGCTACTGTCACGCCATAACTTCTGTGGCAGTCTCTTGATTGGCCCTCAGACTAGCCAATTCTTCTTGCAACGCGCCCTGGGTGCTCTTCAGCGTCGCATCGTCCATTTCCTCCTCTTCAAAATCTAGTTGCGGCTCATCTTCCGCCATGCTTGCAGGAGGAGGAGGAGGTGGTGGATTCGACGGTGCAGCGGCGGCAGTCTGGCCAGCTTTCCTTCCTGCTTTCGCCATCAGTTTTCTTAACAGCAATGAATCGTCCTCTCAATGAAAGCACCAAAATGTTGACCCACGATTTAGCCAACTGACACGGAGTCAAAATATTAATGATGTAGACGAATGTATAGAGAATAACGTAATGACAAAAGTAAAGAAAACACAGTAATTTATAGTGGTTCGGCCCCAGGATCTGGTAATGACCTATGTCCACTTAGAATGATATTGATATGGAATCAAAAGTGTGATCAGAGAACTTGGGTTCAATGAGTTTCAACACTTCTGACAAACAATACAGGTTTACTAGGAGAAATTCTATGATCTCTATGATTCAGAAGCTAAAAGTCCCTTCCCTTGAGCTATATCTTGCTATTTATAGGCTCATGGAGGGTTACAAAATATTGTTACAGATATTATCCCCTGAATAATGGGATATCCAGAAGATTGCATGAGATAAATTCAGGATTCACAAAGATCTTCCCATAAATGTTGCCTTGCCAGCAGAACTACCGACCAGACTGGTCGTGGGTAAGACAGGCTTGTCCTGCTTCTGCTGTGTCTCCTGGTCGATACTCTAGTAGACGCCTTCCAGGTATCAGCCACGTGTCAAGAGATTATCTGCCACGTCACAAATGCTAATTTATTGGATAACAGGTAGAAAACTAGAACAATGAGCTGAGGGTTTGCTTGTTTGATGGCTATTCTAAAGGTACTCAGGGTGGTCTGTTTCATAGTCCAGTAGACAAGAAAGTGTTTGGTTCTACAGATGCTACTTTTCTGGATAACGACTACATAATGAATTTCAAGTCTCATAGAAAAATAGTATTAGATGGAAAATGATAAACTATTGTTCCATCCTTACTAACACAAGTCGATGAAAACAAGGTACATTTAGAAACCACTAATCCAAGTCAGAAAATTATGATACCTCGTCATAGTGGGAGGATTTCTTGGAACCTGGTACCTATGATATGGATAGTGAAACCCACAAGATGCTTGGGAACACAAGTAACAATGATTCATTGGCCTTTAAATAGGTAATGGGTAAGTCGGAAAGGGATTTTTGACTCAAAGCCAAGTACCAGGTAATAAAGTCTAAGTACTCTTAATTTGTCTGAGCTCTTGTAGATGTGCCATTTGACTTTAGGCCCATGGGGTGCAAGAGGATCTATAAGAAGAAGAGAGGAGCTGATAGAAAGGTCGAGACATTAAAGGCTCGATTCGTGGCAAAGAGAGAAATTTGACTTAGAGAAAACTTTTTCTCCAGTAGCCATGTTAAAATTCATTAAGTATACTCTTATCCATAGCCACAACTCTTGATTAAGAGATAAGGCAATGGACATCAAAGAAGCAATTTTAATGGCTATCTTGATGAGACAATTAACATGCATCAATCAGAAGGATTTAAAGTAGTTGGACAAGAGATTAAGCAAGCTAAGTAAGTCAATCTATGGACTTAAACAAGCTTCGCGCTCCTGGAACTTAAGGTTAAATGGAGACATTAAGACCTGAGTTTTTGAACAAAATGTAGTTGATCCTTGTGTTTGACAACTTAGGGAAAAAGACACTGTGGTGTTTTGAATCCTTTATGTAGATGATATCTTATTCATTGGAAACAATGTCAAGAAATTATCAAACATAAAGAACTGGCTAGAAACGAAATTCCATATTTCATTGTAGCAAGTCGTGTTCTTGGTATCCAGAACATCAGGGAAATAAATAACTGAACTTTAGCTATAACTCAAGCAACCTACTTTAGTGAGGTGCTTGGTCATTACTCTGTAACAAATTCTGAGAAAGGATGTTTAGTGTCTTGACATGGAATTTATTTTTCTAAACAGCAGTCTCCACAGACTCCTCTAGAGAATGAAAAGATGTTATGAATTCCTTATGCATTTGAAATTAGAAGTCTAATGCATGCTATGTTGTGTGTTGTGATTGAAGATCTTCTATGCAGTGGGAGTGGTGAGCAAGTGTCAGTAAAACCTTGGAAATAAACAATAGATGGAAGTCGGTATCTTTGATGGACTAGAAACTATATGTTAGTCTTTTCAGGTGGATCTTTGTACCTGTTAGGCTACACATATTCAGATTTTAGAGTGATGTTGATGACAAGAAGTCTACTTCTGAAAAATGTGTTTACTCTTGGGGGTGGAGCTATGATTTGGAGAAGCGTTAAGTTATCTGCCATTTTAGAATCCACTTTGGAGGCTGAGTACATAGCTGCATCTATGGCGGCTAAGGAAATAGTATGGCTAAGGAAGTTCTATACGGATCTCGGTGTTATTCCATAAATGGATAAACCACTCATTTTGTCTAAGTGACAGTAATGAGGCAATAGCGAATTTGAAAGAACCTCGAAGCTACAAAAGAGAAAAGCATATAGAGAGAAAGTACCACATTATCGAGGATGTGTGGCAAAGGTGTGAAGTGAAGGTGATGAAGATAGCATTGCAAGGAAATCTTTCATATCCCTTTACAAAGTTATAATCAGAAAACATAATTTTGAAGCATGTAGAATGCATGGTTTTCAGAAACATGTCCCATTTGTTTTAAAAAGGGCAAGTGGGAGTTTGTTGGGTTTTATGCCCTTATAAAACCATGTTGGAAATGTAGCACGATTTCATATTATCAATAAAAGTAGTAGAAATCATTTAGTTTGACAAACGTGTTGCTTGCTTATTTAATTACATGATTATTGAAATAATACAAACATTTATAAAATCCCGAACATATGGATAGTTACAATTATAGTGACTAGGTCACAGTGGATTATAGTTGTAATTATATGTTCAAAAGAACGAGTCCTAAGATTAGATCAGTGCATTGGATTTTCACTGATTAGGAAATCTACGATATGATCTACTTACACATTCAGGGTGTGATGTCTTGTCCAAGGCATCGACCAAGCAAATAAGATCAGATGTATTTAGTTACATCGGACTAGGACCGATATTGCTTATTGATTGATAAATAAGTATCGTTGTTATCGAATCTAATCAATGTCACAATGTTGACCATAGGTTAAGTCGATCTTAATTCTAAGTGATAATATTCCACTAATTATATTATTTAAATCTTTTGACTTGTTCGTTACCATCTTACCCTACGGTCTAGCCCATACTTACATCTTGGAGATTTATTAGTGTAATTGAGTGGGAGTATTATTCATAGATATGAAATCTATAACTTCTGTATGAGAAGTGAAAAGATGATTTCCTTAATTACTTTGTTCAAAAGGTTAAATGATTGAGATCTCATTTCTGTGATTAAGTTCACGAAAATATCATTTATAAGGAACTTAGTGGGAGTTAAGGATAAAATACTGATGAGGGGTAAAACGGTAATTTTCACCCAGCTCGTTAGTAAGTCATCGATAGAGGATTGACTAACTGTACTGGTTATAACAATGGATAACGTATTTATGGTTCGGAAAATACATTCTATGAATTCAAGAGTTCAATTCCAAGTCTATAGTGGAGTCACGAGGAATTAATAAGGTAGTGAAATTATTCGTAAATAAATTCACGGTAACTTGTTGGAGCTTGATTTCATGGATCCATGGTCCCCGCATTACCTTTGAGTAAATCATCTAGAATGTCTCAATTAATTGATTTAATTATCAATTAGGATTTTTAAAGTTGACTAGGTCAATTTTGGAAAATTTACAGAGATATGAGATTTAGAGAATAAAATAGAATCTTTGGGTAAATTTATTAATATTGATAAATTTGTATCAATATAAATAAATAATATTAAATCAAGTTTCAAATTATAATTAGTTAATTTGAATAAGGATTTAATTAATTAATTAAAAAATAAAAAAAATAGAAAGGTTTTGAATTTAGGCCCAGTTGGGATTTAAATTCAAAACAAAGAGATTGGGCCCAAGTCCATTTATGGCAGCCCAAGGCTTTTATTTTTGTTTATTATTTTTAATTAATTTAAATTTAAATAAATCTCATTAAGTTGCCTATATAAGAAATATGATATCTAGGGTTTTCATAAGTAAGTCAGTCTCAGTTGATTTGGGTAAGTGAAAACCTAGACACTCTAATTCTTTCTTAGCCACTCTCTCTTCTTCTTCTCTTCAAGATCTCTATCTCATGTGTTGAGAACCAGCCCACACTTGTTCTAGGTTGATCAAAGGCTTGGTGAGGAAGACTATGCTGCTGATCTTGTTCAATCTCTTGATAATACTCTGCTACAGAAAGGAATCAAGGGTTAGAGAGATTGAAGGATGGAGTTGTTCCAGTTCCGCTGCGTATTCGTAAGTTTCTACATCATTGTGTTTATGTTAATTTACGAATCTAATGTTCATATGTATGTCATGTTATTCTATGTTTCTATTATGTGTTTGGAAAAATAATAGGAAGCATGCATCTAGATTTAAATTCCAAGATCCTACACTTCCACCGAGGCATTGAGAGTGAGAGCTCTAAGCAAGGGTCGATCGAAAACAAGGGTTGAGGGGAACCCGGGATGACCCCATGACAATCATAAGGGGAAAATGGGGCAGGAGTATCAGGCAGGAGATTTACCTCCATGAAATCCAACTCCATATGTAGATCTAAAAGGGTCCCCTAAGTTTCTCTATATGGTTGCTAAGGTCAAGGGGGAAAGAAACTCTATCGCCCCTTAGAACGGATTCTATTTCGATCTCCACCACCCAGATTTTACATCTAAGTTTGACCATATGCTCAAGATGACGTATACGGGCCTGCCTCAAAGTGTCATAGTCTTGGTAAGAGTTGTTTTTTGGGGACTCCGACTTTGAAGATAAGTCTACAAACTCGACCCCCGGAGGAGCACAAGATGATCCCTCACATGCAATGGGACCTCATCTCGTTGGTAATTAGGGGGCACGTGTAAATGAGAGGATTGCTACAAAACACAAAGGAATGGACTCAAAACTTCAAGGCACAAGCGCTCTAAATGACCAACTACGGGGTATAAACGAGGGCATGTAATTCCATTAATGTAATGCCCTGGTTAACCCAGAACAGTTATGGTGAACGGTGAACTAGAAATTTGACTCGCTACCTGAGTCCTTTGGTCAAAAACGTGCATCTAGGTGTTATTAACAGGCTAAGGTGGAAAATCAATAAAAAGGAAATGATATATTTTATTAAATACATAAAACTGTTCATGGGCCCATAAAGAAATTTACAAGTTATTACAACACAAAATGTTCAATACTGTTTTAAATTTACAAACCTGCCGACCTAAGCGGCAAAAATAGGGTACACCCCCTAGTTCCTCTGAGAACTCCTTGGCCGTGGTTGTCAAGCGGCCGCATATGTACACATCACCACCTAAGCACTCCACTCAAGGCTGGGTGAGCTTTTCTTTCCCTTCACCTGCACCACATAGCACCCATGAACCAAGGCCCAGCAAGAAAACACAATATAGCATGATATAATATCAACAATGATCATAATAATCATTTAGGACTATCAGTCCAAAACAGATGAGTGACAGTCACAAAAGTCACTAAATTGGGTATAACTCCCTTTGGCCTTGTGACGTTAAGGTCATCGGGGCCTAACAGATAAGTGAGCCTTTCACTAGCTTAAAGAGGATAGGTGCATGGTGACTGGTCACCAACATAACTTTCCTCATGACCATAGAGTCATAACCCTGGAACATCGTTCCCTAGCCGTGTGACGAATGGTCACCCAGGCCTCTGGCCCTGGCTCTCAATAACTAGTCTTAGACTAGCCCAGCGCTTATAAGTTTCATCGACCTTAGGTTCGGTCCAGCATTAATGCTTTAGAGCCATTCAATACTGATATCGATTAAATCTAATCTTCATTCGGCCCTGCATTCAGGACGCTCATGCCGGTTCTGACTCTTAGGTCAGTATCCCTGACTAGTTAGTGCCATATACAAGTAAACAACATTCACTAACAATTATTATGCAATCCATGTCCACATTTATCTACCAACATGCCTCAATAACAATCATGCATGTCACATACTTAGGGTGCAGTTTTCTTACCTCTTGTTCGAGCGAGAGATATAATAAGAATGACCCCTGAGAATGATCGACCTTTTGGTTCCTTAACGGTTACGTAGTCATAACGAATTATGGGATTCCATCATTAATATGAATAACAAAGGTTCCCAAACAAAAACCTAGCCTCCGAGACATCGAATCCTACTAAACCGAGTTGTAGGATCGATCCCGAGACCTAAGGCTAGAATCTCCAAGCCAAAAACTCATATCTGGCCAAAACGCCACTAAGGGCCGCAACCCACCGCTCAAGCAGAGGCGGCCTCCTTCAGCACCATTCATGAGCCGCGGCCCTCCCTGGCCATGCTGCGGCCTAACCTACACTTCAGCCAAAACTTTTGTTTTTCCTCCCTAGCGATTTTTCTTGAAATTAACCTTCCAAACCAAATCAAAACACCACCCAAACATCCAATACAACCCCTAAACTTGATCCACATCACACCCTCATCAAAACCCAAGTTAAACACCAACCAAAACTTCCATTAATTCCAATTATCCACAACAAAACCACAAGCTGAAAACTAAAACCAAAACAGAGCAAACCAGGGAACTAGTGGTTAGAAACTTACCTCAAACTCAGGTTGTGATGCTCTTCAATGGTAGAACACTTTCCCAAACTCCCAAGATTTAGTTCCCAAGCTTGAATCCTCAACAATGGCTCAAAAATCACAAAGGAAATGAAGGACAAATAGGTACGGGAAAGCTTCAAGAACTTACTCTGTTTTCCCTCTGTTTCACAGCCTAAAACAGTTAATATCTATCCTAGGAATAAAAAGACCATTATACCCCTAGGTCAATTATTGGTTTCTAAAGGCTCCCAAGGGCAAAATTGGTATTCCCCATCCATCTTGTTAATCATAATTAATGCTCTCCAATTCACGCTATTCTCAATAATCTCAAACACAAATGATTCACATCTTGTTACCCTTTAATTCCCGGCAACGTTGTAATCATTAAAATCTCCCTGAGACTCATCCCGAGCCCCGAACTTAAAACTGTTATGACTAGACCGCTAATCAATATTCCAAGATCGTCTCATGCCGAATAGCTCGAACAAACCCACATTATGATGTGGTCTCAACAATATATCACTGACATGCATACAATTATACAATTATGCCCTCACCGGGCCAAATTATCATCACACCCCTGTAATTATATTGTTGACCCACATGCATGCATTTAACATCATATTATAATATAATTCACATATTCATGCATATTATCATTTAATGGCATAATTAAACAGGTATGGCCCTCTCAGCTTACTAATCCCGCCATTAAACCACATCAGAGAATTCGGGGCATTAAAACTATCCCCTCCGTACAGAAATTTCATCCTCGAAATTTACCTGAACAGCTCGGGATACTGACTCTGCATATCTGACTCTAGCTCCCAGGTCGCTTCCTCGACCTTGCTGTTCCTCCACAATACTTTAACTAAAGGTATCGTCTTATTCTTGAGGACCTTATCCTTTCTGTCAAGAATCTAGACTGGCTGCTCCTCAAAGGAGAGATCTGGCTTAAGCTCCAGATCTTCATAGCTCAAAATATGATTGACATCAGATACATACCTTTGAAGAGCTGAAACATGGAACACATTATGCACGACTGATAATGCCGGAGGCAAAGCCAACCTGTAAGCCACTTGACCAATCCTCTCCACGATCTCAAATGGACCTATAAATCTAGGACTCAGCTTGCCTTTCTTCCCAAACCTTCTCACCCCTTTCCATGGCGAGACTCTAAGATAGACATAGTCTCCCACTTGGAACTCCACGTTCCTACGCTTGGGATCTGCATAGCTCTTCTGTCTACTGTGAGAAGTAAGCATCCGAGCTCTAATCTTCTCAATGGCCTCACTGGTCCTCTGAATTGCCTCAGGACCTAAGTATCTCCTTTTCCCTGTCTCATCCCAATGAATGGGACATCTGCATTTCCTACAATACAACATCTCATAAGGTGCAACTCCAATGGTAGACTGATAACTGTTATTGTTGGAGAACTCTATCAGAGGTAGATACTTACTCCAAGATCCACCAAAGTCCAGCACACATGCTCTCAGCATGTCCTCTAATATCTGGATCGTCCTCTCAGATTGCCCATCTGTCTGAGGATGATAAGCAGTACTGAACTTCAGTTGTGTCCCCATGGACTTTTGTAAACTCCCCCAAAACTTGGAAGTAAAAGTAGGGTCCTGATCTGACACGATCAACCTAGGCGCACCATGGAGGCGCACGATCTCTCTCACATAGAGATTTGCATACTGGTCAACTGTATAAGTAGTCCTTACTGGCAGAAAGTGAGCTGACTTGCTGTAGCGGTCCACTTTCACCCAAATACAATCATGCTGACCAACAGTCCTGGGTAAGCCCACTACAAAATCCATGGGGATGTCTTCCCATTTCCACTCTGAGATATCCAGAGGCTGCAATAACCCTGCCGGCCTCTGGTGCTTAGCCTTGACCTGTTGACATGTCAAGCACTTAGCCACATACTCCACTACATCTCTCTTCATCCCTGGCCACCAATACAACGATCTCACATCCTGATACATCTTCGTGGTGCCTGGATGCAAAGAGTAAGGTGTAGTATGAGATTCAACAAGCCTAACTCAGACACTGTATAATCTCTGGATGCTCCAGGCAGAGCATCCTCTCTGATCTTGATCAGCTGTGGATCACTCAACTGACCCTCTTTTATTCTCTCCAATAGCATAGACTATAGTGTAATGTTAGCCAACTGGCCCACCAGCAACTCTATACCAGCTCTGGTCATATCGTCTGCTAACTCTCTGGCTATCAGCCTCATACCATAAATCTGTCCCGGACCCTTCCGGGTTAAAGCATCAGCTACCACGTTAGCCTTTCTTGGATGATACAGAATCTCACAGTCATAGTCTTTTACTAACTCCAGCCAATGCCTTTGCTTCATATTCAAGTCTTTCTGGGTGAAGAAGTACTTTAGGCTCTTGTGGTCTATATGGATCTCACACTTTTCTCCATAAAGATAATGCCTCCATATCTTTAAAGAAAAAACCACAGCCACCAACTCTAAATCATGAGTGGGATATCTC
This sequence comes from Humulus lupulus, assembly GCF_963169125.1. Taxonomy (NCBI): domain Eukaryota; kingdom Viridiplantae; phylum Streptophyta; class Magnoliopsida; order Rosales; family Cannabaceae; genus Humulus; species Humulus lupulus. The sequence continues at coordinate 175,181,985 of NC_084802.1, read as the reverse complement.
TTTTCATACTCCTTTAACTGACGAGAAGCATAAGCAATTACCTTCTCCGACTGCATCAGAACACAGCCCAAACCCTGATGAGAAGCATCACAATAAATCACAAACTTCTCCTGATCTGTTGGAAGACTCATAATTGGAGTTGTAATCAATCTTTGCTTCAGTTCCTGGAAGTTGTTCTCACACTTATCTGACCACACAAATTTCTGACTCTTGCATGTCAGTTCAGTCAAAGCACTAGTAATCTTTGAGAACTCTTCCATCAAACGCCTATAATAACCTACCAATCCAAGGAAACTTCTAACCTCAGAAGCATTCTTTGGCCTTGGCCAATCTCAGACTGCTTCAATCTTTGTTGGATCTACCTTAATCCCCTCCTTACTGACAATGTGCCCAAGAAAGGATACCTGAGATAAACAGAACTCACATTTCTTAAACTTAGCAAACAGTCTGTGTTCCCTCATTCTCTGTAGAACCAACCTCAAATGCTGCTCATTCTCTGACTCAGACTGAGAATATACAAGATATCATCGATGAAGACGATCACAAACTGGTCTAAGAAATCCTTGAACACTCTGTTCATCAAATCCATAGAAGCAGCAGGGGCATTAGTCAATCCAAAAGACATAACTAAGAACTCACAATGCCCATACCTGGTACGAAAAGCAGTCTTCGGTATATCTCCTTCCTTGACCCTCAACTGATGATAACCAGAATGAAGGTCAATCTTTGAGAATACCTTCTTACCTTGCAACTAATCAAACAGATCATCCATCCTTGGTAAAGGATACTTGTTCTTAATTGTCAGCTTATTCAGTTCTCTGTAATCAATACACATTCTTAGTGAACCATCCTTCTTCTTCAAAAACAGAACTAGCGCACCCCAAGGTGAGAAACTAGGTCTGATAAAACCCAAATCTAACAGCTCTTGCAACTGTACTTTTAATTCTTTCAGCTCAGCTGGGGCCAGTCTGTAAGGTGCTCTAGACACTGGCACCATCCCTGGTGCCAGTTCTATAATGAACTCAATTTCCCTGTGTGGTGGCAATCCTGGCAAATCTTCTGGAAATACATCCAGGAATTCACAAACAAGTCTGGTCTCTTCTAGTCTCATTGGCACGATCTGAGTGGTATCAACAACATTGGCTAAGAACCCAATGCAACCTCCTTGCAATAAATCCCTAGCTCTCAACACAGAAATCATAGGAATGCGAGGTCCATGCACAGTACCAACAACCACAAAAGGATCCTCACCTTCAGGCTCAAAGGTGACCATCTTCCTTTTGCAATCAATGGTTGCCCCATACTTTGCCAACCAATCCATACCCAATATCATATCAAAGTCACTCATAAATAACTCTATCAAATCTACTGACAACTCTCTGCCTTCTACTGTCACTGGCAAAGATCTAACCCATCTCCTGGATACCACTAACTCTCCAGTGGGTAACAAAGTTCCAAACCCCACAACATAGAAATCACAAGGTCTATACAGTCTATCAACAATACTACTAGCAACAAAAGAATGTGTAGCACCATAATCAATCAATACATTATAAAGGGTTCCAGCACTAAGAAGCTGACCTGTAACAACTGAGGGAGAAGCCGCAGCTTCTGCTTGTGTCAATGCGAACACTCGAGCTGGGGCCGAGCTGTCTGCTTTCCTGGGTTCTTCTTTTCTTGCCTTAGGGCAATCCTTTTTAATATGACCCACTGCTCCACATGAGAAGCAGGCTCTTGCCCTACACTCTCCTAAGTGATGCCTCTTGCAACTAGGGCACTGAGGATAAGATTTCCAGGCTTCACTACCACCTGGACGACCCATAGAAATACCATGGGGCCTCCTTTCAAGACTTGGAACTGGGAAGGTGTCAGGAACCTTCCTCTTCTGCTCACTGGGGCCTATACCCCTACCAGAACCCATAAATGGAGGACCTGGCCTCCTGAATTCCTTTCTGGCTACATTGTCACGCCAGATCCTGTTTTCTGCACTCTCAGCTATGAGTGCCTTCTCAACCACCTGTGCGTAGGTAGTAACCCCAGCCATAGTGGTGATACGTACATCACGGGCTAATCTGGGTTGTAGCCCCTAAAGGAATCTCTCCCTTCTGGTCCCATCAGTGGGCCCCAGCTCCATATCAAACTTTGCCAAATGATCAAACTTTAAGGCATACTCAGTGACTGACAAGTTTCCCTAAAGTAGCCTAATGAATTCCTCAGCTTTAGCTGCCCTAATGGCATCATTATAATATTTCTCGTTGGATAGAGTCTGAAACTCTTCCCAACTCAGGGCATTCACATTCTTGGTCTGGGTAATCACTTCCCACCAAATCCGGGCATCCTCCCGAAACATGTAAGTGGCACATTCCACCCTCTCATTACCAGTTACCCTCATAAAATCAAGGAAAGTGGTGATCATACTCATCCATTATTCTGCCTTGGCAGGATCTGCACTGCCCTAAAAAACCGGAGGTTGTTGCTTCCTGAACCTTTCATAGAGAGGTTCCCATTTATTTCCAACCTCAGGCAGCCGCTCTGCAGCTGGCACCAACACAGGAGGTGCCTCTGATACACTAGCAACTGCAGGGGCTTGCTGCTGCCTCAAGAGACGAAGCTCTTCCCCCTGCCTTAACACTGTAGCCTGCAGATCATTAAACAACTGCTGCCAGTTTGCAGGAGCTGGCTGTGGAATCTGTGATTGGTCATTTTCTTGACCCTCACTGTAATTATTATTCTGGCCCTGATCACTCTGGCCAGCTGAAGTATCTGTCTGCCCTGGATTCATTCTTATCTGACACCTTGCTGAAACAATGGTCAATACAGCCAGTCAGGTAGTAATAACTAAACCTATTGCTGCCTTACGGTCCAAGAGCAAGCAGACAATTATCATATTCCACAGTCATTCAGTTATACAGGCAGATACATGTTTATGGCATTTAGCACTTAGCATGTATCGCATAATAATTCATAAACAACCACACTGATAAGTATATTCCAACAATCTCAATACTAATTAGCACACATTTGCTGAGGATATAATATTTCAAGGCACCAGTTTAACATGGTGTCTCATGCATACAGGTAAAGCATATATACTATACTTAAGCAGTTATACATATAACTACATAAATAGTTACCAAACCATGAGTCGAGCTTGACTTTAGTGATGTGTGTACATGCCCAGCCAATCTACAAGAACCTTAACCTTGGCACGCTCTGATACCAAGTTGTAACGCCTTGGTTACCCGAGAATAGTTACGGTAAACGGTGAACTGGAAATTTGACTCGCTACCCGAGTCCTTTGGTCAAAAACGTGCATCTAGGTGTTATTAATAGGCTAAGGTGGAAAATCAATAAAAAGGAAAGGATATATTTTATTAAATACATAAAACTATTCATGGGCCCATAAAAATATTTACAAGTTATTTACAACTCAAAATAGTTATTACTGTTTTAAATTTACAAATCCGCCGACCTAAGTGGCAACAATAGGGTAAACCCCCTAGTTCCTCTGAGAACTCCTTGGCCGTGGTGGTCAAGCAGCCGCATATGTACACATCACCACCTAAGCTCTCCACTCAAGGCTGGGTGAGCTTTTATTTCCCTTTACCTACACCAAATAGCACCCATGAGCCAAGGCCCAGCAAGAAAACACAATATATCATGATATAATATCAACAATGATCATAATAATCATTCAGGACTATCAGTCCAAAACAGATGAATGCAGTCGCAAAAGTCACTAAGATGGGTATAACTCCCTTTGGCCTTGTGACGTTAGGGTCACCGGGGCCTAACAGATAAGTGAGCCTTTCACTAGCTTAAACAGGATAGGTGCATGATGACTGGTCACCAACATAACCTACCTCATGAACATAGAGTCATAACCCTGGAACATCGTTCCCTAGCAATGTGACGAACGGTCACCCAGGCCTCTGGCCTTGGCTCTCCGTAACTAGTCTTAGACTAGCCCAGCGCTTATAAGTTTCATCGACCTTAGGTTCGATCCAGAATTAATGCTTTAGAGCCATTCAATACTGATATCGATTAAATCTAATCTTCATTCGGCCCTGCATTCAGGACGTTCATGTCGGTTCTGACTCTTAGGTCAGTATCCCTGACTAGTCAGTGCCATATACAAGTAAACAACATTCACTAGCAATTAATATGCAATCCATGTCCTCATTTATCAACCAACATGCCTCAATAACAATCATGCATGTCACATACTCAGGGTGTAGTTTTCTTACTTCTTGTTTGAGCGAAAGATATAATAAGAACGACTCCTGAGAACGATCGACCTTTTGGTTCCTTAGCGGTTACCTGGTCATAACCAATTATGGGATTCCATCAATAAAATGAACAACAAAGGTTCCCAAACCAAAACCTAGCCTCCGAGACATCGAATCCTACTAAACCGAGAAGTAGGATCGATCCCGAGGCCTAAGGCTAGAATCTCCAAGCCAAAAACTCATTTCTGTCCAAAATGCCACTAAGGGCCACGACCCTCCCTAGCCATGTCGCGGCCCGCCCCTCAAATAGAGGCGGCCTCCTTCAGCACCCATCATGAGCCGCGGCCCTCCCTGGCCATGCCACGGACCAACCTACACTTCAGCCAAAACTCTGGTTTTTCCTCCCTAGCGATTTTCCTTGAAACCAACCTTCCAAACCGAATCAAAACACCACCCAAACATCCAATACAATCCCTAAAGTTGATCACCATCACACCCTCATCAAAACCAAAGTTAAAACACCAACCAAAACTTCCATTAATTCCAACTATCCACAACCAAAACTTCCATTAATTCCAACTATCCACAACAAAACCATAAGCTGAAAACAAAAAACAAAACAGAGCAAACCAGGGAACTAGTGGTTAGAAACTTACCTCAAACTTAGGTTGTGATGCTCTTCAATGGTAGAAAACTTTCCTAAACTCCCAAGACTTACTTCCCAAGCTTGAATCCTCAACACTGGCTCAAAAATCACAAAGGAAATGAAGGAGAAAGGGGTACAGGAAAGCATCAAGAACTTACTCTGTTTTCCCTCTGTTTCACAGCCTAAAATAGTTATTATCTATCCTAGGGGTAAAAAGACCATTATACCCCTAGGTCAATTAAAGGTTTCCAAAGGCTCCCAAGGGTGAAAATTGGTATTCCGCATCCATATCATTATTCATAATTAACACTCTCCAATTCACGCTATTCTCGATAATCTCAAACACCAATGATTCACATCTCGTTACCCTTTAATTCCCGGCAACGTTATAATCATTAAAATCTCCTCGAGACTCATCCCGAGCCCTGAACTTAAACCTGTTATGACTAGACCGCTAATCAATATTCCAAGATCGTCTCATGCCGAATAGCTCGAAAAAACTGACATTATGATGTGGTCTCAACAATATATCACCGACATGCATACAATTATACAATTATGCCCTCAGCAGGCCAAATTACCATCACACCCCTGTAATTATAATGTGGACCCACATGCATGCATTTGACATCATATTATAATATAATTCACATATACATGCATATTATCATTTAATGGCATAATTAGACAGGTATGGCCCTCCCAGCCTACTAATCCCACAATTAAACCACATCAGAGAATTCGGGGTATTACAATTAATTCACAACAAGCTCTGGCCAATTCAACCCATCCTGAGTTGTGCTAATCTAGACCCAATGATCATAAGGGGAAATAAAGTATACCTCCAGTAAGTAAAATTGAGTTCTGTCGTGGTTGAAAGGAGGCCGAGGGTCCAAAGCACTATCATGGTCGAAGAGAAGCAAAGGGTTGAAAGTATGTGTCTGCTAAACCAAAGGAAAGGGTGTTTTAGCCCTCAAGTACCTGCATGGATATTGGCATACAAGAAATGAACTCAAATTATATAAAAAAAAAAGATAGCAAAAGTGAGGTTGTGGGGGATTGAACCCCTTACCTCTTGAAAGGAGAAAGGATCCCAAAACCACCAAGCTGAAGAGGTAAAGTGAAAATAATAGGCAAGGTATGAATGCCTATTTATAGGAACCACAAGCTCATCTTAGCCATCAAACCAAAGGTCTGATCAATGGTCAAGAAGGGAGCTTTGCACTTGCCTTGGGACCCGCGGAGCACAATGATGAGCTTACAATCACTCTCAAAGTCTGGCGAAAATCCTGAATTCATCGCACCTTGAAGTCTACAAGAAAGCCTAAAGACTCTCTCATAGATTAGGGGGCAAGTGTTGATGCTAAAAATTCATGCTTGCAAAAGACCCCCACCTCGTATCTTTTAAAATATAAACCCGGGATGGAAGCAAGAAAATTCGTCCCTGCCCTTTGCACCTCGCGAGGGTTGTGGCCTCGTATCAAGGGAAGTGCCTCGCGAGAGAGGCTTCTCGTGCCCAGGAGGAGCCTCGCGAGAGAGGCGTCTCACGCCCCAGGCTGTGCCTCGCGAGAAAGGCTTCCTGCGCCCCACAAAATGCCTCGCGAGAGAGGCGTCTCGTGCCCCAGGAGGTACCCCACGAGAGAGGCATCTCGTACCCCAGGAGGTGGCTCGCGAGAGAGGCGTCTCGCGCCCTAGGAGGTGCCTCGCGAGAAAGGCATCTCGCTCCCCAGGAAATGCCTCGTGAGAGAGGCATCTCATGCCCCAGGAGGTGCCTTACGAGAGAGGTGTCTTGGGCCCCAGGAGGTGCCCCGCAAGAGAGGCATCTCGCGCCCCAGGAGGTGCCTCGCGAGAGCGATGTCTCGCACCCCAAGAGGTGCCTCACGAATGAGGCGTCTCGCGCATAAGCATCGACACCTCGACCTTATGCCTAAAACATCCCATGAAGCTTCTCACACCTTGCACCCCTTAACAAACAAGCAAGGCCATCATTTCTTGAGCCTCTTTGAAATATGAGCCTTGCTGACGAGGCCCTACCCTACTTTTAAGGGTAGGTGTCACCATCAAAGTTTACCTCCCATATGTATCCTTTCTAGTTAATAAGTAATTTGATACTTAGAAAGATATAAAGAGGATAGATCAACATCCACATATTCGGATGGTGAAAACATCCACTAGGTGCATGGTACACGTATAGGTACGGAATGTACGTACAAATCAAGAGGTGTCTGGATACAAGGACAACACACACACCAAACAAGTAGTGGAGGTACGACATAGTACCAAGGCAGGAGTACTTTTGCAGACCCCTGACACGTACTAAAGTTGACCACCACTCCTCCAACACGACAACCACCTGTACCACTACGCCTGGTGTCACTTCTCTGACACTCGTACTAAATAAGTAGTGGAGGCACCCCCACGGACCCTGACTATGTACCAAAGCTGACACCACGACCTTCTGCACCACTAGTACCTGTGCCACCGCCCTGATGTTGTACCCATGTACAATAGGGTCCCCTAGGACCACAATGTATCATGAGCCATTAAAGCTTCACTATAAATTGATCCGGACCCCTCAAACAAGGGGGTTGGAAAATTCTTGTAAGATCAGATTACTCTAAGAGAAAATATATGAGTTTTCTCTCTACTTCCTACTTGCAATTTTCCTTCAAGTTTCTATAAGTCCATTTGCTTTCATTAGATATCGATTTAGGTTCTTGAGTTTTCCATCCATATTTTGTTGATGAGTTCTTACCGTCAACACCTACGTTTGAGGGAGAATGGAGCTGCGCCCCTTTCCAAGATGACTATGGGGCTTGGAGTGATAAGCACCTAAAGGCCAGCACCTTCCTCCCACTAGACCAATATTTCGTAGACTTTCTGAACTATGTCAAACTGGCCCCTTTCCAGCTCCCCCAAACTCATATTGGCTTTTGGCGGACTTAAAATATTTGTTTCTAAGGCAAGAGTGGGAGGTTCCCACTCCAACAGACATCATGTACTTCTTCTGCCTCAAGGCCAGTCCCTGGGCGAGATGACAGATTTTATTACCTCACTCGTTTCCTGAACTCCGCCTCTGTCATTGACCTTCCCAGCCACCCAAATGACTATAAAGATTTATTCTTTATGTCAAATGTGTTCGAGAACAATGACCATCAATTCTTCAACCGTCCTCTTAAGTCTACTATCTTTGTGAATTTAACATGTGAACTTTTATCACTTTTGCATTAAAAAAAATCTTTTATTTTCTAATTTTTTTATTCTAACTGAGTTCGCTCTAATTGCAGCTATATTCGCGAGGACATGGCGATCTGAGACCCTCGGAGGTTGATATGAGACCCTGTCTAATCTTCCTCCCAGAGATAAAGACTATCATCTTATTATGAATGACGCCACCACGGTGGCTTGCAAACTGATCAGCAAGGGCCTGACGTTAGCTCTGAGGATCCGAGCTCCTCTTCCAGTCATTCCCGAGCTCCCCCTTCTCAAAAGGCCTTGCTAGTCGATGAGGACGCTAAGGAGGGAGAAAATATGGCACTGCTTGTGCGAAAAAGGAAAGCTCCTGAAGATAATAAAGGGCCCGACCCTGAGTGAACTGTATCCGGGGCAGTAGCTGGCCCCTTCGGCTAAGGTAGCCCATACCCTTTCAAAGAGTTAGATCGGGTTGCTGACAGTTATAGTATAATTTGATTTAACCATAACCAGCTCGTTAGCCATCACGCTACTGATCCAGACCTCAACATAATCCTCCTTCAGTGCATGGATCAATTGGTCGTACGCTATGATCATAGCTGCCCCAAAGGCACCATCATAGTTGACAACACTTTACATTTTAGATCCACCATTTCTGAGGAGTATGTGACAAATCATAGGTCTTGGCCTTCCCTGCTCCAGGGCGCGTATGCCCCTAGTTTTAGGCAGTACATAGATGAGTCCAGCCCCAAGGATGGATCTGAACCCCCTAGGAACTAGGAGGTCATAACTTTAGACTCCCCTTTCCTCTGTTAACCCCAGAGTTGGAGGTTGTGCCTAGCCTAGTAAATACCCCCGAGCTGATCGTAATAGATTCCTCCCTTAGCCCCAAGGGTAGGATTCTTGCTCTTTTTCTTATATTTATAATATTTTTGAAGCATTACTCGAGTGAACTAAATCCTCAGTTTGATCTTTTTACAGGTGAAGAGATGGAATTACCAGGAGCAACAAATTTAAGGGGTGCATTTAAGGTCAGTGGGACCGGAACTGGTCCCATTGTGAAAAGACCTAGGGTGACAAAGAAAGCAACTCCGAAGACGGGGGATCACTAAATCCCCTTCTAAAGATAAGGGTGCTAGCACCGCTTGGGAGCAACCACAAAGAGAGCTCCCCTTAGCTCCGGTAACAATGGTTATTCTTCGCCAAGCTCCCCTTCCTCCTCCTCAACACAAGCCTTCCTCAAATCCTGAAGTGATTCAAAGCGATGCCTCCATTCAAAGCGAATTTCCCATTTTTTGAATCTCGGTTGAGCCACACGACTTGGACAAGATCCTCGAGGCTTTTTGGGGTATCGTGTGTGATAAATCAAGCCACATGGTGGGCCATCCTTACAAGGATAGTGCCAAGGATTTGAGGGTTACAGAAGAGCACAACCCTAAAAACGTCCTTGAATATGCTATGGGGATGAACCTTACCGTTAGTCCCTTTCACCCTCCTACTTTTTCCTTGCTTCATTATTTTTTTTTTATTCTTGACTTGCTTCATTATTCTGCAGTCTGTCTTGGCCCAATATCGAATCATAGCTTGTGTTAAAGCTAGAAACAAAGAACTCCGAGCCGTCATAAATGTTGCTCAAGAGAATGAGAAGGCTGCCATAGCCGCCCCTAGTGTTGCGCAAGAGAACGACTAGACTGCCAAAGTTGTGGGATCCGTATCTTGCTATGTTCAAGGTTCGGTTCTCATAGGTACCTTCAAAGAGTGGCGAAGCTTCTGGAGCTGCAGAGGAGGATGGTGTGGAGGGGACTTCTTTGGAGAGATCTTATGGATCCTAGTGACTTTATTATTCAACCGTTTATTATTATTATTTTTTCAAATTTTTGTAACAGTCCCTAGGGACCAAGACAATTGCCTTCTGGCTTAGTTCGAGGTTTTTTCTCCTCTAGATGACAAAATACTTTGAATAAATATCTAACTTGTGATCTATTTATGTTTCCCTCTGTTTATTGTTTTCTCATGTTTATGAATCTTTAGACTCTTGTACAATCGAAATCTCATGGATTGACCTTTAGATCGAGATAGGTTTTATCGATATCGTAGTTGTACCCAAGATTTTGCTTGCTTATTTGCATCATACCTATTAAGAATCAGGCCTCTGGCTCGGTTATATCCAGGGTTTTTAAAAAACTTAATAGTGTTGTACCAGTTAAGAATCAGGCCTCAGACCTGGTTATATCAAGTGTTTTTAATGATACCTTAAACTTAGTTCACGTGAGGTCTATTGAAAACTCGAGCTTTATAAAGACGTTGAATAATCAATTTCTCCAAGATTCTATGTTTTTAATCTTTATCCGAGTAAGCTTAATAATTTTCTCAAAAACTCTCCTCGGTTATGTGCCCCCCAAGTAAACAGAACGTATAAATGTTCTTGGTTGCTTTTACAATATGAGAACACGAGCTCAATATAATAAAACAAAATAGTGGTTATTCAATAATTCATTTATTATTGAATTGAAATGGATTTATATACAAACCTTACATTAATGGTAATACTATTGATAATACTTTTTCAAGTGAAGAGCATTCCAGGTCTGTGGGACTATTTCCCCATTTAGTCGGGCTAGCTTAAAAGTTCCTTCGTGTAGGACCTCTATAATATGATAGGGTCTTTCCCAATTCAAACCTAACACACCATGCTTGGGAACTTTATTCACCAATAAAGACTCTTCAGAGAACCAGATTGCCCAATTCGAGTCTTCGTCCCTTCACTTTTGAATTGAAATAACGAGTGATCTTTTGTAGGTAATGGGCGAGCTATAAATGCGATGCCTCACATTTTTCTTCGATCAGATCGAGGGACACACTAAGTAGCTCGTTGTTCTGATCTTGATCAAATGTCCTTTCTCTATGAGTAGCCGCCATTTCCTCAATTGGAAGCATGGCCTCGCTTCCGAAGGTTAGGGAAAAAGGAGTGTGTCCCATGGATGTCCTATGTGAAGTTCGGTAGGCCCAACGTACTTGTGAGGGCTGCTCGGGTCATAGTCCTTTGGCTTCATCCAACCTTTTCTTTAGGCTCATCTTGAGGGTCTTATTTACAGCCTTGGCCTGCCCATTTGCTATTGGGTATGCTACCGACAAGAAACTCTTCTATATGTCGTATCTTTCACAAAATTCTGTGAAGAGGTCACTATCAAACTGTGTTCCGTTGTCTGACACAATCTTTTTAGGAAGTCCAAATTGACATAAGATATTCTTCACAACAAAGTCCAGGACTCTCTATGAGGTGATGGTTGCCATAGGTTCAGCCTCTACCCACTTCATGAAGTAATCGATCGCCACTACTACATACCGAACTCCTCCCTTTCCCATAGGAGAATAAATCATGGTTAGCTCGACTTGAGCAGCTCAAGAAACTATGGCGAAACGCTGACATTTGTCACACTTATGAAGATACGAGATCGAGTCCTTCGATAAAGTGGGCCAGAAATAGCCCTGCCTTAGTACCTTCAGTGCTAGATTTTTCCCCCCCAGCGTGATCTACACAAAAATCGTCGTGTATTTCTTATGATGGTTTTGGATTCTTCAGGCAGAACACACAGCACGAGGGGCAACGAATGACCTCGTCCATATAGGATTCCCTCAACTATTACATACCGCGGAGCTTGATAAAGCAGATTTCTCGCGTCTTTCCTATCATTAGGTAGCTTTCTAGCAGTGAGATATTCCACTTTTGGAGTCATCCAGGTCGGTCTTATGTCAATCATTCTGACCTCCACCGTTTCTCCCATTACACTTGGGCTTTCCAAGAACACTACCAAAACTAAATTCAAGGTTTCACCCTCTTTGGTGGTAGCAAGTTGAGTCAGAGCATCAGTGTTAGAGTTTTGCTAACGGGGTATCTTTTCAATAGAGCTAAACTCGCATTCAGACAATTTGCCCTTTACCTTAGCTAGGTAGGCTACCATCTTGATTCCTTGAGCTTGATACTCTCCCAATATCTAATTTACCACGAGCTAGGAATCACTATAGCATTGGATGGCTTTCGCCCTCAGCTCTTTCGCCACCCTTAGCCCTGCCAATAAGGCCTCATACTCTGCTTCATTGTTGAATGCTTCAAAGTCGAATCTAAGAGTTGTCTGGAACTGATGTCCTTCAGGCGAGATTAAGATTATCCTAGCTCCCGATCCATTTTCGTTTGATGATCGATCAACGAAGATTTTCCATAATTTATGCACTGGCTCCCTCATTAGCTTGTCCTGAAAACAAGTGCACTCAGCCATAAAATCAGCAAGGGCTTGACTCTTGATTGCTGTTCATGGCATGTATAATATCTCAGACTGGCTATGTTCGATGGCCCATTTTAAGAGAGATCCCGACGTTTCAGGCTTTTGCAATACCTGCCTTAAAGGTTGGCTAGTTAAGACGTTAATAGAATGGGACTAGAAATATGGCCTGAGCTTTCTGGAGGCCAGAATTAGAGAGAATGTCAGCTTCTCTATCAGTGGGTACCATGATTCAGCTCTGAGAAGCCTCTTGCTTACTTAATAAATTGGTTTCTACGTCTGGTCTTCTTCTTTAACTAACACAGCACTGACTGCATTTTCTGTCACGGCCAAGTAAAGAAACAGAGATTCTCCATATTTTGGTTTGGATAGTATAGGGGGTTCAACTAGATGCATTTTTAGATCGTGAAATGCCTGTTCACATTCTTCGGTCCAATCAAGTTTTTTATTACCCCTGAGAAAGTTCTAAAAGGGCAAACACTTGTTTGTGGATTTTGAAATGAAGTGATTTAGAGCCGCAGCCCTTCCAGTTAGGCTTTGACTTCGTTACGCGACCTGGGTGAAGGCATTTCTAACAACGACCTTATTTTTTCTGGATTCTCCTTTATCGCACTTGTGTTGACTATGAAGCCCAAAAACTTTCCAGATGCCACCCCAAAAGTGCAATTCTTGGGATTCAGCTTCATGTCATACTTTCTCAAGATACCAAAACATTCTTCCAGGTTTGATACATGGTTATTGGCAGTCTTCAACTTGATGAGCATGTCATCGACATACACCTCCATGTTTCTCCTGATCTGGTTAGCGAACGTTTTGTTAACCAACCGTGGGTATGTATCCCTGGCATTTTTCAGTCTGAATGGCATAACTTTCTAACAATATACGTTATGTTCGGTAATGAAACTAGTATGCTCTTGGTCTGTAGGGTTCATCGTGATCTGGTTATATCGAGAATACGTATCCATGAAAGACATGAGTTCGTGACCTGCTGTGGTGTCTACCAACTGATCATTCCTTGGTAGTGGGAAACATTCCTTAGGACAAGCCTTGTTGAGGTTAGAGAAGTCGATATAGGTTCACCTCTTCCCGTTTGGCTTCGGAACCAGTTCGAGGTTAGCAACCCAGATTGGGTATTTTGCTTCCCTGATAAACCCGCATTTCAGTAGGCGAGCAACTTCTTCTTCTAATGCTTCAACCCGTATTGTCCCCAAAAGCCTCTATTTTTTGGATTTCAAAGGCAAGCTATTGTGAAAGTTTAAGGTATGCATTATTATACTCAGACTAATTCCCACCATATCCTCATGCGACTAGGCAAAAAAATCCATGTTTTTCCGTAAAAAATCGACCAGCTCCTTCTTTCTTTTGTCTTCAAGATTTTTCCCAATTTTTACAACCCTTGAAGATTCTTTCGGGTCGATGTTTACTTCCTCGAGATCTTCTATGGCTTTGAGCTTAGACCTGTCTTTGCCTAACCTCCCATTGGGCGAACTTACCACCTTCTTCTTGACATTCTTCCATCTCACGATTGACTTCTTTTTTTGGGACTCCTAACCTCCCTCACTTATGACCACTGCCTGCTGCCCGGGTTGTCACTTTCCCTTCATATAAATTCTATAGCATTCTCTAGCACAGAGCTGGTCTCCTCTGACTGTGCATATCCCCAAAGTTTAGGGGAATTTCATTACCAGATGTCAGATTGAAGTTACGACTTTGAATGCCATTAGCGCGAGTCGGCCCAAAATTGCATTGTATGTGGTCGGATAATCGATTACTATGAAATCGAGTATTTTGGAGACAGTTCGTGACTCTTCTCCTAGTTTCACCACTAGTCTGATTGTCCCTATGGACGCTGTTCCCTCACCTGAAAACCCGTAAAGAGTCATTGAGGTTGCCTTCAAATCAGATACGGACAATCCCAATTTTTCCAAGATGGGCCAAAAAAGTAAATTTACGGAACTCTCGTTATCCACCAGTATTCTCCGTACCTTTCATTTGGGGAGCTGCATGATTACAATTGGCAGATCATTGTGTGGGAACTGAACGTGGCTAGCATCATCTTCCATAAAAATGATTGGTTGTTTTTTCAACTACTAATGCTTCGATAATCGCTGCTCCGGGATGAACTCCACTCTGTTATGAGCCTTCAACTCATTGATATACCATTTTTGGGCCCCGATACTCGTGCCCACCAAATGAAGTCCTCTAGCAATAGTGGTTATATCTCCTCCTACTATTGGGAGAGGGTCGACCTAATTTGCCTGAGCTCCAGATTGGCCTGCTGGAGTTTCTGGCACTGACTGAGAATTTTGCCCGGCAGTTTTATTGGGGACTACCCAATTTCGGGCATACTGGGCCAATCGTCCAGCTTGAATGAGTGTCTCGATTTCATCCTTCAGCTGCCCTCAATCATCAGTATTATGACCGATGTCGTTGTGGAATCATAATTTTTTTGAAGGATCTCTCCTCGCCCTTTCGGTCCCTTAAAGGTTTTGGCTTCTACCATGGGAGGCGATTTGAATTTTCTAGAAAGATACACTCTCGGGTGTCTCTTAGGTCGGTATAGGTGGCGTAAATGGGCTTGAACTTCTCCACAGACTTGTTGTTCTTTCTCCTATTCTAGTCGCCCTCACCATTCCCCTTCCTTTTGTTATTCCCCCTGGTTATTCCCCCTTTGATTATTCTGGTTGTTCTTCATTACTGCTCCAATGGGTTGGACAGTGGTCTGGCTGGTTCCCGCGATAGAAACTTATTCGTCCTCCAGGTTTATCCATTCCTGAGCTCGAGCTAGAAATTTGTCCATGATTTTAACCCCTCTTCTTTGGAGTTCTTGCCACAGGTCCCCCCGCCCCCGCCATGAGG
The DNA here is from genome assembly GCF_963169125.1 of Humulus lupulus. Taxonomy (NCBI): domain Eukaryota; kingdom Viridiplantae; phylum Streptophyta; class Magnoliopsida; order Rosales; family Cannabaceae; genus Humulus; species Humulus lupulus. Next base: position 175,166,779 of record NC_084802.1, on the reverse strand, counting down.
ATTCCCCTTCTCATTGCCAAGAGCTTGGAGCTGTCATCAAAGTCCCTAGCTTGTGCAGCAACATTGGAAAATCTACTAATGTATGCTTTCAATGTCTCACCAGGTTGTTGCTTTACGTTTGCCAATGAATCGGCTTAAACACTAGCTGCCTGCGAGGCTCGGAATGCTCTTTTAAACTCAGAGGAAAACTTTCTTCCACGAGCTTATCAAATGCTTCTTGTATTGTTCAAACCACTTCCTTGCAAGTCCGACCAATGTTGTAGGGAACAAGATACATCTTATATGAAGCCCGACATTATGGGCCATCATCATGGTGTTAAACATTCTGAAGTGATCAGACGGATCTACATTTCCATCAAACGTCGGCATGTGCGACATCCTAAAGCCAATAGGATATGTCGCCGCTGAAATATTTTGAGCAAAAGGTTCAAGCTCCTCATCTAGGTCGCAATCATCCTTTCCCTCCCAAAAGAAGATTCTTTTCATTTGCTTTTCCATCGGAGCAAATCTTTCAAGGGTTTGGTCCCGGGTCCCTAGGTTGGCTGGGGGCTATTCAACAGCTCTCATCCTATTATACATGTTTGATGGGTTGTTGTCCCTCTGTGAGTTCAAATGATCTTACAGGTCGGGTTGTGGATCATACCGAGGACTTTTTTCTGAACTCAAGTGATTTCTCAGGTCGTTCTCGGACCTTCCTCCATGCTGGATCTCCGTCCAATAACTTATATTTGCAAAACTCACTGCTCGCGGTTGAGATTGAGGACCGGGATTCTCAGCACACATTCATGGGGCGTAAGTATTTACAGATGGAGGAGGATTTCTCCTATTATTCCCAAGAGTTGGAACATCTCGTTGATGGTGAGGTGGTGTTGGATGTCTTACAAGTGACGGAGGATGCTTTATTGGAGAGGCTATCCTCATTCCATCAGGATGGACTAAATTAGCCCGCCTTGGTTCTATCCCAATGCCCCTAGTTCTATGTGCCTGGGGCTCTGACCGTGGAATAGAGGGATTTGCTGGAGCATTATGCCTTCGTGAGTCTGTACCCGCCCCTCCCCGCAGATTGTTATGGGCATTTACAGGAATCTGTGAAGAAGGCATAGAGCTTGGGGTTGTAGTCCTGACCGACCGACTAACATGGTGATGATGACCCCTGTGATGATCAGTGGGATGAGCATTCTTGTGGTTTCGCCTTGAAGGTGCAAAATTTAGAGTGGCGGTTTTGAAAAAATGACTCGGTTCAGACCGGTTATTCCTTTGGGACTTATGAGATCAACTTTGCCTCCATCTAACATTAATGTCGATTGCAAGAGGAGGTAACCGAGCAAAGACCTCCTATTTCTGCATGTTTTCCCTAGTGAGATGACTCTTTAACTGGGTGTTTTCCATCTCGACTGCTGAACTCCCAGTGTCGTCTTGACCCACCGGTTACTTTCCTGGACGTTGCCGAACATCCAGGCCCCTTTCATTGGGAACAACGATATGATGAGCCTCCTACCTACCATCCTGTTCCATCTCATTATCATGCATCGATCGAAGAGAGCCATTTCATCGATCTATAAAAGCCATTTCATTTTAATAACAATTGCATTTTTATGTAATCAATTTTATCATTTTAATTATCCCGGGCTCACTTTGTAAAAGAAACCTAGAACATTTATAAGTTCTGGTTGCTTAGGGGTACATATTCGAAGAGAGCTTTTAAAAGAGTTCAGCCTATTCGGGTGAAATCTGAAACTTAGAATTCAAAAAATTTTATTATTCAACGATGTCTTAAAGCTCGAATTTTCAAAATTCCGAACACAAACTAAGTTTGAGAAATTTCTAAAACCAAAACCCCTGGATTTAACCATGTCCGAGGCATGATTCCTAACAGGTACAATGCTATTAAGCCTACTAAAACCCCTGGATTCGACCAGGTCTGAGGCCTGATTCATAACTGGTAAAATGTTATTTAGCCTACTAAAACCCCTAGATGCAACTAGGTCTGAGGCTTGATTCCTAATAGGTATGACTAAATTAGGTGGGGAAAATCTTGGATACAACTAAGATATTGACTAAAAATTAGTTAGTCGAGCCATCAAAAATCTATCCCGATCTAAAGACAACCCCTAAGATTTCAAGTGTACAAGAATCCAAGGATTCACAAGCATTAGTAAAAAAAACTAAGGGGAACATGAATAGATCAAAAATTAAATATGTATTCAAAAATATAAAGTTATCTCGAGGAGGAAAAACCTCGACCTGAGCCCGAAGGTGATTGTTTTGGTCCCTGGGGACTTAGTTACAAAGCATAAAATAAATGAAAGAAATCGTTGAGGTCTGTCAACTTGCCGAGAGGAGGCCACTTCCTCACCATTCCCTTCAGCAGCGTCAAAAGCCTGGATGGTCCTCGAGGGTTCTTATGAGAATCGAATCTTGAACTTGGCAAGATAAGGTTCCCAAAACCTTGGCTGCATGAAAGTAATGTTCCCGTCCTGGTAGAAAGCCCAGCACCGGTAAAGCATCTCCTCCATTTCATTCGATGACTTTGCAATCTCTAACCTCACCCCCCCGGCCTGCTCCTTGGCTTTGACCTCGACCTCGTCAAGCTTCATTTTGAGCCCCCCATTCTAGGCCTACAGCTGGTCAAAGCGACGGCTCACTTCCACAACCTGATTCTTACCAATCTGCTCGTCTTTGTTTGTAGATCGCTCACTCTCCTGGGAGGAAACCAGGGAAGCTTTGGAAAACCTCTCGCTCTCCTGAGTTAGGATAGACTACAAAAGTGTTGACGGTGAGAACTCGTCAACTAAGTTGAGTTAGAAAATTATCAAGTCAAGATCACTAATGGGAAAGTTGTAGAAACTTAAACAATCACTCAAGAACAATGATAGAACAATAATGGAGAATTTAGTCTTTCATTCACACTCAAGCCTTTGGAGAACTCGTCAACTAAGTTGAGTTGGAAAAATTATCAAGTCAAGATCACTAATGGGAAAGTTGTAGAAACTTAAACAATCACTCAAGAACAATGATAGAACAATAATGGAGAATTCAGTCTTTCATTCACACTCAAGCCTTTGCTACAGTAAAATTTCCAACCCCCTTTCAGGTGGTGTTAGAGTTTATTTTATAGTAGGCTCTAATGGCCTTAGGTACATAGTGGTCCGGGAGACCATGGGGTACATAAGTACTATGTCAGGGGAGAGGCTTCAGAGGTTGTGGTCGTACATCCAGTACAGGAGCAGGTGTCAGGAGAATTCCTCCACTACTTGTCTGTACCCATGTCTGATGAGTGGTGGCAGGCATAGTGGCGCAGGAGGTAGTGGTGTCGGCTCTGAACTTTGGCCGTAGACGTACGGACCATGACTCTTATCCCAGCAGTCCCACTGGCACTGGTATCCGTACTCAGTACTAGGTCGTACAAGTGAGTCCCATTCGACTCGTACTGGAGCCTCTAAGCATAGGGGTCTCAAGGTGTAAGGAATGGGACCCTTGGTGTGTGTTATGGTCCTGGCGTGAGGTGGAGATCTTGGGTCCTTGGCACGAGATGCCTGAAGCCTTCCGAGGTCACTCATGAGTCTGGTTGATAGGCATGTGGCCTTGACGGATGTCTAAGGATGCGTAGCGAGATGCCATCCTTGCGACCCCCTTGGTGACTCGGCTCCCTAGCTGGTCACGAGGCCCTCCTCCTCTCGCGAGGCCACGCGAGGCCATGCGAGGCCAAATTTGGCTGAGGCTACGCGAGGCCATACTTGGGTGAGGCCACGTGAGGCTATGCTTGGGCGAGGCCATACTTGGCGAGGCCATGTGAGGCCACACTTGGCTGTGGCCACGCGAGGCCATGTGAAGCCACACTTGGCTGAGGCCACGCGAGGCAATACTTGGACGAGGCCATATTTGGCTGAGGCTACGCGAGGACATACTTAGGCGAGGCCATATTTGGGGCCATGGGCGCGACGCCGAGAGGCTCCAACGAGGCCACGGGCGCGACGCCGAGACGCTTCAGCGAGGCCATGGGCGCGACGCCGAGGGCACTCCAGCGAGGCCATGCAGGCTTGGACGCGAGCCTATAGGTGATGGGGCGTGAGCCTATGTGCGCGAGATCACCTTGCGCGGCATGATCCTAGGTCTGCTAGGCCGTTGCGAGAAGGTGGCGGCTCGATCGCCTCGTGGCTCAAGTATGTACTTGGGCCTCCGAGGGACCTTAGCGCCTGTCCTAGTTCTTCTATGGGCGCGGAATATTGAGCGTCCACAAAAAGAAAAAGACATGTCAGGGTTAGTTTAAAAAGGGAAGAAAGAAAAAAGAAATGTTAGAAGAATGAAAGGGGCTAACAGTGAGGTTCATCCCCATGGAAGACTCGAGAACGTCTTCAGGAGTATGCTCCTCCATGGCCCTCAAATTCTTGACATTGGCTCTATAGGCATGGCCCACCGTATGCTCACCATCTTGTATACAGTCCTTGGAAACACCTCATGGATCCTTACCAGGTCAAGTGCTTTACCGAGATCTGAACGAAGGGAGCTTCATCTTGGATCGATTGAGGTACCAAAGGAAGTACGTGTCGAAGAAGAGGAGGCGGAGCATGAAGAATTGTAACTACTGTCACCGAAACTTATGGTTGAGTCTATTGTTACTGTTCCCGTGTGGAGCTTGCACATTCGTCTTTCACTGGACACTCGGTGGATGTCCCAGTCTTTGAGGAATTTTTCTTTGGCAATCTAGGCCTCTTCACCATGGGACCAACTCTGGGCCCACCAGCTTTAAACGAACCCCTTAAACTCGAGGCATCTGGCAAGTCCATATCTTCACTTGAAAAAGAGCGAGCAGGAGATTTAGATACAACGGATAGTTAGCCAAAATAATGCAAAAATCAAGAACAAGTGCAAGAACCCTACCCTCCAATCTAAGGGAGGAATCTACTACGATCAACTCGCAGTTATCGACTAGACTAGGTATAACCTCTAGCTCCTGGACTACAGGAGCTGGAAGAGAGTCTAGAATTATTACATCAAGGGTCCTAATGGGTTTAGGTCCTTCTTCCGAGCTGGACTCATCTACATACTGCCTAAAGTCAAGGGAGACTACACCCTGACGTAAAGAAGGCCATGTCCTACAATTTTTTCCATACTCCTCAAAAAATGGAGAACCTAAAGTGTAGGGTGTTATCAACCACAATGGTGCATCTGGGGTAGCTATTATCATAGCATATCGCCAGATGATCCACACACGAAAGAAATGTTGTGTTCATGTTCGGGTCAGTAGGATGGCGACTAACGAGCTGGTGGGGGTTGAAGCGAATTAGCCTAAAACTAGTAGCAGCCCGATCTAATTCTCTATATGGGTTACCTCGGCCAAAGGGGCCGGTTGCTACCCCGGACGCAACTTGCTCTGGATCAAGACCTTGATCATCTTCAAGAGCTATCCTTTTGTGAACCAGTGGTGCTACTTCTTCTTCCTACTCGGGAAGAACTGGAAGTGGACCTCGAGTCCTAAGAGCCAGCATCTGACCTTTGTTGATCAGGTTTCAGCTCACCATGGTAACATCGTTCACTACATGACAGAAGTCCTTCTCCTTCAAAGGAAGATGAGACAACGTCTCGTATTGACCCCCAAGGGTGTCAGACCGCTCTGTCCTTGCGAATATAGTTGCACAAGGAACGTACTCAGATAGAATGATTAAACAAAAAAATATGAAAATGATAAGAGAGTTCATGTACAAAATTCATAAAGTTATAGGACTTACGTGGAAGGTTAAAGTATCGATGATCACAGTTCATGAACCCATTTGACATAAAGAATTTTTCTTTGTAGTCATTTGGATGGCTGGGGAGGTCAATGATGGATGCTGAGCTGGGGAAGCGAGTGAGGTAGTAAAAGTCATCACCTCGCCCCTTTTGATCAGGCCTAGCCTTGAGGCAGAAGAAGTACATAATATCTCTTTGGGTAGGGAGCTCCCACTCGTGCCTCAAAAACATATATTTTAACCCTGCCAAAAGCCTATATGAGTTCGGTGGGAGCTAGAAGGGAGCCAATTCGACGTAGTTTAGAAAATCCCCAAAATACTAGTCTAAGGGGAGGAAGGCACCTGTCTTCAGGTGCTCATCACTCCAAGCCCCAAAGTCATCTTCCAAAGGGGTACAACTCCGCTCTCCTTCCAATGGAGGTCGAGCAAGGAGGCCATCGATTCCCATCTTGATCCCATGGCTTAGCAGTATATTGTTCACCTTCCCCTGTGATGTTTTTTGGGACACAATGTGCTCGGCCTGGAAAAAAGCATTGGGGTAAAAAACAATTTTCCTCTCCACAACTGAACTGAAACTAGGAATTGGATATTTGGACACGATTTTCTTTTCTTTGTTCTTATTCTGAGTAGAGGAGCTCACGACGTTTTTCTTTCATGGGCCATTATCTAGTTCGCCTGATGACAAAGCGCCCTATTAGTGGCGACCTAAAACAATTACTAGCTACGACGATGAAGGTACGATGATACGAGGGTTTAATTGGTTTACATTTTGTGATTCAAAAAGCTACACGAGCTAAGATGTGTCACAGCATCAACGCGTGGGTCCACACGTAGTCCTAGGCCACGCGCTATGAATTCATCAAATTCCCTGATACTTCGGGATTCGTGTGTCAGACTTGTCAGACCCACTACTTTTTCCTTATTGAAAGCACTTTAATGCAAAGCCGCTTAAGGAATCGTGACCCTTAAGCTACCCAGAACCAAACCTAAAATCCTCTCAGCTTTTACATCGAAACAAGTATCCTAATTGATTTACCAATGACATTCTCTGTACAAAACCCAAAAAAAATTCCTAGTGTTTGAATACTTATTTCTAAACAAGTCTAGTGTCGTTCTTTTAGCATAAAAGCGAACCCTATTTAAATTCAGACATGGCCAGAGCACGAAACGATATTGAACGAAGTATGTTTTCGAAGTAAAAAATTTCACTGAAAAATAAAGAAATGAAAGATTCAAACCAGATGAGAAAATACTTGCAGTTTATACAGTTGTTCGATGAGAATGTCAATCATGCACTACCAGGAACTTGAAAGCTACTAAGAAATTGTAGGGCAATGAAGCTTTTTGGAAAAATTTTGAGAGAAAAATGGAATTTTTGTATCTGAAAGGAAAATTTTTTAATGCAAAGGTGGTAAGTTTCAGGCATGATCTCCCTTTTTATACGTAAACGTTAGAATTAATTTGGGCCATCTGATTAGGACAGCTCGAGATCCAAAGGCCAAGATTAAATGAGTCGCGCGGCAGCAAAAAGTTGACAGGATAGGTGTCACAGTCCTTGAACTCGAACATACGCCAATCACAGACACCATGTGTTCAACACTCGAGTAGCAGGCAGGCACAATTTTATATGACAAAAGCCTAAAAGCCCCTACTATGCGTGTTAGAAAGTGATGACGTTAAGCATGAGCAGGAGCATGGGAGGCAATTGTTGTACCCTAAATATTAGCACGAGTTTAATCACTCAGCTAGGGGTACAATTGGCAAATGAATACATGGAAAAGCCGAGGAGTAGAACATCTAGCTAGTGATGATGTGAGCAGCTCGAGTTAGGACATGGAAAAACGACATTCAGGTAATTATCATGTTGCCTCTTAAGATGATGGTCCAATTCAAGACATACAGTAGCCGGATCCCCTTTATGGTGCTCTGAAGTTAATACGAACTAAGGTTCGAGTATTTTTTGATCACCTGCTCAATGAAGATATTTGGCCCATGGAAACCAGGTCATGACGCATATTAAAGGATTCTGAAAGACTAGGAGGCTCTTTATACACTCATTGATGACAAGGTTGTATTGCACATTTATCATTTATTATCCGAGATAGTAGAGTATAATATGTTATGCAATCAAATCCCAATGTAAATGGGAATTATCTGTATTAAATATATACAATATTTATGCACACGATTACCCAAACCTGTCCTAGAAATTCCACTATAAATATCAGGGATACTGGACAGGAAAGGGGACGACCATTTTGTACTACTGAAACACTGCACAAATTGTGAGAGAAGGTCAATAATATTGCCTCGTGGACTAGGTGGATTTTAACCACTGAACCACGTAAAATTTTGTGTACAAAAGGGTTCTTATAAGTCCATTACGGTTTGCAAATAAGCACTAATAATCTTAGGGTATTGGATAAGTTCCTGCCCTATCATACAATTCTCAATAATAGCAATAACAAAAAATCAAGCACATTGGTTGTGCCCAACAAAAAAATTTCATACATATCTTAAAAACCTACACTGAGAAAATTCCAAGAACATTCAATATGGATAACCATATCCAAACAATAACATTGGTTGTTTCTAACAACCAAGTTTGCACATAACACAATAACCTACACTCAGAAAACTCCCAGAACATACAATATATAACTCATATCGTAATATCCTGCACTAAGAAGATTCTCAGAATATTCATGATATATTTAACACACATGATGACTAAGAAATTAGATCATTAGCAAGGGATCCGAACCTCAACCCGGTTCCACCGTTAATGTCCTGGCTCTAACCCGGAATTTATTACCATTGTCTTGGTTCCAACTTGAACTATATATTCACCATGTTCTGGCTCAAACCCAGACTATATATTCACCATGTACTGGCTTCTACCCAAACCATATATTCTTACCGTGTCTTGGCTCTAACCTAGACTATATATTCAACATGTGCTGGCTCCAACCCGGACTATATTATCCTATGGTTTTTGCTTCAACCCGAACCTACTTACCATTTAGCCATAGAAGGCCAAAGCATTACAGGGGTAGGTATTAAGCATACCTTGGTCTTAATGACCCGAACAAAACTAGTGTAATCTACTACTACAAGCACACACTAGTATATTCATGTTGCAGCCAAGAAAGAGAAAGACTAAATTACTTGGAGTCCTTAGTTCCAAGCTGGATCTTTACCACCGCTATTCCTTTTCCCTTTCGTGGTTACTATAATTAATACAGTGTACTCGGATTAAAATATGGCATAATCTTATAGATAATATTCTATGTTAGCTACATGCAATAACATTCTCATAGAGACTCTATACTATAGCCTCTTATACACCTTACAGCGTATAAGACCGGATTTCGTTTCAGTCTTTACAGTATCATGAGAAAATCGGCCTCACTGCAACATGCTCTCCGTGCATTGCATCTTAATATTGTTTAACTAGAGATCTCTCTTATTGGATAACTCGTATTTTGTTTTTTGGAAAAAAGGAGTTCTACTCAACTACCATCTTTAGAAAAATACCAACTTGTCGTCCTCCTACAAAATTTTACCATTTCATATCATTTACCAAAATACTATTTTTTGACCCTTTACAAATAATATATGAAAATATTGTCTCGTTCTCTTAAAGGTTCTACAAAACTCAAACTCTCATTTTTACCATTTTTATCCATAACCTATGATCTCATTTTATGTTATTTTTTAAAAGAAGGGCAATTGGACCCTTAACTTACAAAATAGTAAAAGTCAACTTTTAAATTAACTCAAGGTGATTTGGGATTGGTTAAGTCTTCAAATCGTTATTTATCTTTGCAAATGATTATTTCTCCTCATTTCCAAACTTTACTTCCTCTATTTAATTTAAAATGGTAAACTCTCCTTTTTAACCTTTGCCCTAAGTTGAGTTTTGGGAAAAAACCCTTAAACTATTGTTCATGTATTTTGTGTCATAAGTAAGGAAACTAGGCGAAAGCCTTGCGTAAAATTTTTTTTAGGTTAAGAGAACTAAATATCATTTTTCGTTAAGGTTCGAAACTACTACTTTTCAGTTTTTAGGGCAAACTTAGAAAATTCATTTATCTTAAACCAGGACACATTTTTATATTAAATATTACAGAGGCCTTTATACACATCTAAAGTAATTCTGTTCAAAATTTCATAATTTTTGGGATGGAAAAGCCCATTCCAATGTTTAGAGCAATCTCGGTAGTGCCTGCTGCCCAGATGTTTTTCCCAGATTTTAAGGTAACTTTGAAAATTTACTTCTCTTACACCATAGCACAGTTCTTTCTAAAATTTTATAGAAATCTTTAAATATATCTAACTTACATTCCTTAAAAGTTTCATAATTTTTGGAGAAATAGAACCCATCAAAATATTTCATGAAATCTGAGCAGTCCTTGCTGTCCAGAAGCTTTTTTTCCAGATTCTAGGGGAAAACTTGAAAAATCATATATCTTATACCTTACAACATTTTCAAATAAAATTTTACAGTGACACTTATAAATGTTTAAACTAACTCTCTACCAAATTTCATAGCATTTTGACTTTTAAAAACTATTCAAAAGTCAAAACAATCTGGGCAGTGCATGCTGCCCAGAAATTTTCCAAATTTTCATCACAATGCAAAAAAGTGTATAACTTGGGTTTAAAAATACATTTTTACAATTTTCCAAAACCTATCATCAAGTAATCACAAAGCACTATGCAACTACACAAATTTTTTTCACAAACAAAGACTATGGAGTGCGATCTGACCTGTTGGAAGCCAGAACACAAAATTTTGGCAGCATGCATTTTTACACAACCTAACAAAAATAAGCATTTCTAGCATAACCCTAGCCACATGAATGCATGAAAATCATCATACCATAAAATATGTTGAAATAACCTATACAACAAGATCTACAAGAATCACCACAACCAATAAGAACTCAACCATAGATTCTACCTTTCGAAGCCCAAGCTTAGAGATGTGTTCCTTAGCTCTTCAATACATTACCTTAGTGCTCTAAACTCTCAAAACCAAGCCCCAAGTTCCACATGCAGATTTTTAAGAAAAGGATTAGGGTAGAAAACTTAGATTAGGAAGAAAACATTCAAACCACCAAATTGCTAACTCCTTGAGGTACTATTGGTACAAGCCTCTCGTGAACCCTAGAACACGAGATCAAAGCCATGCATGGCTATTAAATCACATGCATGATACATAAACCCTTAGGGTTTTGGGTTAGGAGAGGAAGAGAGGATAAAAATAGAGTAGGGTTCGAAACTTATTATTCCTTAGTGTGCTCTTGAGCTTCTCCCTCCTTCAATGGGGAAATGAGTGTTCTTGGCTCATGGAGAGAAAAATGGCAGCAATGGAGGGTAAAGAGACACTAGGTTTCAATTTTGGGGAGAGAGTTATTTTCTTGAGGAAAAAGAATTTTTTTAAAAAAAATATTAGATGTGTAAGAGGGAAATGACTGGGGTTTAGCCAATGAGTGGGGTGAGGCTCTTATTCTTCCTAGGGTAGATGTCCTAGGCTCTTGAGAGCCCTAGGTCCTAGCTTCGTTGCCCACTCCTTTCTCTCTCCTCTCTTGGAAAAGACCTTTATGCCCTTGCTCCTCTTTACCTCTCTCCTTAGACACTCAAGTGCCCTTTGGAAATTTTGCTTATCTAAAATTTTCTAAATTTTACATTATAGTTTTTAAATATCTCCAAACTTAATTAATTAAATTAAATGTGACCAAAAAATAAAATTTGTCACATATCACATAATTTTGGTAATTTTTATCGAATTGACCAAAATGTCCTTAGAGGCCCAAGCAAAAAATTCGCATTCATAAGCCCAGCTGATTGGAATTCAAACCTTAATCACTTTTCCTAAACTTATTGGCTCGATTATAAAGTCCCAGTTGCCAGAAAAAATTAATATTTTTATGTCATAGTATTTCCTATTTCATTTAATTCGATATTTTTCTCCCATTAAGGTTTATTCCTTGGTCTGAGACCAATCTTTCTTTGCATAAAGCTAGATCCTTTACTGGATCATTACAGTGGCTATAAAATTCATTAATCATCACCAATTCATATAATATCATTTATAATAATAATATTCCACCTAATTATTCACTGGCTCCAACTGGCTACTAACGAGTGTTCAAAACATGGGATGTTAGATTGATGAAAAGAAATCAATACCATGGCTCATACATGAGATGTATCACTGTCCAAGTTCTCTATTTCCTATCCCTTCATGGATGCATGTAGTTTTCTCTTGTAGAAAAGGGAATTGAGATTGAACAAGCTTTCGAAATTCTCAAGACAAGCACTTTCTTGATGAATTTCTTGAAGAATTCTTCTGATCTATGAGAGCTAGAGAGAGAGAGAGAGAGATAGAGAGCGAGTTAAAAAGTGTGATCAAAGTTTTACAACTCTAAAGGATCCCTTTTATAGTGTAGGCATTGTAATTAAGTCTAATCAAGAGGAGTAGAGGTTTTAAACACATCAATTTGAGCCCAAAAATGTAACTTAAAAGCAAAGACAGGTAACATGTCGCATGTCCTCTGTCTCAAGTTGGTTCTTAGCTATGTGGTGGCATGTCACTACCTTGGTTAACAACACTTCTATTGAATTCTTACCTGATTCTTTTTATTTGAAAGATAAATGTACATGGGAAATAATTTTGCAGGGTTGATGTAAGGATGGTGTGTATAAGTGTCCAATAAATTCTTCTTCTCACTCTTTTTCGTTAATTGCTTTCTACAATGTCAATGCCACTTCATCTGAGTGGAAACATCAACTAGGTCATCCATCACCAACTAATCTTAAGAATATCATGTCTTCTTTTAATTTAATGTTATCTAGTCCTATTACAGAAAATTCTAATTGCAATTTTTGTCAAAAGTAAAAAATTACATTTTTCTGTTTCAACTCTTGTCACGCCTTCTCCTCTTGAAGTAATTTTTTTCTTATGTTTGGATATATCCTATTCATTCTATTGATGATTTTAAATATTATGTCATTTTTGTTGACCATTTCACAAAATATATTTGGTTTTATCCACTTAAACAAAAATTCCATGTGTGCAATGTTTTTGTTTGCTATATGGATCATGTTGAAAATCACTTCCAATGTAAAATTATCACACTGTATTCTGATAATGGGGGTGGATATCAAGTACTTACCACCTTCTTAGCCACCAATCGGGTGTCTCACCATACCTCTCCTCCACATACACTAGAACATAATGGGTATTCAGAGTGTCGTCAGATGAAACTCGGTTGTCTCTTCTTTGGCATGCTTCCATGTCTTTATCATACTGGTCTTTTGTTCTCCACTACAGTTTAGCTTATAAATCATCTTCCCACTCCTACTCTTAAACCTCATCTCCCCATATTCGAAATTATTTGGTCTCTCACCTAATTATTCCAAACTTCGTTGTTTTGGTTGCCTTTGTAATCCATGGCTTGGACCATAGTCCTCTTATAAACATGGGTCTCGCTCTATTGTACATGTCTTCTTAGTTACTCTTCCACTCAAAGTGCTTATATATTTCTAGAATCTTCTTCCTTTCGCATATATTATTCTCGTCATCTCAAATTTGTTGAATCAATTTTTTCTTTCACTAAAAGTCAGACTGATCTACATCGTCCTTCTCCTACTGCATTATCCAATTGTTGTACCATGTCACTTCCAGTCACATATGCTTCTACTCCTGTTACACTTGATTAAGGATTTGATAACATCATTAAAATTTAAGGAATTTGGTTGAAATCATTTTAAGGAGGCATAATTTTTTTTAGAGCATTCCCCTTGTTAGGTCAAATACTAAGTTAAGCATTTCATCTCTTTTGTGAGTCTTTTGTGGTGTTTAGTATTTGTGTGCTTGTCTTGTTTTGCCTTAGGATTTTTAGGTTTTCTTTTCTTCTTTTTAGATTAATTACTTGATGACGAGCAATGTCTTAAGTTTGGGAGTGTGATAACTCTAGAATATAAAGTTATCTAAGTTGCTTTTGAACTTAAAAAGTGAAATTAATTAGAGTGGTTAATTTTTATTATGTTTATTTTGAGTTAAATTCCCTTTTATTTTTTTATTTAGTTTTTTTTTATGTTTATTAAAGTTGAGATTTTTGCAAAATGTGTTGAAAGAGTTGTGAAATTGATTTGAGAATTCGAGGAGTCTTTGGAGGCTTATGGATTTTGAGTATGTTTTTCTCTCTTGTGAAAGAGTTAGAGCATTTTCTCAGTTGCTACAGAAAATTCTGTAGCAAACTACACAACATAGATTTTCAAAAAGATTATGTGGACTACCATATAAGCACTTAATGAGTTGGAATCAAAGGGTGATAGATTTGGGTTGTTTTTTAGTGGTCCCAAAGGAGAGGAATGGGCCTTTCACGTATAACAAAATTAACTGGACAAATAAGGGTAGTTTTCGTAATTTTTGGTGCCCTAACTTTATATCTAAAAGAGGCAGCCACCATTTTGGAGAAAGCTGGAAGTACAGAAAAAAAATACCCAAGAGATATGAGGAAAAAGAATAGAAAGGAGTTGAATTAAGTATATGTATTTTGATGTATATACAAGAGGATTTCATTCAAGAAAATAATATAAAAATTGTGTGCATCACTAAATAAAGTGGGAGCTTTATTTAATAAAGATTATGAGTACGGTCTCTCTTATATTTTAAGATAGAACAATTTATCCGGACTGTTAAGTGCATAGCGAGACAAATAGATGGAGGTGTCGTATACAATATAGGTTGTATTGGACTGGGACACAATAAAAGAAAGAATTGCTAATAATTTTCATTCAAATATAGAAATTAAACATTCATCAATCGATTGTCGTTTGATACTTGACATCAATCCTGAAGTGAGTAATGGTCGTTTTATATTTCTGCTTTAATGACTTTTGAATTATCGGGTAAGGTTCAATATTCCTACAACCAAATTCCTGATATCTTGGAGTCATAGAACTACAAGTGATTGGAAACATACTTCACAAATATTGAATCTGCTCCTTACTTAAATGAGAACATATTAGTTATTCATTTTAGCATTGATTTGGGGCTTGAACATAGAGTGGTCAATATCTGTTAGAGAACAAAAAATTCATTCTGTAACTAAATTTATAAAAGAAAATTCATTAGAGGATCAATGGAATTAATTGATAAATAAATAATTAGAGGTGTTAACGGACATTAAGACCTAGCTCTAATTATGAACACCTAGCAGAGGGTCATAACTCATGCACTGACTAAATCATTGGACAACATTATAGGTATTGCTTCTAATAATATAATATTGTAGTTTTGAGAGTTCAACTATGAATTTCTAGTGTACTAATTCATAGTTAATAAATTTATTAATGGAACTAAGAATTAGTGAAATTAATTAAATTATTGGAGCTTAGAACTACAGTTCCATATTTTCCCCATACTAGTTCGAACACAAATGTAGGATTATGGTATTAAAAAGAAATAATTAAAAGTAATAAATTATTATTTTTAATCTCACAAATTAATATTATTTGTGAAATAATATATGAAAGTATTATTTATGAAATATATTTAATGGAAAATAGAATTGTATTGATAATATTGTGAAATTAATTTTTCATTGAAAATTAATTTAATCATATTTAATTTTGTGTTATAATTGTATGCTACATATAATAATACGATAAAGGTCCAACAAGTAGCATTTTATAGAGATAAAATACCACAGGTCCTATAGCTCTGTAGTTGGCACCAACCACACTCCAAATGGACAGTGGTCCACGCATAGACCCCATGAGATTAGGGCTAGGTCTTCTTTTGATTGTTCTATAATTAGAACATAATATCATGAGAGAAGACAGAAGAAGATGCAATTTCACATTATTTTCCAAGAGAGAAAAATAGAGAACTTTGTTCTCTCTGTTATGTGAGAAGAACATGCTCTCATGTTTTGAGATTCAAAAATGTGTTCTTGTGTATCCTACCAAATAGCATAGACATCCACATGTCTCTTTCTCTTTGCACCAGCCATAGGAAGATGGTTGGTTAGGAGGCTTGAATGCTATTTGATATACGTGTGTTTTAAATCTACAAAAGATATTTGCAATTTTCTATTTTATTTTGATTAATGTTGCTTGAGAAATATCCCATTCTAGTATGGTTCCTTCAATAATTCATTCTTATACTTTAATAATTATTATTATCTCATTTAAATGCTATCCCAATATTTCGCTACACTTTGAATCACATGAACAAAAATAAATACAATTATCCCAGTAGTTTCTAAAGTCTTTGTTCAATGGGAGATGTTGTTGTTAAGAAAGCTTTATGTGATTTGGTAACAAATTTATCTTCCATTCTAATTTTATTATTCTTGACATGAAGGAAGACAAAGTTATTCCAATTATTTTGGGGCAACCATTCTTAGCCACGGAGAGTGCATTGATTGATGTGCAAAATGGGGAGTTCAAGAGGAAGAGGTAATTTTCAATGTGTTTGTAGCAACTGAGATTCCTACTTCCTGTGGAGTTGGTGTGGTGCATGATTATAGATGTTTTTAGCGTGAGAAGCAGAAAAAGTCCAAGGCTCAAGATGATTATTGTAGCATTCGAAAACTCCTTGTAAGGTTTAGTACTTTGATTAGCGTGCTGGGAGGGCACGTTGGGTAATTATGCGAATTATATTATTATATAATTTAGTAGCATGATTATGTGTATTAAATGTGTTTAAAGACCCGTTTTTGTTAGAGAAGGTTATTTTCATAATTTGACCCTTTGATGGTATATTTGTAATTATTGTGTGTATGTGCATTGAGACCACAATATTATGTGGATATTGTTGTACCCTAAAAATACGGGTTTAATCACTAAGTTAGGTATACAGTTGGCAGATGAACATGTTGAAAAAGCAGGCGAGTAGAACATCTAGAAAATGATGATGTGAGCAGCTCGAGTTAAGACTTGGCATCATGGCATTCAGATAATTATCAGGTCGCCTCTTAGGATGATTATAACACCTTACTACCTTAGAGCTGTTACTAAGTGAGTTTAAAATGTGCAATTAACTCGCTCAGCGAGGTTTTTAGAACAAAAGTGCGATTAAACAAAAAGACAAGGCTGTAATCTTTAAAAGTACTCCATTTCACTAAAAGTTCCAAGAGTTTAACATTTGGGATCCCAAAACGAGGTTCGTAAAATATTTACAACTCAAAATGGATTTACAGTTGACTAATTATCAAAACAGAGTTTAATACAGCCATTTCTCAAAATGCCCCCAACCAAAGCAGTCGAGTAGGCCAAACATGTACCTAAGCCCCAAAATCAATTTAAAACCCCAAATGAACCCTTTAACAACTTATAAACATAAAAAACAAACTCAATTACACAATCACACTCAAAATCCATTCTTGAGTTTCAAATTCGTGAAACTTAAACCATGGCTTCCAAGACTTAAACCAGAGCTTGAAAACTATAAATCATGCCTCTAAAACCTTAAACCACATCAGATATGAAAATTAAACATGCTAAGGATTCTTACCTCAATCAAAACTCAGCTTGAACTCCTCTCAATTCCAGCTTCCAACCTCTTTCCTCTTGATTATCCTAATTGAATTTCCAAGTAAAACTAGCCATATTTCCTTTAGGTTTCCACACTCAATCTCTGAAAATCAACCTCGAACTCAAGCAATAACAGAACATCATCCTTACCTCTGAGGAGTCCTAGCTTAAATTTGACCTTGGTTGTCTCCAATCCCTCTTGAATTTCCTCCTAGGTTTCCCAACTTCATCCCCTTCTTCTTTTCCCCTTTCCTTTTGATTTTCTTCCAATTTCAGCATAAACCAACATATGACTAAGTGTAATACGTATTCCCTTTTCCTTTAGCTCAAACTTATCTATCCTTAGCCAATTGACCATTCTACCCTTCCCTAGAGATTCTCTCCTAACTAAACCTTAAGGGCACTCTTGTCCTTTCACCTATATACAATTCTACCATTTCTTCCATCTAAACTTGTTACTCTCAGCAGTTACTAATGGTTACCCAGGTTACTCAATCACTACTAACCATTAACCACAAACTCTCAAATTCACAAAATTCCCAAAGTACCCCTAGGCTCCTCCCGAGCCGGGTATAAAATCCCGTTGTGACTTTTAAATTAACTAGCTCCCTAGGACCGTCTCGGCACGTGCATCACATTAATATCACCACACTCACGTGGTACAAATCACATAATACAATTATCACATTTATGCCCTCAGCGGGCTAAAATTACCAATTTACCCCTAGCATACAAACGGGGTCTACATGCATATTTATACCACCTAAACATGCATTCTAATCACATATTCATTCAAATTCATATATTATCATATTAATTCTCTTATTGCCCTCCAGGCACGCTAATCAAGGTCCTAAACCTTATTAGCAACTTGGGGTGTTACAATGATGGTCCAGTTCGAGACATGTAGTGGCCAGATCCCATTTAGGGCACTCTGAACATAATCCAAACTAAGGTTCGGATTCTCTTCAATCCCCAGCTCGATGAAGATGTTCAGCTTGTGGAAACCTAGTCATGACGCATACCGAAGGATCCCGAGAGACTCAGAGGCGCTTTATACATTCATTATTGCCCAGGTTGTATTGCACATTTATTGTCCGGGATAACAGGAGTAGTTTTTCTTAGGCAATCGTCTCCCAATGTAAATGGGAATTATCTTTATGAAATGTTTACCATATTTATGCATACTGTTACCCAAACCTGTCCAGGAAATTCCATTATAAATATCAGGGATAATGGACAGGAAAGGGGACTGGATTTTGTAATAGAGAAACTCTACAGAAATTGTGAGAGAGTAATAATATTGTCTCGAGGAATAAGTGAATTTTAATCACTGAACCATGTAAAATCATGTGTGTGAGAAATTTTTCATATAATTTCATTACGGTTTACAAATAAGGACTTATATCATTCTCATTAGATTTCTAAATCTACTGTTGGAGAAAAGTCGCGTCAACAGTTTGGTGCTTTCATTGAGACAAAATTAGTGCTTAATCATTTACAAGTTTCATTCAACGCTCATCGTGGTGGTTACTCGATCGATCCATGACAACGAACTGGAACAACCTTATGGGCAAGAGCAGCATCATAAAGTCGTTCTCACTGAAAAGGTCCCAGATGTTCAGCAACGTTGTGGGAAGCAACAGGTGGGCCAAGACAAAATTGGGAGTTTAGCATCAAGCCCACCAAATCTTAATCCAGGATATCTACCAGCCATTGAGATGGAGAATGCCCAATTAAGGAGCCTTCTCGCTAGGGCTAATAGACAGATCGAGGAGGTCGTGGCTTGGTTAACCCCTCTTGCAACTGATGGTAACGTCGGAAAGACACAAAGTGGGTCCATACGTCCCATTGGAATAACCAACCAAGTCCCAGTTGTTCTGTCAGGACCGCCACTCCGAGCTCTGTACCTTCAAAGCAAAATCACCGGAGTGCTCAACCCACTAATCATCATAGGAACCATCATCCACATGTCAGTCGGTCGGTCAGAACTGCAACCCCCAGCTTTGTGCCATCTGCACAAATTCCAAGGAATGTCCGTAACAAGCCATTAGGGTAAGCTAGGAAAATTCATGGAGACAAAACACCCCAGCGAATCTGCCTGCCCCGTGATCATAACCATAGGCACTGAGAGCTCGGGATATCGGGGTAGAACCGAGGTGGGCTAATTTAGTCAATCTTGATGGGACGAGGATAGCCTCACCGATAATACATCTACCATCACTGGTTAGGCATCCTACACCAGTTCGCCCATAGAGAGACACTCCAGTTCGTGGAAATAGTAGAAGAAATCCTCCCCCGTTATTAGACACTTATGTCCCAAGCGCACGTGCTAATAATCCGGGTTCTGCAAGTTACTGGACGGGGAGCCAGCATGGAGGCAAGTCTAAAAGTGACCTGAGGAATCATCTTTGTTAAGCGCAAAGTCCTCGTTCCAATCCACATCCTAACCTACGTGATCATCTCAATTCACAAAGGAGGTATCCAGCTTGCAATGATGATATGAGTTACTTAACACGGGGGAGTCTGTCTATCGTACGCGACAATGGGAATGTCTAGCCTAGCCAACCATGAACTTGGAGGGAAAACAACCCATCAAACATGTACAATAGGATGGGAGCTAGTGAACAGCTCCCAGCTAACCTAAAGACCAAAGACCCAACCCTCGAGCGACTAGCCTTGATGGAGGAGAAAATGAAGAAACTCTTATCTGGAAAAAGTATTGATGACTGTGATTCTGATGAGGAGCTCAAAACTTTCGCCCTGAACATTGCAGCAGCTCTGTATCCTATTGGTTACAGGATACCGAACATGCCAGTGTATAATGGAACACCAATTCATCCAACCACCTAAGGGTGTTCAATATGTTGATGATTGTCAAAAATGTTGGGTTCCACCGAAGATGTATTTTGTTCCACACGACTCTTATCGGACCTGCCAGACAATGGTTCAAAACGTACAAAAAAAATTCGATAAGCTCGTGGAGGAAGTTATCTTCCGAGTTCAAGAGAGCATTCGAGCTTCAAAGGAAACTCGCGTAGAGGCCGACTCATTGGCCACCATAAAACAACAACCTAGTGAGTCCTTGAAAGCATATCTAAGCAGGTTTGTCAATGTTGCAGTGTGACCTAGAGATGTTGATGATAGCTCCAAGCTCATGGCAATGAAAATGATAATCTTGGTGGGAGGCGATCTATGGTAGGAGCTCCAGCGAAAAGTAGTAAAAGTGTATATGAGTTTTTGGCCTGAGCTCAAGATCTGATAAACTTGGAGGAGGCGCAATCTGTTTTCGCAGGAACCAGCCAGGCCCCTATTCATCCTGCTGAAGCGCTGAAAAATGTTGCAGCTACAGCTCAGCCTGTTACCCAGAATAACCAAGCGGGAAACAATAAGAGGAAAGAGAATGGTGAGGATGACTAGAGCAGCACAAAGAAGAACAAGATGGGAAAAAATTCAAGCATTTATGTCACCTACACTCACTTGATGGATACACGAGAACATATTTTCCTGGCAAACTCTAATCGCCTTCCATGGAGGAAACTAAAGCCATTAAAGCATCAAAGGGTGAAGAAAGATCCCTAAAAGTTTTTTGATACCACTATGACATCGGACATAATACTGATGATTTTTGACAATTGAAGGATGAGATCGAAACTCTCATTCGAGCTGGACAATTAGCCTAGTACGCCCGAAACCAAGCTCTTCTCAATCAATCTACTAGGCCGAATTCTCGTCCAGCTCTGGAAACTCCAATAGCTCAGCCTAGGGCTTAGACGGATGAGGAGAATTGAGTTGACCCTCCCCCAATAGCAGGAGGAGATATAACTACAATTGTCGAAGGACCTCATTTGGCAAGCATTAGCAATGGAGCCCAAAAGAGGTAAATACAGGAGTTGAAAACTCATAATTGTAACGCCCTACTACCTTAGAGCCGTTACTTAGTGAATTTAAATTAGAAATCGTGCTTTTGACTGACTCTAAGTGGTTTCTAAAACCAAAAGTGTGGATAAATCAGAATTTAAGGCTGTACTCTTTGAAAATGTTTAACTTCATTAAAACGTTAAATATAAAACATCTGGGATCCCAAAATATGGTTTACAAAATATTTACAACT
Source organism: Humulus lupulus (assembly GCF_963169125.1). Classification (NCBI taxonomy): domain Eukaryota; kingdom Viridiplantae; phylum Streptophyta; class Magnoliopsida; order Rosales; family Cannabaceae; genus Humulus; species Humulus lupulus. The sequence goes on along the minus strand of NC_084802.1, from coordinate 175,145,380 downwards.
CAAAATAGATTTACACTTGATCAGTTATCAAAAGAATGATTTAATACAGCCATATACAAAATTCCCCCAACCAAAGCAGTCGGGCAGGCCGAACATGTACGCGCCGCCCCCACGCTCTCCATACTCATGGCCGGTTGACTGACTCCTTGCTTTTACCTGCCACACGGAGCACCTGTGAGCCGAAGCCCAGCAAGAAAACCCAAATAGTACATAACATAAGCAAAACAAATAGCTAGCAATAATTCATTGACACAAAGGAAAACCATCATAATAAACAAGTACGGCCATGCCGCTCCCAAGGCCTTACCAAAGCCTGGAGTTTCGGTTCTCACCGCGAGGATAACTCATGTATCCCTTGGGTCCCACCCTGAATATAAGCATCCCATGTGCTGTGTGTTACTTTCGGCCCCACGGCCGCCCCGGCCTACGCCGTACCCGGCCTTTGCCGTTCGTTTCTTCATAATCACACATATAGTACATCCAAAATAAACATTCACACACATCACGGTTCATTTAAGGTTAAGCATTTGCAGGTAATACAATCCGGGGCCATGCCCTACAATCACACAGTGGAGCCATGCCCTAAACTCGGGTGTTACGGTTTTCTTACCTTTAGATTAAGTAGCCTTGATCAACCTGACTCCTTGAGCACGATCTTACCCGAGCCCTAGCGCTTACCTAAGCAAAATCCACAAGTCAAAGTCATCACCAATCCTCAAGTCCAAAACCTAGCCTCGGGACTAATCCCGAGCCCCCGGGAAGTCCTAGATCCCCAAAACAAAGTTGCGGAATCGAGCCCCGAACCCTAGGTCAAAATCCCTTCACAAAAGCCCAAAAATCCCCTCTGTGAACAGTGCAGCGCTACAGCGCTCAAAAGGTAGCGCTACAAGCAGAATCACCCTCACCAGACAGGGGCTAGCGCTACAGCGCCCCCTGCCTAGCGCTGTAGCGCTAGTTGCAGCAGACCAAAACCAAAAATCGCATCTTGCGATTTTCTTCCCCCATTTCGAACCCAAACTTGTCCAACTCTTTCCCAAGCCCAAAAACAAACATATATACACCACACACTCATCCCAAGCACCCCAAGAACTCAATCCCAAGCTCAAGCAACCCACAACTCAAAATCTAACCCAATGAACCCCAAAAGCCAGAAAAATCAATCAAACAACAAGGTTAGGGTCTTAGAAATCATACCGTGGGTGGAATTTCGACCTTGAACTGAACCCTAGACCTCCTTGGCCTGCACCTTCACAACCTTGACCTGTTTTCCCCAAAAACCCCATCCATTTAGCTCAAAAACACAGTTCAAAACCAGCAAAACCCTAAAACCGAAAACCTCAAGAACTTACCTCAAATCTCTTATTTGATCTTGCTAATCCCTTGCAAATCCACAACCCTAGCTTACCACTGAGCTTCACCTCAAGAAAAATCAAAGAAAAAGGGTGGGAGAACCACAAACCAAATCTTCAAAGCCAACCCTTCAGCTTTCCCTCTCTTTCTTTTCTCTTCTTTCTTTCTTTCTTTTCAGCCTATAATTTTTCTCTACTAAATCCACTATGTATAAAGGCCTTCTTTATTTTATCTCTTGCAAGCCTAATGACCAAAATACCCTCTCTTACTAATTCTATGCCTTTAAGTCCATAAAGGGCATTTTAGTCATATTACCCAAATTCCCACTAATTCCTCAAGTGTTCCTAATAATTCCCGTTCGCTATCCAATACCTAATAAATCACCAAATATATTCCCAAATTCTCGATTAACTCCCCAGGCTTAACCCAAGCCTGGTACAGGTTCCCGCTAACCCGCTCGTTCTAGGATCGTCTCGAGTCATAGATCACAGGTATCAACATAGCCATGCCCAACATGGCCAAATTACAAATATGCTCAATCAGGTCTACATGCATATTAATTCACATAATCATGCACCACAATTAATCACATAATCATAAAACGTGCACTAAATCATAATCATGCATAAAACCCATTAAAGACCCACACAGAATTCCATTATGCCCTCCAGGCACGCTATCTCAGGCCCTAAGCCTTAATACCGAATTTGGGGTCGTTACAATAATGGTATGGAATTTATCCCAGAGCAACAGTTATAAAAAACAACGGCGATTGGAAAAATAACCAATCATTTTCATAGAATAGGACGCTAGCCACGTTCTTCTCCCACGTAATGACTCACAGGTGGTAACCGTTCAACTCACCAATCGAAGGGTACGAAGGATATTGGAAGATAATGGATGCTCAGTAAATATGCTCTTCTGGTTCACCCTAGGAAAAAAGGGATTATCCATAATCGATCTAGAGGCGACCTCAACGACACTGTATGGATTTTCAGGTGAAGGAACGAGGAGAATTGGGACAACCGAACTGGTGGTCATGCTTGGGGATGATATGTGAACTGTTACTAGAATGCTTGAGTTTGTTGTAATCGATTGTCCGGCTGCGTATAAAGCGATTTTGGGATGACCTAAACTGATGGTTTTTGAAGCCATTACGTCGATCTGACATATGGCAATGAAGTTCCCCTCAACTTTGGGTATATGCACAGTAAGAGGAGACCAGCTCGTCGCCTGAAAATGCTATAGGATAGCCATGAAGGTAAAATCACAACCTGGGCAGGAGGCAATGGTCAATGCCGAAGAAGGTAAGGAGTCCCGGGTAATGGAGGTACCCATAGGATAGATGAACCTCAAGAAGGAGATAACGAGGCCGCCCAATAGGATGACATTGATCCACGAATAGGCGAAGATAGATCTGAGCTCAAAGGTGTGGAGGATTTCAAGGAAATCAGTATCGACCCAGAAACACCTTCAAGAGTTATAAAAGTTGGGAAAAATCTTGGAGCTGAAAAGAAGAAGGAGCTGGTCGAATTCCTGAGGAAGAACCTGGAGTCTTCGCGTGATCACATGATGATATGGTGGGAATCAGTCTGAGTATAATAGTTCATACTTTGAACTTAGATAAGAATGTTCTTGCAAAGTCCCAAAAATGAAGGCTTTTGGGGAGAGTATAGTCAGAAGCATTAGAAGAAGAAGTACCTCGCCTACTTAAATGTGGATTTATCATGGAAGTAAAATATTTGTTCTGGGTTGCTAACCCCATTCCTCTCCCAAAGGCAAGCGAGAGGTGGAGAACTTGCATTGACTTCTCTCATCTTAACAAGGCCTGTCCTAAGGACTATTTCCCATTACCTAGAATTGATTAGTTGGTAGACGTCGCTACTTGTCACTAGCTCATGTCTTTCATGGATGCGTATTCTTTATATAACTAGATCACGATGAACCATACAGACCATGAGCATACCATCTTCATGACTGAGCATAATGTATACTTCTACAAAGTTATGCCATTTGGGATGAAGAATGTCGATTCTCTCTACCAACGGTTAGTCAACAAAATGTTCGCTAACCAGATCGGGAAAAATATGGAGGTGTATGTCGAAGAGATGCTCGTTAAATCAAAGACTTTCAGTAACCATGTATTCTATCTGGAAGAATGTTTTGGCGTACTAAGGAGGTATGAAATGACGTTAAATCCTCAGAAGTGCACTTTCGGAGTTTCCTCGGGAAAGCTTTTGGGGTTTATAGTCAACACAAGGGGGATAGAGGCAAAACCAGAAATAATCAGATCGCTGTTAGACATGCCTTCGCCTAGGTCACACAAGGAAGTACAAAGTTTAACTGGAAAGGTTGCGGCCTGAAACCGCTTCCTTTGAAAATCCACTGACAAGCGTCTCCCATTTTACAACTTGCACAGAGGAAACAAGAAGTTCGAGTGGATGGAAGAATGTGAACAGGCATTTCATGACCTGAAAGCTCACCTGGCAGAACCCCCATTCTATCAAACCTTGCATATGGAGAATATTTGTTTCTATATCTGGCTGTGCGGAAAACGTGATTAGCGCTGTGTTAGTTCGAGAGGAAAATCGGGCGCAAAAACTAGTGTATTTTGTAAGTAAAAGACTTCTCAAAGCTGAGTCATGATATCCATTAATAGAAAAGCTGGCGTTCTTTTTATCTTGGCTTCAAGGAAGCACATACCATATTTTTAGTCCCTCACTATCCACGTCTTAACCGGCCAACCTTTAAAGTAGGTTTTGCAAAAACCTAAAACATCGAGACATCTATTAAAGTGGGTCATCGAACTCAGCTAGTTCGAGATATTATATATGCCACACACAGAAATCAAGAGTCAAGCCCTCGCTAACTTTATGGCTAAGTGCACGAGTTTTCAGGACGAGCCGATGAGAGAATTGGTGTAGGAGTTGTGGAAAAATCTTCGTTGATGGATCCTCTAATGAAAACAGATTGGGAGTTCGGATAATTTTAATCTCACTTGATGGGCATCCATTCCATACAGCTATCAGGTTTGGATTTGAAGCATCCAATAATGAAGCTGAGTATGAGGCCCTATTGGTAGGGCTAGGAGTGGTGAAAGAGCTAAAAGGAAAGGCGATCCAAGTTTATAGTGATTTCTAGCTCGTAGTCAATCAGATATTGGAAGAATATCAAGCTCGTGGTAAGTTACCTAATGATGGAAAGGGCACAAGAAAGATGATATATCATGCTCTGCGATATGTTATGGTTAAAGGGACTCCATATCGACGAGGAGATTCGCTACCCTTCCTACGGTGTGTTCTGCCCAAGGAAGCGTAGACTATCTTGCGAGAAATACATGAAGGATTTTGTGGAGGCCATGCTGGGGGGGAAAAAATTTGCTCTGAAGGTACTGAGGCATGGCTATTTTAGGCCCACCCTGACAAAGGACTCGATCTCGTACGTGCATAAATGTGACAAATGCCAACGCTTCACCATAATTTCCCGAGCACCTCCAGTTGAATTAAGCATGATCTCATCCCCTTGGTCGTTGTAGTGTGGGGAATTGACTTGATGGGTTCTTTTCCAACAGGAAAAGGAGGAGCTTGTTATGCTATTGTCACCATCGATTACATCATGAATTGAGTGGAGGCTGAACCTCTGGCAACCATCACCTCGAAGAAAGTCTTGGATTTTTCGTAAAAGATATCATATGTCAATTTTGACTCCCATAAAAGATCGTGTCTGACAACAAAACTCAGTTCGACAGTGATCTCTTCACAAAATTTTGTGAAAAATATGACATAACCAAGAGTTTTTCGTCGATAGCATACCCGCAGGCTAATGGGAAGGTCAAGGGTGTTAACAAGACCGTAAAGGTGAGCTTAAAGATGTGATTAGATGAAGCCAAGGGACTATGTCCTAAACATCTCCTACAAGTACTATGGGCCTATAGAACCTCACATCGAACCTCCACGAGACATACTGCTTTTTCTCTGACCTTTGAAACGAGGCTATGCTCCCGATTGAGGCGCTGGTGAAGACCCATAGACAGAAAATCTTTGATCGAGATCAGAACCATTAGCTACTCAGTGCATCCCTTGATTTGATCGAGGAAAAAGGAGAAGTGTCACAATTGCAGCTCACCCATTATCAGCAAAAAATTACTTGTTACTTCAACTCAAAGGTAAAATGACACAGACTCGGACTAGGTGATTTGGTTCTCCTGAGGGTATTTCTGGCAAGTAAAGATCCTAAGGACGGTGTGGAAGGGACAAACTATGAAGGGCCATACCAGATCATGGACATCTTGCCCGAAGGGACCTTTAACCTAGCCAAGTTAAGTGGAGAAATAGTTCCACGGACCTGGAATGCCCTACACCTCAAAAACTACTATCAATAGTTTTGTTGTCTTTAATGTTTTTGGAATTATTGTTCATGTAAGGCTTATCTATAAAAGCCATTTCATTTTAATAACAATTGGATTACTACGTAATTAATTTTGTCGTTTTATTATCACGAGCTCATTTTGTAAAAGCAACCTAAAAGTTTATAAGTTCTAGTCGCTTGGGGGCACATAACCGAAGAGAGCTTTTCAAAAGAGTTTAGCGTATTCAGATAAAACTTTAAACTTACAGTCGGGAAAATTTTATTATTCAACGACTTTTTAAAGCTCGGTTTTTAAAAATAATTCCGAATACGAACTAAGTTCATAAATTTCTAAAACAAAATCCCTTCATATAACCAATTCCGAGGCCTTATTCTTAACAGGTACAACGCTATTAAGCAAACTAAAACTCCTGGATACTACCAGGTCCAAAGCCTGATTCCTAACATGTATAATGCAATTAGGCAGGCAAAATCTTGAATACAACTAAGATATGGACTAAAATTATTTAGTCGAGCAATAAAAATTCTATCCCAATCTAAAGACAACCCCTAAGATTTTGAGTCTATAAGAATCCAAGAGTTCACAAACATGAGAAAACAATAAACAAAGGGGAACACGAATTGATCACAAATTAAATGTGTATTCAGAAGCATATAGTTATCTCGAGAAAAAAAACCTCGATCTGAGCTAGAAGGCGATTGTTTTAATCCTTGGGGACTTAGTTACAAAACACAAAATAAAGTAAAGGAATCATTGAGCTCTGTCGATTTTCTCGAAGGATGTCACTTCCTCGCCATCCCCTTCAGTAGAACCAGAATCCTCGATGATCTTAGAGGGTTCGTATGAGTATAAAATGTTCAATTTGGCAAGATAAGATTCCCAAAATCCTGACTGGATGAAGGTGAAATTCCCGTCCTGGTTGAAAGCCCAACACTGTTACAGCATCTCCTCCATTGATTTTTACGACTCCAAAATCTCCAACCTCGCCCTTTTGGCCTCCTCCTTGGCTTTGGCCTTGACCTCGCCAAACTTCTTTTTGAGGCTATCATTCTCGACCTGCAACTAGTCCAGTCGACAGCTCACTTCCACGACCAGGGCCGCTTTGGAGAACCACTTGCTCTCTTGGGCACTGTTCAGGGTAGCTTAGAGCTCTCCACTCCTAGCTCAGACCCGAGCAATATCACGGAGTTTAGCCAGGACAGACTGCAGAGGGAAAAGGAAAGTCAAGGTTGGTAAAAAAAAAAGAAGAAAAGAAAAAGAAATGCTAGAACACTGAAATGGGCTCATAGTGAAGTTCATTCCTATAGCGGACTCGAGAACATTTTCAAGAGTACGCTCCTCCTTCATCTCAGATCCTTAACATTGGCTCTATATGCATGGCCCACCATATGGCTCGCCATCTCGTATACAGTCCCCCAAAACGCTTCAGGGATCTTTGCCATGTCGAGTGGCTTTATCAGGATATAAACAATTGGGACCTGAGCGGAGGGCACTTCGCCTTTGAACACTTGAAGAATCAGGGGAGGTGCATATCGAGGAAGAGGAGGAGGAACCTTGAGAACTGTGACTGTTGTTACCAGGGCAGGGGGTTGAGTCTGCTATTGCTGCTCCCGAGTGGAGCTAGCACCTTTGTCTTTGACAGGAGACCCGGTGGAAGTTCTAGTCTTGGAAACATGTTTCTTTGGCACCATGGTCATTTTCACCGCGGGCCCAGCTCTAGCTCCAGCAGCCTTGAAGGCACCCTTTAAACCCGAGGCATCTAGCAAATCCATCTCTTCACCTGAAAAGGAATGAGCTGAAGATTTAGATACAAGGGATAGTTAGTCAAAATAATGCAATGACAAGAATAGAGCAAGAACCCTACCCTCCGAGCTAGGGGAGGAATATACTACGATCAGCTCAAGGTTATGAATTGGAGTAGGCATAACCTCAAACTCCTTGACTACTAGAGGTGGGGGAGAGTCCAGATTTATTACATCCTGGGTCCTAAGGGGTTCAGGCTCTTCTTCCAAGCTACATTCATCTACAGAATATCTAAAGCCATGGGAGAATACATCCTTACATTAGGAAGGCCATGTCCTACGATTTGTGCCATATTTCTCAAAAATGGTGGACCAAAAGTGGAGGGTGTTGTCAACACAATGGTGCATCTGGGGTAGCTATGATCATTGCGTATCACTAGATGATGGGGGTTGAAACGAATTAGCTTAAAACTGGCAGAAGCCTAATCTAGTTCTCTATATGGGTTACCTTGGCTAGAGGTTTTGGCTGCTACCCCGGACTTAGCTTGCTCTGGGTGAAGACCCCAATCATCCTTAGGAACTCTCCTCTTGCGCACCAGCGGTGCCACATCGTCTTCCTCCACGGTGTCTCCAATGGCTAGCAGGACATCTTGTGGAGGAGGAAGCTCGGGAAGTACGGGAGGTGGATGTAACGACCCAAAATTGCTAATAGGGTTTAGTGCCATGGTTAGCATGCCCGGAGGGCATAATTGGTTCATATATGTGTTTAAATGGTTAAATACATGACTATGTGGCATGCATGATTAATATGATTATATGAATATGTGATAAGCATGTTTACGAGTATTAGATATGCATGTGGGCCTTTTATAGCTAATAAGGGCATATTTGTAATATTGGCTCGTTGAGGGCATAAATGTGATCATATGTGATAAATTGTTGTGACCACATTATTATGTGGGTATATTTGCATAATATGGCTCGAGACAGTCTTAGTGAGCAGATTAACGAAATAGTCACAGTGGTGTTTATTACCCAGCTGGAGGGGAGCCTTGGGGTATTTTTGGGAATTTATAGAATATTTGTGATTTATTAAATATTGAATAAGTTTGTGATAATTAATTGGATGATGGGATTAATTGATAGATATTAGGAACATTTGAGTAGTTAGGAGAGAAAAGACTATTTTACCCTTAGAGTAATTAAATGGCTAAGTAGTTTAGGGGAGGACATTTTGGTCATTTTGTTGTTGGGGATGTGATAAGCTAAGGCACTAGAAGATGTAAGAATCCACAGACACAAAGAAGCTGTAAACACTCTCTCTCCCTCCCCTTCTATACAATTCTTGCTTGAAGAGTTCTTGCTGAATTGAAGGTTAAGGCTAAGGAATTTAGTGGGGAAAGCTTAGGAACTTAAAGTAAGGGATTGGAAGATTTGAAGCTAAGAAGTCTTGCAGCCAATTGAGGTGAGTTCATGTGTTTGATTATGTTAGAGAATTTAGACCATTAGGGTGAAATTAAGCTGAGTATTGGGTGATCAATTTCTTCTGATTTGGGATTGTGATTTCCATAGGATTGTTAAGGTTTTGTGTTTAAAATATGTGATTAAAAGTCCTATGTTCATAGCTAAGCTTGGTTTTGGGTTAGAGTGTTTATTAAAGTTGAATTATCTAGTTTTGGCTGGGAAAGATGCTGGGGCAAACCCAGAAATTCTGGGTACAAGGTGGCGATGCAGCCCGCATGCTAGAGCGCCTGGGTATGCTCTTTGACTCGTAGTCGCGCCGCGGCCCTAGGGTGCAAATCGCAGCCTACCTCCCCCTGAGGCATGGGGATTTAGCGTTTGACTTGGGGGCGTGACGCGACCCTTAGGATCAGGTCGCGGACCGCCTAGGGGATTTTACCTTAGGATGGTTTCTAGAATTGGTAAGGCTTGGGGGTTCGAATCTAAGAACTCGGGACAATTTCTACTACCCGGTTTAGTAGAAATCGAGGTCTCGGAGGATATCTTTTGTCTCCTAAGTATTTATTTTGATTAGAAATTTATGATTACCCATTGGCCACTATGACTAGGTTTATCACCAAGGCTCAGGATTAAGGATCGTTCTCGGGACTGTTCTGTATCCTACGCTCAGAATACATGGTAAGAAAATTGCACCCCTGCATGGTTGTGAATGAGACTGAGATTCCTAATTATTGATTTCTTGTACTATGTTCTTATAAGATTGATGTGATATACAAGAGCGACCGCCCTAAGGGAGCCGGGGCTGATGGTAAGCGTACTGAGCGTAGCCCGACCTAAGGGACCTGGGGCCAGCTTGATCAATAGGGGGCTCTGCGTAAGTGTGCCAACCCTGATTATTTGAGAACTTTAGATTATGTGTTTATCATTGATTAGGTGAATATTCATACTTTTTTTTATATTTGAATGAGATAAGCTTGATTGAATATTCTTATTGTTGCTTGTGTTTGTTGATTCTGGTTTTCTTGCTGGGCCTTGGTTTATGGGTGCTACGTGGTGTAGGTAAAGGCAAAGGAAAGCTGGACTAACCATGAGTTGGAGAGCTCTTGGGGGGGAGTGTACATAGTCAGGTGCTCCATAGCCACGGCCATGGGAAAGTACAAGGACATAGGCATAAAACGTGTATTTTTCCATTAGAGGGGTTGTTGTTTGTATTAAAACCGTTGAGCACTGTAACTATCTCTTGTACCCCATTTTTCGGATCCCATGTCTTAAACATTTGTTTTAATGAAAATTAACCGTTTATGTAAAAAATCTTTTAACCCTAATCTAACGGTTCACCTTAGGATCACGTTTTTCTCCAAATGGCTTGATTAGTAAGCCTTGCACTATTTCAACTACACAATGTAATGATCATCGTTATCCAGGGCCTTACAACTTGGTATCAGAGTAGTCTAGGTTTAAGGGTTCTTGAAGACTGGCTGGGCATGTACACTTGCTGCTAAAGATAAGCTCGACTCAGGGTTTGGTAATTGTATCTATGTGATTATATGTCTAAATGCCTGAATGGAATATAAATGCTTTACTGCATGAGTAATAGGGAGCATGAGAAACTAATAGGGCCTGGCCCTTGACTGTTGTGTGATTATAATGAGGCATCCTTAGTAACATTGATGTTGCATGTGAGTGAATATTTGAATGGTTTCTTGTATCTTGATTGCATGATGTTGGTTGAGTTTTAATGGTGGACTATGGAAAGATTGTTAACCTGTCATCATTGCCTGATCGGCGAGTCATTGATTGCAGATAAACTTGGATAGCTATGCATCCAAGGCAGTCTATACGACTAGCCAGCACAGGGTCTGGGGCAGGAGATGATGAGCAGGGCTAGAACCCTCCACCAGTCCCTGAGTTCTGGCAGCAAATACTTGTAAATATGCAAGCTCGGTTACAAAGTAAAGAAGAAAATATTTTCCTCTTGAGACAGCAAGCTCCGTCAGGGAGTACTGTACCTATTTGGCCACCTGTTTTGGCACCAGTAGTACAGCCACCTATGTTTGGGAACAGGTGGGAGCCACTTTATGAGCGGTTCAAGAGACAGCATCTTCCAACCTTTGAGGGAGGACTAGATCCACTGAAGGCTGAGCAGTGGATGAGTATGATCACTTCTATCCTAGATTTCATTAGGGTAGAAGGTACTGATAGGGTGGACTGTGCAACCTATATGCTTAGAGAAGATGCTTGTATTTGGTGGGAGATGGCATCACAGACCAGGGATAGTTCTACCTTCAGCTGGGATGGGTTCAGAGATTTGTTCAACCAGAAGTATTACAATGTTTCCATCAGGGTAGTGAAGGTAAATGAATTCATAGGGCTCATACAGGGCAGCATGATAGTTACAGAGTATGCCCTTAATTTTGATAGGTTGGCGATGTTTGCATACAGCTTAGTGCCTATAGATGCGGCCAAACAGGAAAGGTTTGTTCAAAGGCTCAATGCTATGATAGCCTGAGATGTGAGGATTACCTCAGCACCTGGGTAGACAACCTATGCTCAGGCTCTTGAGAAGGCTCTTACTGCTGAAGAGACAGAAAACAAGAACTGGAGGGAGAACACTGTGAGATAGGATGTTCGTAGGGCAGTGCCTCCATTCACAGGATTTGTTAGGGGCGGAGGCCCCAGTGATCTGAAGAGGAAGACCCCTGACATTTCAACCACTGTTGGTCCTGATAAGATAGGTCGGGGTGCTCAGGGTGGTCGCTAGGGAGGCAGTGAGCCAAGGACGAGTTACACAGAATGCACTAGGTGCAGGAAGCGCCATCTAGGCGAATGTTCGGCAAAGAATTGTTATCTGTGCGTGGTTGTGGGACACCTTAAGAAAGACTTCCCAACAACAAAGAAGGAGGAACCAGGGAAGGTGGAAAGCTTGACTTTAGCTCGAGCATTCACCTTGACGCATGCGTAGGCCGAGGCTAGTCCCTCGATAGTGACAGGTTAGCTTTCTAGCGCTGACTCCTCTTATACTATATTGATTGACTCTGGTGCTACACATTCGTTTGTCTCTAGTAAACTGATTGATAGATTGTGTAGACCTAGTGAGTATTATACTGCGTGGTTTAAAACTATACTGCCAATGATGGTAGACAGTAGGGAACTATCAGTAGATTTGATCTAGTTGGGTATGGATTATTTCAATGTGATCTTGAAGAAGATGGTGACTTTTGAGCCTGAGGGAGAGGATCCCTTTGTTTTCGTGGGTGTTGTGCATAGACCCTGCATACCCATGATATCATCATTGAGGGCTAGGGACCTATTGCAGGGAGGTTGTATAGGTTTTCTATCTAGTGTGGTGGATACCACCAGGGTTATGCCAACAAGGCCAGGAGAGACCAAATTGGTGCGCGAGTTCTTGGATGTGTTTCCTGAGGATTTACAAGGACTGTCGCGGCACAAGGAGATTCAGTTCATTATTGAGTTAGTGCCAGGTATAGAGCCAATCTCGAAGGGCACCATATAGGATGGCTCTGGCGGAACTGAAAGAATTGAAGATACAGTGACAAGAGCTTCTTGATTTGGGAGTTATCTTGCCTAGTTTCTCGCCATGGGGTGCTCAGGTTTTGTTTGTGTAGAAGAAGGATGGGACTTTGAGAATGTTCATAGACTATAGGGAGTTGAACAAGTTGACCTTTAAGAACAAATACCCCTTACCAAGGATCGATGACCTGTTCGATCAGCTATAGGGAAAGATGGTACTCTCGAAGAATGATCTTCGATCTGGTTATCACCAACTGAGGATAAGGGATGAGGATATACCGAAGACTGCCTTCCGAATGAACTGGGTGGTCATGTCATTTGAGTTCTTGGATTATGAGTTCTTGGTCATGTCATTTGGTTTCACCAATGCCCCAGCAGCATTCATGGATTTGATGAACAGGGTGTTCAAGGACATCTTGGATCAGTTTGTGATTGTCTGCATTGACGACATTGTTTATTCAAGTTCAGAGGCAGAGCATTAACAGCTTCTCCGACAGGTCTTGCAGAGATTGAGAGAGCATCGGTTGTATGCCAAGTTTAAGAAGTGTGAGTTTTGGCTACCAGAAGTTACATTCCTTGGACATATTGTTGGTGAAGATGGGATTAAGGTTGATCCAACTAAGATAGAGGCAGTGAGAGATTGGCCGAGGCCAAGGAATGCCTCAGATGGTTCGTGGAGGGGTTCTCGAAGATTGCTGAACCGATGACAAAATTGACACGGAAGAATCTAAAGTTCACCTGGCCAGATAAGTGTGAGAATAGTTTCCAAGAATTGAAGTGATGACTAATTACTGCTCCAGTGTTGAGTCTTCCTTCGATGGAAAGGAAGTTTGTGGTATATTGTGATGCATTGAGGTTGGGTTTGGGATGCATGTTGTTGCAAAATGAGAAGGTTCTTACTCATGCATCACGGTAGTTGAAGAAGTATGAGCAGGGGTACCCTACCCATGACCTAGAGTTGGCAGTAGTGGTATTCACACTGAAAGTTTGGCGACACTACCTGTATGGGGAAAAGTGCAAGATATACACCGATCATAAGAGTTTGAAGTACTTCTTCACCCAGAAGGACCTGAATATGAGGCAGAGGCGTTGGCTAGAGTTGTTAAAGGACTATGATTGTGATATCCTTTTCCACCCAGGGAAAGCCAATGTAGTGGAGGACATGTTGAGCCGGAGGGGCCCGGGATATCAAGAGATTTGGCTGAGGAGATGGCTCGAGCGAGAATAAAGATGGTTGTAGGTCGGTTGGCCAATATAACTTTACAGTCGACCCTTCTAGAGAGGGTAAGAGAGGGTCAGATGATTGATTCATCATTGCAGGAAGTTAGATGGAATGTCCTAGATGGGATAGCTAAGGATTACTCTATTTCAGAGACAGGGTTACTATGGTATAAGGGTCAGATTTGTGTCCCAACAGATATGGGTTTCGACGAGAGATATTAGATGAATTCCATACTACACCGTACTCACTCAACCCAAGCACCACAAAGATGTATCAAGATCTACAGACGTTATATTGGTGGCCTGGGATGAAGAAGGATGTAGTGGAGTACATGGCCAAGTGTTTGACATGTTAGCAGGTGAAGGCTGAGCATCAGTAATCAGCGAGGTTTCTACAGGCTTCGGGTATTCCCAAGTTGAAATGGGAGGACATTACCATGGATTTTGTGGGATGTTTGCCCAGGACAGTGGGATTACATGACTCGGTGTGGGTGATAGTAGATAGATACACCAAGTCTGCTCACTTTCTGCCAGTGAAGACGACCTGTACTGTGGATCAACACGCAGAGTTGTACGTGAGGGAGATTGTATGTCTCCCTAAGTCTATTCTATCAGAGTGGGATCCCATATTCACCTCCAAGTTTTGGGGTAGTTTGCAGAAGGCAATGGGGACTCAGCTGAAGTTTAGTATGGCCTTTCATCATCTGACTGATGGACAGTCTGAGAGGATGATTTAGGTATTGGAAGACCTGCTCATGGTGTGTGTGATGGAATTTGAGGGGTCTTTGAGTAAGTGCCTTCCGTTGATTGAGTTTACATACAACAATAGTTATCAATCAACGACTGGAGTAGCTCCATAAGAGATGTTATATGGGAGTAGGTGTAGATCGCCCATTCATTGGAATGAGATGGGTGATAGGAAGTATTTAGTGCTGGAGATGGTTCAGAAGACTAATGAAGCAATTGAGAAGAACTGGGCTCGAATGCTCGCTTTGTAGAGTAGACAGAAAAGCTATGTTGATCCTAAGCGTAGGGACGTGGTGTTCCAGGTAAGGGACCATGTGTTTCTGCGAGTCTCACCATTGCAAGGGGTGAGGAGGTTTAGGAAAAAGGGCAAGCTTAGCCCTTGATTCATAGGACCTTTTGAGATCCTGGAAAGGATCGGGCAGGTGGCCTAAAGATTGGCCCTGCCACCGTCGTTTTCGGGAGTTCATGACGTATTCCACATCTCTATGCTTCAGAAGTACGTCTCAGATATGACTCATGTGTTGAATTATGAGGATTTGGAGTTGCAAACAGATTTGTCTTATGAGCAGCGACTGGTTCAGGTCCTAAACAAGAAAGACAAGGTTCTACGGAATAAGACGATTCCTCTAATCAAAGTATTGTGGAGGAATAACAAGGTTGAGGAAGCGACCTGGGAGCTTGAATCAGCGATGTGGGATTAGTATCATGAGTTATTAAGGTAAATTTCAGGGACAAAATTCTCAGTAGGAGGGGATAGTTGTAACGACCCAAAATTGCTAATAGGGTTTAGCACCTTGGTTAGCGTGTTTGGAGGGCATAATTGGTTCATATATGTCTTTAAATGGTTAAATGGGTGACTATGTGGCATGCATGATTAATATGATTATATGAATATGTGATAAGTATGTTTACGAGTATTAGATATGCATGTGGGCCCTATATAGCTTATACGGGCATATTCGTAATTTTGGCCCATTGAGGGCATAAATGTGATTTTATGTGATAAATTGTTGAGACCACATTATTACGTGGATATATATGATGCATATGGCTCAAGACAGTCCTAGTGAGCGGATTAGCGAAATAGTCACTACGAGGTTTAATACCCGACTCGAGGGGAGCCTAGGGGTATTTTTGGGAATTTAGAGAATATTTTGAGATTTATTAGATATTGAATAAGTTTGTGGTAATTAATTGGATGACATGATTAATTGATGGATATTAGGAACATTTGAGGAGCTAGGAGAGAAAAGACTATTTTACCCTTAGAGTAATTACATGGCTAAGTAGTTTAGGGGAGGACATTTTGGTAATTTTGTTGCAGGGGATGTGATCAGCTAAGGTACTAGAAGAAGTCAGAATCCACTAGACACAAAGAAGCCATAAACACTCTCTCCCTCCCCTTCTATACGATTCTCTCTACCTCTCTCTCATGCTCGAAGAGTTCTTACTAAACTAAAGGTTAAGGCTAAGGAATTCAATAGCGAAATCTTGGGAACTTAATCTCAAGGATTGGAAGATTTAAAGATGAGAAGTCTAGCAGCAAATTGAGGTAAGTTCATGTGTTTGATTATGTTAGAGAATTTAGATCACTAGGGTGAAATTAATCTGAGTATTGGGTGATCAATTTCTACTGATTTGGGATGGTGATTTCAGTAGGATTGTAAAGGTTTTATGTTTAAAATATGTGATTAAAAGTCCTAAGTTCGTAGCTAAGCTTAGTTTTGGGTTAGAGTGTTTATTAAAGCTGAATTATGTGATTTTGGTTGGGAAAGATGCTGGGGAAATCCCATAAATTCTTGGCATAAGGGGGCGCACCGCAACCCAGCTCACGGGCACCGCGGCCCACATGCCCAGAGTGCCTGGATGTGCTCTTTGACCTGAACGCGCCGCAGCCCTAGGGGACAAGTTGTGGCCTACCTACCCCTGAACCTTGGGGATTTAGGCTCTGATTTGGGGGCGCGCCACGACCCTTAGGGTTAGGTTGCAGCCCGCCTAGGGGATTTTACCTTAGGATGTTTTCTAGAATTGGTAAGGCTTGGGAGTTTGAACCTAAGTGCTCGGGACAATTTCTACTACCTGGTTTAGTAGAAATCAAGGTCCCAGAGCTTTATCGCCAAGGCTCAGGACTGAGGATCGTGCTGAGGACCGTTCTATATCCTCCGCTCAAAATTCAAGGTAAGAAAACTCCACTTCTGTATGGTTGTGAATGGGACTAAGATTCCCAATTATTGAGTTCTTGTACTATATGCTTATAAGATTTATGTGATATACAAGAATGACCGGCCTAAGGGAGCCAGGGCTGATGGTAAGAGTACTGAGCGCAGGCCAGCCTAAGCGAGCTGGGGCCAGCTAGATCAACAAGGGTCTTGGCCTAAGTGTGCCAACCCTGATTATTTGATAACTTGAGATTATGTGTTTATCATTGATTAGCTCAATATTCGTACTCTATTTTATGTTTGAAGGAGATAAGCTTGATTGAATATTCTCATTGCTACTTGTGTTTTTGTTTCTGGTTTTCTTGCTGGGCCTTGGTTTACGGGTGCTACGTGGTGCAGGTAAAGGCAAAGGGAAGCTGGACCAACCATGAGTTAGAGAGCTCTAGGGGTGGACTGTACATAGTCAGCTGCTCCCGAGGGAAAGTACAGGGACATAGGCATAAAACATGTATTTTTCCATTAGAGAGGTTGTTGTTTGTATTAAAACTGTTGAGAATTGTAACTATCACTTGTTCCCTGTTTTTGGGATCCCATGTCTTAAACATTCGTTTTAATGAAAATTAACCATTTATGTAAAAAAATATTTTAACCCTAATCTAACGGTTGACCTTAGGATCATGTTTTTCTCCCAATGCCTTGATTAGCAAGCCTTGCACTATTTCAACTACACAGTGTAACAGTCTTCATTATCCAGGGCGTTATAGGTTGCAGGCCACAACGGTAGCATCATTCACTACCTGTTGTAAGTCCTTCTCCTTCAAAGGTAGATGGGACAACATATCATATTGACCCCCAACGGTCTTAGACTGCCATGTCCTCTTGAATATTGATGCACAAAGAACGAACTCAGTTAGAAGGATTAAACTCAAAAAAAATGATAAGGGAGTTCGCATATAGAATTCAAAGACTCGGGAGACTTACGAGGGCAGTTGAAGTATTGGTGATTTCAATTCTTGAACCCATTCACCATAAGGAACTGGTCTTTATAGTCATTTGGGTGGCTGGGGAGGTCAATAACAGAGATCGAGATGGGGAAGTGAGTGAGGAAGTAAAAGTCGTCACCTTGCCCGTTCTCATCAGGGATGGTCTTGAGGCAGAAGAAGTGCATAATGTCAGCCAGGGTGGGGACCTCCCACTCTTGCCTCAAAAATAGATATTTTAACCCCGCCAAAAGTCGATACAAGTTTGGGGGAACTAGAACGGAGCCAGCTCGACGTACTTCAAAAAATCCACGAAGTACTAGTCTAATGGGAGGAAAACACCTTCCTTCATGTGCTCATCACTCCAAGCCCCAAAGTCATCTTGAAGAGGGGCGCAGCTCTGCTCTCCTTCTAATGGAGGTCAGGTGAGGAGGCCATCAATTCTCAACTCGATTCCATGGCTAACCAGTATCTTGATCACTTTCCCTGCGACGTTATTCGTGACACGATGTGCTCAGCCTCGAAAAAGGCATTAGGGTCGACAACAATCACCTGATGAAAAACCAGCCTATTAGTAAATACGGACTAGCTATGGCGATAAAGGTACAGTGACACAAGGGTTTAAGTGTGGTTTATTTTTAAGGGTTAAAAAATAACACGAGCTAAGTATGTCCTAGTATCAACACATGTCTCCTTTCTTATTCCTAGGCCACACACTATAGAATTGGGAAATTCCCTGATACTTTAGGATTCGCGTGTCAGATCCGTCAGACCCACTATTTCTCATTTGAAAGTGGTTTAATGCAAAACCGCTTAAGGAATCGTGACCCTTAAGCTACCTAGAACCAAGCCTAAAAGCCTCTCAACTTCTATATCCAAAGATGTATTATAATCAATTATTCAGCAACATTTTCCTTGTAAAACCCAGAAAATTTTCCCAGTTTTGAAGTACCTTCTAAACAAGTCTAGTATTTTTCTTTTAGCCTAAACTGATCCATATTTAAACTCAGACATGGCTAGAACACTAAACGCTACTGAAAAAAAATGTTTTCTGATGTAAAATACTCATTGGAAAATAAAGAAGTGAAAGATTCAAACTAGAGGAGGAAATACTTACAGTTTATACGTTTGTTTGATGAGAACACTGATGCTTCTACAGGCAGGAGCTTGAGAGCTTCTGAAAAACTGAAGTGTGATTAAGGTTTTTGGAAAAACATTGAGAGGAAATGGGGATTTTTGATTCTGAAAGGAAAGTTTTTTCATGTAAAGGTGGTAAGCTTTAGGTCTAATCTCCCTATTTATACGTATGTTTTGGGAATTAATTTGGGTCATCCGATTAGGTCAGCTCGAGATCCAAAGGCCAAGATTAAATGACCTGTACAGTGGCAAAATGTTGATAGGACAGTTGTCACAGTCCTTGAAACCTAAACAGAGGCCAATTACAGACGACCACATATTCAACACTCGATTAGTGGGCAGGCACGATTTCACATGACAGAAGCTTAAAAGCCCCTACTCTTCATGTCAGAAAATAATGACGTCAAGCATGAGCTAGAGCTTGCGGGGCAAATGTTGTACCCTAAAAATTAACATGGGTTTAATCACTCAGCTAGGGGTACAGTTGGCAAATGAACATGTGGAAAAAGCAGGCGAGTAGAACATCTAGCTAATGATGATGTGAGCAGCTCGAGTGAGGGCTTGGCAGTACAACATTCAGATAATTATCAGGTCGCCTCAAAGGATGACAGTCTAGTTCTTAGCTGGTTAAAACCATGACATAACAAACGTGGTGGAACTAGAATTGGAACGTCAATTGAAAAGGAAAGGTTCCACAAGGATGGGCCAAAGTTCTGGTTCTTCTTAAACTTGGAATCAGAATTGGAGCAAAATGGATGACAAACCTCAATCCAAGAAGAAGGTTGAAGCTCCCAAAGACAAAAAAAATGGAGGCACCCATAACCAAGGTTAAATTGATTCCAAACCTTCTAGAAATAGAGATGTTAAATGCTTTAAAGGTTTGAGAAGGGGCCATATTGGTAGTCAGTGTCCAAATAAAAGATTGATGATTTTGAAAGAAAATGGTGATGTTGAGACTGAAGGCGAGTCCGTTAATGATTCTATGCCACCATAGGAGGATGCAAGTGATATTAAGTATCCGGTTGATGGAGAGCTTTTGGTTGCAAGGAGTCCTCTAACTGTACAAGTCAAGGAAGATGAGGAGCCACAACGTGAAAATATTTTTCATACTAAATGCAATGTCAATGAAAAGGTATTTAGCATGATTATTGATGGTGGAAGTTGTTCTAATGTGGCTATCACTAGTTTGGTGCAAAAATTGAATTTACCAACTTTGAAACATCCTAGACCATACAAGCTGCAATGGTTGAATGATTGTAGAGAAGTTAAGGTGAATAAGCAAGTTTTGGTATCATTCTAATTGGGAAGTCCAAGGTGTTGGATGAAAAGGGGGATGCTGCTAATATTTTTAATCTTAAAAAGTAAGTCTCCACTCATGTGAGCACATCAAGCCAGAATTCAAGGGGTGGATCAGACCCTGTCCACAATGTTGATGACGTAAAACAAAGAGCTTTTGGGAGGCAACCCAATTTAGTTTCATGTTTCTATTTTGTTTTTGTGAAAGTTTGCTTGTTTTTGTGAAAGTTTGCCACCTAATGAGAAGATCAATGAATGTCACAGCAATGGAGAAGCATATTGGATTACATGGGAGTTTTATTTTTCTTTCCTTAATTTAAACATTGAGGGCAATGTTAGATTTTAGTTTCAGAGAAGGAAATTGAGTTTGGTTTATTATTATTGTGATGATATGTGTAAATGCTAGGCTGTGAAATGAGTTTATTTTGTTTAGTGAATCAAATCGAGGATAATTTACTCGATGAGAAAATGTGATTGTGGTGTGCTATAATGTTAAGAGAATGAGATTGTTACTTTTGTCAGTGTGCTGGATTTGAATGTTGTTTTGTTTTGTTTTTAGATTCACTGCACACATATTATGAGCATGCAATTATGAATAATATGTTTTTGATGCTCAAAGAAGGTTTATATTTAAATAAAATTAAGAATTGATATGTTCTAGAACTTGTTTGTTAACTACTTGAGGTGAAATCCAAGAATGTACGTGCCTAGGGAGATGATTTAGGATTTTTTTTTTTAAATATTTGAACCTTTTAAGCTAACCTTTAAAGAAGCTATCCTGAGTCACCCTTTATGTGTTATTGCTGAAAATCATATTCTTTATTTACCCATGTCACATTATAGCCTATATACTTGATAAATTCTTATTCTTTATCCAATATTTAAAACATAAGCATTAGTTTAGTTGATACTATTGTTTGGAGTATGATATGAAAATTGAAAGATAGTGAAATATTTAAAATTTATGATGTAGTTGAAGAGAAAAAAGATGTGTTCGATGACAAGCCTATGGAACATAACTGTTATACAAAAAATTTGGAACTACCATGTGGCGGCCAGCGAAGCGATGATGTGTCAAGACAATGTGCCAAGGCACAACAGTCACCATCGGCAGCCATGAAGAGTGTGTTAGGAGTGTGTCCTAAAAGCATGTAAAGACATTCGTTTTTTCTGTGAATAAATAAATACAATGGTTTATTATTATTGTCATATTTAGATTGTTAAATTATTTTTTGAATAATTTTGTAAATATCAGAAAAATTCCATATTCATTATTGAGGATGTGATCTTGTATTAGCACGAGAGAATTAAGATCACATGAATGAATAAAAATAGTCAACAACAAAAAATTAAAGTTATGGAATTCTTTAATTGGAGTTGTAAGTACGGTTTACTGAGTATCATAATGATACAAATAATCTAGATTCGGATTATTGATGTGGGAAGACATCTCAGTAAAGGTGCTTTATATAATATGATTATATATGACATGGACCGATATTAATTAGAGTCTTTATCCAAAAACCAATTAACAATAAAGACTTATAATTCATATCATAAATGATGATCATTTATAGATCAACCTAAATCCTGAGTGTTCATGAACTCATGTTCATGTTTATTAAATCTTTTGATTCATTCGTTAAGGTCTCTTCAAAGAATGAGGCTAATGACTTTTGTTTTGGAGATTTAATATCATGCATGGCTGGGAACATGTATCAACAATACGGAATCTAATCTTTCCTAACGGATCGTATATTAGTTCCCTTAAGGGTTAATTCTGGAACTGAATGATATTGAGCTCAAATCTATAATTAGATTATAGATTAATTATTCACTAGTGAATTAATGGTACTTAAGGAATAAGAAGTAAATTAGAAAGGTTAAATGGTAATTCTTCCATTCTAATTAATTAGAGTGTTGAACTATTGTAAGATGGTTATATCAATGGACGACTTAAGAAAAAGATTTCTGTAAAAGTATATCTATAACATAAAGAGTGCAATTCTGAATTTATAGTGGAGTAATATCAGAATTAATAAATTAACTATTATAATTGAAGAGTTTAATTATTTAGTTTCAATTTATTGGAGCTTAATGTTATAGGTCCATGGTCCCCGAAATGGCTCAAACAATCACTATCAAAGGCAAATACAAAAAATGGGCAAAAAGGACTTATGTGATAAGTAAAATATTTTTCTATGTATCAAACATAATTATTGTTTAATTATGTGTAATTAATTAATTAAGAATTAATTAATTATTTGATTTAACAAAAATATTATTAATTTCGAATTAATTTATTTTTGTGATTTTTGGTATTTAAATAATAATAAAAATCACATGCCATCACAGGCATGTGGTACACGTGTGGCACAATGCACAGGCACTGTGCTACACGCATAAGAGAGTTTACTCAGTCTCTTGATTCCACAATTTTAGTTATTTAAATATTAAATAAATAATGAGATATTTTAATATGATTAAAATATTATTATTTAAACAAAAATCTGATAACTGCTCAGTTATTTTGAATTTGTTTAAAATAACAAATATTTTAATATATTGGATATTATTAAATATTGGATATCAATTTTCACAGAACGTAACTTTTTAGGGATAGAAAAATATCTAGGAATCTCTCTCAGAGAAAGAGAGAAGTGACAAAAACTAAAGTCATTGTTCTTCAAAAAACCTAGGTCGAAAACTTTATCAGATCTCATGTGTTGAGAACATCTGATAAATAGTTATTGCCTATTATTTGTATAGCGAGCCCACACTCGTTCTTTGTGTGCCTGAGAACATTTTGGAAGATCTTGGTGTGAGATCTCGAGGATTTAGCCATACGAAAAGATAGCAGCAAGGAAGGACCTGAGGTAATTTTTCTGTTCATGTCCTTGATTCAATATATATATGCATGTGAAGAAGTAGATTTAGAAATCTTATGGGATTAATCTAACAATTTGATTTTTGTTCTGCTGCGTATAATCTCTAATTTGATCAATAAAAACCAACAGAGTGGCCCTTGCCACTTCCCCAATACTCAAGAAGAGGTAGGATTCACCAAAACCGGCCTACTTCTTCCACAACGTGAAGACAAATGATCCCCAGATGCTCATGCCAACACCAATTGTAAGAAGAAAAGGGCCCTAGCCAATCGCCCTAGCCAGATGCACAAGTTGGACCAACACACATCACAAGGATCAGGTAAAGTCATCATCAGTCGTAGTTGGTCCCCAAGGCCCTCGCCAGTTTCTAGTCACCATTCGTCGTTCGCAAGTCATTGTGGTAGGTCGCCAAGGGCCCTCGGTGCTCGCTGGTGGCCCTCGCCAAGCAAGTCTTCTTCCGCACCAAAGTGCGCCTTCAGCCATTAAATGAACATGACACGTTGGATTACCATTTTTGGTGAGACACAAACTTGTCTCCAGCTAGGTCAACAAAAATTTAACCTGATCAGGAAACAAGGTGGCACCGTCAGCCTTTCCCATCCTCGCATCTATAAATACTGCAAATTGAAAGGTAACAAAGGGTTGGTCGAAAAACAAGTCAGTAACTATTCATTTTTTGAGAGACCTTTTACTCTCCATTGCTGTAACTGCCCCAAGAGCAAGATCAAACTTGGCTTGTATTTGAGGGTTCAAAGTTCATAAATAATACTAACTAAAGTGGACATAGGTCAACTTGTTTTGGTCGAACCACTAAATCTTTGTTTCGTTTATTTATTATTGCAGTTATATCTCTTTTCTTTGCCTCATAGTTAAAAATTAAGGTCTTCTCTAAGATATTACACACAAAACAACTATTAATTTTTTCTTTGTGCAAGTTGATGAATAAATGAGTCAAAATTTTTGTTCTTTCATTGAGAGTGTAAGTCTCAGAGTGTGATCTTCTCACCTATGTCATAAGGTGGCACATCCCCTAACTGGCCATGGAACCAAGGTGTGGTCCAGCCAAAGTGAACGACCTTGCAGCCTCACCGAATCCTCCTCCTCCTCCTACGAGGAACGTTGAGGAGGACCCGCATGAGATCTAGATGAAGGCAATGGAGACTATATTGTCCAATAGACCAAGGCAACACGAGAGGACATCGCCACCCTGAGTGAAGAAATGGCACTGTTGTGCACTATCAACGCCACCACTGTAGCCGAGTTGCTGCCCAGCGACTGTACATGGAGCAGCGCCAGAGAGAGGTGACCATCGCCTTCGAGATGGTAGTTCACATGGCAGTGAGGTGTAGCCAAGCTCGTTTGGGACAACCCCACGCCTTGGATGGAGAAGGAGTGGAGCAATCGATCGCTTGTTCTCCAAGAGTGCTGTAAATCCCAGGAGATCTTGGTCGCGGGCAGGACGACTCACTCAACCTCAAAACCAAGGAGGACATTGACCACCCTAGACTTGGGACCATGGCAAAGGCTCAGCTAGGCGCTCACTTCCTAGTTAGCCGCATAGGCGAGAAGAGGATGCCAATAACGCCTACACTAGTAGCATTTTCAGACGCCTTGGAGAAAGAGTGAGACTCAAGAATGAGCCTAACCTGCACAAACACCTGAACGATGGGTGAGGTGGCACCCAATGTTAGAACATGTAGAGCCAAGGCAACATGCATGATCATGTGAACGCTCGAAGGGAAGAGCAAGGAGACCACCATAGGTGAGCCCCATTCACCAATGTTCAAGGGGTCCTGGCCACCAATGACCGAGAGGTCCCAGTCCCTAACGACCTAGTTCTTGCCCAGATCAAGGATCTGAGAAGGGAAATTAGGGAGATGGGCGGGACCAAGAACAACAAACCCGCTTTGAATCCAAGAAAGGTGAGCCCCTTCTTTCCCGCCATCGCCGCCGCACAGCTACCTGAAAACTTTAGGAGATCCTTTGCATCACTTCAACAACTTCGAGATTTAGGTGGAGATTCATAAGGTGTAAGATAATGCACGATGCATGGTTTTCCCACCCACATTGGTTAAAGCCACGAAGCAATGGTTTTGGAAGTGTCATCCTAGATCCATTGTCTTCTTGGAATAACTAATTCAAGATTTCTACTAATAGTTCTATGCCACATGCGTCCATCCTCCTAACAGTCTTATTGAGACTAGAAATCATAGGGAATAAAATTTATGGATGGAATCAAATATTTCGTAGTTACAGATAAAAGAATTTGGTTAGAGAAGGTTCAATGGACCTAGGGTAGTGCTTTGTATAGTATGTATGAGATCGGGGATCTTCAACAAGCTATTCGCCCTATTACCTTTCTTTACAATCCTTGGAGTCCTATGGGGAAGATGGTCTAGATAAAATCGTATATGGAAATGACTTTTGGCATCACTGAAAGGAATGAAACTACATTCGTAGGCCAAGGCTAACCACCTTGTCAACCTGAACCAAGGTGAGAAGGAGACTTTGAAGGACAATATCATGAGGTTCTAAGAGGAAGTCGCCCGCTCCAAGCTGGCTGACGACGAGGGATGACTAGTGGAGATTATGTCCAGCATAAAAGTCTAGAGCCCTCTATGGAACGTCTTGACAAAGAAGGAACCCAGTTCGATGTGTGATGTCTTGGACCGCACAAATATGTTCATCAAGCAAGATGAGGCGGTAAAGAATGTGAACTCAGTGAAGATTAGCAACCATGGCCGTAGGAGTGGCGAGGACCAGAAGGGTAGTGAGAACAACGGTAATGGGAAGAGTGCGAGTAGTCACCATGTAACGACTCGGATTTTCTAGACTCGATAATGCGGAAATATAAATGTTTTCATTTAACAAAATGTCTCAAAAACGCGTTTAAAAAGCCTTATGGTCATACTTAACATTTAATTACAACATATTTTATAAAGAGTTGAGTGAGTCTCGTTAAGGAAAACTACACGACATTTCCAAAAATAAAATGACTTCCCAAAAGGTCGGTCCACATGTACATTCGCAAGGTAGAATCCAGCTTGCCCTTGTTCTTACCTACAATAGGAAACAACTGTTAGGAAAATATGTATTTGCCTCAATGGAAATGGGTAAGAATATTACAACTCTATGCAATAATATTACAAATAAATAATGATTGATTAAAAGGAGTGTTACAACTCTATAACTGAAAATAAAAATAAAAGGAAAAGGAGATGTAAGATGATAGAAATAGAAAGTACAACTCTATTACAAAAGATACAAATAAACTAGAAGTGTTTGAACAAAGGAAATAAAAGGATTACAACTCTTAAACAGAAGTACAAGTAAATAGAACAAGAAGAAAAAGAAGAAAAGCAATAGAAGAAAATAAGAACAAGAACAAAAACAATAAACTCTCACTCACACAACCAAAGTGAAGAGTGTTGGGGATCACTAATTAGAACAAGGTTTGAAACCTTTGTCCAAAAGCTTATTTCCCCCTAACTCAAGCACTAAGGGATCTCTCTCAGATTTTGGAAATGCTTTATGGAATTATCAAGCCTCAAGGTGTTTCTAGCCAACTGCTCTAATGGATAGAAATGTTGTGTCTTTCAAGTGAGCTATAGCCTACTATCTATAGAGTTTAGAGACACCCTTTGAATTTCAAATTCCACCAACCCCCATCGCCATTACCAATGTTTAATTGGATTAATATGGAATTAAAAATGAGATTTGGGAGTTATTTTGGTTTTTTGAGTCGTTCAACAAAGATTGAAAAAACTGAAAAAATGGTCAGTTTTTGGCCTGTGGCCGCGGCCACCATTCTCTGTCCCACTGGTCACGGCCACTGACCATTTTCAGCAAAAAAATTTGTGTTGTTTTTCCAAACGGTTCCAAACCCTCCCAAATGATTTTGTAACCCCCAAAACATATTATTGGGGTTAAAATCATATCTCTAACAGCCATTTCTCAAATGGCTTTATGAAATTTATCTCAATATTGTGTAACACCAAATTTACACAATAAAGGGTAATATTTGGAAGTTACAAATTTGTAACACCAAATTTGTTACATTATTTTGATATATCTCATATATTTAAATATTGCAACTCTCTATTATATGTTACAATATGTCACACTCTTTGTCACATTTAATTAATCTAAAACATTATATTATAAAATAATATAACATTCCCCCACTAGATTAAATAGTTTTCTATTGTAACACTTATTTAATCAATCATTATATTTTTAAAATATAACATATCCCCTACTTGATTAAATAAGAACTCTCTCTTTTAGCAGTCATTGCATTAGTACATAAAGTAAAGTGTTTTTCAACTTGAAATTTACTATAGTGTAATTATCACAAAATTTGTCGAAAATTTGGTTGCACTAGGCATTGAACCATCTTTTCATGATAACAAATCGGTGATAACACACACACCTTTGTGATGTTCACTTGAGACCTCTATGTCTAGCTTTGCACCGTTAATGGCCATGTGCATTTTCCATTCATGGACATTCTTGAGAATACTCCCAATTCCCATGAGAGGCGGCACCATCTCTAGGTCCATATAGGTAGAATTTTTACAGTATTTTGTTACCAAAAATACTTGTCTTCACAAGACTGAATTCTATTAAAAATCCTTTCGGTTTTAACTCTCAACTTTGGTAACACACAAGTACTCAATATCTCAGATGGGACATGTTTTGAGTACAACTAATATTCACTTGATTGACTTGTAGTTACCTATTGAACCTAACACTAGTTGAAATACTAGTGTTAAGATAGTTTACCATCAATCGTGAATCTCTTTAGGGAGTTTAAGTCCCATCCCTCGAGATGATGCAGCCACTAAATCCCTCGTTAGTGGCTTAGTGAAAGGATCTGCAAGATTTTCACTTGTTCTCACATAGGATATTGAGATAAATCATCTTTGAATCAATTCTCTTACATATCCATGTCTTAGAATAATGTGTCTAGACTTCCCATTATACACTCCGCTGTATGCTCTAGCCAATGTCGCTTGGCTAGCACAATGTATCGATATAGTAGATACATTCTCTGTGATTAGGGGAATCTCTATCAACAGATCCCTTAACCATTCGGCCTCTTTGTCGGTAGTAGCTAGAGCTATGAACTCTGCTTCCATAGTGGAATGAGATATACAGGTTTGTTTCTTGGAACCCCAAGAAATTGCACCTCCACCAAGTGTAAAAACCCAACCAGTTGTGGACAAGTTGTCCCCAAGATTGGATATCCAACTTGCATGTGTATATCCTTCTAAAATTGAAGGAAATTTGGAGTAGTGAAGGCTTAATCTTTTGGTTTTCTTGAGATAACCTAGGACTCTTCCAATTGCCTTCCAGTGATCCACACTTGGGTTACTTGTAAACCTACTAAGTTTACTTACCGCAAATGTTATATCAGGTCTAGTACATTGGGCAGCGTACATTAGACTTCCTATAGCACTAACGTATTCCAATTGAGACACCGCTCTTCCTTCATTCTTCTCTAGTTTTACACTATGATCGAATGGAGTATTGGCAACTTTAACCTTGAGATGGTTAAATTTGTTCAACACTTTCTCAACATAGTGGGCTTGCCCTAACGCAAACCCCCCACTATGTTTCTTTACTTTGATACCAAGTATGGTGTCAACTTCTCCAAGCTCTTTCATCTTGAAAGTTGATGATAGAAACCTCTTCGTTTCTTCTATCCCTTTCATGCTATTACTTAGAATAAGAATGTCATCCACATATAAGAAAACAATGATCACATATCCCTTAGAAGTTTTAGAATACAAACACTTGTCTCCATTGTTATGTCTAAACCCATTAGACATGATGGCTTGATCAAATTTCTCATGTCATTGCTTAGGAGCTTGTTTCAATCCATATAAGGATTTTACAAGTCTACAAACTTTATGTTCATATTTTGGTAGGACAAACCCTTCGGGTTGTTCCATATAGACCTCCTCATTGTGGTCACCATTAAGGAATGTCGTTTTGGCACCATTTGATGAACATACAAGTTGTGTATAGAAGCTAAAGCGAACAAAATTCTTATAGAAGTTGTTCTTGAAACTGGTGCATTAGTATCGAAATAATCGATACCCTCTTTTTGCCTAAACCCTTTAGCTACTAATCTAGCTTTAAAGGTTTGGATAGTGCCATCAGTGTGGTATTTTCTCCTAAATACCCACTTACACCCAATTGGCTAAGACCCCAATGGGAGGTCTACCAATTCTCCAGTGTTATTAGAAAGAATGGAATCCATCTCATCATTGATGGCTTCTTTCCAAATTACACTATCTCTCGATTGCATAGCTTCTCTATAAGTCTTAGGATCATCCTCAACGAGAAGTACAATAGGAATTTTCCTAATAACTTCCTCTCTATTTCCTTCTACCATGTAGAAAGAAATTCGTTGAGAATCTATCTCATCCACTACTAGACTTTTATGATTTTTAAGCATTTGACTTCTTCTTGGTTCAAAGGGTTGCTTTACATCCTTTTGAGAATTCTCCTAAGCTTAAGAATTGTTCTCATATAATAAATTCTCCTTTAGAGATGTTGAAGCTTAAGAATTGTTGTCACATAACATATTCTCAAAAAATTCAACTTCTCTAGATTCAATCACAATATTAGACTTTAAGTCTAATAGCCTATAAGCTTTACTATTGTTGGCATAACCAACAAAAGCACACTTTATGGCTCTTGAACCTAACTTTGTTCTATCAGGTTCGTTTTTCTTGCAATATGCAAGACACCCCGACACTTTGAAGTACCCTATGTTGGGTTTTCTTCCTTTCCATAACTCATATGGAGATATCTCATTTTTCTTCATCGGTATTCGATTAAGAATGTGAGAAGTGGTTAAAAGCGCTTCACCCCATAAGTTGAAGTTCAACTTAGAAAACACAAGAATAGAATTTATCATCTCTAGATAAGTCCTATTTTTCCTTTT
The DNA here is from genome assembly GCF_963169125.1 of Humulus lupulus. NCBI lineage: Eukaryota > Viridiplantae > Streptophyta > Magnoliopsida > Rosales > Cannabaceae > Humulus > Humulus lupulus. The sequence continues at coordinate 175,115,541 of NC_084802.1, read as the reverse complement.
GGCAACACCATTGTGTTGTGGTGTATAAGGTGCAGTGCACTCATGAATTATACCATTTTCTTCACAAAATGTATTGAATTCATTAGAGAAGTACTTTCCTCCTCTATCACTTCTTAGCACCTTAATCTTTTTATTTAGTTGATTTTCAACTTCTAATTTATACAATTTAAAAGCATCAAAAGTTTCATCTTTATGCTATAAAAGAAACACATAGGTATATCTACTAGAATCATCTATAAAAGTAAGAAAATACCTTTCACCACCTCTAGTTAAAACACCATTTAATTCACAAAGATCACTATGGATTAAATCTAGTAAATTAGATGATCTTTCTACACTAGGAAATGGTTTCTTAATCATTTTTTCCTTAACACATGTTTCACATTTACCATAGATTTTAATATTGCATGCAATCATACCACATTTAACTACTCTTTTCATGGTTGAAAAACCTATATGCAAAAGTCTAAGATGCCACAAAAATAAATAATCATACTCAACAATATAGGCGAAATTAGCATTTTTATTGATAACATTGAAAGTTACATCATTAGTGCACAATTTAATCATACCCTCACAAGAGTAGCCTTTTCCCAAAAATACATTTGATTTGGTAAGTATAAGTTTACCGGACTCAAAAACGGCTTTAATACCGGGCTTGCCAAGCAAATCACCACTTACCAAGTTTCTACTCATTTCGGGAACATAAAGTACATTCACTAATATAACTTTCTTGCCGGAGGTGAAAAAGACTTCAATGTTACCTTTGCCAAGTACCTTGGATTTGCCCTCATTGCCCATATGAATCTTATGGTTGCCCTTTGACTCTTCAAAGGTTTTGAACAATGATTTGTCATAGGTGACGTGGACGGTGGAACATGTATCATACCACCATCCTTTCACCTTACCTTGGACCGCATTCACCTCACTAAGGGTAGCAACTATGTTTTCCTCTTGAGTTGCGTTCACCTTAGGTCCTTGTTGGTCTTTTCTATACCTGCACTCTCTAGCATAGTGACCCTTTTTCCCACACACAAAGCAAGGACCTTTCTCACCCTTAAACTTGTTTGGGTTGGTTTTTGGACCCAAAGGTTTCTCGTTACCCTTTCTCCCTTTGTTTTTGGGATGTTTTGGTTGTGACACCGCATTTTCTTTGGAAGTCTCTCCATTAGACCCCTCCACAAGTTTATCTCTACATATCGATTCCTTTTCGATTCGAATATGCTTTTGGATTTCCTCCAAAGAATAATCCTCATTTTTATGAAGGATTCTTTTCCTATAGCTCTTCCAAGTTGGTGGTAATTTAGCCACTATAGTACCAACTTGAAAGGCCTTGGGAAGCTCAATCTTTAAAACTTTCAGTTTGTTAACAATTATTTGCAATTCATGAATTTGAGGAAGAATAGGTTTATCACCAAAAAATTTGAAATCGAAGTATTGAGATATCAAAAACTTTTTGGTACCTTCCTCTTCTGCCTTGAACTTTTTCTCAAGTGCATCCCATATCTCCTTGGCCAATTTGGTCTCGGTGTAGAGGTCATAGAGCCTATCGGATAGGGCGCTGAGGATATGACCTCTACAAAGGAGATTGTCCTCCTCCCTCTTCCTTCTTTTCTCCACCTCCTCGAGAGTGTCTTTGTCGGATGGTGTTGGGAGAGGTTCTAGAGTGGATTCTAGAATGTAGGCGATTTTGGGAGTGGTCAAAAGGAATCTCACCTTGTCTTGCCACCTAGTGAAATTGGACCCATCAAACCTATCCAACCTCACTAGGTCTTGATTCATGATTTTGATGGTCTCACCTTCCATTGAAACAAACAAAGGGATAAGCTTTTGAATGTTAGGAAAATATGTATTTTCCTCAATGGAAATGGGTAAGAATATTAAAACTCTATGCAATAATATTACAAATAAATAATGATTGATTAAAAGGAGTGTAACAACTCTATAACTGAAAATACAAATAAAAGGAGAAGGAGATGTAAGATGATAGAAATAGAAAGTACAACTCTATTACAAACGATACAAATAAACTAGAAGTGTTTGAACAAAGGAAATAAAAGGATTACAACTCTTAAACAGAAGTACAAGTAAATAGAACAAGAAGAAAAAGAAGAAAAGCAATATTAGAAAATAAGAATAAGAACAAAAACAATAAACTCTCACTCACACAACCAAAGTGAAGAGTGTTGGGGATCACCAACTTGAACAAGGTTTGAAACCTTTGTCCAAAAGCTTATTTTCCCCTAACTCAAGCATTAAGGGATCTCTCTCAGATTTTGGAAATTCTTTCTGGAATTATCAAGCCTCAAGGTGTTTCTAGCCAAGTGCTCTAATAGATAGAAATGTTGTGTCTTTCAAGTGAGCTATAGCCTTCTATTTATAGAGTTTAGAGACACCCTTTGAATTTAAAATTCCACCAACCCCCATGGCTATTACCAATGTTTAATTGGATTAATATGGAATTAAAAATGAGATTTGGGAGTTATTTTGGTTTTTTGAGTCGTTCAACAAAGATTGAAAAAACTGAAAAAATGGTCAGTTTTTGGCCTGTGGCTGCGGCCACCACTCTCTGTCCCACTGGCCGCGGCCACCAACATTCAGTGGCCGCGGCCACTAACCATTTTCAGCACAAAATTTTGTGTTGTTTTTCCAAACGGGTCCAAACCCTCCCAAATGATTTTGTAACCCCCAAAACATATTATTGGGGTTAAAATCATATCTCTAACAGCCATTTCTCAAATGGCTTTATGAAATTCATCTCAATATTGTGTAACACCAAATTTACACAATAAAGGGTAATATTTGGAAGTTACAAATTTATAACACCAAATATGTTACATTATTTGGATATATCTCATATATTTAAATATTGTAACTCTCTATTATATGTTACAATACGTGACACTCTTTCTCACATTTATTTAATATAAAACATTATATTATAATATAATATAATATTACATTATATTATAATATAATATAACAACAACTAGATAAGCGAAAATGCTTAGTAAGTTCAACTTTAAAACAAAAGCATGCAGAGAATAAGGGTTCCGGATCCATCCAAACCCTACACAATCAATTTCAAGAACGCAAAGCATCCTGGGAAACTTATGGTCATGCGTAATAACCAATGACAAATTATTTCATATAACCAGATAAATTCCTGCACTCAGAAAATCTTAGAACAAGCAGATACATTATATCATAACTATTTCTTATCAACAAATATATATCCCTGCACTCAGAAAAAATCCTAGAGAAAGCAGAAATAATATATCACAATATAAATCAAGTCAACGCTCGACAATTTCCAACAATTTGGGCATAACATGCCCTCCAGGATAAATGCTAATCTGTAAGAGAGAACCGAGTCTCAACACTAAGATCTAGCCAATAAATATCCCCATCAAGGGTAACTATCATTTTATCTAGGGCATCGCTACTTATCCAACAGTATATACCTCACAAATGTAACCATCAAGTTACCTAGGGCATCACTACATATCCAAGAGTGGAATCGAATTTACACGATTTTACAGAGCCTTCTATGTTAATAAGTGGTGCTGGTGAGCAGTTTCCCCTAGGGTGTTCAGCCTCACTCAAACTTGTCAACCCCTAGTTTCTCTTGGCGGGCAAATATTCACAGCTGCTATCCGGGAATAACTTATCAGAGCACTTGCTCAGGTACTAACCGTTCACTAATTAAGTAAGCATGAGGGCCCCTAGGTCCCATTCATTTTGGCGCCCCTAGGTTTAACTAGCAATCCTCACCTCTTGGCCACTCGTCGCGGTAATGAGCCAGACATAATAAAATCAAGCAGTGTGACGAAATCTACCGATCATACTTTCTAAATCAACACTCACTAGACTAACGTCTCTAAATTTATGTCCTTATAAAACCAGCACTTACCCTTTATTGGGTTTTATGTCCTTATAAAACCACGACGGACATGTAATACGATTTTATATTGTCAATAAAAGAAGTAGAAATTATTTAATTTGACAAATGTGTTGCTTGCTATTTTTATTACATGATTATTGGAATAACACAAATATATATAGAATCCTGAACATATTTGCAGCCAATACAATTGAGTTAAGGATAAAATACAAATGTGGGAAAGAACAATAATTTGCAGCCAAGTCATTAGTAATTCATTGATAGAGGATTGATAGACTGTGACAGTTATAGATAACATATTTGTGGAAAGGAAAATACGGTCTATGAATTCAAGAGTACAATTCCGAATCTATAGTGGATTCATGAGGAATAAATAAATTGTAATATAATTTATTTAATAAATAAACTCACAAGAATTTATTGAAGCTTGTATTCATGGATCCATGGTCCCCATATCTTCTCTTATCATATCAAGTTTAATAGTCTCAAATAATTGATTTAATTATTAATTAGAAATATCAAGTTGACGAGGTCAATTTAGTCATATTTACATGTTATCAGAATTTAGGAATAAAAGAGAATCTTTGGGCAAATTTATTAATATTGATAAATTGGAGTCAACAAAAATAAATAATATTAAATCAATATTCAAATTATAATTAGGGAATTTGAATAAAGATTTAATTATTCAATTAATTAATTCATTAATTGAAAGATAAATAGATAAAAAAGAATTTGAATTTAGGCCCAATTGGGATTTAAATTGAAAACAATGAGATTGGGCCCAAGTCCATTTGTGGGAACCCAAGGCTTTGATTTTTTGTTCATTATTTAAATTAAACGAAATTTAAAATTAAATAAAGCTCGTTAAGTTGTCTTTATAAGGAATGTGATGTGTAGGATTTTCATAAGTTAGTCTCAGTTGATTCATTGGGTAAGTGAAAACCTAGACAGTCTAATTCTTTCTTGGCCACTGATTCCCTTATTCTTCCCTCTGTAATTCTATCTCATGTGATGAGAACTTGTCTACTCTTTGTTAGACTTGATTTATAGATAGGCTTTGAAGACTTTGGCACAATTTAAGCTGTTTAGATTCTTGGAAATACCATTCTATCACCAAGAATCAAAGTTTAGAGAATCTAAAGGAATGAGTCATATTTCCGCTGAGTATTCATAAATTTCTACATCATTGTGTATGTTTTGATTTATGAATCTGATTTTCATTTATATGTTGTGTTATTCTATGTTTATATTATGTTTTTGGAAAAATAATAGGGAGCATGCATCAAGATTTAAATTCCAAGATCCAACAAATTACCTTAGAGTATAGATTGCCTAGATCTAGATGTTTTTTAATACATAATTATGTGTATGAAATTGCTTTATATGTTAGAGTGTTAATTGGATGTTACATGTTATTTGGTGTATGTTTATTTTATTTTATCTAAATTTAGCAATAATTCGGTTGTTTTTGCTAGTTTTGGGATTGAAAAACTACACATATTTTTTTTAATTTTTATTTTGGGGCTGAATTGGGCGATGTACGCATGCAGGAGCTACCGGGACCCGCAGGGGTCACTATTCACACAAAAAAATTAAAATGGATATTTTTTGCATTTAAATTTAAAATATTTAAAATTTATTATCTCATTATTTTAGATATTTTAATTGTTAAATTTTTTTAATAGGTTTTATGATAATTCATGATATTTTACGATATATTTTTTTATTTTTTTTATCATTGAAATATTAAAAATTTGTTATCTTATTATTCAAGATATTTTTATTGTTTAAAATATTCAAAATTGGTTATATGATAATTCTGGATTTTTTAAGATATTTTAATTTTGGTTAAAAGTTACTTTGATATTTTAAAAATCGATAAAATATATATTTTTTTAAATATCTTGTCATTCCTAACAACTTAACAACCTAGTTTAAATTAATTATTTAAAATTGAATTTTGTTTGATAAATTCAATTTTAGTTAATTTAATATTTTGCAACTTATATAATTAATTATATTGAATTTTGTCTAATGAATTCTATGTTAATTAATAATGGTAGTTTTGCAAAAATTATTTATTATTGTGGTATATTTGCATAATTTAATAATACAAGTTCATATAGAAACATGTTAGGTCCAATTTTTGTTTTGAAAAATGTCGGAAAACTCAAATAAAACTTTTATAAAATGTTAGGTTTTATTTGGGCTCAATTGAACATGTAAAGTTTAAATTCATCTCTTGTGGGCGGTTCCACTTGTGAAGACCCATTTGATTTGCAGTACTAATCAATTATTGAATAACAATTAATAATACGAATGTTCAAATTCCTATCTTTTTGGACTTTGTATGGAAGTTAGGAAGTCTTAGTGGCCGGTACGACATACTGAACCCAACTCTCCTCCATGCAAGCTCGAATGTTTAATGCTCATTTACCTAAGTTGGACTTAATTGTATTAAGTTAATATTTTTAGTTGAACCTAATAATTGATTGGAAACAAATTAATTCTAATTTTTGTATTAATTTTCAATGATAATTTGAGAATTAATAGGAAAATTATAAATTACGGTTTATTGAATATTTTAATAATTTGATAAACATAAGTTAGTAATTTTCAAAAGAATAAAATACTAAAAATTTAATAATGAGTTTTTAAAATTTGAATTCGATCTCCACCGTTGATTTAACAAGGTTAGAGTTCAGTGGGGCCTCATGGTGCTTTGATTTCATTTCCCTACGGAATGTGTTTACTAGACTTCTTAACATGGTCAAATTTCTTAGGATAAATGGTTATAGATAGACCTTCTATAGACTCATCCCTACAGTGACTATAAGAACTAAGTCTATAATAATCTAAACCCTAGGTCAAACTCATAAAGTAAGAAATATTGCTGACTCTCGCTTATCGGAACACATGAGTTTTCATTACTTTGATTGGATGAATAGGTAATTAATAAACATCTAGGACGTTTTATTAATTAAGATGTTTCTCTGTCTAACTAAGTGATAATTTGTGACTCTCGCCTACCGTGACATATGGGTTCATGGTTAGTTAAAGTACCTAAGAAATAGAAGATAAGTGTTTTAATTTTTTTCATATCTCAAAACATTTTGTATGTTATGCTATCACTAAAATTTTGATGAATAAATATTTTTCTAGCAATGCGTTAATTTCTACTTAGTTGATAATCCTAGCTCTAGGCTTCCCACCCCATACTCTCTCTAATCTCTAAAAGTTATTCTATGGTGAGGACCTCACAAAATGTTTGTCCAACATCAACATAGTGTTGATTATGGACAACATTGAGCTCATGATAATCAAAGCTATTCATATTTGTCCTATGTAACTATCCCCAAATCCTTCAAAGATGATTATTGATGGTGGATCAAGCAAATGAAAGAAGGCTAATACTACCAAACATGCTCAAGGAGAAGCTTCTTTAAGCTTCTTCTTTGAAAAACAAATGAGGAAGAAATTCAAACAAAAAGAACAAGAAGACCACTGGCAAGGCACCAATTATAAGTACACTAAAGGGGAGTATTTCCAACTACAAGGATACTGGGAATTGGGACAAGATTTCCCGGTACTCAAGGCATATGGAACTCAAGATAATGAAATATTTGTTTTGGATTCATGTGATTTTAGAGGATGATTCTCCGGGTTTAGATCATTGAATCAGGATCTACAAAACATGCACGTATTTTTTTACAACTTTATAGCATTAGGAAAGTCGTGAAGGATGAAAATCTAAAGCTTGGAATCTGACAAGGGTTGTTCGTATTAGACAAGGAAAAAGGATAATCTTGAATGAATTTTGGAAATAAATATATTGTTTTAAGACAATTCTAATTTTATTCTGATTTTTAGTGGAAATTTTAATTTCAGTTTTCTTTATTACATCAACAACAATTTGTAGTTACTTTCTCAAATAATAAAATCTTATTTATTTTAATGGATGTGAGTTGAGGGGTGGATGTATGGAAAATGGGCTACATCTATTGCAACCAAAAGAACCCTATGTACTAAATAATGAGTTGGTCAAGAAAGCTAAACCTAGGACTGTTAAACGAAAAATGATCAAGAACGTTAGAAATGACGTACCTTTGGCATCTTCGCTTTGGTCATATTTGTTATGATATGATTCAAAGACTAACAAAGGCTGAGCCTTTGAGGAAACTCACCTAGGGTGACCTACCTATTTGTGAATCTAGTGTCGAGGGAAAAATGACAAAGCATCCATTCTATGTGATAGGAGAAAGGGTCAATGAATCACTAGGGCTAGTATATTCAGATGTCCGAGACAAATAAATGTTCAAGAGATGGGTGGTTATGAGTATTTCGTCACCTACATTGATGATTGATCTAGAGAGTCATGTATGTACCTAAAGTATTGAAATTCTGAGAACTTATTAAGAAGTTCAAAGAATTCATTGCTATGGATTTAAAACCAAATTCAATAAAATGTTAAAGATCTTACGATCTGATTGGGGTGGATGATATTTGAATAATTAGAACAAAGATCATTTAATTGATCTTGGAGAATTGTCTAAAGCAATATCCCAGGGACTCTACAACATAGTGGTGTTGCTGAGCGGCATGAATCGCGGGTTTATGGAAATGTGAGTTCTATGATAAGCTATTCAACTCTACCGACTTCTTACCCAGTTATTTTCTAGAGACATTCTACCCAGACCGAATGTGACATTTTTAACATATAAAAGCTTTATCCATAACACCACTAGAATTATGAAATAGTTGTGAACCTAGTTTACCTCATTATGGATTTTGGTGGTGTCATGATCGTGTCCTAAGGAAAAAAGTAGGAAATCTAGAACAAAGAACTGAGGTTTTCTTGTTTGTTTGTTATCCTAAAGACACTCAGGGTGGTTTGTTTCATAGAGCAGTAGACAAGAAAGTGTTTGGCTCTACAAATACTACTTTTATTGATAATGACTACATAATGAATTTTAAGCTTCGTAGCAAAATAGTATTAGATGAAAAACGATAAACTATTGTTCCACCCTCGCTGACGTAAGTCGGTGAAAACAAGGTAGATTTAGAAACCACTAATCAAAGTCAGAAAGTTATGGTGCCGCGTCATAGTGGGAGGGTTTCTCATAACCCAATACCAATGAGATGGATAGTGAAACCCACAAGCTGATTGGGGACATAAGTAACAATGATTCATTGGCCTTTAAACAGGCAATAGATAAGTCTGAAAGGGATCTTTGACTCGAAGCTAAGTACTAGGGAATTGAGTCTATGTACTCTAAAGTTGTCTCAGATCTTATAGATGCGGCATTGGACTTTAGGCCCAAGGGGTGCAAGTGGATCTATAGGAAGAGGAGAGGAGTTGATGGAATGGTTGAGACATTTAAAGACTCAACTCGCGGCAGAGAAAGAAATTTGACTTAGAGAAAACTTTTTTTCCATAGCCACAAATCTTGATTAAGAGATAAGGAAAATGGATATCAAAGAAGCATTTTGAATGACTATGTTAATGAGACCAATAACATGGATCAATCAGAAGGAATTAAAGTAGCTGGACAGGAAAGTCAGCAAGCTGAATAGATCAATCTATGGACTTAAACAAGCTTCGTGCTCCTGGAATGTAAGATTTGATGGAAATATTAAGACTTCTGGTTTTGAACAAAATGTTGTTGAGCCTTCTGTTTAACCAACTCAGGGAAAAAAGGCATTGTGGTGTTATTAATACTTTATGTAGATAATATCTTACTCATTGGAAACAATTTTAAGAAATTATTAGACATAAGGAACTAGCTGGAAAAGAAATTCTAGATTTTGTTGTAGCAAGTCGTGTTCTTGGTATCCAGATATCGGTCAGTATCTTAGACAGACTAGAGACTATATGTTGATGATAGGAAATCTACTTTTGATTTTAGACTGATGTTGATAAAGGAAGTCTATTTCAAAAAAAAAAATTGTTCTCTTAGGGGGTGGAGATATGATTTAAAGAAGTGATAGGTTGTCTACCATCTCAGTAGTTGTCATTTGGAGAAGCGTTAGGCTATCTGCCATTTTAGATTATACCTTGGAGGGTGAGTATAAAGTTGCATCTGTGGCAGCTCATGAAATAGTCAGGCCGAGGAAGTTATATACGAATCTTGGTGTTATTGCAAAAATGGATAAACCAACCATTTTGTCTAGTGACAATAATGAGGCAATATCGAATTTGAAAGAACATCGAAGCAATAAAAGAGAAAAGCATATGGAGAGGAAGTACCACATTATCGGGGATGTATGGCGAAGGCGTAATGTGAAATTAATGAAGATAGCACTGGAAGAAAATCTTTCATATACTTTTACAAAGATATAAGTAGAGAGCAGAATTTTGAAGCATGTAGAATGAATGGTTTTGAGGAACATGTCCAATTTGTTATAAAATGGCAAGTGGGACTTTGTTGGGTTTTATGCACTTATAAAACCATGACGAACATGTAATGTGATTTTATATTGTCAATAAAAGAAGTAGAAATGATTTACTTTGACAATTGTGTTGCATGCTTGTTTTTATTACATGATTGTTGGAATAACACAAATATATATAAAATCCTGAACATATAAATGTTTACAATTATAGTGACTAGGTCACAGTTTATTATAATTGTAATTATATGTTCAAAAGAACGAGTCCTAAGATTAAGTGAGTGCTTTATATTTTCACTGATTAGGTAATCTATGATTTGATCTACTTACACATTTGGGGTGTGATGTCTTATCCAAAGCATTGACTAAGAAGATAAGATCAGATGTATACGGGTACATTGTACTAGAATCGATAATGATTATTGTTAGATAAATAAGTGACGTTGTTATTAAATCTAATCAATGTCACAAAGTTGACCATATGTCTAGTTGATCCTAATTTTCAGTGATAATATTCTGCTAATTATATTATTTTAATCTTTTGACTTGTTCGACACCAGCTTTACCCTACGATCTAGCCCATACTTACATCTTGGAGATTTAGTAGTAAAATTGAGTGGGAGTATTATTTATATTTATGAAATCTATAACTTTTGTATGAGGGGTGAAAAGATGACTTCCATAATTTCTTAGTCCAAAAGGGTAAATAATTGAGCGCTCATATCTATGATTAAGCTCACAGATTTATCGTTTACAAGGTACTTAGTGGTAGTTCAGGATAAAATACAAATGTGATTTAAAATGGTAATTTACACCGAACTCGTTACTAAGTCCTTGATAGAGGATTGACTGGCTGTGACAGTTATAACATGGATAACATATTTATGGATAGGAGAATATGCTCTATTAAATCAAGAGTTCAATTCCGAATCCATAGTGGAGTCATGAGGAATTAATAAATTCTGAGAAAATTTATTTAAGAAATAAACTCACAGGAATTTATTGAAGCTTGTATTCATGGATCCATGGTCCACATGTCGTCTCTTATCAAATCAAGCTTAATAGTCTCAAATAATTGATTTAATTATTAATTAAAAATTTCAAATTGACTAGGTCAATTTAGTGATATTTTCATGTAATAAGAATTTATGAATAAAAGAGAATCTTTGGGTAAATTTATTAATATTGATAAATTGGTTTCAATATAAATAAATAATATTACATCAAGTTTCAAATTATAATTAGTTAATTTCAATAATGATTTGATTATATATTTGATTAATTAATTAAAAGATAAATAAATAAATAAATAAAAGATTTTGAATTTAGACTTGTTACACGCAGATTTCGAGACTTGAGGCTGTGACCTCGAAAGCTGGATCCGTCAAGTGTGAGCTCACGATAGCTAAAATACATGTTCGTGATCTAGACGCCAACTCCTCGATACAGGTGGCAACCTCGAAGATAGGTAACCTCGAAGTCCTTATAAGCTCGAAAGACAGAACATCGTAGGACGTCCATTGTCGGGTGGCCTCGGATCAAGAGGTCCGAGCTTGGCATGGGTGTGAGCTCGAAATAAGGTGGCTTCGGTGATATTTACTCACTCCGAGCTGGTCTTGGGGAAATAATGCAGCCCGTAATTTATTCAGAGACCTAGACTGGCATGATATTGATTGCTGATCTCGAACGACTTAATAGGACACCTGAGGAGACACAGTCTATGCATTCAAGAGATATTTATTGTTGTAACTTCCCTACAATAAAGGGATATTAACTAGTCAGTTATACGCCCCCTAGTCTTCAAGGGACGTTTCCTTGTATATATGAGTTACAAACTTTAAAGTCATTAAATTTATTAATGTATTGAATAACTTCCTGAAACATGTGGGATTGTATTATGAGATCTCCTCTATAAATAGAGAGATCATGTACCTTTGTAAAGGACCAAAATTTTGTGATCTTGAGAGAATCTCTGGAGAATTCATCCCTGAAGAATTTCCAGAAATTTCCTAAGTCTTAATAAAAAGGACCCGTGGACTAGGCAGAGTTAACTTTTGAACCACGTAAAAAACTCTCATTGTTTTATTGTGTTATTCTTGCCATAGTTTTTGCTGTTTACGTGCTCTACATTTTAAGTTGACAAAAAATGGCGTCAACATTTGGTGCTTTCATTGAGAGCCTTAAGCAGTACGATCCCTGAACAGCTATGGCCGCAAATGATCAAACCATTCCTGATGAAAACTATCCAAGATGCCCTGGGAAGCAGCCAATGGTAAATCCAGAGACTGAAGAGAGAAGCGAGTCCTCCGATTCTCGGGGACATGTACTATAATCCTGAACGGTACATCCCCATTGTGGAACTTGAAAACCGACAGCTAAAAAAACAGTTGGCCAAGGCCAATAAGCGGAACGAGGAATTGGCTAGGTCAGCTGCGGAGGCCCAGGCAGCTTAGCCCCCACCTCCACATGAGAACCAAGCCCCACCTCCGAGGGACGTGCATGTTCCTCCCCGCAGGCCTCGTGGACGAGCTCGAAAAAATGCTGCCACAAGGAGACCAAAGCAACCTCCGGCACCAGCAGAGCAATCCGCTCCCTCGAGATCCCGAAGAAGTACTTGAGCTAGGGCTCCGGTTAATTCAACTACGGAGCTACTAGCGGGAATTGGGAATAACCGAGCCCCTACAGAGGCTCAGACTCAAATCCTTGGTAACACGCAGAATGTTACCGACCCAACATAGGCGAACTCAAGACCGTTTAGGCCTTACAATGGGTGGCAGCCACCGTCACCCATACGATTCCCTCCACGTCTATAAGATACCCTTCACCGCCTCGCAGGAATGCTCAGCCAGTTTGAGGTGATGAGTAAAGGCATGCAGGGAGGAAACAAGGAAATAGAGAAGCCTTCAGGGAATGGAGAGGCGCCCAGACTACAAGAAGTCAAATGTCTCGGACTCGCACTGTGGAGACGAGGAAGCATGAAAGAGATCTGTCTCGAAATAATCATGCAACGAGCCTTGCCAGTGATGATTCAGGAGACACTAGATCAGTTAGCGTGTATGATCAAGGTCGAGGAAATACTGGAAACCATAGGAACCGCTCTGACCTGCGGGAACATCTGAATCAAAATCGGGGTAGTGGTAATCCATCGAACCTGGAATTGAGAGATCGCCTAAATGGGCGTAAAGATCCCCTGCGAAGGCGTGAGCCTGGAATTGTGATTAATGATAGCCAATTTTAGGCAAGACCCCTGGCGGACCCGGTTCAAGAAAGAATTGACTAACTGGAAAGGGCCTCTAGGCTCTTACAAAATGAGCGAGGTCGGAGTCGGGATGAGGATTCTGACGAGGAGCCCGAACCATTCGCTCCCTATATTTCCAACACTCCATTTCCTCAAGGGTTTTGGATCCCTCATGTCCCACCTTTTGAGGGGAAGTCCGACCCATACAGCCATCTGAGTACATTTAATACAATAATGAGAGCAAGTAATGTGGGTTACGAGCTAAGATGCATGTTATTTCCAGCATCGCTTATAGGACCAACAAAAAGCTGGTTCGAGAAATATGAAAGACATTCGATCACTTCTTGGGATCAGATATCAAAGGATTTCAAGAAGCAGTTCAGAGCCATGATCGAGGTAAGACCCGAGGCATCAACTCTGACCAACGTTCGGCAACAGCCAAGCGAGACGTTGAAAAGCTACCTTATGAGGTTTAATTTGGAAGTTTCCCGAGCTCGAAATGTGGATGGCAGTGCTCATCTAATGGATGTCCAGGCTTGAGTAATGCCAGGAAGTCCTCTCTGGGAAGATATGCAGAGAAAACCGGTGAGGTCCCTAACCGAGTTTAATAAGCGAGCTCAGAGGTTTGTCAATGTAAAGGAGGCGAGGTCAACACTAAATATGACTTCTCAGCCCGTAACTACAACGATAAATGTAAACTCTACCTCAACCTTGGCGAACCAACCAGTTTCACAGCCTCCTGCGGAAAACCCTTCCAAAAGAAAGAAGAACGAAGGGAGTAACCCCGAGGCAGAAGGGGGAAAGAAGAAGAAGGGAGAAAGGTATTTCTCTGTGTACAAAGTGTACACCGGGCTCAACGAGTCTCGGGAGAATATATACCTGGCTAATGAAAACCAGGTCCCCTTCAGGTGTCCAGACCCCATGAGAAATCAGAAGTCCAAGAGGGACTCCAGCAAGTACTGTCATTTTCACAGAGACAGTGGACACACTACTGATGAATGCAGGCAGTTGAAGGAAGAGATCGAAGGATTGATCTTGAGAGGCTATTTCAGACAGTATGTCAAAAACCAAAGTAATAAGCAGGCTTCTACTAGCCAGAGGGCAGCTGTGCCACAACCTGCTTAAAATAATAATTCCCGAGCAAGGGAAGAAGATAGGCCCCCTCCAATTGATGGAGAAGATGTGATAACCATCTCGGGCGGGCCTCATCTTGCAGGAATGGGCAGGAATGCCCAGAAGAGATATGTGAACGAGCTAAAAACTGGGGATAGGTCTCCTTATGAACCCAAACCTAGGGCTCCAAAAAGCCAAAAGATTGAATCTCAACCGATAACCTTTACTGAGGACGACACGTCCCATGTTCAGTTTCCTCACCATGACCCACTGGTCATCACTCTCCAGCTCACGAATAAGAGAGTTCACCAAGTTCTCATAGAAAATGGGAGCTTAGTGAACATTCTCTATAAGGCCACCTTAGAAAAAATAGGACTCGCGCTTCGAGACCTAAAAGTCTATGCAACGACCTTGTATGATTTTTCAGGAGAGGGGATTGCCTGTATGGGGTCCATCGAACTCCCGGTAACCTTGGGAGTCTACCCAGTCTCAGTAACCAAGATGATGGAGTTTGTAGTTGTGGACCTGCCATCGGCCTACAACGTGCTGCTCGGGAGACCTGCCCAGTAGGGCTGGAGGCAGTCTTATCTGTAAGGCATCTGGCCATCAAGTTCCCGACTTCTTGTGGTATCGAGACGCTGAAGGGAGATCAGCTAGCCAGAAGGGAATGCTATAGCATTTCCGTAAGAGGAAAGAAACAGGCGAGCGAACAAGCACTCGTTGTTCTCCAAAATAAGGATGGGACGGTCTTGGAGATAGATGAAGAGATCAATCCAAGAGTGGAAGAAAAATCTGATCTCGAACCATTAGAAGAGCTCGAAGAAATCAAGCTCGAAGAGTTAGATCCCTTGAAAACTGTAAAGGTCAGGAAACATCTCCATGAAGAAACTAAATAGCAATTAATTTTCTTTTTGAAGAAAAACCAGGATGTCTTCGCGTGGTTACATTTGGACATGGTAGGAATAAGTCCGAATATAGTGAGCCACACGCTAAATATCGATAAAAGCTTCCCACCGAAGCAACAAAATCGAAGACAACTGGACGACGATAGAAAAAAGGCACTGAATGAGGAAGTCGACAGGTTAAAAGCAAACCGATTCATTAGGGATGATTTTTACCTCGATTGGGTAGCCAATCCGGTACTGGTCCCGAAGCCCAATGGG
Source organism: Humulus lupulus (assembly GCF_963169125.1). Classification (NCBI taxonomy): domain Eukaryota; kingdom Viridiplantae; phylum Streptophyta; class Magnoliopsida; order Rosales; family Cannabaceae; genus Humulus; species Humulus lupulus. The sequence goes on along the minus strand of NC_084802.1, from coordinate 175,099,730 downwards.
ACTTGGCGAACCTGCATTGACTATTCAGACCTCAACAAGGCTTGTCCAAAGGACTGCTTTCCTTTACCACGTATTGACCAGCTCGTGGATGCCACGGCAGGGCATGGACTAATGTCATTCATGGATGCCTATTCTGGATATAACCAGATTGCCATGCATGCCCCTGACCAGGAACATACGAGCTTCATAACAGATAAAGGGTTATACTGTTATAATGTCATGCCATTCGGGCTCAAAAATGCTGGAGCAACATACCAGCGGCTCGTAAACATGATGTTCTCGGAGCAAATAGGAAACAACATGGAAGTTTATGTTGACGACATGTTAGTCAAGTCTCAACTTAACGATAACCATGTTGATGATCTCGAAGAATGCTTTGCCGTGCTCCGGAAATATAACATGAAGCTTAACCCTCAGAAATGCTCCTTTGGGGTATCTTTAGGAAAATTCCTGGGTTTCATTGTAAATGCTCGAGGAATATAAGCTAACCCAGACAAGATCCAGGCCCTGATTGATATGCCCTCACCTCGAAAACACAAAGATGTCCAGAGTTTGACCGACAGAATGGCGACACTAAGTAGGTTTATCTCGAAATCTACAGACCGTTGTCTTCCGTTTTTCAACCTGTTGAGAGGAGGCAAGAAATTTGAATGGACGGAAGAATGCGAGTTGGCCTTCCAAGAGCTTAAAAAACACCTCGCAAAACCCCCTATCTTATCAAAACCTATTACGGGAGAAGTGCTATACTTATTTCTTGCCACTACCGAGCACGCCATAAGTGCGGTGCTCGTACGAGAGGAAGAAAAGGTACAAAGGCCCGTATAGTACTTCAGTAAAAGGTTACTGGGGGCAGAGTCGAGATATCCCTTGATGGAAAAGCTAGCTCTCAGCTTAATTCACTCATCTCGGAAACTTCGACCCTACTTTCAAGCGCACCCCATCCATGTACTAACTGATCAACCACTAAGACAAGTCTTGTCTAAGCCAGAGGCTTCAGGTCGACTTCTTAAATGGGCAATTCGAGATCACCTATCATCCAAGGATGACCATTAAGGCACAAGCCTTGGCAGACTTTATAGTGGAATGTACTGGCATGACCAGCGACGAAGTTATAACCCCGGCCCATGAGCTGTGGAAACTTTACGTTGATGGGTCATCTAACGAAAATGGATCGGGGGCAGGAGTAATCTTGATCACTCCTGCAGGAAGAAGATTTCATTCTGCCTTGAGATTTGACTTCAACGCATCTAATAACGAGACCGAATACGAGGCTCTACTAGCGGGACTTCGTATAGTCAAGGAGCTCAATGCTAAAGCAATACATTGTTACAGTGACTCCCAGCTGGTGGTTAACCAAATTTTGGGAGAATACCAGGCTCATGGCATGAAAATGGCAGATTACTTAGAAAAGGCAAGGTCAGCATTGGAACATTTCGAGTTTTACACGATCGAACAGGTCCCGCGAGAGCAGAACTCGAATGCGGACGCCCTGGCCAGGTTCGCTACCTCTACCGAGAATGACGAGCTGAACATCGTACCAATTGAACATCTCTTGACACCTAGTATTAACGAGCCCGAGCAGGAAGACGTGTGTATGATCGATTCCGAGCCTATTTGGATGACTCCAATAGTCGAATATCTTGAGACCGGCGTCCTTCCAAAAGATCGGAACCAGGCTCAAAAGTTGATGTATCAAATCCCCCGGTACACCATTATGGAGGGAAGGCTGTATAGAAGAGGATATTCCATGCCATTACTTCGGTGTGTGACTCCACCCGAAGCCAAGAAAATCATTGAAGAAATTCATGAAGGGTTCTGTGGAGACCATACCGGGGGGCATAGCTTGTCCAAGAAAATCATACGCCAAGGTTATTTCTGGCCTACCATCAAGTCACATTCTTTTGAGTACATAAAGAAGTGTGATAAGTGCCAGCGATTCGCCACAATTCCTCGAGCTCCACCATCCAAGCTGACTATGATGACCTCCCCGTGGCCATTTGCGGTATGGGGAATCGACCTCATAGGCTCTCTCCCAACTGGCAAGGGCAGAGTGAAGTACGCGGTAGTCGCCGTAGATTACTTCACGAAGTGGACAGAAGCTGAACTGTTAGCAACTATAACCTCCAAAAAAGTCCTTGACTTTGTTGTGAAGAACATCATATGTCGATACGGGATGCCAAGGAAAATTGTATCCGACAACGAAACCCAGTTCGACAGTGAATTGTTTACCAACTTTTGCGAAAAAAATGGAATAATAAAGAGTTTTTCGTCGGTGGCCCATCCCCAGGCGAATGGCCAGGTCGAAGCTGTAAACAAAACTCTAAAGAGTTCACTGAAGAAAAATTTGGAAGAAGCAAAAGGACGATGGCCCGAAGAATTGCCCCAAGTTCTATGGGGATATAGGACTACGGCCCCAACTTCGACAGGACATACCCCGTTCTCTCTGGCGTACGGTTGCGAGGCTATGTCGCCAGTTGAGGTCGAAATTACCACAATTCGAGCCCTCGCTTACGATCAAGCCTCGAACCACACTCAGCTCGAAGAAACTCTTGACCTGATTGAAGAAAGAAGGAATGAAGCTCAGCTAAAAAATGTTGCATACCAACAGCGAGCTACCAGGCACTTCAACAAAAGGGTTTGGGATCAAAAATTTGGTGTGGGAGACTTAGTGCTAAGGCGTGTATTTTTGGCAACGCGAGATCCAGCAGCTGGCGTGCTCGGGCCAAATTGGGAAGGACCTTACCAGATAAAGTCAGTCATCCAACTTGGTGTTTACAAGTTGGCGAGATTGGATGGAAGTCTAGTACCGCGGGCATAGAATGTCGAACACCTACGACCTTACTATCAATAGTATAGGAAGGATGCTGCCTGTAACCATGCTTGTTTATCTGTACTGTTTTGTCTATTTTTGGGTTTTTCCAAATAAAGATTTATTTTGTTTAATATGTTATGTTTTTATTTATTTTGCAATCTCTCTTAATTTAATAACCTATGGTCACATTCATAGGATATTAAGGGGCATAATTTGTATATATACCATCAGCTTGAAAAATAAAATAACATATACGAAATACATGCAAGTGTTTGGATATAACCAAATGCGCGAGCTAAGATAGTTTGGATGTAACCAAGCTATAAAACATAAAAAAACATACAAGTGTTTGGACATAACCAAATACGCGAGCTAAGACAGTTTGGATATAACCAAACTAGATTAAAATGTAAGTGTATGGATTACAAACCTAACACAACCTTAATAGGTTTGGAACAAACCAGCTAAAATTAATCGGCAGTAAGTTGGAGCATAACCTACTTCGGATAAACCGAGAACGAGGCTGGAGTATCTTACAAAACAATAGTTTCGACCTCATAACTTCGGAGAGATAACCGAGGACGAGAAAAAGTAACTAAAAAGTAAGATATAACTAAACTGTTTGCATTACACACCATATAAGTACTCTCAGGTGCATGGTTAAAGTAATATCCGACCTTGACAAATAACGAGATCGAAAGCGGATAATTCGAGCAAACTGTGCATGAATGCATTGAACCTCGAGCTTAAATCAAAACTATGTTTGTGTGATTAAATAAGCATATACGACTCTTTAATATAAAATGTGAAAAATATTTCAAACCGAGAAATGTAAAGCATATATATTAAGAGAAAGTCAAAAAGAAAGAGAAATTGGATCAGCCCTACGGGCATGAATTAAAACAATTACAAAAATAAAGGGACAATGCCCCGAGGTAAGATTTATGAAGGAGCAGTCTCCTTAGCCTTCTCAGCATCCGCAGCACTAGACTCTCCAGGATGAATAGCATGACTATCCTTCTGAGCTTCCCGAGCAGTCTCCTCCGCTTCAAGCCGAGCATACCATTTGGCCACGAATCCTGTCTCGAAAGAGCCAAGGAAGCTGGTGTCGAGGTCGGCGTTGTTGGCCCAGATCCTATACATGGCTAAATCAACCGCCTTGTCCTTCTTCTCTTTAAACTCGGTGAGGAGAGAAGCCTTTTGATTCTCTATTATCTCGAAAGTGGCGGCCTTCTCTTCCTCAAGCTTGGCATTGGCCTTCTCCAGCTCCGTAAGCCGAGCATTCGCCTTTTCAAGCTCGGCTGTCTTAGCCTCGACCTTTGTCTTCGCAGCCTTGAGCTCATCAGCCATCTTAAGCTGAAGATCCTTCGACTCTTGGGCTAAAGACATGCTCGAGTGCACCTCGTTGGTCAGCTTATAATTAAACTGAGCTGAGACAACAAGAGCCTGGCACACAAAGAGATTGAATTAGAGTATATGATAAGGCACATAAACAATTAAAAGTATGTTGTGAAAAGTTACCGCGGCAGTAAGCTCAATACTCTTATCATGAAGAGTATTGCAGTCTGAGCTTTATTCACAAACTCCCAATGCTCAGCGTCGAAACCACCAAGGTGCGTCAACCTGAGCAGTCAGGTCCTTGGTCGCAGTAATCGGAGCTGGTGGAGTCCTCTCAGTGCATTTGAGGAATTTGGAGGGTCAGTCCGACCTTCGCGAGCCTCTCGGGCGCTTGCTCTTTTGAGCCCCCTCGCCACTAGCGAGCACGACATCAAGGTTGGAATCCATGGCACCTGCACAATTGCAATTAAGATTTAGCATGGTGCAAACTGACAAAGAATAAAAAGACAAGTGGAGAAAAACCTAACTGGAACTCTCCCCCGAGCTTGAGCTCGGTGACCACGAAATTCCCCCATCTTCAGAAGAGGCGGGGGGAGTACCTTCCCTATAGGTGGACGTCAACCTCAAAAGGTCCCTATAGTCATTAGTTCCATACTTTACGCCCTATTTTTCCCACGGGCTGATTAGTGGGCTGAGCTGCGGCCTAATCATAGTTATCTCGTGGACGTCACTGCAGACCGGAGCTTCTGTCATTAGGTCGTACCTACTTAGCTCGAGGAAACTCAAGGGTTCGCTAAGATTGCACAAGATTTGACCCCGGATTCTGAAGGCCTATGGTCGAGTTAAGTATCCAGCTCGCGGTACGAGCTGGGTATGAAGGTTGTGACCCTTTGCAAAGTCAACACACGCAAGGTAAACGTGCATATATCAAACATCACGTGTCTGATATGCCCCTGACTTCTCAGACACGCAGCAGGAACGTGCGTATTCAGACACCCACGACTGGGTTGGGCCGTGCGGCCCATTATCTCCTTACCTATCGATTTGACCATACTAATGTGTCAGGTTTAGGAATTAATCATGAATGTCACAGAGTTGATGTGATAGATAAGAGGGTCACGGGATGACCTTCTTACCAACTCCCAGGTGCCTTCTCCTATAAATATGGAGACCCTGGGACTTCATAAGGGTTGGATTCTCTATTGTAAAAGAAAGGCCCTGTAATCAAATATCCAGTATAGAGCAATAATACTGACTAGTGGAGTAGAAGGATTTTAACCTTTGAACCACTCAAAAACGTGTCTTGTGTCACCTGTTTCCTTTTCTAAGATCTTATATCTGTTTCGGTTCACACTTAGCACTAATCCCTTTCTCTTCATTTCTTAATTACCTGTTGGCGAAGAACCGCGTCAACACATACTGAACAGCTACTCCATCCCACACCTCATCAAGCTATACATGGTGTCGTATTTCCCGAGCCAGTTATCGAACCTATGAACCCATTCATGTACCTAGGACCATACATAAAAATGGTTTCTATCGTCCTCACACAATACTAACCTATCGGGTTTATGCTTTAGTAGGGAGGGGGACCACATATTCGAGCTTAGGATGACTGTACCTTGCTCATCCAAGCTCGAGCTTGAGGCCTCGTTGTTGCCCTCGTTCCCTGATTGCAGACTCCTTTGACGTACTGGAGGCGGAGGCCTGACCTCTCTCCTTGGGGGGAGGTTGGCCGTTGGCAGGGGCACGAGCTCCCAGCGATCATATTTTTTATTGGACCAATTCTGTAACGACCCAAAATCGCTAATAAGGCTTAAGGGCCTTGATTAGTGTGCCAGGAGGGCATGTTGGGATTTATGTGCGATTTTATGAGTTAAATGCATGGTTATGATTTAAAGCGTGTTATGTGACTATTTGATTATTTGAGATGCATGACTATGTATATTAGTATGCATGTAGGCCCGGATTGTGTTAGAAGGGCATAATTGTAATTTTGGCCATGTTGGGCATAACTGTATTAATATGTGATGATTGTTGAGACCACAGTGGTATGTGGGTATATCCGTGATTGGTAACTTTCGGCACGAGGCGATCCTAGAGCTGGATAGCGGGGAAAAGTCACAACGGGGCATTATGATTGACTTTGGACAAGTCAAGGAGTATTTTTTATATTGGGTTATGAAAATAAATAATTGGAGATATATTTGAGGTTAGGATGTCTAGGCGGGAATACTGGGGGATTTTACCATTTTTGCCTCGGGGATATTTTGGTACCCCAAACCTTGAGGTAACCAGCTTAAGTTATAAAAACAAAACAAATAAACCATTTGGAGACTTAGAGAAACCGACCCAGCCTCCACCCTCTCTTCTTCTTCTTTCTTTCCTCTTTCTTTGATGAATCCACATAAATCTTAGGAGAAATCAAGCTTGAATTTCTAAAAATTGATGGTGGGATTTGGAGGTTTAGCTCAAGAGTTAATCAAGAACAAATCAGGGTAAAGGTAAGCAACTAATTCTTTTTTTCTCAAGTTAAAATTCTGAGATTTTGTTGGGTTGTAAATGTTTGTGGATTGTGATGTTCAAGGTGGAGTTTGAGGCTTGAAACTTTGAAGATAGGTCATGGGATCCTTTGGGAAACGATTCTACAATTGAGGTAAGGTTTAAATTAAAGTTTGATGGTTGAAATTGAGAATTTCCATGGTTGGTTTTGAGTTTTAGGTTTGAAATTTCAGAAATTTGGAATTTGGGATCTTGGTGAGTGTTAGGTTGGATTTTTGGTGGAATTGTGTTGTTTAAACCATCCTAATGTTGTGATTATTAATTGGTTTTGATTTGGGATCTTTGGGATGGCTTAAGGTGAGGTTTTAAGCTTGAAAATGGTGGGTTTTTCTGGGTTCGAAGGGTCGGGCCGCGGCATGTTTCTTGGAGGGCCGCGGTCCTTGAAGGCTAAGTTGTGCTGAGGATGGAGGGCGGGCCGCGGCATGGTCCTTGTAGGGCCGCGGCCCTTACCTGTTTCTGGGCATTTTGTGGCTCTGTTTGGGGGCCATGCCGCGGCATGGTTGGGCCATGCCGCGGCGCTTAAGGAATTTTGGGATTTTGAGAATTTGGGCTTGGGAATTTAACCTAGGGTGCTCGGGGTTGAGTCTTTTACAATGTTTGGTGAATTTCAACGTTCCGGGAACTAGAACTTGGTTTAGAAACTCATTTGAGATTAATCTTATTGGTATCCATTATCTTGGTTCTGACTAGGTGTTAAGCTAGAGCTCGGGAAGTGGATCGTGCTCGGGGGTCGTCATTTTTCTATTTAAAGCATTTGGAATTAAGGTAAGAAAACTATAACACCCGTAGGACAGGGCGTGGGCCCATAGTGTGATTGCCGGGCATGGCCCTATATTGCATGTTGCATGATGAGATGATTGCAGGGCATGGCCCCAGATTGTGTTGTGTGCAAATGTTTAACCTTAAATGAATCATGATGTGTGTGAATGATTATTTTGAATGTACTATATGTGTGATTATGATGAAATGAACGGCAAGGGCCGAGTACGGCGTAGGCCGGGGCGGCCGTGGGCCGAAAGTAACACCTAGCACATGGGATGTTTATATTCAGGGTGGGACCCAAGCGATACATGAGTTATCCTCGCGGTGAGAACCGATACCCCAGGCTTCGGTAAGGCTCTGGGGCGGCATGGCTGTGTTTGCTTAGTCTATTGGTTGACTTGTTTATCTGTGGATTATCTGTTATGATAAACTGTATTAACTGCATATGTTATGTTCTGCATGAGTTTTCTTGCTGGGCTTCGGCTCACGGGTGCTCCGTGTTGCAGGTAGGGCAAAGGCTGAGTCAACCAACCATGAGTACGGAGAGCGTGAAGCGACGCGTACATGTTTGGCCTGCTCGACTGCTTTGGTTGGGGGTTTATTTGAAAATGGCTGTAATAATCTATGATTTCTTAACTGTAACCTTATTCCAAGATGTAATTAGTTTTCAAACCTTATTTTGGGATCCCAAATGTTTAATGATAGAAGTTTTAATGAAACGACGCATTTTCAAAGATTACAGCCTTAACTTTTAATTAGTCACACTTTTGTTCAAAACCTCGGTTAGCGAGTTCATTGCACACTCTTTTGTCTTAAAAACTCACTTAGTAACGGCTCTAAGGAAGTAGGGCGTTACAAATTCGAGTTGGACTTATCCTTTTCCAAAAGCCCACAAGGTCGAAGCTTGTCTTCGTGCAAAAGATATGAGAGGGATCTCCTGCCTTAAGGGAGTTAGAGCAGAGTCTCTCTATGCTCCTTCATCTCATCAGTGGGAGCAGGGCGATGATATTTGGCTGGAAAATCAAACGCATTTCAACTAAGTACGGGCCTAAAAACAGGGTTCGAGCACAGAAAAGAAGGAGGTTGAGGTACTTACGAATCTGTTTGAACGAGTAGTGTCGAGACGGAGCTAGTCCATCTGTCCAGAAGAAGGCCTTCTTGAAGTCAGGAGGATGATTGGGAAGATCCTCGAACATCTTCTTCTCCTTGGGGTAGCTCGAGAGATAATAGATACCATCTCCTACCCGAGCTCGGGAGGGATTTCTTTTCAAACAAAAGAGATACAAGATCTCCTCTGGCGATGGTCCTTCCCACTTCAGTTTGTGGTATAATGACCTCAGGGCAGACAAAACCCTGTAAGAATTGGTGTTGAGCTGGAAGGGGGCCAACCCAACAAAGTCTGTGAAGTCTTTAAAGAAAGACTTCAAAGGCAGTACCGCTCCTGCCTTCATGTGCTCCTGGCTCCAACCTGCATATCTCAGCTTGTTGTCAGGATTTCCATCTCTTGGAGCGCGACAGCTTCGCTCGTGGGAGGTCGGGGCTCGACACCTTAGCGAGCCTGAGAGTCCTATGCCATGAAAGGCCAGGATATCGGTTATCTGGCCTAGTGACGTAACCGAGCTCCAATAATGCTCGGCCTCAAAAAACTCCCCCCTCGGTTGTGAGGTAGAGGGCTCCCCCATCAATGAAAACTACAGATCACCCGGTTTGAAGGCAACTGTCACTTTAAGCTTAGGGTCGAGGGGAATCGGTCTAGGCGCGGTGTCAGGGTCTGGATGAAGGGCGACTCTTAGTCTCTTCCTTTTCCCTTCCTCGACCTCATCTATCTGACGTCAGAAGTGATCTCGAGTGTCCTCTAGCTCACGCCTCAGTTCGTGCTCCCGAATTAAACGCTGGTTCCGAGTAAAAGGAGACTTCGGACTTGGAGCTACTTGTGAATAAGGAATCGCGAGCTTTGACCCCCACCACTTTCCCGAATTTTGCAGCATCTAACAAGAAAGCAAAAGGGTGAGGGCCAAGCGAGCAAGAAATAATGAGAAATAATATCTAAGCTCGAATGATCGAGGCTACAAGGCAAGATCGATCCAAAGGATGAGGCCAATCTCAAAGCGTGTCTTGCACCGAAAGGAAAGAAGGTGGACATGTTGTGGGGAATCCTGAAATATCATGGAAAAAAGATGGCGGTTATTAAAAAAGTTATATTTTTTAGAATCGTGCATTCTTTAAAACCTAGATTTTGTACCCGATATCTTGGTGTGCAAGATAGGGCCTCAAAAATTTTAAAACTCAGAAAAAATACCATATTTGGGTCTTCCTACATATGAACTGGATTTAAAACCAGTAATGTGGAAACCTAAACCTAATATCTATTGATCAAAGCATCCTAGTGCACTAAACTAAAGAATGAATCAACACAGTTCCAGTGACTAAGGTGCAATGGAGGCAGAAACACACGTAAAAGAAAAAAATAAAAATAATACATACATAAAGCCAAGATCAGATACTTACACAATGTAATCGGTGGGAACAGAGAAATGGATGACTGAACGAGTGGTTGCAAGTACGATCAAACCGATTCAAAAAGTCCAACCGTGTTTTGTCTTCTCAGCTTGGAGAACATGCAAGAATCAGACGAGAATGGCTCTGGTATTTTTTCTCTAAAAAATTTTTGAATGTAAGGGAAAAATCAAGAAGACGACTGGAATCTTTTTTATAGGCCCATGGAGATGTTGAAAGCCGAACAAATCTGAGCCATTGGCCAGATTCCGTGCCAAATCCGACGGTCAGAGATAAGTGATATGATGGTACTATAAAGGTGGTAGGCGAACGATCGTGGGCAGGTTTCCAAGGTACTCGAGTACCTTGGATAAGCAATACTCAACTGACGCGTGTCCATACTCGAGTATGTGTGACGGTGCAGTTCCCGAAGAAAGTAGTTCAAAAGTTTCGTTCTCATAGGATTCAAACTAATACTTTTGAGGGGGCAAAATGTTACACCCAAATTTCGACACTTGAGGTTGTGACCTCGAAAGCTGGATCCGTCAGGTGTGAGCTTGCAATAGCTAAAATACATGTTCGTAATCTAGACACCAACTCCTCGATACAGGTGGCAACCTCGAAGATAGGTAACCTCGAAGTCCTTATAAGCTCGAAAGACAGGACATCGGAGGATGTCCATTGTCGGGTGGCCTCGGATCAAGAGGTCCGAGCTTGGCATGGGTTTGAGCTCGAAATAAGGTGGCTTCGGTGATATTTACCCACTCCGAGCTAGTCTTGGGGAAATAATGCAACCCGTAATTTATTCAGAGACCTAGACTAGCATGATGCTGATTGCTGATCTCGAACGACTTAATAGGTCACCTGAGGAGACGCTGGTTATACATCAAGAGATATTTATTGTTGTAACTTCCCTACAAGAGATATTTATTGTTGTAACTTCCCTACAAGAGATATTTATTGTTGTAACTTCCCTACAATAAAGAGATATTAACTAGTTAATATTTATTGTTGTAACTTCCCTCATTGTTTTATTGGGTTATTCTTGCCATAGTTTTTGCTGTTTACGTGCTCTACATTTTAAGTTGACGAAAAACGGCGTCAACAAGACTCAATTAGGATTGAAATTCAAATCAAGGAGATTTGGCCGAAGTCCATTTGTGGGAGCCCAAGGCTTTCATTTTTTGTTTATTATTTAAATTAAAATAAATCTCGTTAAGTTTCCTATATAAGGAATGTGATATCTAGAGTTTTTCTAAGTTAGTCTCAGTTGATTCATTGGATATGTGAAAACCTAGACAGTCTAGTCCTTTCTTGGCCACTCATTCTCTTATTCTTCCCTCTCTAATTCTTTCTCGTGAGTTGAGAACTTGCACATTCTTTGTTAGAATTCATTAATAGGTAGGCTTGGATGACTTTGACACAATTTAAGCTATTTATATTTTTGGCAATACCTTGCTACCACCCGGAATCAAAGGTTAGAGAATCTAAAGGAAAGAGTCATTGTTCCGCTACGCATTCGTAAATTTCTACATCTTTGTGTTTGTTTTAATTTAGGAATCTAATGTTCATATATATTTCATGCTATTCTATGTTAATATTATGTTTTTGGAAAAATAATAGGGAGCATGCATCTAGAATTAAATTCCAAGATCCTGCAACTGCACCTTTGGTGGCCTCGCCATCGGTGACCACATCACTAGCGACCGCGCCCTTGGCCACTCCACCGGTGACGATCACAGTACTTCAATGATAATTGACGAAGAAGAAATGTGGATGAATCCCATCGTCCAATATCTATGCGATTGTGTCCTCCCATGGGATTTCAACTTGGCAAGGAAGATGTTGTACCAAGCACCCCGCTATGTCAGGCAGGACAATCACTTGTACCAAAGGGGACATTCGATGTAGCTACTACGATCTGTTACCAAGGGGGAGACCCAAACCTTCTTGCAAGAGGTTTAGGAAGTATTTTGTGGCGACCATGCTGGGGGGTACAACCTCTCTAAGATTATACTTCGGTAAGGTTACTTTTGGCCTACTATTAATGAGGACTCCATGGAGTACATGAGAAAGTGTGACAATTGCAAAAGTTCTGTCAAAATCTCGAGAGCCCCTCCGAATGTATTAAAGTAAATGTAGAGCCCATGGCCTTTCGCAGTTTTGGGGATTGACTTGATAGGCCAACTTCCCACAAGTCGGGGCAAAGTCAAGTATGCAGTGGTCGTCGTTGACTATTTCACTAAGTGGTGTGAAGAAGATCCATTGGCGACCACCACTTCCAAGAATGTTCTGGAATTTTTCGTGAAGAATATCATTTGATTCTACTAATTTTTGTACAAGATTGTGTCTGACAATGGAACTTAATTCAACAACGAACACTTCACAAACTTTTGTGTTCACCATGGAATTGTGAAGAGCTTTTCAGTAGTGGCACACCCTCAGGTGAATGGACAAGTAGAAGCTATCAACAAGACCCTCAAAGATACTCTGAAAAAGTGCTTAAAGGATGGTAAAAGAGCTTGGCCAGATGAACTTCCGAAGGTACTATGGTCCTACAGAACCATAGCCCAAACTTTAATCAACCACATGCCCTTTGTGATAGCCTATGTTTGTTAGGCTATACTGAAGGAGAGTTGGGATCACAATGTTTGGAGCTCCATGCCTGCCAGTCCTCTAGAGGGCGATTTGGACACTCTCCAGGCCTAGGAAGCCTGCACTTGACGACATCTGTGAGAACATGTTGGGAGATCATCTGCTCAAGCTAAGCCACGTTCATGATAGTTGGAATATAGGATAAATCGCCATCAACTTAAGAGGATGGTATATAGTGAGCCCGCTCAGCGACCACAGTAAAATCCTTGCTAGAGGATGATTGTGACTCAACTATCTCAGGTTGAATGGTACCTTGTCTCGGGCAAGCCTGATCCGAGGAGGCTGTCGGGGAGCTATAAAGATAATAAAAGGGTGCCTGAAATAAGAAATATTTAGAGAGTCAAAACCAGCAAACCACGAAAGCAATTCACATGACTGGCACGCTCGCTGCAAGCGAAAATCATGGCAACCCGCTAAGGAAAATTCACAAAAGTATTCAACGTACCTCGCCCATCATCCCCGAACGTTGGCGAGGAAATCTAGGAACCCGGAGGCTCGACGCTTTTGGATAATGGAACGGTCTCATCAAATGAGGCACAAGTGTTAGGCACTAGCGGTGGCATGTACACCTTGTCACTCACCTCGCGGGTTGCTCGCCAATTGCGCCCATCACACGTCGCCCTCTCTTCATGGGCCACACACCCTCTGCGTCCATCGTGGTCCACTAGCCCTTCACAGGCCACACATCCTTCATGCCCCTCGCAGGTTGCCCACCCTTTGCACTCCTAGAGGGCCACTCACCAGCCGTCCCCCAAGAGCCGCTTGCCAGTCACTTGCCCTTCGCACCATCCACGGGCCTCACACTCGTCGCAAGCAGTCGTCGCCACTGCTACATGACATCCACCACCAAGAGGGAAGCTCGGTCGGTGCCCAAGGCCAATCCAAAGCTCCAAAGAGCCCAAACACACCCATTACAAAATTGGACAACCCATTAATGAATTTCGCCAAGCTCTATCCTAAAGATACGTAGCCCGTTAAATTTCTACCACTAATTTCATGGGTCAAGCAAGAAATAGAGAAATTACCCAAGAACATTCAAGAACACATGCATTCAACAAGAATCATGTAGATTCCTCACAATGTGCAAAATTGATGGGCGAGGAAGATTACCATGATGAAGAATATGCTTGTGCATGATGACCCAATAGTAACAGGCGTGAACCCAATGGTGGGAAGTAAGCCCAAGGGGGGAAACTATCTTCTGATAAGAATGAAGATGGAAAAATCCTTGAAGTATGTCCTTAATGAAGTGGGCAAGTCACCACCTTTATAGGCCCTTTTGGCTAGCACTTCAACTCAACGCTCTGATAAGTAAGTAGTTCCACGCGATGGAGGAAGAAGAAGATAAGGGTGTGTTGCTCCTCTTCAATCAAAAAATGAAATAATTAACATTGCATGGCCCTCCCCCTCGCCACCTTATAAAGAGGAGCACTTAAGTGGCTCTCTGCCACCGCCAGCGGGTGGACTGCTAAGGCGGGATTTACTTGATTTCGACGGGAAAAGAAATGCATAATTTTCAGATGACTCCAAAAAAATGGGAAAATCATGAATGGAACCAACAAGGAGGCAACGCATGGGCTCCCTCAAAAGTCGCCCGAGTCTCCATCACTAGTTTCTATTTGGTTCTTCTCCAATGGTGACCACGCACATCTACAATTAAAAGTTGTGAAAATCGAATTCTCTAATTAGAGTTAGACCACGCAGGTACGGGTTGAGCATCCATCCTGTCAACAGTCCTATGCGTCAAAGACACTCTTAATCCAAAAAAAAATTCACAAGTAATTGCGGAACGGGTCTAGAGTACCAAGGATTCAGTGCCTATAAATGCGAGATACCCATGAACCACCAGAAGATCGATCCACAAAAAAGAATCTTCCATACTCTCTCTATGGTCAGCACTACACAACTCATGCAAACCCTCTCAAAGAAGATGATCGAGACACGGATAGAAGTTAGCAAGGGAAAATGGAGAAAAAGTGAACTCCCTTCATGAAGAGCAATCATTGTCGAGCAAGCTCAGAGCAATAATGTGGTTGTCGATGTCAGGACCAATCAGATCTGAACATGAGGTGGGGACGGCTTGTTCCCTGGGAAAGTTCCCCATCGGGGGGAAATTTAGGGGTAGCCCCGGTATAGTCGCCTAGAAAAGAGAGCTACGGGAGAGGAGGCTACAACTGCCCTCGATGTTTGACGGATCCTCTAATCATGCGTGAGGCACCCCGTTTCGTTTCTCCATAGAATGGGGAAGTAGAAGACGACCGATGGGACTCGGTCATGACAAGATGACGAGGAACTCGTAGACAGGGCTTCCCCAATAGCTATGGATGAGGATCGTTAACTCAGACGCAGAGTTACAAAACTACCTAGTACCGCTCGATGACTTCCCTAACCGAAGGAGCCAAAGTCAAAATAAGACTAGAGACGATGAAGTGATGGACTAAAGCAAGTGGACCACCCCTCACCAATGATAGTCAGCCCCACATTAGCATGGTGGATGACTTGGCAGGAAGATTTTATACTCAGAATTCAGCACCTCCACCTGGGAGCCAGCGAAGCGATGACGTGTCAAGACAAAGTGACAAGGCAAAACAGTCACCACCAACTGCTGTGAGGAGTGGCCTTCACCACTTCCCCAATACTCAAGAAGAGATTGGACTCACCAGAACCGGCCTATTTCACCCATCGCGTGAAGCCAAATGATCCCTAAATGCCCACGCCAACACTAATAGTAAGAAGAAAAGGCCCTAGCCAAACGCACAACTCGGACCAACATACATCACAAGGATCAGCTAAAGTCATCATCAGCCTTAGCTGATCACCGAGGACCTCGCTCGTTGTTGGTCGCCAGTCAGGGTCGCCGATCACCAAGGGCCCTCGCTGCTTACCAGTGGTCCTCGCCACCCAAGTCTTCTTCCAAACCAAAGTGCGCCTACAACCATTAAATGAAATGGATACATCAGATTACCATTTTTGGTGAGACACAAACCTGTCTCCAGCCTAGTGTACTGAAGGTTAGCCTGATCGAGAAACAAGGTGTCACTGTCAGCCCTTCCCATCTCTGCGACCATAAATAGTGAAAATTGAAATGTAACAAAGGGTTGGTAGAAAAATAAGTCAGTAACTATTTATTTTTGGAGAGCTCTCTTGCTCTCCATTGTTGTAACTGCCTCAAGAGGAAGATCAAATTTGCTTGTTCCTGAGGGTACAAAGTTCATAAATAATACTAACTAAAGAGGACGTAGGTCATCTATTCTGGGCCGAACTACTATAAATCTTTGTTTAATTCATTTATTACTGCAATCATTTCTCTTTTCTTTGGCTCACAGTTCATAATTAAGGTCTGCTCTAAGATATTACACACAAAACAACTCTTCATTTATTTTTCTATGCAAGTTGACGAAAAAACGAGTCAAAAATAACATAACGACAAGAGTAATTATGAAGAGTATGAGTTCATTTTAGTTTTAATGATTTGTTGAGAATTACTATGCACACACTTGCAGTGGACTCGAAAGTGATATAAGGGAATATTTAAATTGAAATTCTAGACATTGTGATGATTGATTTTTATGAAGATTATAGTTGCATGATTTTTGCAGTTATAAGACTTGATAGTTATTCTTGATTTAGTTTATGAGTCTTAGTAGTGTTTCATTTTCTTTGATCAAGGGAAAGCAAAGGTTAAGTTTAGTGTGATGAGTGTATATTTTATGCACTCATTCCTAACTATTTTACTTTGTTTTGGCATGTTTACCTCAAGTTTTTATGTGTGTTTGATATGTTTATCTTAAAGTGTGCTAGAATAAGCTTAATTCACGATTTTGTGGCCAATTGAGATTTCAAGCATAGTTTTTACTATGTTTCCATCATTTTCTTGAAGATCTGATGAAACAAAAAATTGTAGATCTCTTTCTTAGCTCAAATGAAAAATTTATATATATTTTACTAAACAAGGTCGAATCAAGAAAAAAACAAGTTCGAAACTTCGTAAATAAAGCACTAGGAGATATCTCGTTGCATATGTTGCGACTTGTCAACACTTCACTGCCAAAATACTTATTTTTTGAGAAATCGTGTGACATGTTACCTTGGAGAGCCAGGACATGTTTCTATATGCCTGTTTTTGACAATATTTTATATTTTGGATGTGCTTTTACTTAAATTTTAAAATAAGTGATATTTTTTACGTCCAAGAGGCTAGGGAGGCTACAAATAGAAGATGAACACATCAATTAGAGGGGGCAAAAAACATTGAGAGGCTATAGAAGAGAAGAATTCAAATCATCTTAGAGTTCTTCTTTCTTTATCCACTGTTTGTTAAATTCATTGGATTTTTTTATAATTATTTGTTCTTCATATTCTATATTAAGTTCTTTAATTTATGTTTAATGCTTATGAATGATTAGCCATATTTTATGTTATTTAAGATTTTAATTCAAGATATGAGAAGAGAAAGATAGATATGCCATAATTAAAGAATCATGAAAAAAAATATTGGATGAGAATACCTTTATGATTTTTGTAGCCTTTGCGTTTTTGTAGAAAATTCACATGTTAATTGAGTTCTTATATCTTGAGAAAGAATATGAATCTTTTTAGTAAACTCGCTACCATTATAGGAAGAATATTCATGAAATCTAAATAGTAATAATAGAGTGGATTAGTTGATGAAATAAAACACCCAAGGGATTTAATCTATTGAAGAACTTCACTGTTTATTTTTTTTTTGCAATTTAATTGTGTTTCTCTAGTTTTATTCAATTTTAAAACGTTAAAAATTGATTTCCAAATAGAAATAAGATTCACAATATTGGTAATTAATAACTAATCCTCCTTGGAACGAACTTTACTTTCATTATTATTACTTCTTACAATTATGTGAACTTGGTTGCTAAAATTCCACAACACTTGCCAACTGAACAAGTGGTGACGTGTTTTCACCTATATGGTGACACGTCGCCATACAACAGGCTTCAAGTCTAATAGCCTATAAGTTGTTCTATTTGAGGCATAGCCAGCAAATAAACAAACGATGTCCCTAGGACGTAAATTGGTCATTTTAGGAACCGTGCTCTTGCATAAAGTAAGGCACTCCCACACTTTAAGATAGTCTATCTTAGGTTTTTTTCCTTTCCATATCTCATATGATGACACATTATTTTTCTTCAGAGGAATACGATTTAAGATATGACATACGAGTTGAAAGGCTTTTAGTACAAACTAAAACTCAATTTAGCATGCAATAGCATATCATTAATCATTTCCAGAAAAGTCTTATTTTTCCTTTAGGTTGTACCATTTTATTGTGGAGTTAGTCGAACATTCATGTATTATACCATACACTTCCCAAAACATGTTGAATTCATTGGAAAAGTATTCACTGCCCCTATCATTTCGAAGCTCTTTTATAAATTTTAAATGCATTGAAAGTTTCATCTTTACTCTTAAGCAAATAAACATATGTGTACCTAGAGCAACCATCTATAAAGGTAATAAAATACATATTTCCAACTCTAGTGAGCATACCATTTAATTCACTTAAATCAGTAAGTTCAAAATTTTATCAACACTAGGTAATAGTTTTTTAACCATTTTAGATTTAACACATAATTCACATTTATCATGCTTAACATCAATACAACAAATGAAAAACCTATAGATGCTAGTCTATTATGCAATAAAGCAATTGAATTTGAGCCATGCATATAAGAAAAAGAGAATGCTTTATTATCATTCAATACATTGGTACAAAGCTTTATCATGCCATTACATGAATACCCCTTACCCACAAAGTTCCCTCCCTTGAACAAGATTAGCTTGTTGGACTCAAACACTACTTTGATGTCTAGTTTGCTCAACAAATCCCCACCCACCAAGTTCTTATTCATGCCCGACACATAGAGAAAATTTGTAAGAAGAACCTTCTTATCGAATGTGAAGAAGAGATCAATTGTGCTCATGTCTTCAACTTTTGTTCTCTTCTCATTGCCTATTTGAATTTCATGCCCATCATTAGCTTCTTTAAAGATCTCAAGCAGAGACATATCATAGATTACATGGATTGTAGCACAATGTTGAGATTAGTTAAATATAATGGTTAAGTAGCCTTGCATAAGGTTGTGTAAAGCACTTAAAGGTTTTACATAAGTTGAAGTGAAATTCTTAGTTTTTGTTCTAGGCATCTATAATTAAATTTTTGGGTCAAAAGTGATACAATGAGGTATCTAAGCATGCTTAAGAAGTTTGGGAACATTCAGAGTTTATTTGGCATTAAAATTGGGAGTTTCACCAGCCTTAGAGGCGACATATCGTCAAAAATGATGCGATATGTCTCCTGGCTTTTGCTGAGAAATGCTGCAGGCGATATCTCGCAGCATTTACAAAAAAATATCGCCTGGACCGAAGCAAGAATAGTGCATTTTCGCTTTAGAATGATGTCTTTAAAAGGTGTTTGCCTATTGGTTAAGCCTAATGACGATGCCTATACTATAAGAGAGGTATTTTAGAGGTGTGAAGACTTGATCACAATTTTCAACTCTCTTTAACCTCTTTCTCTCTCTCTCTCTAGCTCTCTAAGAACACTCATTTCCTCCAAGAAATTTACAAAGAATTACTTGAATTGTGTGGTTTTCAAAAGTTTGTTGAATCATACTTCTCATTCCATCTTTTGTAAGTTTCAAGCAATTTTGGAAAGGCTTGGAATAGAGATTTTAGACAGTGATACTACTCGTGCATAAGTCTTGGTTCTACATTTTGTGGTTTTGCGATGTAGGCCCATTTGGCATTATTTCACTCTCCATTGGTATAATTTCTATATTATGCTTTAATCTTCATTAGTCTCTAGAGTTTATATTATTGAGTTAATTCTACATATTCTTTGTTGATTAAAGTTTGTGAGTCATAAACCCAAAAATCAAAATCTTTATTGTAATTACTTTCTATTTTGTGTTTTTCATAAACCAACAATGGAGGAAAATTGTTCATGTTCTACAAATCTCAATATCTTGGATGAAAGACATGTTTGCATAACTTTGTGTGACATAAATATAAATATGGATTCAAAATCTTCAATAACAAAGGATGAGACTTCTCTATCAGATTCTAATCTAATGGTGAATGGTATTTACCTAAAAAAAGATTCGTCTGATGACGTGGCAAAATTAATATGCATGTGGGGAGCACGTGACTATTCAAGTGGGTACGTTTTGTCGACCATCGACCAGAAGAGGATTCACTCAGCAGAAGGCATATTTCATGGGCGACCAGGCTGGTCGTAGTATTTTAGATATCTTTTATAGATTTGTAATCTTGCATTTATGTAATAATTGTAATTTCAATTATTATTCAGATACGCTTGTATTAAATGTAATCAAGGCCCATCGACCCAGAAGGAACTCCTTGAGCCTATAAATAAGACTCAAAGGGCTCAAGAGATGAGACTTTTGGATCTTTATATAGAGAATTATAGTGTTTTTATCTGCCGAATTTGTATTCATCTCCAAGCTTGTGAAACTCGTGAACCCTAGTTCATTGATCGCAGGTTTTGGAGTTCAACATTAATAAGAACATTAAGTGGACGTAGGTCATTACCAATTCTGGGGCCGAACCACTATAAATCTTTGTGTCATTTATCTTTTTGGTTTGATTTCATCTCATTTCTGTTGCTTTGGTTGACTCTGTGTCATTGACTGAATCAAGAGTCAACATTTTGGTGCTTTCATTAAGAACTGAACACAAGACTTCCAAGAAGATCAAATGGTGAAAACAACTAGGAAAACTAGGAAGACCTCTGGGAATGCATCAACCTAGCCTTCTCCACAAAATGTGGCTAATAATAAGCCGCAAATAGAATTGGAAGAGGAGGAGATGGATTTTGAAACTTTGAGGATGAATCTGATTGTGTTGCATGAGGAATTCGCCAATCTGAGGGCTAATCAAGAAAATGTGGCTAGCGACAAGAGTTGAATGAGCGGCAGGCTGACATGGACCGCCGATAGAAGAATGGCACCACCGCCTTGGAGATAGCCATTCAATTGGCCCGGAGACAGCTTGCACCTACCTCCCAACTGGAACAGCCACCCATTACTCATCCACAGCAGAATCCACAATCAGATCATCCCTAGCATCACCACAATCCGCCACAGGCGGCAAACCCTCAGAAGCTATAACAACCTCTTGTTCCTCAACAGGAGAGTCCATTTTAGGATCCTAAGCAGCAGCCACCCTCTCGCGCTGGTTGAGATAATCCTCAGCAGCAAAGGCAGAATAGGGTCGGGCAGCATGCTAGAAGCCTTAGACGCTAGACAGTTGAGGAGCAAAACCCTCCGAGCAGAGGACAACGCCCTTCTTCAAGTAGAAGGCAAGTGGAGTTAGGCTTTGTGGTTAGGGGTCCCCCATGACATAATAATGCCTGGGGACCTACCGACCAACGCAGGCCTCCACCCATCTATCGAGACATTCCAGCAGGGAGAAAGGGAAATAGTGCGAATAGTAGATCGCACCGTCATCGATCACAATTTAGAGAGGGCCATGATTATAACGAGGCAGATTCTGGTGGGAGGAATGCTGGTAGGCGGCAAGAAGAGAAGGGTGAAGAACAAAACCCTCCACCAAGGGAGAACCGGCCAATGAGCCAAAATGTTGGGGGGCAACCTAAACAGTCAAATGTCTTTGATCGACTGGGCGCAAGCAAGTAAAGGCGTAGGGAGGAAGACCTGAGGGATGTCCTCAATGAGAGAAGGGAAAGAGAGGACGAGTATTTTCCCCCAACGCTGGTTGCTCCAACAGTACGAGATACCGTACAAGCACAGCTCGACGCTTTAAATCAAGTTGTCCAGATATTAGTTGGGAACCGGACTTCCCATATTGAATTTGATCGGAGAAAGGGCACTCCATTTATACAAAGAATCGCAATGGCTGAGACTCGAAGCAAATTCAAGATGTCAGTCTTACCTAACTTCACTGGATTAGAAGATCCTGTATCTCATGTGAACAAATTCGAGATACAGTTGGACATCCAAAGGTGTCACACGATGCTCGGTGGAGAATTTTTCGTACCACTTTATCTGAGACTGCCCAATAGTGGTTTTTTAAGTTCCCTCCAGCCAGTATAGTTTCTTGGGAAATGTTCGTAAAGGATTTTTATGGACAATTCTATGCTGGTCGAGTACATCTGACCGAGGCCAATCAGATGGTTGAGATATGTCAGAAAGAAGGAGAAACCCTTAAGGGGTATGTCCAATGATTCATGTGGGTAGCTGCTAGGGTCAAGAT
The DNA here is from genome assembly GCF_963169125.1 of Humulus lupulus. Taxonomy (NCBI): domain Eukaryota; kingdom Viridiplantae; phylum Streptophyta; class Magnoliopsida; order Rosales; family Cannabaceae; genus Humulus; species Humulus lupulus. The sequence continues at coordinate 175,077,832 of NC_084802.1, read as the reverse complement.
GGACAGAGATGAAGGAAAGATGATGGCTCTTACGGCTGGGGTGCGACACCACTCATCTCATTGGAACAGCTTGCGAAAGAATGGAGTCAAGAGTACTCAGGAATTTCTGGATCGAGCAGACATGTACATCAAGCTTGAGGAGGCCATTGCCAATGAAGGGAAGTCTCCCACAGATGACCAGGGCCCAAATGAATCTCCCGCCAAAGCCACCAATGAGTCTAGAAAGACCAATGGCAAAGGAAAAAATAATGGGAAGAATGGGGGAAAAAGGGTGCACCATGAGCTGACAACGTCTGAGAACAAGCGCCCAAAAAGTAATAGATACGAGCTGAGGTTCACCAATTATACGACCTTGATCGATAGCTGAGCAGAAGTGTACCAGGCCACTCACACAACTATTCCCTTCAATCGACCAGTCCCAATCAGGAAATATATCTCTAAAAGAGATACTACTAAGTTTTGTCATTTTCATAACGACTATGTCCATGACACCAACGAATAAAACTAGCTTAAGGATGAGAATGAGTTCCTTATTAGACAAGGACATCAGAGGAGGTATGTGTGAGCAGCTGGAGGTTCTCAGCGAGAGGCTCAAGGAGGCAACGAGCAGACACCTATACGCCAATGCTCGCCTCCTTTACAGCCAGCTCCAGTTGCTGGTACATTGCTGACCATCTGCAGAGGACCACACATAGTAGGTGATAGTGGGAAGGCGTGGGAGAGATACACCCAAACCTTACGTCACGACCAGGTCATTGAAATGTTGAACGTAGAGGAGCGAACTCCCAAAAAAGCTCGAACAGAGGAAGAATAGATAACTTTCTCTGAGCTTGACGCTTAGCATCTTTGATTTCCCCCATTCAGATCCTCTGGTCGTGGACGTCCAAATTGCCAATATGATGGTTAAGTGAGTGTTGGTAGTACAGGAAGCTCAGACAACATTCTGTATAAATCTTCCCTGGAAAGGATGAAATTGTCAGTGCAAGATTTGGAACCATGCAACCAAACCATTTATGGTTTCTCCAGCGAAGGGCTTGCCTCAACTGGGTCGATCAAGCTTTTATTCACAGCAAGAACCGCACCTGCGAACAGGACATTACTCACTACTTTTATAGTAGTTGATCGTCCTTCTGCATATAATGTTGTGATTGGAAGGCCTATTCTAGTCGACCTACGAACCGTAACCTCAGTTTGGCACTTGGCCATGAAGTTTCCAACTGACACAGGGGTAGGATGCGTGTTGGGAAACCAGCGAGAAGCGTGCGATTGTTATAATTCCTCGATCACCAAGGCAAAAAGGGGCGGATCGGGGGAAAAAATCAAAGAAAAGGTTGCTGTTGTTAAATGAAGTACAAGCCCAATCAGTTGAATAGGTCACGAAATAGGGTGTTGCCTAAAGTGAGGATGGAGATTTATATCCTCACTTTGGGGATTTTGAAGAAAATGTTGGACCCATGGAGGACCTCGAGGAGGTCCACTAGAAGAAGCAAATTCGACCAGGGTTGTGAAAGTCGGTAAAAACTTAGAGACAAAAAAAAAACTGGTAGAATTTTTTAAGGAGAACCAGGAGGTTTTTTCCTGGTCGCATAAAGATATGGTTGGGATAGACCCAAAAGTAATCAGCCATGTCTTAAATATAGACAAAAACTTTCCACCAGTACAACAAAAAAGAAGGCTCCTAGACAAAGATAGATCGATGGCCCTAAGAGAGGAAGTTGAGAAGCTGAAGGAAAACGGATTCATCATGGTAGCATTTTATCCATCTTTGGTCTCTAATCCCATACTAGTTCCCAAGCCGAATGGCAAGTGGAGGACGTACGTGGATTTCACAGACCTTAATAAAGCTTGCCCGAAGGATTGTTTCCCACTCCCAACGATCGACTAGTTGGTCGATGCTACATCAGGGAACGAGATTTTATCGTTCATGGATGCATACTCTAGGTACAATTAAATTAGTATGCATCCACCTGATGAGGATCACATTAGATTTCGAACAGATACAGGGTTGTAATGCTACAAAGTAATGCCCTTCAGTTTGAAAAACGCTAGTGTGACTTACCAGCGAATGGTTAACCATATGTTCAAAGAACTGATTGTTGTTAGCATGGAGGTATTTTTCGATAACATGCTGGTTAAGTTAAAGAAGGCTGATGAAAACATCGAGAACCTTCAAAGATGCTTCAACATCCTGAACAAATATCAGATTTAGCTAAACCCCCTTAAATGTTCTTTTAGTGTTGGATCAGGGAACTTTTTGGGATTCATAGTATACTCGCGAGGAATTGAGGCTAATCCCAAAAAGATTCATGCCCTGATTGAGATGCGGTCGCCTACCAAGATTAAAGATGTTCAAAGTCTAACTGGGAGGATCGCTGCCCTGAGTAGATTCATATCCAAGTCGACGGACAAGTGCGTCCCATTTTTCAATCTACTCAGGGGCAACAAGAAGTTTGAATGGACAGAAGAGTGCGAACAAGCTTTTCAAGTGCTAAAGTCCCACATGTCGCAACCACCAATCTTGTCCAAGACGGTTGAAAAGGAAACTCTATTCATCTATTTGGCAGTCACAGAATATGCTACTAGTTCTGTTTAAATCAGAAAAGACGACAACGTTCAGAAAGCAGAATATTATGTGAGCAAGAGCTTGGTGGGGCAGAGTTGCTGTATCCACCCATTGAAAAGTTCGCCTATTGCTTGATTCTGGCCTTAAGTAAGTAGTGACCTTACTTTCAAGCTCACCCCATCATGGTGTTCACCGACCAGCAATTACGGCAAGTATTGTAGAAACCATAAGCCGCTGGATGGTTATTAAAATGGGCAGTCAAACTAGGGCAGTTCAACATTTCTTATTCTCCACAGGCAGCTGTAAAATGACAGGCTCTAGCAGACTTTGTCGCAAAATTCATCGAGATCCCAATTGGTGAGCTGATGGAAGAGACTGAAAGTCAAATTCAAGTTCCTTCCTGGAAATTGTTCGTAGATGGCTCTTCCAATGAGCACAATGCAGGAGCAGGTCTGATCTTAATTACACTAGATGGACATCGCTTCCATTGTGCAATCAGATTCAACTTTATAGCGTCCAACAATGAAGCCGAATACGAAGCTCTGCTTGCAGGATTAAGGCTAGCCAAAGATATGGATAGAAAGTCACTAGACATTTATATTGATTCCCAGCTAGTGGTTAATCAGATTATTGGAGAGTATCAGGCTGGGGGTCTCAAAATGGTTGCTTATTTGAACAAAGCAAAGGAATTATTGGCATAGTTTGAAAGGTATACTCTCCAACAAGTGCCCCACAATTAGAATTCGAATGTTGATGCCTTGGCCAAGTTAGCAAGCGCGAAGGATGCTGACACCTTAAACATCGTACCAGTTGAACATTTGTCGACACTGAGCATTCAAGCAGAAGAGTCTTCGCTGGTGATTCAAGCGACAGACACATGGATGACAGCAATCATTAAATACCTTGAGCAGGGATTACTGCCAGCAGAAAGAAACAAAGCAAGGACTCTCCAAAGACAGTTGGCTCGATTCATTTTGGTCGATGGAATTTTATATAGAAGAGGGTACTCGAAGCCTTTGTTACGGTGTGTCTCTAAGGAGAAAGCTAAGGAACTAATGCAAGAAGTCCATGAAGGTTTCTATGGAGATCACGCTGGGGGAAGAGTTTTTCGAAAAAGATCTTAGGGAAAGGGTACTTATGGCCTACCATGAATGAGGACTCTATGGATTTCGTTCGAAAGTGTGACAAGTGTCAATGATTCTTCAAGATACCGCGAGCAGCCCCTAATGAGCTCAAACAGATGCAGAGCCCATGGCCATTCGAAGTATGGGGGATTGATTTGATCAGGTCTTTACCCACATGAAAAGGTAATGTCAAATATATAGTAGTTGTTGTTGACCACTTCACAAAGTGGGCCGAAGCTGAGCCACTAGCAACAATAAGGACCAAGAAATTTTTGGATTTTGTAGTCAAGAATATCGTGTGTCGATATGGGTTACCAAGGAAAATTGTCTCGGATAATGGCACACAATTTGACAGTGATCTTTTCACCGATTTCGAGAGGCATGGGATTATAAAAAGTTTTTCATCGGTAGCTCATCCGCAAGCAATTAGACCAGTTGAAGCTGTCAACAAGACCCTGAAGGACACCCTGAAGAACAGGCTCGAAGAAGTAAAAGTGGCATGGCCAGAACAATTACCAGAAGTTCTTTGGTCGTATAGAACATCCCATCGAACAGCAACAAGCCATACGCCATTTTCCTTAGCCTATGGGTATGAGGCCATGTTGCCTATTGAGCTTAACCCACCATCACATAGAAGGCTGAAAATGATCAGCCTACTAATGATAAACTATTGATTGAATCCTTAGACTTGAACGATGAAAGGCGCGAACAAGCTCAGCTTCGAGTAGCAGCTTACCAGCAAAAGGTCGTGCGATATTTTAACACTAAAGTACGTGAAAGAAAGTTTAACGTGAGAGATTTGGTACTTAGAAGAGGTTTTCTCAACACTCGCGATTAGGCTGCCGTAGTGCTCGGACCTAGCTGGGATGGTCCGTATCAGATTGAAGAAGTTTTTCAACCAGGCACATATAAACTTGCTCGCTTAAATGGAGATCTCATTTCTCATTATTTGAATGGAGAACACCTGCGCAAGTATTATCAATAGACAATTATTTTTAAAGAATTGGCTTGTATTAATTTCAGTTTTTACAAGTTTATGAACAAGAGCTAGCTAGTTATATGGCTAGTCACTTACAAGTGTAAGATCAATTTTTGATCACTTGTATAGACACGATTTTGTTCATTTATTACGAGAAATAAAAGGAACTGTGCGCAGCCAGTTATTCTTGCCAAATTATTGTATTTATAATAAGTATTTGCTCATTACGTGTGCTGTTTTGCTATATTATCATTATTGATTATGAATACGCGGGTAGTAATGTTCGAACAGGACTTGGTCATCATGGAAAGTGACCGAGAACCCTAAGCTCCTCGATCACTTGGTGGGCATATAAAATACCAAGCAAGCAAAGCATATCAACATGAATATGTAAACACACGTGCAAAATAAGGAAAAGCATACTACGGTACTTAGAGTATTTTTCAAAATTTTTAATTTAAATTTTATAAGAATCAAAACAAAGTGCTATGCTAAGTTCGGTCATACGAACATATGTTATAATAATAGCAAAAATTATAATATCAAAATGAAATGTTTTACACCGCGAGCAGTTACTACTCAGATGTAAATTAATAAATTAAAAGAAAAGCTGCCTTGAGAAGCAAAATTGTCTTAACATTACGAACCGTAGTTCATATGTTCCAGTTACAAAAATGAAAACAAAAATAAATCACTAAGCAGTAGGAAAATTACGCTGGGATTGCTGGTCGATAGTGGTCCCCGCATCATCTTTGACAGCCTCAGTGCCAGTCGCCAAGGAGACTTCAGAGGACTCCTAAGTTTTCTGTTCCTCCGCTAGACAAGCAGCACACTAGGCTAGTTCCGCCTTCTTTACTTGCTCGGGAAGATAGTCAAAGTTCGCCTCTGGATTATTCTTCTAGAACATGTAGAAGCAATTGAAAGTTGCTCCTTTGAACTTCTCTAGATTGCGAGCATTGGTTCCCTTGAGCAGTTTTGTTCACTCCTCCAGCTCAGCGGTTTCCTTCTGGCTGATCACTGGGTCATCTTGAAGTTTGGATGCTTCTTTGAAGTTAATCTCTGAAGCCTCCTTAAACTTCTCCCTGACTGGAATAATTTTGACCACCGATTCTTGGCATCTCCTCAGCTCCTCGCTCAGGTCGACAACCCTAGCCTAGGTCACCTTAAGCTCTTTGGCAACTCTGGCCTCGACCGCCTTCACCTCTTCAGCATGTTTGGCCTTGACCGCCTTCATCTCCTTGACGTATTTGGCCTTGACCGCCTTCATCTCCTCATCAAATCTGGCCTCGGTCTCCTTGGCTTGACACCAGCTATGTCCTATGGTGAGGATACCCTGCGAACAGAAAAAGACAGGTAAACTAGTCAGAAGTTGCTAAAGAAAGTGTTGTTCGATTAAAAATGAAAAAGAAGAAACACACTTACGCTGAGGACTTCAAATAGTTCCCGGCTGATGACCTGGCTATTCGGTAGTGGAGGAAGATGCGAGAAGGCTTCCTGGCTACAGTGGTGCTTTGAAAGCCTTTGCAGCTTCTCATAAGTAGCATTGAAGGCGCTACTCACTGGGTCGTTGGCCGAAGGTCTCCTCGCCTGCTCGGGGGAAGTGACTGGGAGGAGGAGGAGGAGGAGGAGGTGTCATATTTCTGGAAGGAGTGGGCGCTGGGGGAGGTGCCGGAGGATCCACTGTTCAGGCTTTTTTCTTAGAGGGATCACTGTTGCTCTCCCCTCGGTGTCTCTTGCTCGCCTTCTTTATGGTCGCGGGAGCTTCGACATTTGTGTATATGTCGAAGGCATCCTTAGAAGGCATGACTGCAAGATAAAAACAATCGATGAGACAATATAATTTAAAAGAGTAAGGAAATAATGAAAAAGTGAAATTCTAAGTAATATACCCGAGCAAATACTACTGGTCGATACATTATTTATAGAACTACTACTACACTCACTCTCTGCCTCAAAGAAGTCTGAATTAAAGTTACTGGTCGTAATCCCTATAAAATAAATGATAGGGGATAGGCAGGCTATCTAAGAGTAAGAAATCTATACCATTTTCGTGGAAGGACTCGAGTACAGGGTCGATGTACTCCGAAAGTTTTTGCTTGCCTCTCCCATGTTGGGCAGGGGCAGTAGCAGCCTGAGGGTTGCTGGAGGGTTCCCGAATGGTCACTCCTATAGCCCACCATCTTGGGCATTCTGACACATCTTGTTTCTGCTCGAATATTTCCTCTCTAGTAGCACACCCCGTGGTGGACTCCCTCACTTCCTGGTGAGGAGCCAGAAGGCTGACTAGCCTTTGATTGCTCTCGGTGACCAGCTCTTTGATGCTCTTTTCAATATTCATCATGCTAGACAGGGCTACGGCCCTCATTTCCGTCTCTGGAATGGGGTCTGGTCGGTACCATGGACCAAGACACAACATCAATGTTCAAAGGACGGTGAAGAAAAAACTAGCAGAAAATAAACGACCAAGTGATTGAGAGATTTACCTCATCGGGTGAAGGCCAGGTTGTCAACGACCAGGTCCGTCATAAGGAAGTACTCCTGGAAGTACTTTCCTACGTTGCATTTGTAGGTAACGTCACTCAGGAATATGCGAGTAGAATCCTGATGACAGAAATGGAAAAACCTCGTGTTGTTCTGGTTGGGGTTGGACTTGAGATCGAACAGGTAGTTGATCTCGTGCAGTGTGGGCATAGGTCACTTCTTATGGTTGTAAAGGATATAGAGTGCTGATAGTACTCTATACCCATTGGTAGTAATTTTGAAGGGGGCGACCTTGAAGTAATTGGCCACCCCTTGGAAAAATTAGTGCAGGGGAAAGTTTGCCCCTGCCTCGATGTGGAACCTCGACTAGGTGCTAAAGGTGCCTCCAGGCACATTTTCCCGATGGTCGGAGGTAGGTTTGATTAAGGTAACCCCAGGAAGATCGTACTTCCTGAGGTACCTTCTCACTGACCTAGCCGATATAACACTAGGAGACGCGACATACCAGTCAACTTCTAGTCGAAGGTCATTGCGAGACCGTGCTTTAGGTTGGATGTCTGGTGGTGCAACATTTATAGGTTGAGGATCATTTGAAGGATCCTCATTGGCGGCTGCTGGTTGGCTAGAAGGATAATTGGCGGTTTTCTTTTTCCTATGACCAATGTTTTTAACACGACCCTTGTGTGGCTGGCGGTCTGGTGAGCTGGTCGTGGGGTTTTTTTCATAAGATGGAAAGTTAGAGAAAGGGAGTGGCAGTTGTTCTTGATCTTTGAACAGAAGCGCGAGAAGATCGTCGTCTATTGGCCTCTCACCTCCCCAAGGATCGTGCATGAATATCTGAGAAGAGAAAAGGGGAAATGAGAATCTACGACCAATAGATAGAAGAAGAGGAAGTGAAAGGATAACGTTGCTCATGTATAAAAGTTAAGCTTTTATAAGACCAGCAGCATCCTAACGTAAACACTAAAAACATGCGAACAGTTTGGAAAATGGATCAAAAAGTGGAATTGAAAATTTTTTCCAGGAAAACTTTTCAACTTCGAAAAAAGCGGGAAAAACCTAGTTTTTCCGAAAATAGTAAAATCGAATTTTCACTTCGATTTCAGGCCCTAAAACAATATTCTTGTTTCCCACAATGATTTCTAAGCCTCACCTAATGTTTCTTATTGCCTAAAGTACATGTTCTATCATGTTTCTGCGTACAAAGCCGATCACCCAAATTTTTTTTTCAAGAACTCAAACCAAAAAACATACGAAATTTATTCTAGAATGTATAACAGGGAAGACGAGTTCAAAAACTTACTTGGAATGAAGTTTTCAAAGGAATCACAAAGTTATTGCTTAGAGCTGATCAGACACATCTCGGAATGCCGAAGCTTTTCTGGATCTCCCTTGAGAAATTTTTTTTTTCTGAGTTCCTGAGGAAGGAGAAGGAAATGGTAAAAAGTTAAAAGTGGGAGAGGTGATGTATTTATACTGATCGTGGTGCAGTTAAAGAGGTAATGATGGGGGTAAGTTTTCAATACATGGGAAATCGTGTTAGCCGTCAAAATAATTTTGGGAACTGTAACGGTCATGATTGTTTACTTTTTCGAAAAGGTGTTGACAGATGTGACAAGTTAGACGAAACGCTGGTCGAGTAAATTTATTATATACTGGTCGCAATAAAATAAACTTGGGGGCAAATGTTTACCTAAAAAAAGATTCGCCTGATCATGTGGCAAAATTAATATGCATGTGGAGTGCACGTGACTATTCAAGTGGGTACGTTCTGTCAACCATCGACCAGAAGATGATTCACTCAGCAGAAGGCATATTTCATGGGCGACCAGGCTGGTCGTAGTATTTCAGATATCTTTTATAGATTTGTAATCTCATATTTATGTAATAATTGTAATTTCCATTATTATTCAGATACGCTTGTATTAAATGTAATCAAGGCCCACCGGCCCATAACGAACTCCTTGAGCCTATAAATAAGACTCAAAGGGCTCAAGAGAAGGGACTTTTTTTCTTATAGAGAGAATTATAGTGTTTTTATCTGCCGAATTTGTATTCATCTCCAAGCTTGTGAAACTTGTGAACCCTAGTTCATTGATCGCAGGTTTTGGAGTTCAACATTAATAAGAACATTAAGTGGACGTAGGTCATTACCAATTCTGGGGCCGAACCACTATAAATCTTTGTGTCATTTATCTTTTTGGTTGGATTTCATCTCATTTCTATCGTTTTACTTGACTCCGTGTCATTGACAGATTCATGTGTGAACAAATGGTATCATCAAATTCTTTAATTCTAAATGTGTAGATTTCAAGAATTTGAATGACAAATGCTTGTTGCCATTTTTATTTGAGTTAAAGTTTATTGTCAAATGCATATGTACAATTGTGAATGCTAATGAACAATTCAAGGGCTATTGTTGTGCTTACTTTGTTTGTTAAATTGTTGATCATCATGTGAGTTATGATAATTTTTAAATGAACCATTAAAAAATTAAGGGTATAGCAATATGATGAGATCAATTATCAATGTAACTTTAATTGAATTTATTTGGGTTGGTGAAATTGATGACTAGATCAATAAGACTATAATTGATGTTAATGCATTTGAGGTGGAATGTATTGTAACCCTAAATTAAATTGACATGATTTGTACAATTGGTGATGACATTAGGCCCTAAGGTGACACGTCGCCTCCGTAGAGGCGACACGTTGCCTCAGAGCACAGAAGCCATGAATAACATAGCAAGCGATGTGTCTCGTGTCTTCTCTGTACAATGGTGGTTTATGACTCCAAATGATATGTTTAAATATTCTAATCATATTGGTTAGACTTAATGACGATGTCCACACTATAAAAGGGGTCATTTAGAGTTGTGAGGGCTTGATCACATTATACAACTCTCTCTAACCTCTCTCTCTAGCACTCAAGAACACTTTTTTTCTCCAAGAAAATCACCAAGACTTGCTTGACTTGCGTAATTTTCAAGGCCTGTTGTACCCCACTTCTCATTCCATCATAGTAGAGGCTTCAAGCAACTCAAGGTAGGCATGGACTAGAAATTTTACATAGTTATTCTCATCGTGGCAATATTTGATTCAATGATTTTCATTTTGTGTTTCCTATCATATTTTGTAATTTATTTTTTTATATTTCTATTAAATTACAATTTAGAGTTGTAATTTCACTACTACAAAAAAGGCATTTTAGGGATCGCTAAAACAATGATTTTAGAGATTGCATTGCGTGTCTTGAAAAATTTTATTTTTCATTTTTTAAAAATTAATTGGTAGCCAATGCTCCCGCCAGAGCTCCGATGATCACGGTGGTGGGTCAGTCCGATCCTTTCGTGAGTTTTGAAGCCAAAAGCACAAGGAATGCAGTGGTGGTCGTCATTTGGCTCGGGGTGGCTCGAGATGGTCAAAAAATGCCCAAAACGTTTCAGAAACCCACATGGTCGCCGAACTTTGGAGCTCCATCGAGGGGGCTAGGGGCGCGTTAGGCTAGGGTCTCGTGGGACTGGGGGTTTCGGTGGCCAGTGCGTGTAGGCGGGGGGTGGCCGAAGAGCCACAATTCATGGCTGGGTAGCGGGCTTGCATGAGGGAGAGAGAGAGAGAGAGAAAGAGAAATGGGGGAAGAGAGAGGGAATTCAAGGAAAGAGAGAATTGGCTGTTGTTTTTTTTTTTCTTTATGATTTCATATATAATAAATCTTTAGTTAAACAAAAAATATTCAAACTTTTAGTACACACATAAGTTTTTAGGGATCGCTCTGTGTGTCCTAAAAGAAATTCCTTAAGGACTCTCAATTAGTGTCCTAAAACGTCCAGGAACTTTTGTTAAAAAAAATCAAACTTTTAGGACACACATCAGTTTTTAGGGCCCGCACCGCGTGTCCTGAACAAAATTTTTTAAGGACTCTCAATGAGTGTCCTAAAAATTCCAGGAGATATTTATAGCACTCGCATCTAGGTGGGTACCCTAAAATAGTGTCCTAAAAGCATGTTTTGTAGTAGTGTTTTAGGGTGGTGTTATCTCACTTTCCCAACATTTAAAATCTCTATTATTTGATTTTTTTTGAGTTCTTGTTTATACCACCATAGAAGAAAGCTCATCCATCTCGGCTCTAAATTTTATGATGCGGGATTTTGTAAGACTTGATCGATTCTATGGCACAAATTTATCTGTTGGCAAGAGAAAATCAAGTTTCTACTCACCAATTTGAAGGTTTCATACATATTGGACAATGATTTGTGTAATGCCCTACTTCCCTAGAGTCGTTACCCTGTGATTTTAAAATGTGTCATTAAATCGCTAATCGAGGTTTTAGACCAAAAAGTGAGTAGATTGGAATACAAACTCATTTAATGAAGATTAAGTATAAAAAGGATTGGACATTCATTAAAATTATAAAAGTGTTACATTGGGATTCAAAAACATTATTTTAAAATATATTTACAACTCAAAAGTTTGTGTATAGTCAACCTAAGAGACAAAACTAAACATTTATAACATGTTCCTCAAGACAACCCCAACCGAGGCGGCCAGGTAGGCCAAACATGTACGCATCGCTCCATGCCCTCCAACTCATGGTTGATCAACCTTTTCCTTGCCCTTACCTGCACCACAGAACACTCGTGAGCCGAGGCCCAGCAAGAAAACTTCACAACACAACATATTATAACTTATTTTAACAAATGCTAATAAATCAAATACATACAACAATCTAAAGGTTCCTATCAGGATTCACAACTACGGCCTGCGCTGATCAAGGTGTGTTACCAGACACCAAGTTCACGGTCTTAACTGAGCGGGTGTGTACAACACCCTTAGAGGGTCTCGCCCTCGTGGCCTGCATTCAACATGCATAATGCCGATCCCAGTCTTTGTTGCTCACGGCCTTTGTCGTTCCCGACCTTTGTCATTCCTGGCCTTCGCTGTTCCCCGCCTTTGCCACTCCTGACCTTTCCCGTTTCTGGCCTTTGCCACAATTGGTCTTCACCGTTCCGTCACAAACACACATATGACGTAATAGTTACAAACAATACACATAACACTAAGCACAATGTAGCTCTATGATCACATACAGTTTTCTTACCTGAGTCCCGAGTTGACCATATAGTGTGATCCTGAGCATGATCCCCTAAACCCAAGCCTAAGTAGTAAAACCTAGTGACAATGCCATAATAATAAGTATACATCAAACCCTAAACCAATTAAAAATTTCAGAAAAATATTTTAGCCTCCGGGACCTCAAATTCTACTAAATCGGGTAGTAGAATCCTTCTCGAGCCCTTAAGTTTGACTTCCCGAGCTTAAAATCCTGATTTGGCTATTTTCCCTAATTTGAACCGCAGCCCAACCCCCTAGGGTCGCGGTGCGCTACAAGTCAGAAAGCCCAAGGCTAATTTTTGGGGGACGGGGGCCGCGACGCGCCTTAGCCTGTGCCGCGGCGCCTGGGCTGTTTCAGAGAACTATAAAGCCTTTCTACGCACACGGGTCGCGGTTCGAGCCCAAAACCCAGAATTCCCCATCGTTTCCCTGTGTCTTTTTGGCTAAAACCATCTGAATTCACCTCAAATATAAACTAAAGCCATAATTGAACCTCACAAGCATTTCCAAACATCATAAACAACATATGAACCCTCAAAATAAGCCAAAACATTACCAAAGCCCAAAATCCAAACCTTGAGTTCAAAACTCAAGAACACCAAAACCAAGCTTGAAATTCAATAAGAACTAAGGAATTTACGTACCCCCATTGCAAATTGCAACCCTAGGCTGGCCCTTGATTCAATCCCTAGCTCTATGTCCTTTCCAAGCTCACCTACACCAAGCTTTTGCTTCCAAACTTCAAAGGTTTCCATGGCACACCAAGGGAGGAAGAGGGGAACATGAGAGAGAGAGTTATGTGGAGTCTTCCTTAAGTTTTGAAAGGTTCTAAGGTATTAAGTCTATCCCCTGGCCAAATGACCATTATACGCCTGTCTTACAACTCTCCTATCAAAGCACTTCGAGGGAAAAACGGTCTTTGTGTCCCATTTCCCGCTAATTTAAAATAACACTATAAATTCCCAAGTAATCCCGACATACCCAATTAACCACCAAAAAACTACCTGTTACCCAATAAACATCGAATATGCGCTAAGTTACCGAAAATCCCCTAGGCTCACCTCGAGCCGGGCATTCGACCCCATTGTGACTATTCCACTAATCTGCTCACTAGGAATGCCTCAGACCATACCTCTCAAATATATCCCCATAACACTGGGGTCTCACTCATAACACATACATAATTACATTTATGCTCTCAACGGGCCAAAATTACAAACATGCCCCAATTTACAGAAATTGGCCCACATGCATATTTAATACACATAAACACGCATATCTAGTCACATTACCACGCGAATCAACTATATCTCATAATCACACATATATTAAATTAATTCCACAGATAAGCCTGATTATGCCCTCCTGGGACAGTAACTAAGACACTCCCAACATTTTTTGGACGTTACAATTTTTCTACACCCAAAGAAGATGACTCCCAAGAGATCATCAAACAAATGAAGAAGAAGGAGGAAGATGAACTCATATACCATGGTCACATCCTCAACGCCCTCTTGGAAAGTCAATATGATCTTTACACCAACATTATTTATGTTAAAGAGATTAAGAAGCATTAGAGAATAAGTACAAATTTGAAGAAGAAGATACTAAGAAATTCCCCATTTCTCAATATATGGAATTAAAATTCTTTGATGATGAACCCATTCTCCCTCAAATTCATGAAGTCCAAATTATTGTGAACAAACTTTCTACATTGAAGATAGTGTTTGCATTACCTTTCCATATGGGCGCTATAATAGCCAAGTTACCTCCATCTTGGAGGAGCTATAAAAAGAAAATCTTGCATAAAAAGAAAATTCTCAAAAATCTAAGGATTGAGGAAAAGTCTTGTTCTAGAGAAAAAAGTGTGGATGAGTCTAATGGAGAGACCTCGAAGGCTAATGCAGAAGATAAGCCTACTAACCCCAAGGGAAAGAGTCACAAGAAGCCTCAAGGCAAGAAAGAAAAACCCCTAGGCCCTAAAAAGATTGATGGGGAATTAAAACTCTACAAGGGGCCTTTTTTTGTGAGTGGTGAAGGTGGCCATCTAGCAAGGGAATGTAGATTTTGCAAATCCACTATAAATTGGTCGAAGGTCAATGCAATCGATGATGAGTTGGTTGCAACCTTGATTAAAGTCAATACCATCCAAATCAAGGTGTAAGGGTGGTACAAGACTTGTGCCACCATTTATGTTACTTATGATAGGTCTCTCTAAAAGGTCTTTGAGGATGCCAAAGATGACCATGAGATCCAAATGGGAAATGAGAAGAGGTTCAAAGTGGAAGGTGTGGATGCCAAAAATCCACCAAGGATTCTGTCCCTTATTGAAGTAAATGGCAAAGGGGCTCCGAAGGCGTCAAATACGTGATAGAGGTAGAAGAGGCCACACATTTGTGAGGCCCCAGGCCTCACCAGGTCATTCCATGCCAATAGGAGGCAAATGCGAGATGTCCCCATCGTAAACACATGCATCCAAGCCGCATCCCCTCATGAGACGCCTCCGTCTCACGTGTATGGCTCCTAGTCGTGACCCTCGCGAGGCGCCTCCATCTCGTGCATGTGCACCTAGCTGCATCTCGCCTCCGCGAGGTCATCTCACTCAATGCCTCCGCGAGGCAACCTTGCCTCATGCCTCAGCGAGGACATCTCGCCCTGTGCCTTCCCGAGGCCGTCTCGCCACATGCCTCCGCGAGGCCACCTTGCCTTGCGCTTCAGTGAGGCCATCTCATCCCGTGCCTCCACGAAGCTACCTTGCCTCGTGCCTCAGCGAGGCCATCTTGCCCCGTGCCTCTATGAGGCCACCTCGCCTCGCCTCTCCACAAGTCCCACTTACCTTACATGAGTGCCTCACGCCTAAGGTCTCGCGAGGACCCCCTTGCTCAGATGTCATGCCTCACACGGAGGCTTCAGCCGCCTAGGTCCACATGGCACACACCTGAACAATGCCTCATGCAACATATGCCCCTTGCACCCAAGATCTCGCAGGGATCCCCTCGTTCTTTGCAAATGTATATCCATGAAGGTCAAAGGAGTCTGATGCTTAGCAGAAATAGAGTGGCTTAAGGCATAGGCACATCCTAGAAAGGTGAAAACATCTACGGGGCACGTGGAACACGTAAAGGTACGGAACATACATATCAACCAAAAGAAGACAAAGCATGAATATGGTGTCCATTCTAGACAAGTAGCGGTAGTACTAAAATGGTACATAGTAAGGAATCCCCAAGCACGCCTATGATGTTCGTACCCAACAAGTAGTGGAGGTACGACACGGTACCAAGGCAGGAGTACTTTTGGAGACCACTGACATATACTGGAGTCGACCACCACTCCTCCAACACCACTACCACCTGCAGCCTAGATATGCAACCTCTGTCTCTTCGGGACCACAATGTACCAAGAGCCATTAGAGCTCACCTATAAATAGGACGTCACTTCATCATTGAAGGGGGTTGTAAAATTCATTGTATACTCAGGCTATTAAGTAATATAAGAATGTTTACTCCATTTTTGAATAGCACTTATTTTCCCTCAAGTCTATTCTAAGTTCTTACATAGTTATTTTCTTACTATGATTTGAGTTTTCCAACCTAATATCGTTGACGAGTTCTCACAGTCAAAAGAAGGCAAGGGCAACATTAATTTATCCTTCACATCCAGAAAGAAGGTATAACTCACCAATGTGTTATATATGCCAGATATGTCTTGAAATCTTGTGAGTGAGGATTTTTCAGCGAACTAGGCATCAAGGCAATGTTTGAGTCTTGTAAACTCATATTGTCTAAGAATCGGAACTTTTTTGGAAAAGGGTATTCATGTGATGACATGATTAAGCTTTATACTTCTACTTTTGTGAAGAATAATAGTAAAGAATCAACATCTTCATCTTCTATGGCTGGCTCAAATTCAATTACTCTGTGGCATAATAGGCTAGCTCATGTAGGATTTAGTACTGTTAAAAAAATAACTAAATGGGGTTGAATTGGTTATGATAATATTGATCATGATAATGTGAACTATTGTGAAATTTTAAATGTTTTAGAATATTATTCCTAGCGTTGATAGATATTCAAATTTGTTATATTTCATAATAGTGATTTATGTGAATTAAATGGAATGTCGACTAGAGGTGGAATTAAACATTTTGCTACTTTTATAGATTATTTCTCTAATTTTACATATGCTTATTTGCTTAAGAGTAAAGATGAGACATTTAAGGCATTTCAAATCTATAAATCTAAATAGAGGTGGTGAATATATTTTTAAGATGAAAATCAATTGGAAAAAAGATCAAATTTCTTAGATGCGATCGGGGCTATGGATATTTTTCACATGTATTATATACATATTTTTTGCAAAATAATGTGGTGTCGATATAGACAAGAGAGACTAGCGAGATGGTTGAAAAGGATGACCTTGCTAATATGGGGGTTCTAATGATATAACCACCCAGATATCGCCACTAAGCCCCAAGGTTGCTTATGTCCAATATAATACCCAAGGAAAAGGTCGCCATGATTGAAAAAAATAATGATGTCCAAAAGATAAGACCAGCTCGGGGTATTGGTTGCCTATGACTAGTCGCCAAACCCCACGCATGGTCGCCTGTCCCTACATGTAGTTGTTTATCCTTTTGTGTGATCATTGGGCACCAATTTCATGAACTGGCTGCTTACATAATGTTTCCAAAAACAATTTAGAAAGTCCGGTCGCCCTCGAGTCTATCATGGTCGCTGGAGACTTCCCAAGTTACAGTTATGGTCATTGAAGTCTTCTCCAGCTCCTGTCATGGTCGCTGGAACCTCATACAAGGGCTCCACTCCCTGGCTTCATCAAGGGTAATGGTCACTAGATCCTAAAAGTCAAAGGACATCACTCATAACTCTAGCTCGACCCTGAGCAAATCACTAGCCCCAGTGCTAGGAAGTGGTCGCATAAAGCATAGTCACACTGCATCCAAGGTTGGTGATCCCATTGATTCAGTCACACCTTTGTCCTTATTTTCTTTGGGCCAAAGCATAATACCCTAGGCCCATAACTCAAATGTAATCTGAATCCTTACTATAAATAAAAGGAGAAGGGAACGAGAAAAGTGGGGATGATGGCAAGATAGCCAAATAACTCAAGGCACCCAATAGTGCAAAGGGCTCACAAAATCCATGAGAGTCAATGGGTAACCACAAATGTAATCCACATCTTCAAAGATCAATAATAGTGATTAAGTGGACGTAGGTCATCTTTTTTGGGTCGAACAACTATAAAATCCTCTTTCTATCCATTGTTTGATAGCATTAATTACATCTTAGATGCTTGATTTAGTTCTTACAAATCTTTTCTTAATTACTCTTTGGGTGTTTGATTAGTTGATGAAAAAAGGACTAAACAACATGAATTAAATGTATTTTGTGAAGAGCACAATATAATAAATGAGTGTACTACCCCTTCTACTCCACAAAAAAATAATATAGTAGAAAGAAAAAATAGAACTTTTCTTGAAACAGTTAATGCTATCTACTACATGCTAAATTGAGTTTTTCTTTGAGGGGTGAAGCCTCGATATTCGCATGTCATAATTTAAATCATACTTTTTTAAAGTAAAAAAATTGTCACCATATGAGATATGGAAATGAAAAATGTCTAATACAAGCTATCTTAAAGTGTGGAAGTGTCTTGCTTATTGCAAGAGCACAGACCCTAAAATGATCAAGTTGGGTCCTAGGGCTATAAGATGTACCTTTGTTGGCTATGCCTCAAATATCAAAGTGTATAGATTATTAGCTTTAGAGTCTAGTGTGATAATTGAATCTAGAGAGGTAGAGTTCTTAGAGTATATATGTAACGCCCTGGCTAACCAAGACCATTACAATGTTTATTTTAAAATAATGCAAGACTTGCTAATCAAGTCGTTTGAACATAAATGCGATCCTAAATTCAACTATTAGGTTAGGGTTAAAAGATTTTGATCATAAACAGTTAATTTTCATTAAAACTGATGTTTGATACATGGGATCCCAAAAACAGGATATTTGTGGTACTAAAACAAAAGTCCGTCTAATGGAAAAATAAAATTTTAGAGCTCTGTCCCTGTAACTATCCCTCGGCCATGGCGGTTGAGCAGTTGACTATGTACACTCAGCCTCCAGAGCTCTCCAACTCATGGTAGGTCCAGTTTCCCTTTGCCTTTATTTGCACCATGTAGCACATGTGAGCCAAGGCCAGCAAGAAAACCATGAACAACAAACACATACTCTCAAGCATACATTT
The DNA here is from genome assembly GCF_963169125.1 of Humulus lupulus. NCBI lineage: Eukaryota > Viridiplantae > Streptophyta > Magnoliopsida > Rosales > Cannabaceae > Humulus > Humulus lupulus. The sequence goes on along the minus strand of NC_084802.1, from coordinate 175,059,307 downwards.
TAACCAGTAATACAAATGTTCAGGGTCAGTGCCCTTAGATCGAGCCCTCTTTTTATTCAGCTGACCCCAGCTCACTTAGGCAGAGTCCTCTAATTATTTAGTTGACCTGGGCTCACATTGGCTGAGCCGCGTTCAATACGCTTATCATAAGCTTCGGCACCCTTAGGTCATACGTTCTTACTCCGCATAACATATATATATCTCACCAAATGCATATATTCAATTACACTGAAGCTCAGTCCCAAAGACAACAACATGGGTGCAGTTCTTTTACCTCAAATCCCGAGCAAAGAATAAAGAACAATCTCAAACACGATCCTCAGTTTTTGAGCCTTAGTGATAATTTTAGTCATAATGTCAATGGCTACCCATCAATTCCTAATCCAAATAAATGTTTAGGAATAACAACAAGCCTTTGGGACCTCAAATTCTACTAAACTGGGTAGTAGAAGTCATCACGATCGCCTAGGTTCGAATCCCTGAGCCTCCCCGAGCCTAAAAACTATCCTAGGTTAAAGTTCTCTAGGCGCGCTGCGACCTAGCCTTGAGGGTCACGGTGCACCTCAAGTCAGAGGCGTAGCCTCGGGCTTCTGGGGGAAGGCGGGTCGTGACTTGCCCCCTAGGGTTGCGGGGAGCCCTCAAATCAGCAAGCCCTCCTAGGGCACGCAGGCCGCAGCACCCATGATATGGATCCTGGCACACCCCCGCGAATCCAGAATTCTCTGGGTTTCCTCAGCATTCTACCCAGGCACAACCTCAAAAAACCATCTAACCATACTCCCAAATCCATACCAAACTTAGATTCAAGCCAAGAAAACTTATCCCTATAACCTAAACATCATAATATATCAATAAACAATTTCTTACTTCCCTCTAACACTCAGAAACCAGACCCTACAACCTTGTTCATGGAAGCTCTAAGTCTCAATACCATTTCAGAAAAATTCAGTAATCAAAGGTTAGATATTACCTGAATTGCTAGTCTTAATTCCTCATAAAACTTTGTCAGACTTTAGCTTTGATTTTCCCTAGCTTGAACCAGCCTAAAATCTATCTTAATCTTTAGTTCTCCTTCAGTTTTCTTCCTTAGCTTCAAGATACCAAGACAGAAAGTGAGGGTACGTGTATGAGGGTGAGAGAGAAGGCTGAGAATTCAAAGCACTTGGGGTGGTTTCTGGCTATGTTTAGAGTTCCCACTGAGTTAATCTCTTAATTAAAAAAATGACCAAACTACCCCTTGAATTACTTAGCCCTTTAATTTGTTCTAAGGGTAAAATAGTCTTTTTCTAGTTCCCGCTAATTCCTCAGGTGCTCCGAACATTTACCAATTAATCCCATCATGTCCACTTAATTACCAAATACTTATTGATTGCTCAATAAATCCTAAACCATTCTCTTAATTCCCAAAATACCACCAGGCTCCCCCGAGCTGGGTTATTTAACCCCGCTGTGACTATTTCACTAATCCGTTCACTAGGACCGTCTCGAGCCATATACTAAAAATATATCCACACAATAATGTGGTCTCAACCATTTATCACATATAATCACATTTATGCCCTTAACGGGCCAAAATTACAAATATGCCCTTATAAGCAGTAAAGGGCCCACATGCCTATCTAATACTCATAAACATGCATATAATATATTCACATAATCACCTAAGTAATGCATGCCATATAGTCACACATTTAAACAATTAAACACACATATATCAAATTATGCCCTCTTAGCACGCTAATCAAGGCACTAAACCCCATTAGCAATTTTGGGTCGCTACAACTATCCCCTCCTACTGAGAATTTCGTCCTCGAAATTTACCTGAATAAATTGGGATACTGATCCTGCATAACTGACTCAATCTTACTAATCCTCAATAATACTTTAACTAGAGGAATCTTCTTGTTCCTCAGATCTTTATCTTTCCAGTCTAGGACCTACACCGATCGCTTCTCATACGACAAATATGTCTGTAACTCCAAATCCTCATTTCTCAACACATCAGTCGTATCTGAGACGTACTTCTGATGCGTAGAGATGTGGCAGAGCAAATCTATAGGCTACCTGCCCAATTCTCTCTAGGATCTCAAAAGGTCCAATGAATCTAGGGCTCAGCTTTCCCTTTTTCCTAAACCTCCTCACCCCTCATGGTGGTGACACTCACAGAAACACATGGTCCTCTACCTAGAACTCCATGCCCCTACGCTTAGGAGCATCGTAGCTTTTCTGTCTGCTCTTTGAAGTAAGCATTCGAGCTCGGATCTTCTCAATAGCTTCATTAGTCTTTTGAACAATTTCTGGTCCAAAATACCTCCTCTCACCCATCTCATCCAAATGAATGGGCGATCTACATCTCCTTCCATACAACATCTCGTATAGAGCAACTCCATTCGTTGATTCATAACTGTTGTTGTATGAAAATTCAATCAACGGAAGGTACTTACTCCAAGACCCCTCAAAGTCCAACACACACGTCCTAAGCATGTATTCCAATACCTGAATTGTCCTCTCAGACTGTCCATCTATCTAAGGATGAGAGGCTGTATTGAATTTCAACTGAGTCCCCATAGCCTTCTACAAACTACCCCAAAACTTGGAGGTAAATATGGCATCCTGGTCTGATACTATAGATTTGGGAACCCCATGGAGACATACAATCTCCCTCACATACAACTCCGCGTACTGATCCACAATATAGGTCGTCCTCAATGGTAGAAAGAGAGCTGACTTGGTGTATCTATCTACTATCACCCACACCGAGTCATGTAGCCCCACTGTCCTAGGTAAACCTCCTACAAAATCCATAGTAATGTCTTCCCACTTCCACTCGGGAATACCCAAAGGCTGTAGCAACCCCGCTAGTCACTGAGGCTTAGCCTTAACCTGCTAACATGTTAAACACTTGCCCACATATTCCACGACGTCCTTCTTCATCAAAGGCCACCAATATAAAGTCAGTAGATCCTGATACATCTTCGTGGTTCCAAGATGGAGTGAGCATGGTGTAGTATGGGACTCATCCAATATCTCTCGTCTAATACCCACATCCATCGGAACACAAATTTGACCCTTATACCGTAGTAAACCTGTCTCTAAAATAGAATAATCCTTAGCCACTCCAGCTAAGATATTCCCTCTAACCTCCTACAACTGTCTATCATTCATCTAACCCTCGCTTATCCTCTCTAGGAGGGTAGACTGTAAAGTAATATTGGTCAGCCGGCCCACTACCAACTCTATCCTCACTTTGGACATCTTCTCTGCCAACTCCTTTAATATCTGTTTAGAGCTGAATAATTGTCCTGGGCTCCTCCGAATCAACGCATCTGCCACTATATTGGCTTTCCCTGGGTGGTAAAGGATATCACAATCATAGTCCTTCACAAATTCCACCCAACGCCTTTGCCTCATATTCAAGTCCTTCTGGGTGAAGAAATACTTCAAGCTCTTATGATCGGTGTATATCTCGCACTTCTCCCCATACAAGTAATGTCGCCAAAAATTTAGTGCGAATACCACCGCTGCCAACTCCAAATTATGGGTAAGGTATCACAGCTCATACTCCTTCAACTACCGTGATGCATATGCAATAACCTTCTCATTCTGCATCAGCACACATCCCAATCCCAATATCGATGCGTAATAGTATACTACAAACTTCCCTCCCTTCGAAGGAAGATTCAACACATGGGCAGTAATCAGCTGTCGCTTCAGTTCTTGGAAAATATTCTCACACTTATCTGACCAGAAAAACTTTAGATTCTTCCGCGTCAATTATGTAATCAGTGCAGCAATCTTCGAAAACCCTTCCACGAACCATCTGTAATATCCCACTAATCCAAGGAAGCTCCTAACCTCTGAGGCGTTCCTTGGCCTCGGCCAATCTCTCACTACCTCTACCTTAGCAGGATCCACCTTAATCCCATCTCCACCAACAATGTGTCCAAGGAATGTCACTTCTGGTAGCCAGAACTTGCACTGATGCTCTCTCCATATCTGTAATACCTGTCGAAGATGTTGTTCATGCTCTGCTTGTGAACTGGAGTAAACTAAGATGTCGTCAATGAAGACAATCACGAACAGATCTAAAAAGTCCTTGAACACCCTGTTCATCAGATCCATGACTAAATGACATGACCAAGAACTCATAATGCCCATACCTCGTTCAGAAGGCCGTCTTCGGAATATCCCCATCCTTGATCCTCAGCTGGTGATAAAAAAATTGAAGATCATTCTTTAAGAATACCGTCTTTCCCTGCAGCTGATCGAACAAGTCGTCAATCCTTGGTAAAGGGTATTTGTTCTTGATGGTCAACTTGTTCAACTACCTGTAGTCTATACACACTCTCAGATTCCCATCCTTCTTCTTCACAAACAAAACCGGAGCACCCAATGGCGAGAAGCTAGGTCTAATAAACCCCAAGTCCAGAAGCTCCTGCAACTGTATCATCAAGTCCTTTAACTCTACCAGAGTCATTCTATATGGTGCCCTCGACATTGGCTCTATACCCAGCAGTAACTCGATGGCTGTTGACGGTGAGAAATCGTCAACTAAGTTGAGTTGGAAAAATTATCAAGTCAAGGTCTCTAATGGAAAAGCTGTAGAAACTAAAACAATCACTCAAGAACAATGATAGAACAATAATGGAGAATTCAGTCTTTCATTCACACTCAAGCCTTTGCTCCAGTAAAATTTCCAACCCCCTATCAGGTGGTGTTCCAGTTCATTTTATAGTAGGCTCTAATGGCCTTAGGTACATGGTGGTCTAGGAGACCAAATGGTACATAAGTACTATGTCAGGGGAGTGGCTTCAAAGGTTGTGGTCGTACATCAGTACAGGAGCAGGTGTCAGGAGGATGTCTCCACTACTTGTCTGTACCCATGTCTGAAGAGTGGCGGCAGGCGTAGTGGCGCAGGTGGTAGTGGTGTCGACTCTAACCCTTGGCCGTAGATGTACGAACCATAACTCTTACCCCAGCAGTCCCACTGGTATTGGTGTCCGTACTCAGTACTTGGTCGTACAAGTATGTCCCATTCGACTCGTACTGGAGCCTCTAAGCATAGGGGTCTCTAGGTGTAAGGAATGGGACCCTTGGAAGGCTTATTGATGGCGCGACTCTCTTGGCTACTCACGAGGCTGAGTGTGCTACGGATGTGACCCCCATGAGGCCATGGGTGAGGCAACCACGGGGCCTATTTGGCGAGGCCCCTCCGTGGGCATGGGCGAGGCCACCACGGGGCCTATTTGGCGAGGCCCCTCCGTGGGCATGGGCGAGGCCACCATGGGGCCTATTGGGCGAGGCCCCTCCGTGGGCATGGGCGAGGCCACCACGGGGCCTATTTGGCGAGGCCCCTCCGTGAGCATCGGCGAGGTCACCACGGGGCCTATTTGGCGAAGCCCCTCCGTGGGCATGGGCGAGGCCACCACGGGGCCTATTGGGCGAGGCCCCTCCGTGGGCATGGGCGAGGCCACCACGGGGCCCATTTGGCGAGGCCCCTCCGTGGGCATGGGCGAGGCCACCACGGGGCCTATTTGGCGAGGCCCCTCCGTGGGCATGGGCGAGGTCACCACGGGGCCTATTTGGCGAGGCCCCTCCGTGGGCATGGGCGAGGCCACTCTTGGACCATGAGCGCCGAGGTCACCACGGGGCCTATTTGTCGAGGCCCCTCCGTGGGCATGGGCGAGGCAACTCTTGGACCATGAGCGCCGAGGTCACCACGGGGCCTATTTGGCGAGGCCCCTTCGTGGGCATGGGCGAGGCCACTCTTGGACCATGACCGCCGAGGTACAGCCGAGCGACGCCATGGAGATGCGCGCGTGGTGGCCAAGCGACGCCAGGGAGACGCGCGCGTGGTGGCCGAGCGACGCCAGGCGGTGCGCGCGCGAGGAGGCCTCGCGCCTGGGGCACGGCCGAGCGAGGCCACCTTGTGTGTCCGAGTGTGGCCGAGCGAGGCCACCTTGTGTGTCCGGGCGTGGCCGAGCGAGGCCACCTGGTGCGTGCGGGCGTGGCCGAGCGAGGCCACCTGGTGCGTGCCGGCGTGGCCGAGCGAGGCCACCTGGTGCGTGCGGGCGTGGCCGAGCGAGGCCACCTGGTGTCCGAGCGTGGCCGAGCGAGGCCATGGCTTCTATGTCGTGTAAATGGGGGCTTCATGGCATCGATCTCATATTTTTCCTTGGTGAGATTTTGAGCATCAACACTTCCCCCCCAGTCTAGGAGAGTACCTTTAGTTGCTCTTGTAGACTATTCACCTTAGTTCTTATAAGTAGGCCTTCATGCGTGGCTTAATATTTCCACCTTACTTCCTTGGCTTAGTGGTTTAGAGAACCCTTCCTTCAAGAGGTAAGGGGTTCAATCCCCCATCACCTCACTTTTTCCATAGTTTTTTTTTTTTTTTTTTTTTTAAGTATGGGTTAATTTCTTGGGATATCTATTTGGAGACTAATACATCCTTTTGGTCTATTTTTGCAGGCCAATACTGTGGTTCTACGGTTTCCCGACTCGTCTAGCAACCTCTCTGCGTCTACTGCTGAGAGGGACTGCCTTACAGCCCGGGTCCCGGAGCTTGAGAAAGAGCTTGAGAAAACCCAGTCTGAGCTAAAGAAGGTTCGGGCCGAACTTGCCACCTCGTCGAGGAGGAAGCTGAAGGCGGTTGCCAAGGCCAAGGAGCTGAAGGACCAAGTTGCCATCCTGAAGAGCTAACTCCAAGTGACCAAGGATATCGTGACGGTGTCGCAGGAGAGGGTTACTTATTTAGAGGTCGAAGTCGAGTCTATCAGGGTCGAACTCCAGACTGCAAGGGCCGAAGTCGAGGTTACCAGGACCCCTTGCAGGAGAGAAGTGCTTCCTTGGAGGCAGAGAAGACTGTCATTGAGTACAGGTCCATAGACAGCGCCCTTTACAACGTATGGAGGCAGGATCCCAATTTTGATTTCTCTTCTTTTGGTGAGCATGCCGTCGCTCGAGTGGCCATGTGGAGTGTCTCTTATTCTACTGCATTCGAGGCCCTTTTGAGCCTGTATGATGGGGTTTGGTTGGTTCCCCTCTTTTATTTACCAGGCTGGAGGTCCTTGGGAGCCCATGTGAAAGGGTTCACTGGGACCTCTTTTGGAGCCCCTTGATTACTCTTATAAGGATATTTTGACCCCTTGGGTCCTAGCTATCCTTTTATATATTCTTGCGCGCGCTTATTATTTTTTGCGAGAAGCGTCCCTCTCGTCATTATGCATAGTACTATTTTTGCAAGGGTCACTTTTAGGACCCTTTTTGGCTAGACGGCTTGGTGGCCGCTCTAGACTTATTAGTGTTGTCACTATATATTTTTCTTTCGTAAGACCTTTTGGCCTCCTTGATGTTCACAAGGGTAGCTAATCCTTGTAAACCCAAGGGATGCCTTGCAAGGTCCTCTCCCTGTTTTCTGTATTTAAGGACTTCACCTAAGGCCCCGATATAAGGGGTCCTTCTAGGACCTCCCATTAAAGGGTCCTTTTTAGGGCTATGGTCCCTTTTGGGTCCTCCTGATGGAGGGCCCTTTTTAGAATCCTCCTGGTGCATAGGATCCTTTTTAGGATCCCGGTGCAAGGGGTCCTTCTTTGGGTTCTCCTGATTGTTGCTTGCTTTGTCTTCACGGGCCACTTCCTCCTGATGGAGGGCCTTTTTTAAGATCCCCTATTAGAGGGTCATTTTTAGGAGCCTCTTTTTTAGGAGTCTCCTTTTTAGGAGGGTGAGGGGTCCTTTTTAGGATCCTCCGTTAGAGGGCCCATTTTAGGTTCCCCTCGCTAGCTGCATGTTATTGCCTCCGCCCCCCAAGTGTTTGGTGAAATTTATTTCGGCTGACACTTTGGCTGATGCAAACAACGAAGAACACGCGGTTTACAACTGACTTTGTAAATAAAAAAGGGGGTTACATCTAACTAGGAGGTTACCTAGGTAGCCTCTTTGATTCCTACTTGCTTAAGCTAAAACAATGAAGAACAAACTAAACGTAGGTTCTTTTGGCCCTGAGAGCTGAAGCCTTGCTGGTAGTACTTCTTGAGAGGATCCGTAACCCGTGGGTCCAATCTTGTGCGGATCTAACTTGTGTGGGTCGCTCCTTCATACACAGCCATTGTCATTGGTATAGATGGTTTGGTGGCTGCGTGGAGGGACATGTTATAGCATTCCCTCGCTTCCTTCTGCTCCCCTTTCACGCATGCTACTCCCCCAGGGGTTGGGAATTTCATAGCTAGGTGATACACAGAAGTTATCGCCTTCAATTCTCTCAGAGAGGGTCTCCCTAATACCGCATTGAAGGCTGAGGTGCACTCGACCACGACAAAGTTAGCCATTATGGTGGTTTTCTTGGGTTGCTCCCCCATGGTGAGGGCTAATTCGATTGTCCCTAGGGGTTGCATCGAATCTCCCGTAAACCCATACAAAGTCGTAGTGCAAGGTTTTAGGTGACGGAGGCTAAACCCCATCTTCTCCAACGCTGGTCGATACAAAATGTCCACAGAGCTCCCGTTATCCATCATGACCTGACGTACCCTCATGTTAGCAAGCTGGGCGATTAGCACCAGGGGGTCATCATGAGGGAAACGCACCCCCTGTGCATCTTCTTCAGTGAAAGTTATTAAGTCATTCTCGCCTTTGAAGCTCTTCGGGGGGCGCTGCTCCAAACTTATAACACAAGGTGGTGGACTTCGTCTGGCCTCCTTGGCGTACTTGTCTCGCCCCTTCCTTGAATCTCCTCCGACTCCTGGTCCTCCAAAGATGGTCCTGACCTCTCCCTGCACTTCTAGGGCCACCCCTCGTGCCCGCGGAGGGGACTCTCCTTCTTCTAGCCTTTGGTTCTCCTTACGCACATATCTGCCCAAATGTCCCCGGCGGATGAGCTCCTCGATTTCCACCTTCAAATGGCTGCACTCCGCGGTGGTGTGGCCGATATCCTTGTGATATTGGCAATACTTGTCCGGGTCTCTTTTAGACCAATCCTTTTTATTGGCGGGGGCCTTTTAAAAGGGACCCGGTTTTCATTCGTAACGAAATATATCCTCTCTCACATGGATGAGGTCTGTGTAAAAAGTGTAGGGGCTCTGTGTGCGCTCGCCAGAGCGTTGGTGCTTCCGGGGACGATCGTCCCTCGTTCCCTCATATACACCCTTCTTCTGGACACGGCTTTGGTTTTCCTGGGCAGAAGGTTTCGGGGGCGATGGGCCTTTTCCAGCTTTAAGGTTTTCGTGACCATCCTCCACGCGAATGTACTTTTGTGCCCGCTAATAGAAATCATCCAAGTCCATGACCTCTCTCTTGAGCATGTTATCCCATAACTTTCTCCCTGGGCGTACTCCAGTGGTGATGGCCATTTTCAGCTCTTGGCGGGTCAGGCTCCCTACCTTAGCCGCCTCCATATTGAACTGGTGGATATAGCTCTTCAAACTCTCATTTTCTCCTTGTTTCACATTGGCGAGGCTGGTGCCTGGCATTGTGTAATCTCGCATGGCATGGTGCTGCTGGAGGAATTCATCAGAAAGTTGCTGCCAAGATCGGATGGACCCCAGTCTAAGCCTCCTGAACCATTTGTAGGCAAGTCCTCTTAAGGTGACAGCGAAGCAATGACATCGCGCCCCGCAGCTAATTCCCCTCAGCTTCATCAGGTCATTAAATGTATCTAGATGATATTTTGGATCCGTGTCTCCTTCGTAGGGGGTCATGTGGGGCTCTTTAAAGTTGGCAGATAGCCTGATGGCCTGGATCTCCCTGACGAAGGGTGACTCATGGTCGAATTCTTCCTCAAAGACCTGGCCGCCTGATGCGGTGACGATCTTGCTTCGCAGGCTCCTCATCTCCGTGTCCAGGTCCTGCCTCCTCTTGCTTAGAGTGTCCCTCAGAGCGGACAGGCTAAGATCCGCCTTTCCCTTGCCTTCTCGAGGCGCCACAGGGGGCGTGGTCCCTTTACCCGCCCTCTTTTTATTGAGCTCCTCCCGTAAGTCTAAGGGTGCTCTTTTAGAGGTGACCTCGTCCTCATTGCGAGGGGCAGCGTTGGTCCTCGACCCTGGTTTCTGGGCCTGTTTAGGCGGTTCAGGGTGCTCACGTTGCTTCGCTCGGGGGGTGTTACTGGTTGAGTGTCGGGTTCTCCCATCATCTACCGGTATAGTGGTCTCCACCCCATCCTTGCCCTTCTCCTTCCACTTAGGCAAGGTCACGCTCTACTTACCCTGCAACAGGAGGTTCAGGACCTCTTGCATGTTCTCCAAGGTGGTTTCCAACCTTTGGTTCTTACGGTGGAGCTCACGTATTTCCTCTTCATAAAACTGAGATTTCGAACTCGAGCTCACGGAATGGACCCGGGGGTGCTTATCATGCCTACGGGCAGAAGGGCCCGGGTCCTGCCGGTCGGAGTTCGGTACCTGCAGTGGTTTTGGAGGAGGGAACTCATTAGCATTTCCCGGTGGTGCTCTTGGAGGACTTTCTCCAGGTGGAGCGGCCGGTGACGAAGCCACTCTATCACCTCCGTGAACCTCAGGGTCCTTCGGGGGCTCCACGTCTCTGGTTGGAGGAGCATCCTTCATGGAGGCCTTCAGCAGGACTCCGTTCAGGTGAACCTCTACCCCTCATGGCTCCCTCAGTCTCTTTGAACGTCTTGGCATTTTCTTCTTGCCGGAAACAATGGTGGAACAGTAGCTTGAAACTAACATTCCCACAGACGGCGCCAAACTATTGACGGTGAGAACTCGTCAACTAAGTTGAGTTGGAAAAATTATCAAGTCAAGGTCTCTAATGGAAAAGCTGTAGAAACTTAAACAATCACTCAAGAACAATGATAGAACAATAATGGAGAATTCAGTCTTTCATTCACACTCAAGCCTTTGCTCCAGTAAAATTTCCAACCCCCTTTCAGGTGGTGTTCCAGTTCATTTTATAGTAGACTCTAATGGCCTTAGGTACATGGTGGTCTAGGAGACCAAATGGTACATAAGTACTATGTCAGGGGAGTGGCTTCAGAGGTTGTGGTCGTACATCAGTACAGGAGCAGGTGTCAGGAGGATGTCTCCACTACTTGTCTGTACCCATGTCTGATGAGTGGCGGCAGGCATAGTGGCGCAGGTGGTAGTGGTGTCGACTCTGACCCTTGGCCACAGATGTACGAACCATAACTCTTACCCCAGCAGTCCCACTGGTACTGGTGTCCGTACTCAGTACTTGGTCGTACGAGTATGTCCCATTCGACTCATATTGGAGCCTCTAAGCATAAGGGTCTCTAGGTGTAAGGAATGGGACCCTTGGAAGGCTTATTGATGGCGCGGCTCTCTTGGCTGTTCACGAGGCTGAGTGTGCTGCGGATGTGACCCCCATGAGGCCATGGGCGAGGCCACCACGGGGCCTATTTGGCAAGGCCCCTCCGTGGGCATGGGCGAGGCCTATTTGGCGAGGCCCCTCCGTGGGCACGGGCGAGGCCACCACGGGGCCTATTTGGCGAGGCCCCTCCGTGGGCACGGGCGAGGCCACCACGGGGCCTATTGGGCGAGGCCCCTCCGTTGGCATGGGCGAGGCCACCACGGGGCCTATTTGGCGAGGCCCCTCCGTGGGCATGGGCGAGGCCACCACGGGGCCTATTTGGCGAGGCCCCTCCGTGGGCATGGGCGAGGTCACCACGGGGCCTATTTGGCGAGGCCCCTCCGTGGGCATGGGCGAGGTCCCCACGGGGCCTATTTGGCGAGGCCCCTCCCTGGGCATGGGCGAGGTCACCACGGGGCCTATTTGGCGAGGCCCCTCTGTGGGCATGGGCGAGGCCACTCTTGGACCATGAGCGCCGAGGTCACCACGGGGCCTATTTGGCGAGGCCCCTCCATGGGCATGGGCGAGGCCACTCTTGGACCATGATCACCGAGGTACGGCCGAGCGACGCCATGGAGATGCGCGCGCGGTGGCTGATCGACGCTAGGGAGACTCGCGCGCGATGGCCGAGCGACACCAGGTGGTGCGCGCGCGAGGAGGGCCTCGCACCTGGGTAACGGCCGAGCGAGGCCACCTGGTGCGTGCGGGCGTGGCTGAGCGAGGCCATCTCATGTCCGAGCGTGGCTGAGCGAGGCCATGGCTTCTATGTCGTTTAAATGGGGGGTTCATGGCATCGATCTCATATTTTCCCTTGGTGAGATTTTGAGCATCAATAATGGCGAACTGAATCTCCCTGTGCAGTGGCAGTCCTGGTAAATCTTAAGGAAACACATCCAAGAACTCACATACCAATATGGTCTCTCCCGGCACCACTGGGATAACTCTGTTGGTATCCACCGCACTAGCTAGAAAACCTATACAACCTCCTTGTAACAGGTCCCTAGCCCTTAATGCCAATATCATGGGTATGCGGGGTCCATGCACGGTATCCACGAAAAAAAAGGGGTCCTCACCCTCAGGCTCAAATGTCACCATCTTCTTCCTGCAATCTATAGTAGCCCCATATCTGACCAACCAATCCACCCCCAAAATCGTATCAAAATCATCCATACTCAACTCGATCAAATCTACTAATAGTTCCCTACTATCTACCATGACTGGCAGTGCTCTAATCCATCTCCTAGAAACTACCAGTTCCTCTGTAGGTAGTATAGTCCCAAACCCTACAATATAATACTCACTAGGTATACACAATCTATCAATTACTTTACTAGAAACAAATGAACATGTAGCACCAGAGTCAGTCAATACAGTATATGAAGAGCCAGCACTGGAAAGCTGACTTGTCACTAACGAGGGACTAGCCTCGGCCTCTGCCTGCGTCAAGGTGAACACTCGAGTGGGACTCAAGCTATCCACCTTCCCTGGTTCCTCTTTCTTTGTTGTTGGGCAATCCTACTTAAGGTGTCACACCACCTCGCACAGATAACAAGCCTTTGCCCGACATTCGCCCGGATGGCGCTTCCTTCATCTCATGTACTCTAGATAAATTCTCCATGTCTCATCGCCTCCCTGGCGGCCACCCTGAGCACCCCGATCCCTCTTATCAGGACCAACAGTGGGCTAAGTGTCATGGGTCTTCCTCTTCAGATCACTGGAGCCTCCGCCCCTACCAGACCCTGTGTATGGTGGCACTGCCCTACGAACATCTCATCTCGCAGCGTTCTCCCTCAAGATCTTATTCTCTGCCTCTTCAGCTATAAGAGCCTTCTCAACAGTCTAGGCATAAGTCGTTCCCCTAGATACTGATGTGATCCTCACGTCTCAGGCTATCATAGAATTAAGCCCTTGAATAAACCTGTCGTGTCTGGCTGCATCAGTAGGCACTAAATCTTGTGCGAACTTCACAAACCTGTCAAACTTCAGGGCATAGTCAGTAACTGTAACGCCCTACTTCCTTAGAGCTGTTACTAAGTGAGTTTTAAGACAAAACAGTGCAATGAACTCGCTAACCGAGGTTTTGAAGCAAAAGTGTGACTAATAAAAGTTAAGGCTGTAATCTTTGAAAATGAGTTGACTCAATAAAAACTTCTAGTATTAGACAATTGGGATCCCAAAATAAGGTTTGAAAACTATTTACATCTTGAAATAAGTTTACAGTTGATCAGTTACAAAATCATAGATTATTACAACCATTTTCAAATAAACCCCCAACCAAGCAGTCGGGCAGGCCAAACATGTACACGTCGCTTCACGCTCTCCATACTCATGGTTGGTTGACTCAGTCATTGCCCTTACCTGCAACACAGAGCACCCGTGAGCCGAAGCCCAGCAAGAAAACTCATGCAGAACATAACATATGCATTTATACAATTTATCATAACAGATAATCCACATACATAAAAGTCAACCATTAGACTAAGCAAACACGGCCATGCCGCCCCAGAAACCTTACCAAAGCCCTGGGGTATCGGTTCTCACCGCGAGGATAACTCATGTATCCCTTGGGTCCCACCCTGAATATAGCATCCCATGTGCTAGGTGTTACTTTCGGCCCCACGGCCGCCCCGGCCTACGCCGCACTCGGCCCTTGCCGTTCATTTCATCATAATCACACATATAGCACATTCGAAATAATCATTCACACACATCATGATTCATTTAAGGTTAAACATTTGCACATAGTACAATCTGGGGCCATGCCCTACAATCACACAGTGGGCCATGCCCTAATCTCGGGTGTTACGGTTTTCTTACCTGTATTCCGAGCCTCCTGATGCACTAAAGCCGCGAGCACGGTCCTCTAGCACGAGCCTCACCCACAGCCTAGTCACAACACACAAGAAACATCCCTCAATACTAATCAAATCAAAAACCGCTTCCCGGGACCAATCCCACACTCTCGGGACTCCCAAATCCCTAAAACAAGTCATCGGAAACATCCCCCGAACCCCCGGAGCAAAAGCTCAAAAACGCAACTTTTGGTGCCCTGAAAATGGCCTAGCGCCGCGGCACTCCCCTCAAGGGCCGCGGCGCCCAGTGGGATGCCCCTCTCCTGATGCAGCCTCGCGCCGCGGCGCCCAAGAACAGGGCCGCGGCGCTCCTTCGCGAACCCAGAAAATCTGGGTTTTCTCTTGCGTTTTTCCCGAACTTAAACCCCTCCAAATCATCCCAACAATTAACTAAGTCCCAAAACCAATTCCAAACTTCAAATAGACCATACATCAACCCATAAAAATCATAACCCAACTCAATAACACAATCATACTCAAAATCCACCCATTTAATCTCAACTTAAGAAATCTAAACCCATAAACCAAAAACATAAACCAAAGCTTGAAAAGCTTAAACCATGCATCAAATTCCTAAACCACAACAGAAATAAATCTTAAAATTGCATTGAACCTTACCTTGAATGAAGAATCCAACCTTAAGCTTCCTTGGTTCATCCCCTAAGTCCTCAAGTTTTCTGCTCCCTTCTTCTTCTTCATGCCCTAGCTTTTTCCCTCTCCTTTTTCTTCTCTTCAAATATCAAAGCATCAAATGGCTAAGTCCCCAAACCGTGTACCCCTTAATACCCAGCTGCAAAATGTCAATTGCCCAGCCAAATGACCATTTTACCCCTTCATCAAAACCCTATGCTAACTACACCTCAAGGGCACTCTAGTCCTTTCTCCTATATTGCAATTCTACCATTTCTTTTACCTAAACTTGTTACTCTCAGCAGTAACTAATGGTTACCCAGGTTACTAAATCTCCAATATCCATTAACCGCCAATTCTCTACTTAACCATAAAATCCCCGAGGTACCCCTAGGCTCCTCCCGAGCCGGGTATAGAAATCCCGTTGTGACTCTTAAGTTAACTTGCTCTCTCTAGGACCGTCTCGGCACGTGCATCACAACAATAACACCACACTCACATGGTACAATTCACAGAACACAATTATCACATATATGCCCTCAGCGGGCTAAAATTACCATTACGCCCTTCTAACACGATCCGGGCCTACATGCATACTAGCAAACATAGCCATGCATCTCAGTTAAACAATTAGCCAAATAACATGCTTTAAATCATAACCATGCATTTAATTCATAAAATCACAAATAAATCCCAACCTGCCCTCCTGGCACACTAATCAAGGCCCTTAAGCCTTAATAGCGAATTTGGGTCGTTACAGTAACTATCATGCTGCCCTGAACCAACCCAAAAAACTCATTCACCTTCACTGCCCTAACGACAACGTTATAATATTTTTGGCCAAACAGGTCTCTAAACCCATCCCAGCTCATAGTAATAACGTCATGAGTCTGTGATGCCACCTCCCACCAAATACGGGCATCCTCTCTAAGCATATAGGTGGCGCAGGCCACCCTGTCATTTCCTTTCACCTTCATAAAGTCCAAGATGGAGGTGATCATACTCATCCACTGTTCAGCCTTTAGTGGATCCGGCCCTCCCTCTCCTGAACCATTCATAAAGTGGCTCCCACCTTTTCCCAACCTCAAGTGGTTGTACAGCTGGTACCACAGAAGGTGGCACAATAGGTGTAGCACTCTTGACAAAGCCTACTGTTAGAAAAGATGAATCACCTCTTCCTGACTTTGTAACTAGGCTTGCATATCAGCATGTATCTACTACCAGTTCTCAGGGACTAGCAGAGGGTTCTGGCCCTGGTCATTATCTCTAGCCTTGACCCCTGTGCCGGCTCGTCGTATAGATCGCCTTGGAAGCATAGCTATCCAAGTTTATCTGCAATCAACAACTCGACAGTCAGGAAATGGTGATAGGTTAACATTCTTTCCATAGTCTATCATTGAAACTCAACCAGCAATATGAAATCAAGTTGCAAACAAGCATTTAAACATTCATTCACATGCAGCAGCAATGGTAATAAGCATGCCTTATCATAATCACACAGCAGTCAAGGGCCAGGCCTTATCAGTATCTCATGCTCCCTATTAATCCTACAGATTAAAATTTGTACATTTCATTTAAGCATTTAAGCATACAATCACATATATATATATATACCAAACCCTCAGATGAGCTTGTCTTTAGCAGCGAGTGTACATGCCCAGCCAGTCTTCAGGAACCCTTAACCCTAGACCACTCTGATACCAAGTTGTAATGCCCTAGATAACCAAGACCGTTACATTGTGTATTTTAAAATATTGCAAGACTTTCTAATCAAGTCATTTGAACATAAATGTGATCCTAAAGTCAACTATTAGGTTAGGGTTAAAAGATCTTGATCGTAAACGGTTAATTTTCATTAAAATAGATGGGATCCCAAAAATAGGATATTTTTGGTAATTACAATCCCCAAAAGTTAATACAACAAAAGCCAGTCTAATGGAAAAATACAAATTTTAGAGCTCTTTAACTCATGGTTGGTCCAGTTTCCCTTTGACTTTACCTGCACCACATAGCATCTATGAGCGAAGGCCCAACAAGAAAACCATAAACAACAAACACATATAGCAACAGTAATCTTTAATCAACATTAATCCAACTAATTCAGTTATTCAGCAGAGTACAAGCATTACGCTAAACAATGCAAACACGTACTCTCAAGCATACATTTCAACAAGTAATACAAATTTTCAGGGTCGGCGCCCTTAGGTCGAGCCCTCTATTTATTCAGCTGACCCCGGCTCGCTTAGGCTGAGTCCTCTAATTATTTATTTGACCCTGACTCACATTGGCCGAGCCGCGTTCAATAAGATTATCATCAGCCCCGACACCCTTAGGTCGTACTTTCTTACTCCACATAACATATATATATCTCACTGAATGCGTATATTCAATTACAGGGAATCTCAGTCCCAAAGACAACCACATGGGTGCAGTTTTCATACCTCGAATCTCGAGCAAAGAATAAAGAATGATCCCGAGCACAATCCACAGTCCTAAGCCTTAGTGATAATCCTAGTCATAATGCCAATAGGTAACCATCAATTCATAATCCAAATAAATGTTTACAAATAAAAACTAGCCTTCAAGGCCTAGCATTCTACTAAACCGGGTAGTAGAATTTGTCCTGAGAGCCTACGTTCGAATCCTTGAGCCTAAAAACTATCCTAGGCCAAAGTTGTCTAGGCGGGCTGTGACCTGGCTTTGAGGGTCGTAACGTGCCTCAAGTCAGACGTGCAGCCTCAGGCTTCTGGGGAGGCGGCCAACGACTTGCCCCCCTAGGGTCGCAACGCACCCTCAAGTCAGTAAGCCCTCCCAGGGCATTCTGGGCACGCTGGCCACATCGCCCATGAGCTGGGTCGTGGCGCACCCCCATGAACCCAGAATTCTCTGGGTTTCCTTAGCATTCTACCCAACCACAACCTCAAAAATCCATCTAACCATACTCCCAAATCCATACCAAACTCAAATTCAAGCCCATAAAACTTATCCCTATAACCTAAATATCATAATCAATTAATTAACAATTTCTTACTTCCCTCTATCACTCAGAAATCATACCCTACAACCATGTTCATGCAAGCTCTATGTCTCAATACCATTTCAGAAAAATTCAGTAATCAGAGGTTAGATTTTACCTAAATTTCTAGTCTAAATTACTCAAAAACCTTTGTCAGTCCTTAGCTTTGATTTTCCCTAGCTTGAACCAGCCCAAAATCCAGCTTAATCTTGAGTTCTCCTTCAGTTTTCTTCCTTAGCTTCAAGATACAAAGAGAGAAACTAAGGGTACGTGTATGAGGGAGAGAGAAAGGCCTGAAAATTCAGAACCCTTGCGGTGGTTTCTGGCTAACTCTAGAGTTCCCACTGAGTTAATCTCTTAATTAAAAAAAAGACCAAACTACCCCTTGAATTACTTAGCCCTCTAATTTGTTCTAAGGGTAAAATAGTATTTTTCTGGTTCCCGCTAATTCCACAGGTGTTCCTAACATTTACCAATTAATCCTGTCATGTGCACTTAATTACCAAACACTAATTGATTACTCAATTATTCCTAAAACATTCTCTAAATTCCCAAAATACCACCAGGCTTCCCCGAGATGGGTATTTTAACCCCGCTGTGACTATTTCGCTAGTCCTTTCACTAGTACCATCTTGAGCCAGATACTAAAAATATATCCACACAATAATGTGCTCTAAACCATTTATCACATATAATCACATTTATGCTCGCAACAGGCCAAAATTACAAATATGCCCTTATAAGCAGTAAAGGGTCCACATGCCTATCTAATATTCATAAACATGCGCATAATATATTCACATAATCACAAAAGTCAAGCATGCCACATAGTCACACATTTAAACAATTAAACACGCATAAGTCCAATTATGCCCTCCTGGCACGCCAATCAAGGCACTAAACCCTATTAGCAATTTTGGATCGTTACAATATGTATTATGGTGACAACAATACTCAGCAATCCATCTTATTTAAAGAGTCTCAAGAGGAGACAATTTTGAGGGTTGATAAGAAGTCCAAGGGTTAAGGAATTTAGATTAAATGAGAAATATTTTTAAATAGAGACACTCTACCCAGTTGAGGGAAATCTTGAAGAAGCCACATAGATATACCCTCTTATTCTCCAAGTGGAAGATGATAAAAAAAAATTCAATGAAGCAATGTCCTCAAGAAACTCAACTTTTTGAAACATGGAATAAATAAAGAAATGTATCAATTTTGTCTAACCACACTTCGGAATTGGATGACCTTCCACAAGGGCCAAAACCAATTGGGTGCAAACGGGTATTTCGAATGAAATATCACACTGATGGCACCACACCTACCTTCAAGGCTAGATTACTTACTAAAGTGTTTAGACAAAAGGAAAGAATACATTACTTTGAAACATATGTACTGGTAACTTGAAGTACTTCTATAAGATTATTATTTTCCCTATCATCAATATATAACCTTTATGTTCACTAATTGGATGTCAAAATGACATTTTTCAATGGGGATCTTGATGATGAGATGTACATAAAATAACCAGAAGATTTTGTTCTATTATGGAAATCAAAATAGAGTGTGTAGGCTTGTCAAAATTTTATATAGTTTAAAACAAGCACCTAAACAATGGCATAAAAAGTTTGATCAAGTTATTATAATAGATTGGTTTAGATTAAAAAATGCAAAAAAATGCTTATATTTTAAGACTTGTGTGACTATGTCATCTTAGTGTGTCTATATGCTGATGATATGTTAATGTTGGGTAATGACATAAAAGGCATAATAGAAACAAAGAGGTTTCATTCTTCTACTTTTTAGATGAAGGACCTTGGAGGTCGATCCCATTCTAAGTATCAAAGTAAGAAGAAATATTCAGGGATATACCTTAAGTCAAATACTATATGTCGAGAAGGTACTTGACAAGTTTAGTCATCTCAAAATTAAGGAGGCAATACCATTTGATTCAAGCAATAATCTTAAAAAGATTTATGGTCTAGTAGTGGCTCAACTAGAATATGTAAGTGCAATAAGTAGAATGGACATCGCTCATTGCACTACAACAGATATTGTATATAGTTAGTAAACGTAGTAGGTTTTCTAGCAATCAAAATATCAAGCATTGAAAGGAAATGGAGAGAATTCTAGGGTATCTAAAGAAAGCCAAAGAACTTAGCCTCCAATACTCAATGTTTCCTAAGACAGTTGAAGCATATTCCGATACAAGTGGGAAATCGGGACTTGGAGACCATCTCTCCACCAAAGGTTTGGTGTTTACACTTAGTGGGGGTATCATTTCTTGGGGATCTAAGAAACAAACTTGTATTTCTCACTCAATCATGAAGGCTAAGTTTATAGCTCTATTGGTAATTGGCAAAGAGGCCGAGTGGCTTAGGAATCTCCTATTGGGTACATTTTGATAATGTAGCCACATTAGAGCATATAATAGTGTTTATAATGGGAAGTTTAGTCATATAAGTCTATGACATGACTATGTGAGACAATTAATTTGAGATGGAATAATACCGATCGCATATGTGAGAATTATTGAGAACTTAGTGGATCCATTCACCAAACTTCTTACAAGTGATTTGGTATGTTCTACATTTAGAGGGATGAGGCTGAAACACCTTAAATAATAGATTCACCAATAATAGCAACCTAAATCAAAGCTCATTACCATCGAGTGTAGAGTTTAATGGTAAGAAAAATTCATTGATAAGTGGATAATGTTTAACACAAAAGTTATGAGTCCCATCTAAGATGGTTAGTGTTGGTTGCTACTGAGTGAGAGTTAAGCACAAGGCTTTTAATGAAGTTCAGTTGAGAGAAACATGAATCTCTAAAGGTATGCTCTCAACTAAATCTCTAAAGGTAGAAAATATGTTGTAAGAATTTTACTTATGTGAACTTAGAGGTGGTGCCGCCTCTCATTGGAGTAGGAGTTACTCACTGGAAAGTTCATGAATAGATTAGCACAAGGTCATATTATTGCTAAACGCGCAAAGCAAAAAAAATGAGTTGTCAAGTGGAGGTGTGTGGAGTGTTACTATTTTTATCACTACCAATAGTTGGTTTATGTAACGTCTTGTACCTCAGGTACGTCTGCCACACACTTATAGGACAAGTCCTACAAATATGTCAGGTACTGTAAAACAATATCTATAAAAATGTGGAAAATTGAAAAATTTAAACTTTATAAAAAAATTTCAACCTTTTTAAAGTATGGAATATAAAACTAAACTTATTCAATTACACATAACTCCTGAATTTCCTATACATAAAAGTACTTGCAAATGAGTCTGAAGTCCACAACCTATCAAAGAACCATGTCATACCTAAAAAAGGTTGGAACAACAACTTAATTAGCTAAAACCCAATAAGTAAATCTCATGCAATGCATATATACATATATCGTGACTTGATAATGCATGACGGGAATACATAGCCATAAGCACAAACATAAATATGATAACAATATTAGTCCACAATTTGCATCCATTAAATTAATCATTGCAAATTTAACTCAAATAATCAACTATTCATATGAAAACTCAGTTTCAACACTTTTTAGTAGCTAAAACAGCATAACATAAGCCCTCAAATAGGGTTCAACTATAGACTATCACTAAGGAGTGTCGACAAATTCATCAATTACAGTGATATTTCACCAAAAAGATCTTAGTCTTCAAAACATCCCTTCATGCCGAACATTATTGTCTGTAATTAGACACAAGAATACCCTCATGTCCAGGTAATCACTAATTCAACCCATACATTCCTACCCTGTTTAACATATCATGAGCAATCATTCATCTATGGCACTCGTTCAAACTTAAGTAACTCATATCATAGTAGTGGTCAATTGTGATGACAACTATTATTTCTCATATTACTGAGCTTTGATATTTCTCTTAAAAATATCCTGGTCTTTAGCTTATTTGTAAACACTCTATACTTGAGTAATTTTAGAATGTTCATATCTTATACTTAGGCTTACATAAATCACACACCTAATTTATCCTAGAGTTTATCTCAATCTAACTCAGGCTCCCACTACCCTCAATATAAATAATCACTTCATTGTAACCTTAATTATATCATAATACATGTACATGCTTACTTTTGTATCTGAAAAATACGAACCGGCGTGTCTTGTTCTTGGTACAGATGTCAAGCATTTATTAAGTTATTGATAGCTCTGAGAATGCAGAACAAGTTCCCCAAACCAGTAGTTCAAGTAAAGACCTGGTCGACCAGACAATACGGAGATCGCATAACCTTAGTTTGAGCATGTTAAAATTTGAATCATTAAAAACCTCAAAGTCTCTAGCTCGCGTAGAAGGCATTCGACTCTCTTCTGACAAATGGAATACACAGATAGACTCGAAGACTTTATGCGCTTAATTATTGTATTGTAACTCCTGCCTGGTGAACATATAATGTCGGGCAGTCAATATTTTTCAGTGAAGTTAATCATATTATTGGGGAGTTACTCAAACTTATAAGTTACATTATTTTAAACTGCTCCCAAATTTTTCCAAGGGATCCCTATGAATTGTGAGGGGATGATAGATCAAGGAACCGAAACTTTGTATGCCAAAACTTTGCAGAAATGGTCATAAACAATTTCCTAAGAGAAAACTAGAAATAATATAGACTGGTGGACTTGATGGATTTTAACCACTAAACCATGTAAAGTTCTTGGTGTTATTCTTATAATGTTTCGATTGAGCCACTGTTGGTGAAAACCCGCGTCAACAGATTGGTGCTTTCATTGAGGGGAAAATTAGTCTTGCAAATTTTTCTGGAAATTTTCATCCTGAAACCGTTTCTGCAACCATGGTTATAACCCGAGGTTCAGCATGTGAAGGCGAGTTCGAAAGGCATGGAGACCAAAGGGAATTTTGAACAATCAGCCCTGATAGAGAGGGCGCCTCCCAAGCATCTTGGAAAACAACCTAAGGCCCAAACTAGAAACCATCAGGATACCACCAGTTCATGATCACGTCTCCATCGTGAAAACCCGCGTTTTTCCTATTATATAGAAATGGTCGAACAAGACAATGTCGACCTCATGAGTCACCTGGCCCACGCAAACAGGCATGTAATGCCCTACTACCCAGGGACCGTTACGTTGTGCATTTTAAATAGTGCTAAACTCGCTAACCGAGTTAATTGGCCATAATCGTGTAACTAAGTATGATTAACAGTTTAGGGTTAAAATTTTTGGTCAAAGATACAACGTTTTCTCTAAAACGTTTACTGTATACATTGGGATCCCAAAATATATTTTAATGATTAATTATAATAAACGATTTACAATTAGCCGACCTAAGCGACCAAATAGGGTTTAACCCTAGTTCCTCTTTAAACCCTTGGCCGTGGGTGTCGACTAGTCGCTTATGTACACATCGTCACCTAAGTTCTCCAACTCAAGGATGATCCAACTTTCTTTTGCCTTTACCTACACCACATAGCACCCGTGAGCCGAGGCTAAGCAAGAAAACTCAACATGCCTATAAACAGGTAATAACATGTCACTAAATCATAATAAGCATGCCTAGCAGTAATAGCCCTTTTCATGCATGCAGAAAAATCCAAATAAATGATTATGGGGCCCTATGCACTGTTTAAATGACTGTTAAGTCAATCTAGGGATCTGCATCCTGAATAGATGACTAATGAGTTTATCTCTAGGGATCTGCTCCCTGAATAGATGACTAATGAGACCATCTCTGGGGATCCACTCCTTGAATAGATGACTAATGAGTCCATCTCTGGGATCCGCTCCTTGAATAGATGACTCATGAGTCCATCTCTAGGAATCCGCTCTGTGAATAGATGACTAATGAGTCCATCTCTGGGGATCCGCCCACTGAATAGATGACTAATGAGTCCATCTTTGGGGATCCACTCCCTGAATTGATGACCAATGAGTCCATCTCTGGGGATCTGCTCCCTAGGCCATGTGATGTTTCTGTCACCTGAGCCTTTTGGCCCTGGCTCTAAGTAACTAGCCATTAGACCAGAAAAACGCTTTTAGTATTCTTTGACCTTAAAGTCAGTCAAGCATTTAATTCTCATGTTGATTAGATCTAATCATTTCGGCTCCGCGTTCAATACGCTAATGCCGCTCTTGACTCATAGATCAAATCCATATGACCAGCAGTCAGTACTATTGTCGATCATGACTGATAAGTCAAGACTTCACGATCAGTACTAATGTAACGACCCAAAATCACTAATATGGCTTAAGGGCCTTGATTAGTGTGCCCGGAGGGCATAATTGGTTTATGTGTGAATTTATTGATTTAATGCATGATTACATGATAAGCAAGCTTGTATTATTATATGATTATAGATGTGGTTAAATGTTATACTTATGAGAACCACATTATTATGTCGGTAAATTTGCAGCGGGCGACTTGAGGTGATCCTAGGGAGCTAGATAGCAGGAAAATCACAACGTGTCCTATTGTTTGACTTTGGATAAGTCAAGGGGTATTTAAGGTATTGGGTGGTTATTTAGATTACCGGGTTATGAAAATAAATAATTGGAGATATATTTGAGGTTAGGAAGTCTAGGTGGGAATATTGGGGAATTTTACCATTTTGCCCTCGGGGACGTTTCCGATACACCGAGCTTTGGGATTAGCTTAATTACATAAGGATAGACTTAAGGAGCTACAGAAAACAGTAGAACATAAAATAAACCGACTCTTTCCTCTTCCTCTCTTTCTCTCTCAAAGGAAAAAACATAGAACATAGGATTGTGGTTGGAATTCTGAAGATTAAAGCTGGGATTTAGAGGATTAGCTCAAGGATTGTTAAAGGAACATAATCATGGTTGAGGTAAGCATTGAATCCCGTTTTCTGTGGTTGAAATTCTGTGATTTTGAGTGTGTTCTGAGTGGTTTTTGGGTTGTAGTTTCAATATAAAATTGAGGCAAGAACCTTGGAATTTAGCTCAGCAAGCTCTAGGAGGATTGGTTCTGCAGTTGAGGTAAGCTCGAATTTAAGGTTTAATGGCTGAGTTATGGAGTTTCCGTGGCTGGGTTTTGTGTTCTTGAGTTAGAAAGTTTCAGTGATTGAAATAGATTTTTAATGGGTTTCTAGTCTAGGTTTCAGCCGGGTTTTGTTGTTGGAATCTTGTGGGAAGTTTTTGGGTAATTGAGTTGTGTAATTGGGGTAGTTTTGGGTGAGTTTGCATGAGGTTTGAGAGTTAAAAATGGAGGTTTTCTGGGTTCGAAGGGGTCGGGCCACGGCATAGTTCTTGGTGAGCCACGGCCCTTCGAAGCTGATGTGTGCTGAGGAAGGAGGGCGGGCCGCGGCATGGTCTGAGTAGGGTCGCAGCCCTTGTCTATTTTTGGGCATTGGGAGGCCTCTGTTTGGGGCCATGCCGCGGTATGGGTGGCTAATGCCGCGACCCTTAAGGGATTTTGAGATTCTAGGCTTGGGAATTTAACCTAGGTGCTCGGGATTGAATCTTTTACCATGTTTGGTGAAGTTCAATGTTCCGGAGACTAGATTTTTGTCTAGAAGCTCTTTTAAGATTGTTGATGGTAGGTATCCTTTATGTTGGTTGTGACTAGGTGCTAACCTAGGGCTCGGGGATCGAATCGCGCTCAAGGAGCATCGCTCATAGCTAGTACACTTGGAAGCCAAAGGTAAAAAAACTGCACTCGGTTGTGTATTTGTAATGGGACTAAGGGTTCCCTTATATGTATGCTCTGAAAAGGATTGTATTATGCCATGTAAATAGTAAACCAACGGCCTAAGAGTGCCACAGGTTACACTTGCGCACGGGGCGCGGCTCGGCCACTGGTAGCCGAGGACAGCTTATTATGCACTGAGCTCGGTTTAAGCGAGCCAGAGTCAGTGGGGTAAACAGAGGGTGCGACCTAAGTTGTCGGCCCTAGTTATTATATGACTTGACTATTATTAATGATTGGTCGCATCTTTGATTCTGATTACATGCTATGCTATTAATGTGGAATGTTAAGTGTTGATCATGCTTAAAAGAATTATTCTCTTGTTATGATTGATGTGATGTATATTATGTTTTCTTGCTGGGCCTTGGCTCACGGGTGCTATGTGGTACAGGTAAAGGCAAGGGAAAACTTAATTAGCCTTGACTTGGAGAGCTCTGTGAGCGGAATGTACATGACCAGCTGCTCAGCCGCCACGGTTGTGAGGATACAGGAACAGAAAAGCTATAAATGTCTGTTTTGTCTTAGAGTGGCTGATGGCTGTCTGTATTTTTGAAATTTTGTAAACTAACCTTTAAACATTGTTCCTTTTTGGGATCCCATATGTAAATCTGTTTAAATATATGAAATGTATCTTTTGAGACCAAAACATTATAACCCTAGTACATTTATGGTTTAGTGACACATTTTGACTAAATGACCTGATTAGCAAGTCCTGCACCTTTATAAGTACACAGTGTAGCAGTCCTGGCTATCTAGGGTGTTACAACTTGGTATCAGAGCGTCCTAGGTTTAAGGGTTCGTGAAGACCGGCTGGACATGTACATTCCCAGCTAGAGACAAGCTCGATTCAGGGTTTGGTAATGTGTATTTGTGCTTATATGCTTATATGCCTATAATGAACTGTGATTGTTGTTATCTGTTGGATTAACAGGGAGCATGAGATACTGATAGGGCCTGGCCCTTGATTGTTGTGTGAGAATATTGAGGCATGTTTATTATCATCGTCGTGCATGTAAATGAATATTTGGATGATTAATTGCATATTGTGAATGGATGAATGCTTGTTCCATAGCTATTGTGTGATGAGATTGGGGCATGTTTATTAACAGCCGGTGCATGTGGATAAATGCCTATATGTTGATAGTTTTTGTGTGGTTATGTTCCATTGGTGGATTTTGGAGAAGCATTTACCCTGTCATCATGGTCAGATTGTCGAGTCGTTGATTGTAGATTGACTTGGATAGCTATGCGTCCAAGAAAATCTACGCGACTAGCCGGCACTAGGTCTGGGACCGGGGGTGATGACCATGGCCAGATTCCTCCGCCAGTCCCTAAAAATTTGTAGCAACTTATGCCCAGGCTGTTGAGAAGGCTCTTATCGCTGAGGAAGCAGAGAACAAGATTTGGAAAGAAAGTGCGGTGAGATGCAAGGGCCACAGAGTGGTGCTTCCTTATTTAGGGGTGGAGGGCCTAGTGACTTCAAAAGAAAGATTCCTGACACTTTGACCACTGCTGGTCCTGATAGGAGGGGTCAGGGTGGACAGGGTGGCGGCGAGGCATGGAAGGCCTATCCGGAGTGCCCGAGGTGTAAAAGACGCCATCTAGGCGAGTGTCAGGCCAAGGCTTTCGTCGTGTGCGGAACAGCGGTGCATCTTAGGAAAGACTGTCCAACAGTGAAGAAAGGTGAAGCAGGAAAGGTGGATAGCTTGACTCCAGCTCGAGTATTCACCTTAACTCAGGCAGAGGCCGAGGCTAGTACCTCGGTAGTGACAGGTCAGCTTTCTAGCGCTGGTACTCCTTTTATTGTATTGATTGATTTTGGTGCTACACATTCCTTTGTTTCTAGTAAAGTGATTGATAGATTATGTAGACCTGGTGAATATCGGACTGCAGGGTTTGGGACTTTATTGCCTATAGGGGAACTGGTAGTTTCTAGGAGATGGATTAGGGCACTGCCAGTGATGGTTGATAGTAGAGAACTTTTGGTGGATCTGATTGAGTTAGATATGGAGGATTTTTATATGATCTTAGGGATGGATTGGTTGGTCAGGTATGGAGCTACTGTTGATTGCAGGAAGAAGATGGTGACTTTTGAGCCTGAGGGCGAGGATCCTTTTGTCTTTGTGGGTGCGGTGTCTGGACCCCGTGTACCCATGATTTCAGCATTGAGAGCCAGAGACTTGTTACAGGGTGGATGTATAGGTTTTCTGGCTAGTGTAGTGGATTCTACCAGGGTTATACCAGCAGGGCCGGGAGAGACCAGATTGGTGTGTGAGTTCTTAGACGTATTTCTTGAGGATCTACTAGGGTTACCGCCGCGCAGGGAGATTCAGTTTGAGATTGAATTAGCACTGGGACAGAACCAGTATCACGGGCACCATATAGGATGGCACTAGCAGAGTTGAAGGAATTGAAGATACAGTTGCAAGAACTTCTGGATTTGGGATTCATCGGGCCTAGTATTTCTCCATGGGGCGTTCCAGTGTTGTTTGTTAAGAAGAAGGATGGGACTTTGAGGATGTATATGGACTATAGAGAATTGAACAAGTTGACTATCAAGAATAAGTACCCTCTACCAAGGATTGATGACTTATTCGATCAACTGCAGGGAAAGACGGTATTCTCAAAGATTGATCTTCGATCTGGTTATCACCAGCTGAGGATCAAAGATGAGGATATACCGAAGACGGCCTTTCAGACACAGTATTTGCACTATGAGTTTTTGGTCATGTCTTTTGGTTTGACCAATGCCCCGGCAGCTTTTATGGATTTAATGAACAGGGTGTTCAGGGACTTCTTGGATCAGTTTGTCATTGTCTTCATCGACGACATCTTGGTTTACTCTAGTTCAGAGGCAGAGCATGAGCAGCATCTTCGACAAGTTTTACAGAGGTTAAGGGAGAATCAGTTATACGCCAAGTTTAAGAAGTGTGAGTTTTGGTTGCCAGAGGTGACGTTTCTTGGGCATATAGTTGGAGAAGAAGGGATTAAGGTGGATCCATCCTAGGTAGAAGCAGTAAGAGATTGGCTGAGGCCAAGGAACGCCTCGGAAGTGCGGAGTTTCCTTGGGTTGGCAGGCTATTACAGGCGTTTTGTGGAGGGATTTTCAAAGATTTCTTCACCAATGACAGAGCTGACGAGGAAGAATTAGAAGTTTTTTTGGTCAGAGAAGTGTGAGAACAGTTTCCAAGAGTTGAAGCGACGGCTTATTTCTGCACCTATGTTGAGTCTTCCTTCGGAGGAAGGAAAGTTTGTAGTCTACTGTGATGCATCAAGGATGGGTTTAGGGTGTGTATTGATGCAGAATGAAAAAGTTATAGCTTATGCATCGTGGCAGCTGAAGGTGTATGAGCAGCAGTATCCTACTCATGACATGGAATTAGCAGCAGTGGTATTTGCACTGAAGTTGTGGCGTCATTACCTGTATGGGGAAAAGTGAGAGATATACACTAACCACGAGAGCTTGAAGTATTTTTTTACTCAGAAGGATTTGAACATGAGACAAAGGTGATGGTTGGAGCTGGTTAAGGATTATGATTGTGATATCCTTTATCACCCTGGGAAGGCCAATGTGGTGGCAGATGTGTTGAGTAGGAGGGGCCCTGGACAATTGTATAGTTCCACCCAGATCTCGAGGGAGTTAGTTGATGAGATGGCCAGGGAAAAGATAGAATTGGTAGTAGGCCAGTTAGCTAATATTACCTTGCAGTCGACCCTGTTGGAGCGGATCAAGGAGGGACAACTGGTGGATGCGCAGTTGCAAGATGTTAGGCAGCATGTCTTAGCGGGGACAGCTAAGGATTATGAAATTTCTGAGACTGGTATGCTTCGATATCGGGGACGGATTTGTGTTCAGGCAGATGAGGGGATCAGACGAGAGATACTGGATGAGTCTCACACTACGCCATACTCGCTTCATCTGGGTACCAAAAAGATGTATCAGGATCTACAGACATTATATTGGTGGCCCGGGATGAAGAAGGATGTGGTAGGGTATGTGGCTAGATGTTTGACATGTCAGCAGGTAAAGGCTGAGCATCAGCGACCTGTGGGATTGCTTCAGCCTTTGGGTATCCCAGAGTGGAAGTGGGAGGATATCACGATGGATTTCGTGGGAGGACTACCAAGGATAGTGGGACTTTGTGACTCGGTGTGGGTGATAGTGGACAGATACACCAAGTCAGTTCATTTTCTGCCAGTGAAGTCAACGTACTCAGTGGAATAGTATGCAGAGTTGTATGTGAGGGAGATAGTTCGTCTCCATGGGGTTCCAAAGTCTATTGTATCTGATCGAGACCCTATCTTTACGTCCAAGTTTTGGGGAGCTCTGCAGAGAACCATGGGAACTCAGTTGAAGTTTAGCACAGCTTTTCATCCTCAGACTGACGGACAGTCTGAGAGGACGATTCAAGTATTGGAGGACATGCTTAGGGGGTGTGTGATTGACTTCGAGGGATCTTGGAGTAAGTATCTTTCGTTGATCGAATTCTCGTATAATAACAGTTACCAATCAACAATTGGAGTGGCTCCTTCCGAGATGTTATATGGAAGGAAGTGTAGATCACCCATTCATTGGGATGAGATGGGTGAGAGAAGGTATTTGGGGCCAGTCATGGTTCAGAAAACCAATGAGGCTATTGAGAAGATTCGAGCTAGAATGCTTGCTTCGCAGAGTAGACAAAAAAGCTACGCCGATCCTAAGCATAGGGACGTGGAGTTCCAGGTTGGGGACCACGTATTTCTGCAAGTTTCACCACTGAGAGGGGTGAGAAGATTTGGGGTAAAGGGCAAGCTGAGCCATCGGTTTGTTGGACCTTTCGAGGTTTTAGAAGGATTGGACAAGTGGCGTACAGGTTGGCTTTGCCACCGTCATTGTCAGGAGTTCATGATGTATTCCATGGCTCCATTTGCGGAAGTATGTTTTAGATACGACACATGTGCTGAAGTATGAGGACTTAGAGTTGCAGACAGACTTGTTCTACAAAGAGCGGCCAGTTCAGATTTTGGATCGGAAGGAAAAAGTCTTATGAAATAAGACAATTCCATTAGTTAAAGTGTTGAGGAGAAATAGCAAGGTCGAGGTAGCAACCTGGGAGTTAGAGTCAGCGATGCAGGATCAGTATCCCGAGCAATTCAGGTAAATTTCGAGGACAAAATTCTCAGTAGGAGGGGATAATTGTAACGACCCAAAATCACTAATATGGCTTAAGAGCCTTGATTAGTGTGCCAGGAGGGCATAATTGGTTTATGTGTGAATTTATTGATTTAATGCATGATTACATGATAAGCATGCTTGTATGATTATATGATTATAGATGTGGTTAAATGTTATACTTATGAGAACCACATTATTATGTCTGTAAATCTGCAGCGGGCGACTTGAGGCGATCCTAGGGAGCTAGATAGCAGGAAAGTCACAACGGGGCCTAATGTTTGACTTTGGATAAGTCAAGGGGTATTTCAGGTATCTGGTGGTTATTTAGATTACCAGGTTATGAAAATAAATAATTGGAGATATATTTGAGGTTAGAAAGTCTAGGTGGGAATATTGGGGAATTTTAGCATATTGCCCTCAGGGACGTTTCCGGTACCCCGAGCTTTGGGATTCGCTTAATTGCCTAAGGATAAACTTAAGGAGCTACAGAAAACAGTAGAACATAAAATAGACCGACTCTTTCCTCTTCCTCTCTTTCTCTCTCAAAGGAAAAAACATAGAACATAGGATTGTGGCTGGAATTCTGAAGATTAAAGCTGGGATTTAGAGGATTAGCTCAAGGATTGTTAAAGGAACATAATCATGGTTGAGGTAAGCATTGAATCCCGTTTTCTGTGGTTGAAATTCTGTGATTTTGAGTGTGTTCTGAGTGGTTTTTGGGTTTTAGTTTCAATATTAAATTGAGGCTAGAACCTTGGAATTTAGCTCAGAAAGCTCTAGGAGGATTGGTTCTGCAGTTGAGGTAAGCTCAAATTTAAGGTTTAATGGCTGAGTTATGGAGTTTCCGTGGCTGGGTTTTGTGTTCTTGAGTTAGAAAGTTTCAGTGATTGAAATATATTTTTAATGGGTTTCTAGTCTAGGTTTCAGCCGGGTTGTGTTGTTGGAATCTCTAGGGAAGTTTTTGGGTAATTGAGTAGTGGAATTGGGGTAGTTTTGGGTGAGTTTGCATGAGGTTTGAGAGTTAAAAATGGAGGTTTTTCTGGGTTCGAAGGGGTCGGGCCGTGGCATAGATTTTGGTGAGTCGCGGCCCTTCGAAGCTGATGTGTGCTGAGAAAGGAGGGCGGGCCGCGGCATGGTCTGAGTAGGGCCGCGGCCCTTTTCTGTTTTTGGGCATTTGGAGGCCTCTAGTTGGGGCCATGCCACGGCATGGGTGGCTAATGTCGCAGCCCTTAAGGGATTTTTGGATTTTGAGATTCTAGGCTTGTGAATTTAACCTAGGTGCTCGGGATTGAATCTTTTACCATGTTTGGTGAAGTTCAATGTTCCGGAGACTAGAACTTTGTCTAGAAGATCTTTTATGATTGTTGATGGTATCCTTTATCTTGGTTGTGACTAGGTGCTAAGCTAGGGCTCAGGGATCGGATTGCACTCGAGGAGCATCGCTCGTAGCTAGTACACTTGGAAGCCAAAGGTAAGAAAACGACACTCAGTTGTGTATTTGTAATGGGACTAAGGGTTCCCTAATATGTATGCTTTGAAAAGGATGGTATTATGCCATGTAAATAGTAAACCTATGGCCTAAGAGTGCCAAAGGTTACACTTGTGCATGGGGCGCGGCTTGGCCACTTGTAGCCGAGGACAGCTTATTATGCATCGAGCTCGGTTTAAGCAGGCCAGAGTCAGTGGGGTAAACAGAGGGTGCGGCCTAAGTTGTCGGCCCTAGTTATTATATGACTTGTCTGTTAATAATGATTGGTGACATCTTTGATTCTGATTACATGCTATGCTATTAATGTGGAATGTTAAGTGTTTGATCATGCTTAAAAGAATTATTCTCTTGTTATGATTGTTGTGATGTATATTATGTTTTCTTGCTGGGCCTTGGCTCACGGGTGCTACGTGGCGCAGGTAAAGGCAAGGGAAAACTTGATCAGCCCTGACTTGGAGAGCTCTGTGAGCGGAATGTACATGACCAGCTGCTCAGCCGCCACGATTGTGAGGATAACAGGAACAGAAAATCTATAAATGTCTGTTTTGCCTGAAAGTGGCTGATGACAGTCTGTATTTTGGAAATTTTGTAAACTAACCTTTAAACATTGTTCCTTTTTGGGATCCCATATGTAAATCTGTTTAAATATATAAAATGTATCTTTTGAGACCAAAACATTTTAACCCTAGTACATTTATGGTTTAGTGACACGTTTTGACTAAATGACTTGATTAGCAAGTCCTGCACCTTTATAAGTACACTGTGTAGCGGTCCTGGCTATCCAGGGCGTTACAACTAATACCAATGTCGTTCTGACTAATGAGTCAGTACCACTCATAAGTAAGCAATGTAATCAAGCATATATCATATGTCAAATATCCAAATATAAGGCATTCAGCGTGCTTACTCAACATTCACCAACATAATTATGATCATGCACATTTACTGAGACTCAAGCTCTGATCAATTCCATATTCAATATCCATGCCATGCACTAATCACGTGTATTGCATGCATCACATACTGGGTGCAGTTTTCTTACCTTTGGTCCAAGCAAAGGTTACCAATAAACAACCATCAAGCACGATCCTGTTTCCAAGCCCCTAGCGATTACCTAGTCATAACCATAATATAAAACCTCATAAAAAATGATTAAATAATTACTTCCAGACCCAATCCTAGCCTCCGGGACGTCGAATCCTACTCAACTAGGTAGTAGGATCGATCCCAGGCCCTTAGATTTAAGTTCCCACAGCTAAAAACCAAATCTGGGCAAAAATGTACAAGGCAGTCGCGACTTGGTCCTGAGGGTCACGACTTGCCCTCCAAGATAGAGAGCATTTGCCTGGGCTTTAGGGTTCGGGCCATGACTTGGCCCCTCTTGGGTCGCGGTGCACCCCCCTAGGCAGATTCCTCCTAGCTCCTGGTTCATCCCAGTTGCGACTTGCTAGAACAAGGTCGCGACTTGACCATGAAAGCAGCCATTTTCTACGGTTTTTCCCACTTAAAACCATCCAAAAACCTATCCAAACATATCCAAATTCCAAAATCAAATTTCCCAAACATCCCAATTATCGAAAACAATTAAAACCCAAATCTCAAACCATCCAAAAACTCATCAAAACATAAAATCTAATCAAAGCTTAAAAACGTAAAACTTAAAAGTTGGGTTACTTTTGATTGAGTCATTTCCAAACTAAATCCTCTGGCTAATAAGCTTCTAATCTTCCCTAGAATCGTTATGCCTTGATCCTTGCCTGAATCCAAGTCCTAAAACTTGAGTTTCCTTCGAAAATGCGATCGGGTGTCGAAAAGGGAACGGGAGAGAGAGAACGTTCTGAACGTTCTTTTTATTTTCTGACAGGTTACTTCAACCTTAAGTAACCTCAAGAAAATCCTAATGCTCGGGGTCCAAAAAACGACCCCGGGGTAAAATAGTCGAAACTCCCAGAATTTCCCCCTGATCTCACTAACTCCAAATTTATCATCAAATATTTATTCCCATTACCCAATATCCTGGTTGTTTACCCAAAAATGGCTGTTGATGACATGGCAAGGATTTCTCACACGTGGTTGACACGTGGCAAAGTCAAAATAAAGACGTGTTGTTCGATTATCGACCAGCTACCCGTTGCTTCGTCAAACCTTACGATTAGATGCGACCAGGCTGGTCGTATGCTTAGGTTTATTTCCTTAAAAGATTGTAATCTTAAAATAACTACGTTGATTATTTCCTTGTTATTTCCTTTATACACGGATATTAAGGATAGTTAAGGCCCATCGGCCCATGTAACCCCCCTTGAGCCTATAAATATGCACGAGAGAGCTCAAGGAAAGGACTTTTGGCTTTTGAATCTTTTTTCTGAATACTGAGAGAAAGAGCATTCAGTGCGATTATCCTCCAAACAGTTGTATTTCCCCTAAGGCTTGTGAAACTCAAGAACTCTAGTTCTTTGATCACGGCATTGGGATTCAATATTAATAATAGTACTAAGTGGACGTAGGTCATTATCATCCATTGGGGCCGAACCACAATAAATCGTTTGTGTCTACTCTTTTCCATTAGATTCCATTCTTAATTATTATCTCATTTCTTGTCGTATGTTTTACTCCGTGTCGTTGCCCAAATCGAGGGTCAACATTCTGGTGCTTTCATTGAGAGTTTTTATCAAGAAGCTATAAGAAAATCAAATGGCGAAGACATCTAAGAAAACTGGACTGGCTGCTAGCGCTGCATCATCTCAACCTCCTCCTCCAAATGTGGTGGAGAATGAACCACATTTAGAGTTTGAAGAGGAGGAGTTGGATACAGAAACATTGAGGGCAACACTTTGGGTGTTGCAAGATGATTTGGCCAATCTGAGGGCCAATCAGGAGAATCCAACAGAGACAATGGCGTTGCAGCAAAGAGAAATTGAACGTTAGCGCGAAGAGCTGAGTGAGCGGCAGGCGCACATGGATTGTCGGCAGAGGGATGCCATGGCCGCTCTCGAAGCGGCCATTCATTTGGCTTGGGGACAGGCTATGCCAGCCTCTCAACCGAATCATCCACCGAGTGCGCCACCACAACGGGCTCCCAATCCAAGTCCTCCACTCCAGCTGGCAAGCCCCCCAAGGCCGGAGCAGCCACCTATGGCTCAGGATGATTTCCCCATTCGAGATCCTGAGCAGCAGCCTCCATCTCAAGCTGGACGAGGCAATCGCCAGCGCCAGAGGCAGAATAGGCCTGGGCAGTCACCCCGCAGCCCTAGACACCCAGGGAATGAGAAGCCAAATCCACCAAGCAGGGGACAGCGTCCTTCTGCCATCAGAAGGAACAACGAGTCAGGATCTGTGCTCAGGGGCCTCCCATGGCATAATAATGCACGGGGACCCAACGACCAGCGTAAGCCTCCCCCTGACTCTCGGGAAATTCTAGCCTGAGGAAGAAATAGCGTGAACAGCCGGTCATGCCGTAGTCAACCACAATTTAGGGATGGCCATGACTATAATGAAGCCGATTCTGGCAGAAGAAATGTTGGTCGAAGGAATGAGGAAAGAGGTGGAGACAGAAGCCCCCTCCTAGAGAAAATAGGCCAGCAAGTCATAACGCTGGGGGGCAACCCAGCCAGCATAACGTCTTTGATTGGCTAGGAGTTAGCAAGCAGAGGCATAGGGATGATGATTTGAGGGGCGTACTCAATGACTGTCGTGAGAGGCACGATGAGTAAGCTCCTCTGGCATCGGTCGCCTTAGCGATCCCGGAAGCGGTTCAAGCTCAGATTGATGCTCTAAACCAAGCAGTACAACAGCTGGTCGGGGGTCGAACATCCCACATAGAGTACGATAGGTGGAGGGGCACTCCGTTTGTGCAAAGGATTGTTGTGGAAGAAACCCCCAGAAAATTCAAAATGCCAACACTGCCAAACTTTGATTGGTACGGAGACCCAGTATCTTATGTAAAAAAAATTGAGATACAAATTGATATATAGAAAGTGTTAGAAGATGCCCGCTGCAGGATCTTCCCCGCAACACTATCTGACACCGCCCAGGAGTGGTTCTTTAAGTTCCCTCCTGATAGTATAGTATCCTGGAAGATGTTCGTGAAGGAATTCTACGGACAATTCTATGCAGGTCGTGTACACCCCACAGAGGCCAACCAGCTGGTCGTGATACGTCAGAAGGAGGGAGATCCCTTGAAGGAGTATGTCCAGCGCTTTATGCAAGCAGCGGCTAGAGCCAAGATAGTGGGCGACGAAGGAAAAATGATGGCCCCAACTGTTGGGGTTAGACGCCATTCTTCCCTTTGGAGTAGCCTAAGAAAGAATGGGGTAAGAAGTACCCAGGAGCTTTTGGATCGACTGATCGGTACATCAAGCTCGAGGATGCGATTGCTAATGAGGGGAAATCTCCCACGAAGTCAAGGGGCCAAAGGAAGAACCCACCAAGGCCGCCAACGGGTCGGAGAAACTCAATGGGAACGACAAGGGCAACGAGAACAGAAATGGAAAAAATGGTGGAAAATGAGCGATCAATGAGCCGTTGGCATCTGACAATAAACGCCCCAAAGGCAATCGATATGAGCCGAGATTCACTAACTATACGGCCTTTGTCAAAAGTCGAGCGGAAGTCTACTAGGCGACCAGCTCTAGTGTGCCTTATAAGCGACCCGCACCTATAAGGAAGGATATCTCCAAGAGAGATACAACGAAATTCTGTCATTTTCACAACGACTACGGGCACGACACTAATGAATGCAACCAGATGAAGGATGAAATTGAGTTCCTGATCAGGCAGGAAGATCTAAGGAGATATGTACGAGCTATAGGAGGGTTTAAGTGAGAGGCTCAAGGTGGCAACAAGCAGGCGCCTGCACGCCAACGCTCGCCGCCTTTACAGCCAGCTCCTGTGGCAGGCACGTTACTCACCATTTATGGTGGCCCACACCTTGTAGGGGACAGTGGGAAGGCAAGGGAACATTACGCTCGAACCCTACAGCACAACCAGGACATCGAGATGATGAGTGTGGAGGATCAAGCACCAAAGAAGGCTCAAACAGAGGAAGAATTGATAACCTTCTCTGAAGACGATGCCAGCACGTACAATTCCTACACTTCGATCCGCTGGTCGTGGACGTGCAAATTGCAAACATGATGGTGAAGAGGGTGTTGGTTGACACAGGAAGCTCAGTCAACATCCTATATAAATCCTCATTGGAATGAATGAAGTTGTCCGTCAAAGACTTGGAGCCATGCAACCAAACCATCTATGGTTTTTCTGGGGAAGGGCTCGCCCCAACTGGGTCGATTAGTCTTCCAATGACAGCAGGTACTGCACCTTCTAACAGGACATTACTCACTACTTTCATAGTAGTTAATTGTCCTTCGGCATATAATGTTGTAATTAGGAGGCCAATTTTGGTCAACCTAGGAGCCGTTACCTCGATGTGGCACCTGGCCGTGAAATTCCCAACCGACGCAGGGATATGATGCGTGTTGGGAAATTAGTGGGAAGCGAGGGAATGCTACAACGCCTCGATAACTAAGGCAAAGAAAGGTATATCAAGGGAAGTTGCTGGAAAAGAGTTGCAAATGGTGGCTGATGTACAAGCCCAATCAGGTGATGATGTCACCAAATAGAGCGTTGCCCAAATTGAGGACAGAGATTTAGATCCTCACTTTGGGGATTTTGATGAAGAGATAGGACCCATCGAGGACCTTGAAGAGGTCCAACTCAATGAAGAAAATCCGACCAGGGTTGTGAAAGTCGGTAAAAACTTAGAGACAACAACAAAGATATGGTCGCACAAAGATATGGTCGGAATAGACCCTGCAGTCATTAGCCATGTCCTGAACATAGACAAAAGATTTCCACCAGTACAACAGAAAAGGAGGCTGCTCGACAAAGATAAATCAAAGGCTCTAAAAGAAGAAGTCGAGAAGTTGAAGGAGAATGGATTCATCAGGGTAGCATTTTATCCATCATGGGTCTCTAATCCCGTGCTAGTTCCCAAGCCGAATGCCAAATGGCAACATGCGTGGATTTCACAGACCTTAATAAAGCCTACCCTAAAGATTGTTTCCCACTCCCTAGGATTGACCAACTGGTCAATGCCACTGCAGGGCATGAGATTCTCTCATTCATGGATGCATACTCCGGGTATAATCAGATTAGTATACATCCTCCTGATAAGGATCACACTAACTTTCGGACTGACACTGGGCTTTACTGTTACAAAGTAATGCCCTCCGGTTTGAAAAATGCTAGTGCGACTTACCAGCGACTGGTCAACCACATGTTTCAGGAGCTGATCGGCACAAACATGGAGGTGTATGTCGATGACATGCTGGTTAAGTCGAAG
This sequence comes from Humulus lupulus, assembly GCF_963169125.1. Taxonomy (NCBI): domain Eukaryota; kingdom Viridiplantae; phylum Streptophyta; class Magnoliopsida; order Rosales; family Cannabaceae; genus Humulus; species Humulus lupulus. The sequence continues at coordinate 175,020,809 of NC_084802.1, read as the reverse complement.
AAGGCAGGAGGGCGTATAGGGGATTTCAAAAATGCTTCAACGTCTTCCAAAAATATCAGATTAAGGTGAATCCCCTCAAGTGCTCCTTCGGAGTAGGATCAGGGAAGTTCTTGGGATTTATAGTAAACTCGAGAGGAATTGAGGCCAATCCCGAAAAGATTAAAGCCCAGGTCGATATGAAATCTCCAGCAAAAATCAAGAATGTTCAAAGCTTGACTGGAAGAATTGCTGCTCTGAGTAGATTTATTTCCAAATCGACGGACAAATGCGTCACATTTTTTAATCTACTCTGAGGCAACAAGAAATTTGAATGGACGAAGGAGTGCGAGTAGGCTTTTCAAGCATTGAAGACTCACATATCGCAACCGCCGATCCTATCAAAGGCGGTTGATAAAGAAACTTTGTTCATCTACCTGGCGATCACAGAATATGCTGCTAGTGCTGTCTTAGTAAGAGAAGAAGAAGGTGTAAAGAAGGTCGTTTATTATGTAAGCAAAAGGCTAATTGGGGCAGAGCTGCGGTATCCTCCTATTGAAGAGTTAGCCTATTGCTTAATTTTAGCCTCGAGGAAGCTGCAGCCCTACTTTCAAGCTTACCCAATCATGGTTTTGACTGACCAGCCTCTACGACAAGTTCTACAGAAGCCAGAAGCCGCAGGCAGATTATTGAAATAGGCGGTCGAACTTGGGCAATTCAATATCTCTTACTTGCCACGAGCTGCAATAAAAGGGCAAGCCCTGGCTGACTTCATCACAGAGTTCACTAGGCTTCTAGATGGCAAGCAGCCAGAAGCACCTGAAGAGCGTGAGCTTCAAAACCAAAATCCTTCAAGGAAATTGTTCACAGACGGCTCCTCTAATGAACATCACGCAAGAGCAGGTGTGATTTTGATGACGCCTGAAGGGCATCGATTTCACTGCGCAATCAGGTTTGACTTCACTGCTTCTAACAACGAGGCCGAGTATGAAGCACTGCTCGCTGGGTTACGATTGGCCAGGGACATTAACATAAAGGCACTTGACATCTAAAGCGACTCTCAACTGGTGGTAAATTAGACTATGGGAGAGTATCAGGCTCGAGGTTTAAAAATGGTTGCTTACTTAAACAAAACGAAGGAACTATTAGCGCATTTTGATAGGTACACCATTCAGCAAGTACCTCGCGACAAGAATTCAAATGCTGATGCTTTGGCAAAATTAGCAAGTGCGAAGGATGCTAATACTCTGAACATAGTGCCAGTTGAGCAACTATCTGTGCCAAACATCCATGCAGAGGAGACCAATTTGGTAATCCAGGCGGCTGATACATGGATGGAACCATACATAGAGTACCTTACGCAGGGCATCTTACTGACGGACATAAATGAAGCAAGAATCCTTCAGTGGCATGCTGCTAGGTATATCCTGGTCGATGGAATTTTGTATCGAAGGGGATACTCAATGCCACTCCTCGGATATATTTTGAAAGAGATGGGCAAGGAATTGATGAAAGAGGTCCACGAAGGCTTTTATGGAGACCATAAGATCCTAAGGCAAGGATACTTCTGGCCAAAAATGAATGAAGACTCGATGGAATTTGTGTGGAGGTGCGATAAGTGTCAGAGGTTCTCCAAAATTCCACAAGCAGCCCCTAATGAGCTAAAACAGATGCAAAGTTCATGCCCGTTCGCAGTCTGGGGTATAGATTTAAATGGATCTCTGCCCACAGGCAAGGGCGGCATCAAGTACGCAGTGGTTGCTATTGATTACTTCACTAAATGGGCCGAAGTTGAGCCACTTGCAACCATAACGACCAAGAAAGTGTTGGGTTTTGTGGTCAAAAACATCGTATGTCGCTATGGATTTCCAAGGAAGATTTTCTCAGACAACGACACACATTTTTATAGTGATCTGTTCATAGATTTTTGCGAATGACATGGAATTATCAAGAGCTTTTCTTCAGTCGCTCATCCTCAAGCAAATGGACAAGTCGAAGCAGTCAAGAAAACGCTAAAGGATACTCTGAAGAAAAGACTTGAAGAAACTAAGGGGGCATGACCAGAGCAATTGCCTGAGGTACTTTGGTCGTACAAAACTTCCCATCGAACAACAACTGGCCATACTCCATTTTCCTTGGCTTATGGATATGAGGCTATGTTGCCTGTTGAGTTAGATCCGCCGTCACATCGAAGAATAACCTACGATCAAGGCTCTAATAACCAACTATTGATGGAATCCCTGGATTTGATTGATGAAAAGTGTGAGCAAGCCCAACTCTGAGTAGCTGCTTACCAGAAAAAGGTCGCCTGATATTTCAATTCTAAAGTACGCGAAAAGAAATTCAGTGTCAGAGATCTAGTACTTCGAAGGGTTTTCTTGAACACCCGCGACCAGGCTGCTGGAGTACTCAGACCTAATTTGGATGGACCATACCAGATTGAAGAAGTCCTCCATCCAGGCACCTATAAACTTGCTCGCATAAATGGAGATCTCATTCCTCGCTATTGGAATGGAGAACACCTGTGCAAGTACTATCTATAAACAGTTATTCTTGAAGAATTGGCTTGTATTAATTTTACTTTTTACAAGTTATGAAAAAGGGTTCGTAATTTTACGTGACTGATCGCTTATAAGTGTAAGATCTTGTTGATCACTCGTACAGACATGTTTTGTCCATTTATTACGAGAAATATAAGGGACTTGGCGCAGCCAGTCATTCTTGCCAATTATTGTATTTATTACAAGTATTTGTTCATTACGTGTGTTATTTTGTTGTATTATTATTTTAAATTCTTTGCTCTAAGCAGTAATGTTCGAACAGGTTTTGGTCAAGGCAAGTGACCAAGGACCTAAAGCTCCTCCATCACTTCGGGGGCATATAAGGCATCTAGTAAGCAAAGCATATCGAAAGGTATGTAAACACATGAGCAAAATAAGTGAAAGCATGTTAAGGTACTTAGAGTATTTTTCAAAATTTTGTTATTTTGTTATTTCAATCCAAAGTACTATGCTAAGTTCGGTCATGCGAACAAATATTATAATAACATACAAATATTATAATATCAAAATAAATCCTTTTACACCGCGAGCAGTGACTGCTCAGATGTAATTGTTTAATAAAAAGAGAAAAGCTGCCCATGCAGCAATAAAAGTTAAAACATAAATTGTTCTTACATCATGACCCGTAGGTCATATAATTCAAAAATAAAATAGATTATGAAGTAGCCGGGGGGTCCTGTGGTGATTTTTGCTGCTGCTGGTAGACAATAACTCCAACCTCTTCTTGGGCACCCTCGATGTCAGTTGCTAAAGAGATCTCTGGAGACCTTGGAGTTTTTTCTTCTTCCAGGCGGGAAACACACCTAGCTAGCTCCACCTCCTTGATATGGTCTGGAAGAAAGGAGAAATTAGCACTGGGTTTGCTTTTCCAGAACAGGTAAAAGCATTTGAACGCCGCCCCTTCGTAGTCTTCAAGGTTGCAGGCATTTTGTTCCTCTAGTGCAACAACTTCTTTGCGGCTTATCTCGAGCTCAGCTTGAAGCTTGTGGGCTTCCCGGTAATTTATGAGCGAAGTCTCCTTGTACTACTCCTTAGAAGCAGTGATCTTGGCAATGCTTGCCTCCTTCTTCTTCAACTTCTCTTCAAGAGAAGCGAGTTTGGCCTTGGTCACTTGCAGCGCCTCGATGTACTTCGCCTTGGCTTCTTTAAGGGCCTCAGTATGCTTCACCTTGGCTTCCTTAAGAGCCTCGGTATGCTTCGCCTCAACTTCCTTCAGCTGCTCGGCATGAGTAGCCTCAGTCGCCTTGAGTTGCTCAGCGTATTGAGCCTTAGCAGCACTAAGCTGATCGCTGAACTTCTTCTCGAATTGAGCGGTCAGCGTCCTCGAGCATCGCCAGCCAGAAGTCATGGTAAGAACTCCCAGCGATCATAAAGATATAATGCTATTAGTAGGGAAGAATTGGCGAGGATATTCATAAAGTACAATAAAAAGAGCAACTTACAGCAAGCACTTCGTTCAGTGCGCGGTTGAAGACTTGATCAACCGCCATGGAGCCAGTCTCCTGAATTGCCTCCCGCATGCGACAGTGCTTTGGTATTCTGGACAACCTATCTTTGGATGAATTGAGCACCATGCTAGTGAGGTCGTCTCCTGAGGCTTCTTCTCGGCGACCAGATGGCTGCTGGACAGTGGAAGCTGGAGGCGTAAGATCGATTGGAGCTGGTGGAGGAGTCTATCCAACCGGAGATGAGGGGTCTAGATTTACTAGAAATGGCGGAGTTTCCTCTCTGGCAGGAGCTGGTGGAGGAGTTGTCTCTTTGGTGGGAGTAGGCGCAGAAGGGTCTTCTGTTCAAGACCTATTCACGGGGGGATTGCTGCAGCCTTCCCCAGACTGGCGCTTGTGGGATTTTTTCTTGTTTGCCGATTTGGCGTACAAGTCAAAAGCTTGTTCGGCAGTTATGTCTGCACGGAAGAAACAAGCGAACAATCAGGCAATATAATAAAAGGAGCTTGCTAAGTTTAGGAAACAAGGGCAAAGAAATTAAAAGTATAATTATTGGTCGCTACACTATTTACTTTACTAGTGCTACACTCACTCTCTCGCCTGAAGAAGTCTGAATTTAAAGCAGGTGTGTATTCAAAGTTTCCATCCTCGTCAAAAAGGTGACAGAGAATAGGCAGACTATCTAAAAGTAAAAATTTAGTACCGTTCTCGTCCGATGACTCAAGAATAGGCTCGAAGGCCTTCTTTTTGCCCTTCCCTTGAGGGGCTGGTGCAGCAGCAGGTTGCGGGGCGCCGGTTGGTTCATTGATAGTCACCCCTGTTGCCCTCCTCGTTGGAGGTTGTGACACGTCTTATTGTTGTTCGGGGACTTCAGTGCCAGTGGCACTCCCCGCAGTAGATTCCCTCACATCCTGGTGAGATGCCAGAAGGCCTACTAGTTTCAGATTGGCCTCTGTTACCAGCTGTTTGATGCTTTTCTCTACATCGGTAATGCTGGCCAAGAGGGGTGATTGGACTTCCATGTCTAGAGTGGGATCCGATCGCAGCCATGGACCTGAATGCACTAAATCTCTAAGGGGAATGCAGGAAGAATCAAAGGAAAATTAACAACCAGGGGTGCAAAGATATTACCTCATTGGGTGAAGGCCAGGTTGTTAGCGACCATATCGATAGTCACAAAGTACTCTAGATGGTACTTCCCCATGTTAGATATAAAATTGGTATCACTCAGGAAAGTGCGGATCGTTTCCTGGTGCCAGAAATGGAAGAACCCCATATTTTCTTAGTTGGGGTTCGATTTTAGGTCGAACAGGTAGTTGACCTCGAGTGGCGTGGGGACCGGCCACTTCTTATGACTATAAAGGATATAGACTGCAGGAAGCATTCTATACCCATTTAGGGTTATTTGGAAATAAGCGACCCCAAAATAATTGGCCACTCCTTGAAAGAAAGGATGGAGAGGGAGGATCGCTCCCACCTTGATGTGATACCTCGAACAGGCGCTGAAGGCGCCTCCAGGAAGATTCGCCTGTTGGTCTCTGGTGGGTTGGACTAGGGTCACCCTAGGAAGCCCGTATTTCTTGATGTAATTGGCAATCATCCTAATCGTTACTCGACTAGGAAGGGCAATGTACCATTCGACATCTGGTCGAACTACGTTTCGGAGTTGGGCTTGAGTTTGGATTCCTTATTCGGGAGTACGCTCAGCTCTACCACTGGTCGAGCGAATTTCTGCATGAGGAGCAGGCTGGTTTTCAGAAGGTTTTGATGGTTTCTTTTTCTGGGCAGTGGATTTTACTCTACCCATGTCTAGAGGGTTTGAGTGAGGTCTATTAGGTGGAATTCGAGAAAAAGGGATGTCTAGAATAAGTAATGACGGCTGTTCTTTGTCCACGAGCAGTTGCGCGAGCAGGTCGTTGTCAATTGGTCTCTAACATCCCCACGGATCTTGCATTAAAATCTGTGAACAGAGAAGGGGCGATGAGAGCTTAAAGCCTAGAAATTTGTGTTGAGAGTTGGAATAACGTTGCTCGCGTATAAAATTTAAGCTTTTATACGGCCAGCAACATTCTAGAAAAAACACTAAGTTTCATACGAGCAGTTTAAGAACGAATTAAAAAGCGGAAGTAAAAAGTTTTTCAGAGAAAACTTTTTCAACTCTGAAGGGGCGCAAAAAACCCAGTTTTTCAACTAGCTTAAAAATCGAAGTATTTGATTTTACGCCCTAAATCCACAATCTTGACTACCAAACTGACTCCTAACTCCTATAAAACATTATTTCTCTACCCTATCAAACGTCGATCAATATGCCATTTACCCCAAAATAGTTTCAGCCAAGAACATTCAAGAGCCCAGATACGAAATAAATATAAAATGTTTTTGCATGGCATCTCAAACGACTGAAAGATTCAGGAAACTTACTTGGATGAAAGTTAGAGTACGAACACAAACGTTCTGAACGTCTGAGCGAAAGTTCCTTAGATTAGCGATGAAAGCTTCTGGGTTTTCTGGGCTCTGATGGTCGAAGTTCTTCAGAGTTCTTGAAGAAGAGAAGATAAATGAAAAGTAAAAAGTAATAATGTGATCTTAGGGTATTATTTATAGTGATCGTGGCACCATAAAAGAGGTAATCATGGAATTACTTTTTTCAAAGTATGGGGAAGTGCAATAGCCGTCAGACAATTTTTTGGGAAACCGAAAAAACTTGATTGGAGATGATTAGTTACCTTTTTTGAGAAGGCATGGGCGGCTCTGATAGATTTTGTGGGGTACGCGAAGAGTTAGTTTCCTAAGTTTAATTTATGTTGTTCGCAGTAAAATAAACTTGGGGGCAAATGTTTACCCAAAAACGATTGTGTAACGACCCAAATTCACTAATAAGGCTTAAGGGCCTTGATTAGTGTGCCAGGAGGGCATGATGGGAATTATGTGTGATTATTATGACTTAAGCATGTTATATGATTACTTGAGTACTTGAGATGCATGACTATGTGTGTTAGTGTGCATATAGGCCCAGATTAGGTTAGAAGGGCATAATCGTAATTTTAGCCATTATGGGCATAACTGCTTTGATATATGTGATAAATGTTGAGACCACATTATTATGTGGATATATCTGTAATCTATGACTCGAGACGATCCTAGTGAGCAAAGTGGCGTGGAAGTCATAGCGGGGATTTATACCCGGCTCGGGGTGAGCTCAGGGGTGTAAATGGGAATTTAGTGGATGAACTGGAGATTATTGTAACATTGAGGAAGGCTATTGGTGATTAGTAAGGTATTGGGAACTAAGCGGGAAATAATAGAGACATTCGAGGAAGTAGCGGAAATTAGGCAAATGACTAAAATACCCTTAAGAGGACTAAAGGATTAGAGTTAGCTGTGAGGGCATAAAGGTCATTTGACTTTTAAGGAAGGGTATTACTGAGGTTTTAAGATAGTGGGGTTTATAGAATATCAAAAGGGTCTGAAAAAGAAGGGAAAAGAAGGAGGGAAAACAGAGAGAGTTTCTTGAGTCGGTTTACACTTTCCTTCACCTATTTCTGGAGAATTTCTGGAGTAAAGCCTAGAGGAGAGCTGGGATAACCAAACATCAAGAACCTTGATCTAAGACTAAGGAGTTGACAGAGGTTTAACAGGGTTTCACCAATACTTGAGGTAAGAATCTAGAGTTCATCCATTCTCTGTTTCTGGTTTGTTTAAAGCTGTGGTACTTGAGTTGAATTGAATGAAACTTTAGGGAATTCAAGCTTAGGGCTGAGGAGCAGCAAGCCAAGGGAGCCTAGGGTTAGCTTGTGGGCGAAATTCTATCAAAGGTATGAATTCTAAACTCTAGTTCTGATGTTCAGCTGGTTTATGTTAGGTTCTGAAGTTTGGAGGTGGCTATGGTGAATTTTGAGTTTGTGATTGCATGTGCTTGGAGTTTGGAGGTTTAGGGTGCTTGGGATGAGTGGAGTGTGGTCATGAGGTTGTTTTTAGGTTTGGGTAAGAGTTGGAAGAGGTTTGGTTGAGGTTGGCTCGAGAGAAATCGCACAAAGGAAATTCTGGTGTTGGGCTGCCTATGACTAGCGCTACAGCGCTAGCCTTTGGGCGCTGTAGCGCTAGGCCCATATGCTGGAAGGGTTTTGGTTCTGTCTGTAGCGCTATAGCGCCCTTCCAAGAGCGCTATAGCGCTACCCTGCCTTCTGAAGGGGATTTTGGGGTGTTTTTCAAGGGTTTTTGACCTAAGGTTTGGGGTTTGGTTCCACCACCTTGTTTGGTGGAACTAGGACATCCCGGGGGCTCGGGATTAGCCCCGGGGCTAGGTTTTGAACTTGAGGATTGATGTTGACTTTGACCATGATTGTGTTTAGGTAAGCGCTAGGGCTCGAGTGGGATCGTGCTCAAGGTGTCGTGACATCGAAAACTAGTGAATTGAAAGGTAAGAACACTGCACCCGAATGTATGATTGTGATGGGACTAAGTTCTCCCGAGAATTGTTTTGTGTCATCGTTGGTATTATGCCAAGGGACACGTATAAGCGGTCTAAGGGTACCGTTCATGAATTTAGCGCATGGGACGCGAATTGGCCACTGGGAGCCAGAAATGAAAGGATAACAAAGGGAGCAGCTTGTGAGCGCTAGCTCTGGTTATCATCTGTGCATTGTGTTATATGAGCTGATATGCTTTGTAAATGAAATACTTGATTACTGATATGCTTTGTATATGAAATACTTGATTGTTGCTATGCTTGAAGTTTATGAGATGACATATGTGAGATTGACCTGACAGCTAAATGTGCATGCTCTATTATTGATGTATGTTCTTGCTGGGCCTTGGCTCACGGGTGCTACGTGGTGCAGGTAAAGGCAAGGGCAAGTTGGACCAAGCCTGAGGTGGAGAGCTCCGAGGTGAAATGTACATAACCAGCCGTTCGATCACCATGATCGAGGAGTGTGTCAGGACAGAGATCACCTAACCGCTCATTTTGCCTTAGCATGGCTGTTAATGTATTTAAACTTTGTAACTTTTGTAAAAGGCTTCTAAACCGTCATTTTTGGGATCCCATGTACATAAACAATGTTTAATATTGAAAATGTATCTTTTGAGACAAAAATGCTTTTAACCCTAGTACCTCTACTATCTGAGTAACACGTTTTTACTTAAATGACTTGATTAGCGAGTCTGGCACTTTATAAACACACAGTGTAGCGGTCTTGGCTATCCAGGGCGTTACAACTTGGTATCAGAGCGTCCTAGGTTTATGGGTCCTGAAGACTGGCTGGGTATGTACATTCGCTGCGGGAGACAAGCTCAACTCAGGGTTTGGTAACCGAATATGTATGATTATGTGTTTAAATGATTTGAGTGAGATATGAATGTTGATATCTGTCTGATGAATAGGGAGCATGAGATTCTGATAGGGCCTGGCCCTTGACTATTGCATGATGTTATTGAGGCGTGCTTATTAGCATTGCTGTGCATGTGGATGAATATCTGGATAAATTGCTGTATTTGATTGTTTGTGAATGGTTGGAGTTCCAGAGATGGATTATGAGAGAATTATTACCCTGTCATCATAGCCTAATTGTCGAGTCGTTGATTGCAGATTGACTTGAATAGATATGCGTTCAAGGAAATCTACACGACAAGCCGGCAGGTCTGGGGCTAGAGAGGATGACCAGGGCCCAACCCCTCCGCCAGTCCCTGAGAACTGGCAGCAGTTAATGGCAGAAATGCAAGCTAGGCTTCAGAGCCAAGATGAACTGATCAGAATTCTGCAGCAGGCTCCATCTGGGAGTGTTGCCCCTGTTGGGCCACCGGCACTGGTACCTGTGGTACAGCCTGTCGATGTTGGTAACAAAGTGGAACCGTTGTATGAGCGGTTCAGGAAACAGCAGCCCCCGATCTTTGAGGGTGGACCAGATCCACTAAAAGCTGAGCAGTGGATGACCTTGATCACCACTATACTTGATTATATGAAAGTAGAGGGACATGATAGGGTGGCCTGTGCCACTTATATGTTGAGAGAGGATGCCCTAATCTGGTGGGAGGTGGCATCACAGACTAGAAATGTTGCTGCAATGACATGGGAGGAGTTTAAAGATTTGTTCAATCAGAAGTACTATAATGTTGCCGTCAGGGCAGCAAAGGTGAATGAATTTGTGGGATTGGTTCAGGGCAGTATGACTGTTACGGAATATGCCCTTAAGTTTGACAGACTTGCAAAGTTTGCACCAGATCTTGTTCCTACCGATGTGACCAGGTTAGACAGATTTGTTAGAGGGCTAAATGTCATGATAGCCCGGGATGTAAGGATTACTACGGTTCCTGGAGTGACCACCTATGCCCAGGCTATGGAGAGGGCTTTGACTGCAGAGGAAGCAGAGAATAGGATATGGAGGGATAGTGCAGCAAGAAGGGAGGGCCGTAGGCCAGTGCCTCCATATTCGGGTTCTAGTAGAGGTGGAGGTGTCAGTGATTTGAAGAGGAAGGCTCCTGATGCCCCAATTGCTCCTAGGTTTGATAGAGGAGGTCGGGGTACTCAGGGTGGCCGTCGGGGAGGCGGTGATTCGTGGAGGACTTACCCAGAATGCCCAAGGTGCAGGAGACGTCATTTGGGCGAGTGTCAGGCTAAGGCCTGTTATGTATGCGGGGTGGTGGGACACCTCAGGAAAGATTGCCCAACAGTGAAGAAGGGCGAGGCAGGGAAGGTGGACAGCTTGACTCCAGCTCGAGTGTTCACTTTGACGCAGGCAGAGGCCGAGGCTAGTCCCTCGGTGGTGACAGGTCAGCTTTCTAGTGCTGGCACTTCTTTTACTGTTTTGATTGATTCTGGTGCTACGCATTCATTTGTATCTGATAGGGTGATTGATAGATTGTGTAGACCTAGTGAGTTTAGTGCCTCAGGGTTTGGGACTATTTTGCCTACGGGAGAGCTGGTGGTGTCTAGGAGATGGGTTAGGGCACTGCCAGTGTTAGTTGATGGTAGAGAGTTGTCAGTGGATTTGATTGAGTTGGGTATGGAGGACTTTGACATGATTTTAGGTATGGATTGGCTGGTTAGATATGGAGCTACCATTGACTGTAGGAAGAAAATGGTGACTTTCGAGCCAGAGGGTGAGGATCCCTTCGTTTTTGTGGGAGCGGTGCATGGATCCCGTGTACCCAGGATATCTGCATTGAGAGCCAGAGATTTGCTACAGGGTGGATGTATAGGCTTTTTGGCTAGTGTGGTGGATACCACCAAAGTTTCACCAGTTGGACCGGAGGAGACCAGACTAGTTTGTGAGTTCTTGGATGTGTTCCCTTAGGATTTGCCAGGGCTGCCACCGCGTAGGGAGATTGAGTTTGTTATTGAGTTGGCACCGGGGACAGAGCCAGTGTCAAGGGCACCATACAGGATGGCACCAGCAGAGCTGAAAGAGTTAAAGATACAACTGTAGGAACTTCTGGATATAGGGTTCATCAGACCTAGCTATTCGCCATGGGGTGCACCAGTTTTGTTTGTTAAGAAGAAGGACGGGACTCTGAGAATGTGTATTAACTATCGGGAATTGAACAAGTTAACTATTAAGAATAAGTATCCCCTACCGAGGATTGATGACTTGTTCGATCAGCTGCAGGGTAAGACGGTGTTCTCAAAGATAGATCTTTGATCTGGTTATCACCAGCTGAGGATCAAGGATGAGGACATACCTAAGACGGCCTTTCGGACGCGGTATGGGCACTATGAGTTCTTGGTCATGTCTTTTGGTTTGACCAATGCCCCAGCAGCTTTTATGGACTTAATGAACAGGGTATTCAAGGATTTTCTGGATCAGTTTGTTATAGTTTTCATCGATGACATCCTGGTGTATTCCAGTTCAGAGGCGGAACACGAGTTTCATCTTCGATTGGTTCTTCAGAGGTTGAGGGAGCATCAGTTGTATGCTAAGTTTAAGAAGTGCGAGTTTTGGTTACCTGAAGTGACATTCCTTGGACACATTGTAGGTGCGGATGGGATTAAAGTGGATCCGTCTAAAATAGAAGCAGTTAGAGATTGGCCGAGGCCAAGGAACGCCTCAGAAGTGCGGAGTTTTCTTGGCTTGGCAGGCTACTACAGGCGGTTTGTAGAGGGCTTCTCGAATATAGCAGCTCCGATGACAGAATTGACAAGAAAGAATTTAAAGTTCATTTGGTCAGACAAGTGTGAGGGCAGTTTCCAGGAGTTGAAGCGACGACTTATTACAGCGCCAGTGTTGAGTTTGCCTTCGGGGGAAGGGAAGTTTGTTGTTTATTGTGATGCATCGAGGTTGGGCTTAGGCTGCGTGCTGATGCAGAATGAGAAAGTGATAGCTTATGCATCGCGACAGCTGAAGGAGTATGAGCAGCGGTATCCTACTCATGATTTGGAGCTGGCAGCGGTGGTCTTTGCACTGAAGATTTGGCGGCATTATCTTTATGGGGAGAAGTGTGAGGTATACACTGACCATAAGAGCCTGAAGTATTTCTTTACACAGAAGGACCTGAACATGAGACAGAGACGTTGGCTAGAGTTGGTAAAGGACTATGATTGTGATATTCTTTATCATCCGGGGAAAGCCAATGTAGTGGCTGATGCATTGAGCCGCCGAGGTCCAGGTCAGTTGTATAGCTCAGTTCAGATCTCAAGGGAGTTAGCTGATGAGATGGTTAGAGCAGGGATAGAATTGGTTGTGGGCCGATTGGCTAATATTACTCTACAGTCAACCCTGCTAGAACGGATCAGAGAGGGGTAGTTGACAGACGCTCAGTTACAGAGAGTTAGAGAGGATGTTCTAGCAGGAATAGCTAAGGACTATTCTGCTTCTGAGGTTGGTTTACTTCGGTATCAGGGACGAATTTGTGTTCCAGCTGATGAGGGGATCGGACGAGAAATATTGGATGAGGCTCATACGACGCCGTACTCGCTTCATCCGGGTACCATGAAGATGTATCAGGATCTACGGACTTTGTATTGGTGGCCCGGGATGAAGAGGGATGTGGTAGAGTACGTTGCCAGATGCTTAACCTGTCAACAGGTGAAAGCTGAGCATCAACGACCGGCAGGGTTGCTTCAGCCTTTGGGTATTCCTGAGTGGAAATGGGAAGATATTACTATGGATTTTGTAGGAGGTCTACCCAGGACGGTAGGGTTTCATGACTCAATATGGGTGATAGTGGATAGATATACCAAGTCAGCCCATTTCCTTCCAGTGAGGTCAACTTATACTGTGGATCAGTACGCTGAGTTGTACGTGAAAGAGATCGTACGTCTCCATGGGGTTCCTAAGTCGATTGTGTCAGACCGAGATCCTATTTTCACTTCCAAGTTTTGGGGAGGTCTGCAGGAAGCTTTGGGGACTCAGTTGAAGTTTAGTACAGCTTTTCATCCTTAGACTGATGGACAGTCTGAGAGGACGATTCAGGTATTGGAGGATATGCTCAGAGCCTGTGTGATTGATTTTGAGGGTTCATGGAGTAAGTACCTTCCGTTGATTGAGTTCTCATACAATAATAGTTATCAGTCAACAATTGGAGTGGCTCCCTACGAGATGTTATATGGAAGGAAATGTAGATCACCCATTCATTGGGATGAGATGGGTGAGAGGAGATACTTGGGGCCAGATATGGTTCAGAGGACAGGTGAGGCTATAGAGAAGATCCAGGCTAGGATGCTCGCATCTCAGAGTAGGCAGAAAAGCTACGCTGATCCTAAGCGTAGGGATGTGGAGTTTCAGGTTGGTGATCACGTCTTTCTTCGAGTTTCACCTCTGCGAGGGGTGAGGAGGTTTGGTAAGAAGGGCAAGCTAAGCCCTAGGTTCATTGGACCATTCGAGATCCTGGAAAGGATTGGTCAGGTGGCTTACAGATTAGCTTTGCCGCCATCATTGTCTGGAGTTCATGACGTGTTCCATGTCTCCATGCTTCGGAAGTATGTCTCAGATGTGACTCATGTGTTGAGGCATGAAGATTTGGAGTTACAGGCAGATTTGGCTTATGATGAGAGACCAGTTCAGATCTTAGACCGGAAAGACAAAGTATTGCGGAATAAGACGATCCCTTTGGTTAAAATACTATGGAGGAATGCTAAGGTCGAGGAGGCGACCTGGGAGCTTGAGACAGCTATGCGGGATCAGTATCCGGAGTTGTTCAGGTAAATTTCGAGGACGAAATTCTCATTAGGAGGGGATAGTTGTAACGACCCAAATTCACTAATAAGGCTTAAGGGCCTTGATTAGTGTGCCAGGAGGGCATGATGGGAATTATGTGTGATTATTATGACTTAAGCATGTTATATGATTACTTGAGTACTTGAGATGCATGACTATGTGTGTTAGTGTGCATATAGGCCCAGATTAGGTTAGAAGGGCATAATCGTAATTTTAGCCATTATGGGCATAACTGCTTTGATATATGTGATAAATGTTGAGACCACATTATTATGTGGATATATCTGTAATCTATGACTCGAGACGATCCTAGTGAGCAAAGTGGCGTGGAAGTCATAGCGGGGATTTATACCCGGCTCGGGGTGAGCTCAGGGGTGTAAATGGGAATTTAGTGGATGAGCTGGAGATTATTGTAACATTGAGGAAGGCTATTGGTGATTAGTAAGGTATTGGGAACTAAGCGGGAAATAATAGAGACATTCGAGGAAGTAGCGGAAATTAGGCAAATGACTAAAATACCCTTAAGAGGACTAAAGGATTAGAGTTAGCTGTGAGGGCATAAAGGTCATTTGACTTTTAAGGAAGGGTATTACTGAGGTTTTAAGATAGTGGGATTTATAGAATATCAAAAGGGTCTGAAAAAGAAGGGAAAAGAAGGAGGGAAAACAGAGAGAGTTTCTTGAGTCGGTTTACACTTTCCTTCACCTATTTCTGGAGAATTTCTGGAGTAAAGCCTAGAGGAGAGCTGGGATAACCAAACATCAAGAACCTTGATCTAAGACTAAGGAGTTGACAGAGGTTTAACAGGGTTTCACCAATACTTGAGGTAAGAATCTAGAGTTCATCCATTCTCTGTTTCTGGTTTGTTTAAAGCTGTGGTACTTGAGTTGAATTGAATGAAACTTTAGGGAATTCAAGCTTAGGGCTGAGGAGCAGCAAGCCAAGGGAGCCTAGGGTTAGCTTGTGGGCGAAATTCTATCAAAGGTATGAATTCTAAACTCTAGTTCTGATGTTCAGCTGGTTTATGTTAGGTTCTGAAGTTTGGAGGTGGCTATGGTGAATTTTGAGTTTGTGATTGCATGTGCTTGGAGTTTGGAGGTTTAGGGTGCTTGGGATGAGTGGAGTGTGGTCATGAGGTTGTTTTTAGGTTTGGGTAAGAGTTGGAAGAGGTTTGGTTGAGGTTGGCTCGAGAGAAATCGCACAAAGGAAATTCTGGTGTTGGGCTGCCTATGACTAGCGCTACAGCGCTAGCCTTTGGGCGCTGTAGCGCTAGGCCCATAAGCTGGAAGGGTTTTGGTTCTGTCTGTAGCGCTACAGCGCCCTTCCAAGAGCGCTGTAGCGCTACCCTGCCTTCTGAAGGGGATTTTGGGGTGTTTTTCAAGGGTTTTTGACCTAAGGTTTGGGGTTTGGTTCCACCACCTTGTTTGGTGGAACTAGGACATCCCGGGGGCTCGGGATTAGCCCCGGGGCTAGGTTTTGAACTTGAGGATTGATGTTGACTTTGACCATGATTGTGTTTAGGTAAGCGCTAGGGATCGAGTGGGATCGTGCTCAAGGTGTCGTGACATCGAAAACTAGTGAATTGAAAGGTAAGAACACTGCACCCGAATGTATGATTGTGATGGGACTAAGTGCTCCCGAGAATTTTTTTGTGTCATCGTTGGTATTATGCCAAGGGACACGTATAAGCGGTCTAAGGGTACCGTTCATGAATTTAGCGCATGGGACGCGAATTGGCCACTGGGAGCCAGAAATGAAAGGATAACAAAGGGAGCAGCTTGTGAGCGCTAGCTCTGGTTATCATCTGTGCATTGTGTTATATGAGCTGATATGCTTTGTAAATGAAATACTTGATTACTGATATGCTTTGTATATGAAATACTTGATTGTTGCTATGCTTGAAGTTTATGAGATGACATATGTGAGATTGACCTGACAGCTAAATGTGCATGCTCTATTATTGATGTATGTTCTTGCTGGGCCTTGGCTCACGGGTGCTACGTGGTGCAGGTAAAGGCAAGGGCAAGTTGGACCAAGCCTGAGGTGGAGAGCTCCGAGGTGAAATGTACATAACCAGCCGTTCGATCACCATGATCGAGGAGTGTGTCAGGACAGAGATCACCTAACCGCTCATTTTGCCTTAGCATGGCTGTTAATGTATTTAAACTTTGTAACTTTTGTAAAAGGCTTCTAAACCGTCATTTTTGGGATCCCATGTACATAAACAATGTTTAATATTGAAAATGTATCTTTTGAGACAAAAATTCTTTTAACCCTAGTACCTCTACTATCTGAGTAACACGTTTTTACTTAAATGACTTGATTAGCGAGTCTGGCACTTTATAAACACACAGTGTAGCGGTCTTGGCTATCCAGGGCGTTACAGGTTGTTGATGACGTGGCAAGGATTTCTCACACGTGGTTGACATGTGGCAGAGTCGAAATAAAGAGGTGTTGTTCGATTATCGACTAGCTACCTGTTGCTTCGTCAAACCTCACGATTAGATGCGACCAGGCTGGTCGTATGCTTCAGTTTATTTCGTTAAAAGATTGTAATCTTATAATAACTATGTTGATTATTTCCTTGTTATTTCCTTGATACACAGATATTAAGGATAGTTAAGGCCCATCGGCCCATGTAACCCCCCTTGAGCCTATAAATATGCATGAGAGAGCTCAAGGAAAGGACTTTTGGCTTTTGAATCTTTTTTCTGAATTCTGAGAGAAAGAGCATTCAGTGCGATTATCCTCCAAACAGTTGTATTTCCCCTAAGGCTTGTGAAACTCAAGAACTCTAGTTCTTTGATCACGGCATTGGGATTCAATATTAATAATAATATTAAGTGGACGTAGGTCATTACCATCCATTGGGGCCGAAACACTATAAATCGTTTGTGTCTATTCTTTACCATTAGATTCCATTATTAATTATTATCTCATTTCTTGTCGTATTTTTGACTCCGTGTCATTGGCCAAATCGAGGGTCAACACTGGTAATATGTTAAATACCCAAAATACCCCTTATCTCACTTCGAGTCAAATATGGGTCCCGTTGTGACATCCCACTAGCTTGCTCCCTATGATCATCTTGTGTCGAGTAACCCAAATATAACCATATAATAATGCAGTACCACTCTCATACCACATATTTGCCTAATTTACCCAAAACGGGCCAAATTTTGAAAATTGCCCAATTAAACAGTAATGGGCCCCCATGCATATTTAATACACCTAAACATGAATATCAAGTCATTTTATAATATTACTCACATATTCAAATAATGATACACATAAATATCATATAATCACATAATTCCATAATTTTCCATCCTGGCCCCCTAATCAAGGCCCTAAGCCTTATTAGGAAATTTGGGACGTAACTATCCCCTACAATCAAAAATTTTGTCCTCAAGATTTTAACTGAGTAGTTCGGAATATCAATCTCGCATATCTGATTCCAGTTCCCAGGCCGCTCATCGACCTTACTATTTCTGTATAATACCTTAACCCACGGTATCGCTTTGTTTCTCAGAACCTTGTTCTTTCTGTCTCGTATCTGGACTGGCTACCTCCTCACAGGATAACTTAGCTTCCAATTCTAGATCCTCATGAATCAACGCATGAGTCTCATCTAACACATACTTCCTTAACATGAAAATATGAATTACATTGTATACGACCGACAGTGCCAAAGATAAGGTCAATCCATAAGCAACATGACCGATCCTATCTAGGATTTCCAACGGTCTTACTAATCTTGGGCTCAACTTACCCTTATTTCCTCACCCATTTCCATGGTGAGATTCTAAGGAAGATGCAGTCTTCCACTTGGAACTCCATGTTCCTGCACATCAACTTAACATAACTTTTCCATTCACTCTGAGAAGCGAGCATCCAAGTTCTAACCTTTTCAATAGCCTCAATGATTCCCTGAACTACCTCAGAATCCAGATATAACATCTCACTCATCTCATTCCAATGAATGGGCGATATACATTCCCTACCATACAACATCTCATTAGGTGCCCCTCCGATAACTGGATAGCTCTCTCTAATTTACCATCAGTCTGAGGATAATGAATTGTACTAAACACCAACTCTATACTCATCGCCTTCCGTAACCTTCCCCAAGAATTGGAAGTAATAACAGGGTCCTTATCTAATAAGATAAACCTTGAATTCCATGAAGGCGTACTACCTCTCTCACATAGAGGTATGTAAACTGATCAACTGTATTACTCGTCCTTACTAATAAAAGTGAGCTGACTTTGTATACCGGTCCATAATGACTCGAACCAAATCATGCTGACCCACTATCCTAGGCAACCCCGTCATGAAATCCATCGCGATGTTCTCTTACTTTAACTATGGAATGCACAAAGGATGCAATGGACTTACTGGTTTCTAATACTCTATCTTGACTTGCTAATAGGTTAAGAACTTTGCCACATTTTCTGTTACGTCCCTCTCCATCCCAGGCCACCAATATAAAGCTTTCAGATCCTAGTACATCTTTTCATGATGCCTGGATGAAGAGAATAAGGGGTAGTATGAGATTCATCCAGAATCCATCATTTAATCCCAGTGTTCATCGGATTCCAAGTCTGATCCCTATACCTCAATACACTCATAATCCTTAGCTAACCCAGCTAAGACATTCCCCTGAATTTTCCCATCTATTGGTCCCTCAACTGTTTTTTCCACTTGATCCTCTGTACAAGTGTAACTCAAACATAATGTTGGCCACCTAGCCCACCAGTAACTCTGCTCTAGTGTTGGTCACACCCTTCAACTAACATGTTGCTTGGGCAATCACATTTTCCTGTTATTGAGGTGTCATAATAACCTACAAACTAGTTCTGATCTATAAGAAGACTCAGAACTCTTCCACAAAGCACATATAGTATCCTACCCGTCCAAGGAAACTCCTGCCCCTAAGGCCTTCCTTGATCTTGGCCAATCTCCAACTAAGAGTATACCACAATACCATCGATCCAAACGATCACAAATCCAATTCAGATAATCTTTGAATACTTTGTTCATCTAATCCATTAAAACAACCTGGCATTCCTAGTGCTCTTATCAAATATGAAAACCAGTCTTTTGCATATCCTTTTCCCTCATCTTTAGCTCGTAATAATCAAATCAAAGATCCACCTTAAAGAATATCATCTTACTCAATGACTGAATCATTAGTTCTTATAGCTCTGCAAAATTCGTACAATACAATGCCCTAGACCTAATTCTGTTCCTGACACCAATCTAATTACCATTCTATCTCTTTGGTGAAAAGGTAACCCTGGAAATTCCTCTGGAGATACATCCATAACTCACAGACTATCCAGTCTATCCTGGTCCCACTGGCATGACCTAAGTGGTATCCACCACACTAGCTAAGGCTCCTATGCATCCTCCTATAATAGGCCTTTAGCTCTAAATACAGATGTCATAAGCATATAAGGTCCATGCACAGTGCCATCAAATACAAGGGTTTTTCACCGTCAAGACCATGGAATACCATCCTTTCCTTGCAATCTATCACTGCCCCATACTTGGCTAACCAATCCATATCCAGGATCATATTGAAGTCAGTCATAACCAATTCCATCAAATCAACTGATGAGTCCCTTCTCACCATAACCTAACCCATCTCTTCAAATTACAAATAGTGTATCAAATTCTCATCATAACATAACCATGTGATCTGCATATCAAATTTACGCCTCTCTCTAAATGCAACAAAGCAAAGAACAACATGGCACCAAAACTAGTCATCACAATACAAAAATTAGAACTAGGAAGCTGACCTGCCACCACTGAGGAACCAACCCAATCTCAGTCTCAGTCGCTGACTTTGACTACGTCAGAGCGAACTCTCGAGCTAGAGTCGAGTTGTTCGCCCACTTTTTCTCATCCTTCCATCGCCTTGGGAAATTCCTCTTACGGTGCCCAAACGTTCCAAAAAGGAAACATGCCCTTGCTCGGCATTCTCCCAGATGATACCTCTTACACTGAGTGGATTCTAGGTAGACTTTCGAATTCTTGTACTCGCTCAATCCAATAAATGGGGTATTACTGTCTGAGCTCCGCGCTCTCCGGCACTCTCCTTATCAATCTGATTTCCTGTGCTCTCAACAAAAAGAGCCTTTCCTACCACCTGAGCGTAGGAAGAAATTTCATGCATTGGGGAAACTCTAATGCCCTGAGCTATTCTGAGATTCAATCCCTAGATAAACCTTTCTTTTCGAGCTACATCCATGGGTACCAAATCAAAAGAAAACTTGGCCAACCCATCAAATCTATTAACATACTTGGTTATCGTTGCATTTCCCTAAACCAGGTTTAGAAACTCATTCATCTTAGCCTTCTTGACTGCATCACAGTAATATCTTTCATTAAACATCTGTGTAAATTCTTTCCAGTTCATCGCAGTTGTATCTCGTGTCTTGGATACCACTTCCCACCACGTCTGGGCATCATCCCGTAATACATATGTAGCACAGATTACCCTATCTTGACCTACCACCCCCATACTATCGAGGATGGAACTAATCATGCCCATCCATTGCTCAGCTCTGAATGGATGTAGGCCTCCCTCAAGTTGTAACGCCCTACGACCTAAGGACCGTTACGTTGTGCATATTAAACATTACTAAACTCGCTAACTGAGTCATTTGGCAATAATCGTGTAACTAAGTATGATTAACAGTGTATGGTCAAAAATTTTGGTCAAAGATACAACATTTCACTAAAACGTTTACTGTATACATTGGGATCCCAAAATATATTAAAGTAGCAATAGTAGTAGTAGTAGTAGTAGTAGTAGTAGTAGTAGTAGTAGTAGTAGTAGTAGTAGTAGTAGTAACGCCCTACTGCCTTAGAGTCGTTACTAAGTGAGTTTAAAATGTACATTCAACTCGCTAATCGAGATTTTAGGTCAAAAAGTGTAATTAAATCATAAGCGGAGTTATAAACTTTGAAAATAATTCCATTTACTGAAAATCATAAAGTTTTTGACACCTAGGATCCCAAAACACTGTTTAGAAATATTTACATCATATAAATACAAAGCAGGTTGACTAGACGACAAAATCTAGTCTTTAACATATCCATCTCTCAAAATCTACTGGCTGTGGTAGCTAGGCAGGCCAAACATGTATGCGTTGCTTCATCCTCTCCATACTCATGGTTGGTCGACCCTTCCCTTGCCCTTAACTGCACCACAGAGCACCCGTGAGTCGAAGCTCAGCAAGAAAACCCTCACATGCAGAAAAACATATGCATAACAAACACATAGCATATAAATAGGCCATCAATAGGCTAAACACATACGGCCAAGCCGTCCTAGGTGCTATACCAGGCCCTGGGTTTACGGTCCACACCGTGAGGATATCCCAGGTATCCTTTAGGATCTGGTCCTGGCAACTCACACTCCACGTGCTCAACGCTGCTCCCGACCCCTTGCCGCACTCGACCTTGTGATATCAGGATTTGAGTTCACACAAATAACCCAACTCATCGACCTCATCAACGGATGCTGAGTTTTACTGAAGGTAGTTACTGGACAGAAAGTCTTCATGAAGATAGGTAGAAGAGTGTTCACAACACTCACTCTCAAAGGTAGGAGCTCGACCTGAGGGAGATCTTCTAAACTATGCGCATAGTTATTGTACTAACCAAAAGTCTGACCAACGTGAACACTTAAACACACAGCGGAGACAGCAAAGTCTGGACAACGAGCTGAGTTACACTCAGACCAGAGAAAACCCTCCTATGAGGTGTGATGATGAAAACATCCCAGTGAACCGAGCTCAAGCTTGGAGGGACAATAACCCAGATAAGACGCAGCTTGGGTTGGGAGCTAATAATCAGGTCCCAAACAGCCTGACAGTGAGGGATTCATCCCTAGAACGACTTACAATGATGGAGGAACAAATGAGGCTCCTTCTATCAGGAAGAAACAAGGACGACTATGATTCCAATGAGGAGCTCGAATTGTTCCAGCTCCAGACCCGTAGCGTTTCAAGATGCCACATATCGTGAACTACGACGGAACTACCAATCCATAAAATCACATTGGGACTTTCAACACTTTGATGAGAACCCATAACATGAATGTCGACCTGCGATGTGTTCTGTTCCCCGCCACTTTGACTGTTACGACCAAAATGTGGTTCAAAAAGTTTAAGAGGCATACAATCACCTTTTGAAAGTAGCCATCATCGGAGTTCAAGTTGCAATTTTGAGCTACCAAGAAAATATGGGTGGAGGCCAATTCTTTTGCCAACATAAAACAACAACTAGGAAAGTCCCTCAAGGCTTACATAAATCGGTTCACCAACATTGTAGCTCAAGCAAGAGGTGCTGATGACAGTGCCAAACTCATGGCCATGCGATCTGGAATAACCGTAGAGGTGAGTTACGGATAGAACTCCAAAGAAAAAGGGTTAAAAACACCGATGAATTCTTGGCTCAAGCTAAAGAATGGATTAACCTTAAGGAGGAAGAATTTTCCATGGTGGGAACAAGCAGTACTCCTGTTCAGCCCGTTGGAGTGTTGATAAAAATTGTAGCACTAGCTCAGCCAGTCGCCCATAATAACCAAGTGGGTAATAATAATAAGAGGAAGGGGAATAATAAGGCGACCAGAGAAGGTCAAAGAAGAATAAAGCTAGGGATAGATACAATTTCTGCCAGCTAATCTGATCTAATGGATATACAGGAAAATATATACCTGGAAAACTCTTCTCGCCTTCCCTGTAAGAAGCCTGAGCCCATGAAGAATGAGCGAGCGAAGATAGATCTGGAAAAGATTTGTCGTTACAATAACGACATGTTGGGAATATATGGCTTTAAACTTTGCCAATCAATAATTAATAATGAGAATAGTTTAATATTTGAAATCCTAAATTCTAAACAAGAGCCTTATTCAAAGTATGAGTGAAAATCTTGATAATCAAATAAACATTGTAACGACCCAAATTCAGTGTTAAGGCTTAAGGGCCTGGAGTAGTGTGCCTGGAGGGCATGATGGGATTTTGTGTGTGACTTTATTAAGTTTAATGCATCATTATGATTTATTGCACGTTATATGACTATTGGATTATTTGAGATGCATGACTATGTGAATCAGTATGCATGTAGAACTGATTGTCTTAAAATGAGCATGATTGTAACTTGGCCATGTTAGAGCATAACTGTGATAATTATACTATGTGAATTGTGCCATGTGAGTGTGATGTTTTACCAGGATGCACGCATCGGGACGGTCCTAGTGAGCCAGTTAGTCTAAAAGTCACAACGGGTTGTTGTACCCGGCTCGGGAGGAGCCCAGGGGTACTTCGGGAATCTTGTAAGTTGAGTTTAGAAAGAGTGATTAGTATTGGTAATTTGGTAACCATTTGTAACTGCTGTGAGTAACAAGTTTTAAGATAGGAAGTGGTAGAATTGAAATGAAAGTGTTAAGACTTAAGTACCCTTGAAGGTTTAGCTTAGAAGGATTAGTAAGGAGGGGTAATTTGGTCTTTTGGCAAGGCAAATAGACATTATGCAGCTGGGATTTAGGGGGGTACGGTTTGGGCATTTGGGTCACTTGTGGCTTTGATAAATTAGAAGAGAAGGAAAAGAAGAGGAGAGAAAGGCTAGGGCAAAGAAGAAGAAAGAAGAAGAGGTGTAGAAAAGGGCTGAAGTGGGAAGCTTAGAAGGAGATCAAGGGAACTTTTAGGGTGGATTCTACTCTTGAGGTAAGGATCTTATGCTTATTTAAGTTTGTTTTCTGTGTTGGTTGAGGAATTTAATGCTTGAGTTAAGATTTTCATGGGTTTTGATTTGGGTTGTTGAATTTGAAATCAAAGGAGTGGATCTTGTGTGTATTGATGTTTTGGATTTGATTCTAGTGTTTATGGGGTGTTAGATTGTTCATATGAGGTTTGGATTTGAGTTTTGGGGTTTAGGTTTTGGTTTGGGATGATTTGGGGAGGTTAAAGCTCGGGGAAAATTGCAGGAAAAACCCAGAATTCTGGGTCTGCGAAGGCGTGCCGCGGCAGGGTTTTTGTGTGCCGCGGCAAGAGAGCTTCTGTCTGATGGGTGCCGCGGCACAAGGATGTGGTGCCGCGGCACAAGGCAATTTTCAGGGTAGCTCTTTTTGGCAATTTTAGGTCTTAGCTCCGGGGGTTCGTGGGATGCCTCCGGGGTGTTGTTTTAAGGTTTTAGAGGTCCCGAGAGTGCGGGATTGGTCCCGGGAAGTGGTTTTGGGTTTGGTTAGTATTAAAAGTGTTTTATGTGTGTTGTGACTAGGATTTCGGAGAGGCTCGTGCTAAAGGACCGTGCTCGTGACCGTGGTACTTTGGAAAGCACGGGATACAGGTAAGAAAACCGTAACACCCGAGTTTAGGGCATGGCCCCACTGTGTGATTGTAGGGCGTGGCCCCGGATTGTATTACGTGCAAATGCATAAACTTAAATGAACCATGATGTGTGTGAATGTTTATTTTGAATGTACTATATGTGTTATTATGATGAAACGAGCGGCAGAGGCCGGGTACGGCATAGGCCGGGGCGGCCGTGGGCCGAAAGTAACACAGCACATGGGATGCTTATATTCAGGGTGGGACCCAAGGGATACATGAGTTATCCTCGCGGTGAGAACCGAAACTCCAGGCTTTGGTAAGGCCTTGGGAGCGGCATGGCCGTACTTGTTTATTATGGTGGTTTTCCTATGTATCAGTGAATTATTGCCAGCTATTTACTTTGCATATGTTATGTGTTATTTGGGTTTTCTTGCTGGGCTTCGGCTCACGGGTGCTCCGTGTGGCAGGTAAAAGCAAGGAGTCAGTCAACCGGCCATGAGTATGGAGAGCGTGGGGGCGGCGCGTACATGTTCGGCCTGCCCGACTGCTTTGGTTGGGGGCATTTTGTATATGGCTGTATTTAACCATTCTTTTGATAGCTGATCAAGTGTAAATCTATTTTGAGTTGTAAATATTTTGTAAACCTTATTTTGGGATCCAAGATGTTTTATAATTAACGTTTTTAATGAAACTAAACATTTTCAAAGAGTACAGCCTTAAACTCTGGTTTATTCACACTTTTGGTTTTAGAAACCACTTGAGTCAATTAGATGCACAATTTCTGTTTTAAACTCACTTAGTAACGGCTCTAAGGTAGTAGGGCGTTACAACTTGGTATCAGAGCGAGCCAAGGTTTATTGGTTCTGGAGATCGACCGAACATGTACGCACGCTGCCATTGAAAAGCTCGACTCAGGGTAGTTTGGTATGATCGGTTGATATATTCATGAATATGTGTTTAATGCTTTGTGTGCCTGCCTAAATTATTATGAGCATGATCATTGAAATAACATATGCATGATGCCAGGGCAAGGCCCGTTGTATGTTGCATGATATTTGTATGGCACTTTGGTCGATTGATCTTGGTTGTTGTTGAGATTGAGAGGTGGAAATTGGACCTTGTTATCATGCCTAATGAGCGGTGTCATTGATTGCAGGCATTTAGTTGCAATGCCTCGCCAATCATCGAGACTCCGCGGCATTCAGGCCGAGGATGATAACCAGGGGCAGGACCCTCCACCTGCTCCTCAGAATTGGCAACAGATTTTAGCAGAGATGGAGGCTAGGTTGAAGAAAACAGAGGATGAGCTTAGTCAGTACAGGCAACCAGCTCCTCCACCGGCCACTGTGATACCACCACCGCCTAGTGTGGTACCGGCTCCGGTTCAACCTGTGACTGGGAACAGGTTGGAACCTCTATATGAAAGATTCAGAAAACAACAACCTCCTACCTTTGAGGGGGGAGCAGACCCACTGCAGGCTGAGCAGTGGATGAGTACAATGTCGGTAATCCTGGACTTCATGAGGGTTGAAGGAAGGGATAGGGTTGATTGTGCCAGTTATATGCTTAGACATGATGCACGAATATGGTGGGAGGTGGTGGGGCAGCGAAGGGATACTGCTATTATGACCTGGGAGGAATTCAAGAGCCTTTTCAACGAGAAATATTACAGCGTAGCCGTTCGAGCGGCGAAGGCGGATGAGTTTAACAGTCTGACTCAGGGCAGGTTATCTGTCACTGAGTACGCCTTGGTATTTGATAGATTGGCGAAGTTTGCGCCAGAGCTTGTGCCGACTGATATGGCCAGAAGGGACAGATTTGTACGGGGATTAGGTGCAATGATCGCCCGTGACGTGAGTATTACAATGGCTCCAGAGACTACCTATGCGCAAGTGGTAGACAAGGCCCTCACTGCTGAGAGGGCTGAGGATCAGATCTGGAAGGATAGCGCTGCTAGGCGTGATACCAGGAGGGTAATGCCTTCTTCTTCTGGGCCTAGTCGGGGCAGCGGCCCCAGTGAGCAGAAGAGGAGAGTACCAGACTCATTTACTCCCTATGGTTCTGACAGGAGGGTTCGCGGTTCCGTGGGTGGCCGCCAGGGCGGTAATGACAACTGGAGGAGTTATCCATGGTGTCCTCGATGCAGGCGACGGCATCAGGGCGAGTGCCGGTCCGCCTCTGGAGCGGGTACCGGCATCAGGGCATGTTTTGTTTGTGGAAGCACCAGCCACTTGAAGAAAGATTGCCCGCAGGCTAAGAAGGAGGAGCCTAGGCAGGGTGACAGCCTCGCGCCTGCTAGGGTCTTCACCTTGACTCAGACTGAGGCAGAGGCCAGCCCATCAGTGGTCACAGGTCAGATTTTTAGCGCTGGATCCTTGTTTACTGCATTGATTGATTCTGGTGCTACGCACTCATTTGTTTCTGCTAGAGTGATTGATCAGCTGTGTAGACCTAGTATTTTGTATGCTAGGGGTTTTCAGACTGTATTGCCTACAGGAGAGCTGGTAGTCTCTAGGAGGTGGGTTAGAGCCTTACCAGTAGTGGTAGATGGTAGAGAATTGTTTGTTGACCTGATTGAACTAGATATGGACGATTTTGACATAATACTAGGGATGGATTGGTTGACGCGATATGGAGCAACAATTGATTGTAGGCGACGAATGGTGACCTTTGAACCGGAGGGCGAGGCACCCTTTGTGTTCGTGGGATCGGTGGATGGACCGCGGGTACCTGTGATCTCGGCACTAAAGGCTAGAGACCTGATGCAAGAGGGTTGCATAGGATTCCTAGCAAGTATAGTGGATTCCTCTAAGGTGGCGGCAGTGGGACCGAATGAAACCAGAGTCGTCTGCGAGTTTCCAGACTTGTTTCCAGCAGATCTGCCGGGGTTGCCGCCACAGCGGGAGATCGAGTTCGTCATTGAGTTGGCTCCGGGAGCAGAGCCAGTATCCAAAGCACCTTACAGAATGGCTCCAGCAGAATTAAAGGAATTGAAGATTCAACTGCAGGAACTACTTGATTTGGGGTTTGTCAGACCGAGTTTCTCGCCGTGGGGTGCTCCAGTTTTATTTGTTAAGAAAAAGGATGGATCGCTCAGGATGTGCATCGATTACAGGGAGTTGAATAAGCTGACCATCAAGAACAAATATCCATTGCCTAGGATCGACGATTTATTTGATCAGCTTCAAGGGAGTATAGTGTTTTCGAAGATTGATCTCCGATCAGGCTACTATCAATTGAGGATCAGAGATGAGGACATACCAAAGACTGCATTTCGGACTCGGTATGGGCATTATGAATTTCTGGTTATGTCCTTTGGATTAACCAATGCCCCGGCGGCATTTATGGATTTGATGAACAGAATTTTTAAGGATTACTTGGATAAGTTTGTGATTGTGTTTATTGATGATATCCTAGTATACTCCCAGACAGAGACAGAGCATGAGCATCATCTGCGTCTAGTGTTGCAGCGGTTAAGAGGGCATAAGCTATATGCCAAGTTTAGTAAGTGCGAGTTCTGGTTATCGCAAGTTTCATTTTTGGGCCATATTATCAGTAAGGATGGGTTACTGGTCGACCCAAGTAAGACGGAAGCAGTGAGGGTTTGGCCTAGACCCAGCAATGTTCCTGAAGTTAGAAGTTTCCTTGGACTAGCAGGTTACTACCGGCGGTTTGTAGAGGGGTTCTCCAGAATTGCTACTCCGTTGACAGAATTGACAAGGAAGAAGACCAAGTTTGTGTGGACAGATCGATGCGAGAATAGCTTCAAAGAGCTGAAGCGGCGGTTGATTACTGCACCAGTGCTGAGCCTGCCAACAGATAATGAG
Organism: Humulus lupulus; assembly: GCF_963169125.1. Lineage (NCBI taxonomy): Eukaryota > Viridiplantae > Streptophyta > Magnoliopsida > Rosales > Cannabaceae > Humulus > Humulus lupulus. Next base: position 174,992,500 of record NC_084802.1, on the reverse strand, counting down.
AAGTTTGTGGTCTACTGTGACGCTTCCAGACAGGGTCTGGGATGCGTGTTGATGCAGGCTGGGAAAGTGATAGCGTACGCATCAAGGCAATTAAAGGAGTACGAGCAGAGGTATCCCACGCATGACCTGGAATTAGCTGCAGTGGTATTCGCACTTAAGATTTGGAGACACTATCTGTATGGAGAGAGGTGCGAGATATACACTGATCACAAGAGTCTAAAGTATTTCTTTACCCAGAAGGACTTGAACATGCGCCAGAGACGGTGGCTTGAGCTGGTAAAGGATTACGATTGTGATATCCTATACCATCCTGGGAAGGCTAATGTGGTGGCTGATGCATTGAGCCGAAGGGGCCCAGGACAGTTGTATAGTTCGAGGCAGATATCTGACAGACTAGCAGGAGAGATGACCAGAGCAGGTATAGAGCTAGTGGTTGGGAGGTTAGCCAACATTACTCTTCAGTCAACACTCCTCGAGAGGATTAAGGAAGCACAGGGAAAGGACCCCCAGTTAGTTGAGCGTAGAGAGAACGTCCTATCGGGAGCAGCTAAGGACTTCTCTATTTCTGAGATGGGTTTGTTGAAGTACAAAGGACGGATTTGTGTTCCGATTGATCCAGACATTCGGCGAGAGATTTTGGACGAGTCTCATACCACTCCCTACTCTTTGCACCCAGGTTCTACGAAGATGTACCATGACCTGAAGGTTTTGTATTGGTGGTCAGGCATGAAGAGGGACGTGGTGGACTATGTGGCTAGATGCCTAACCTGTCAGCAGATTAAGGCGGAACACCAGAGGCCAGCAGGATTATTACAGCCTCTTGGGATTCCCGAGTGGAAATGGGAAGATATTGCCATGGACTTTGTGGTAGGATTGCCAAAGACCGTGGGTCAGCATGACTCGGTATGGGTGATTGTGGACAGGTATACCAAGTCCGCCCACTTCTTACCTGTGAAGACGACTTATACTGTGGAGCAGTATGCAGAGCTTTATGTTAAGGAGATCGTTCGACTTCATGGGGCTCCGAGGTCAATAGTATCCGACAGAGACCCCACTTTCACTTCCAAGTTTTGGAAGAGCCTGCAGAAGGCAATGGGCACGCAGCTTCGGTTTAGTACCGCTTATCATCCTCAGACGGATGGACAGTCTGAGAGGACAATTCAAATACTGGAGGACATGTTACGAGCTTGTGTCTTGGATTTTGAGGGATCTTGGAGTAAGTATCTCCCTCTGATTGAGTTTTCGTACAATAACAGTTATCAGGCGACTATCGGAGTGGCTCCGTATGAGATGTTGTATGGTAGAAAATGCAGATCACCGATTCACTGGGATGAGACAGGTGAGAGAAGGTATTTAGGTCCTGAGATGGTTCAGAGGACCAATGAGGCACTTGAGAAAATTAGAGCTCGTATGCTCGCCTCCCAGAGTCGCCAGAAGAGTTATTCAGATCAGAAACGCAGGAGCGTAGAATTTCAGGTTGGTGATCATGTATTCCTCAGGGTTTCAGCCCTGAGAGGAGTAAAACGATTTGGCGTTCGGGGCAAGCTGAGTCCCAGGTTTGTTGGCCCATTTGAGGTTCTAGAACGAGTTGGGGAGGTGGCTTATAGGTTAGCAATGCCTCCAGCTTTATCAGGAGTTCATGACGTGTTTCATGTGTCCATGCTCCGGAAGTATGTTTCGGACTCTACTCATGTGTTGAGCTATGAGAACTTGGAGTTAGATCGGGACTTATCATACGAAGAAAAGCCTGTTCAGATCCTTGATAGGAAGGACAAGGTCTTGAGGAGCAAGACCATCCCCTTGGTTAAAGTATTGTGGAGAAACAGCAAGGTCGAAGAGGCGACATGGGAACTGGAATCAGATATGCGGGAGCGGCATCCCGAGTTGTTCAGGTAAATTTCGAGGACGAAATTCTCATGAGGAGGGGATAGTTGTAACGACCCAAATTCAGTGTTAAGGCTTAAGGGCCTGGAGTAGTGTGCCTGGAGGGCATGATGGGATTTTGTGTGTGACTTTATTAAGTTTAATGCATCATTATGATTTATTGCACGTTATATGACTATTGGATTATTTGAGATGCATGACTATGTGAATCAGTATGCATGTAGAACTGATTGTCTTAAAATGAGCATGATTGTAACTTGGCCATGTTAGGGCATAACTGTGATAATTATACTATGTGAATTGTGCCATGTGAGTGTGATGTTTTACCAGGATGCACGCATCGGGACGGTCCTAGTGAGCCAGTTAGTCTAAAAGTCACAACGGGTTGTTGTACCCGGCTCGGGAGGAGCCCAGGGGTACTTCGGGAATCTTGTAAGTTGAGTTTAGAAAGAGTGATTAGTATTGGTAATTTGGTAACCATTTGTAACTGCTGTGAGTAACAAGTTTTAAGATAGGAAGTGGTAGAATTGAAATGAAAGTGTTAAGACTTAAGTACCCTTGAAGGTTTAGCTTAGAAGGATTAGTAAGGAGGGGTAATTTGGTCTTTTGGCAAGGCAAATAGACATTATGCAGCTGGGATTTAGGGGGGTACGGTTTGGGCATTTGGGTCACTTGTGGCTTTGATAAATTAGAAGAGAAGGAAAAGAAGAGGAGAGAAAGGCTAGGGCAAAGAAGAAGAAAGAAGAAGAGGTGTAGAAAAGGGCTGAAGTGGGAAGCTTAGAAGGAGATCAAGGGAACTTTTAGGGTGGATTCTACTCTTGAGGTAAGGATCTTATGCTTATTTAAGTTTGTTTTCTGTGTTGGTTGAGGAATTTAATGCTTGAGTTAAGATTTTCATGGGTTTTGATTTGGGTTGTTGAATTTGAAATCAAAGGAGTGGATCTTGTGTGTATTGATGTTTTGGATTTGATTCTAGTGTTTATGGGGTGTTAGATTGTTCATATGAGGTTTGGATTTGAGTTTTGGGGTTTAGGTTTTGGTTTGGGATGATTTGGGGAGGTTAAAGCTCGGGGAAAATTGCAGGAAAAACCCAGAATTCTGGGTCTGCGAAGGCGTGCCGCGGCAGGGTTTTTGTGTGCCGCGGCAAGAGAGCTTCTGTCTGATGGGTGCCGCGGCACAAGGATGTGGTGCCGCGGCACAAGGCAATTTTTAGGGTAGCTCTTTTTGGCAATTTTAGGTCTTAGCTCCGGGGGTTCGTGGGATGCCTCCGGGGTGTTGTTTTAAGGTTTTAGAGGTCCCGAGAGTGCGGGATTGGTCCCGGGAAGTGGTTTTGGGTTTGGTTAGTATTAAAAGTGTTTTATGTGTGTTGTGACTAGGATTTCGGAGAGGCTCGTGCTAAAGGACCGTGCTCGTGACCGTGGTACTTTGGAAAGCACGGGATACAGGTAAGAAAACCGTAACACCCGAGTTTAGGGCATGGCCCCACTGTGTGATTGTAGGGCGTGGCCCCGGATTGTATTACGTGCAAATGCATAAACTTAAATGAACCATGATGTGTGTGAATGTTTATTTTGAATGTACTATATGTGTTATTATGATGAAACGAGCGGCAGAGGCCGGGTACGGCATAGGCCGGGGCGGCCGTGGGCCGAAAGTAACACAGCACATGGGATGCTTATATTCAGGGTGGGACCCAAGGGATACATGAGTTATCCTCGCGGTGAGAACCGAAACTCCAGGCTTTGGTAAGGCCTTGGGAGCGGCATGGCCGTACTTGTTTATTATGGTGGTTTTCCTATGTATCAGTGAATTATTGCCAGCTATTTACTTTGCATATGTTATGTGTTATTTGGGTTTTCTTGCTGGGCTTCGGCTCACGGGTGCTCCGTGTGGCAGGTAAAAGCAAGGAGTCAGTCAACCGGCCATGAGTATGGAGAGCGTGGGGGCGGCGCGTACATGTTCGGCCTGCCCGACTGCTTTGGTTGGGGGCATTTTGTATATGGCTGTATTTAACCATTCTTTTGATAGCTGATCAAGTGTAAATCTATTTTGAGTTGTAAATATTTTGTAAACCTTATTTTGGGATCCCAGATGTTTTATAATTAACGTTTTTAATGAAACTAAACATTTTCAAAGAGTACAGCCTTAAACTCTGGTTTATTCACACTTTTGGTTTTAGAAACCACTTGAGTCAATTAGATGCACAATTTCTGTTTTAAACTCACTTAGTAACGGCTCTAAGGTAGTAGGGCGTTACAAACATGATCATAATATAAATGAATATCTTGATTATAAGAAACAAAGTGACAAAATGATGACAAGATTAACTTAGAAATATTTAATCATCAATACTAACAATGAAAACGCAATAGAGTAACACAAAAGAAAGTTAGGGCTAGATAGATACAACATTTGTTTAGAGAAACTTGAATCTTTAAACTTTAGGAATTTCCAAGGCTTATACACAATAAAAATATAGTGTTCCAAAATCTCTATTCCAAACCTTCCCAATTACTTGAAGCTTCGACTAAGTAGAATGAGATTTGGGATTTAACAAGTCTTAAAACTCATGCTAGTCAAGCAAAGCTTGAAGAGTTTCTTGGAGAAAACTTTTGTCTTTGAGAGCTAGAAAGAGAGAGAGAGAGTTGGAAAGTGTGATCAAGGCTTTACAACTCTAATAACCCATATTTATAGTGTAGGCTTCATCATTTGTCTGACCAGTAGGATTAGAGTATTTAAAACACATCGTTTCAAGCATTTTATGTAACTGTACAGCCCTGAAAGACTGCCCAGGCGATGTATCGCCTACCAGACGATACGTGGCCTATTAATAGGTGATGCATGTTGGGGCTTTTGAAGCCCTTCACATTTTGGCGATGCTACGCCACTTAGGGGGTAACACATCTCCACCCCCTCTGACTTTGGACCCCTCTAACGGTCTTAAAATTTCACCAAATGCAACCAAACTTTTTGGGAATGTTTGGATACCTCATTGTATCACTTTAGACCAATAAAAGTCACCTTTAGATGCCTTCTACACAATCTTATGTTTTCACTTCTCCTTAAATGAAAATTGTTAAGTGTTTTTCACCTCAACGTGTAAACATCCTAACCATTATATTTTAGCAACCTCATCATCCCCTTGCTTGGTTAAATATAATCCTCTTTTCTTAGTTGAACAGTTTTGGTGCATAAAATAAATTATCTTTCGATTTGAACTTTAGCTTAGTGAAAGTATTACAAATCCTTATCAAAGTCATTTTTGTATAAGAGATTGAGTCAAGTACTCCTTAATGATAGGACCGGTAACACCTCACACGCCTCCACTTGACCATTCATTTTCCCACTGTCGCGCTTAGCACTTTTCATGGTCATGTGCTCATCCATTTCATGAACTTTCCCTGGAGAAAACTCCACTTCCCATGAGAGGCAGTACCACCTCCAAGTTCACATAGATGAAGTTCTTATAGCATCATTGCTACCTTTAGAGATGCTTATTGAACACAACTGAACTTCATTAAAATCCCTAGACTTAACCCTCACTCGGTCGCAACAAACACTAACCATATGTGGATGGAACTCATGACTTTGTTAGTGTTGAAACTCTTCAACCAATAACATGTTCTTCCCCATTGAACTCTTGTCGTTGATTATCACAAGTTTGGAGTTGGGTTGTCATCATTGGTGAATATATTATTCTAAGAGTTTTAGTCCCATCCCTTTTGAAGTGGAACTTACTAACCTCTTTAGAAGAGGTTTTGTAGATTGATCTGCTAAGTTCTAACTTGTCTTAACATATAAGATTGATATGATTCCTCCTCGAATCAATATTCTCACATATTCATATATTAGAGTTATATGTCTAGACTTCCCATTATATATTCCATTATAAGTTATTGCTAATGCATATTGACTATCACAATATATCAAGATCATCGATACCTCATCCGCGAAGATTGAGATATCCAACAAGAGATCTCTAAGCCACTCGGCCTCTTTGTCGGTTGCCGTTAAAGCTGTAAACTCGGCCTCCGTTGAGGAGTGTGAAATACATGTTTTTTTCTTGGAACCTCAAGAAATCGCTCCTCCTCCAAGCATAAACACCCAACCACTTATGGACAGATTATCTCCCACACTTGATATCCAACTTGCATCGGAATATCCTTCAAGTATCTTCGGGAACTTTGAATATTGGAGGCCTAGTTTCTTGGTCCTTTTAAGATACCCTAGAACTCTCTAAATTGCTTTCCAATGTTCCATACTTGGATTTCTAGTAAACCTACTTAGTTTACTAACCTCATATGCAATATCCACTCTTGTACAGTGAGCAGTGTACATTAGACTCGCTAATGCACTTGAATACTCAAGTTGAGCCACCGCTTTGCCATTATTCTTTTCAAACTTTATGTTTGAACCAAATGATGTATTTGTGATTTTTAGATGACTAAACTTGTCAAGCACTTTATCAACATAGTGTTCTTGACTTAAGGCATAACCCTCACTATTTCTTCTCACTTTTATACCTAAGATAGTATCAACCTCTCCAAGGTCTTTCATCTTGAAAGTGAAAGATAGAAACCTCTTAGTTTCTATTATGTCTTTCATCTCATTACTCAAAATAAACATATCATCAACATGTAGACATACCAAGATGACATAGTCATCACAAGTCTTACAGTAAAATAACTTGTTCGCACTATTGTGTCTAAAATCATCCGAAATAGTGACTTTATCGAATTTCTCATGCCATTTTTTTGGTGCTTGCTTTAAACTATCTAATGATTTAACAAGCCTACACGCTTTATGTTCATTTCCCCTTTGAACAAAATCCTCCGGCTGTTCCATAAAATTCTCCTCATCGAGATCTCCATTTAGGAATGTCGTTTTGACATCTATTTGATTAACATAAAGGTTATATATTAATGATAAGGCAAATAGTACTCTTATAATGTTTGTCCTAGCAATTGGTGTATACGTGTCAAAATAATACATTCCTTCCTTTTGTTTAAACCCTTTGGCTACTAGTCTTGTCTTCAAGGTTTGTAATGTGCCATCGGTGTGATATTTCCTCTAAAATACTCACTTGCACTCAATTGGTTTTGAACCATGTGTAGTTTGAAATAATTGAATTCATCTCATCATTTATTGCCTCCTTCCAAAAAGCGAAGTCTCTCAAAGACATTACTTCTTGGAATGTTTTGGGATCATCCTCAACTTGAAGATCTACAGGAAATTTCCATGTGACTTCTTCAATGGTTCCTTCTACTAAATAGAGTGTCTCCGCTTGAGAAAATTTCTCATATGATCCCAACTCTTTAAGACTTTGGCTTCTCCGAGGCTATATAGGTTGCTCATCATCCTTTCGATCTTTCACTTGAAGAGATTCTCCAACACATGTGTGTTCTTAAGAATTGCTATTACAATATAACATATTCTCAAAGACCTCGACTTCTCTTGATTCAATTATTACATTAGACTCCAAGTCTAATAGCCTATAGGCCTTGCTATTTTAGGCATAGCCATCAAATGCACACTTTATGACCCTTGGATCCAACTTGGTCATTTTAGGCTCTATGCCCTTGCAATAAGCAAGGCATCCCTACACTTAAAGATGGCCTAGGTTAGGCTTCTTTCCTCTCCATAAATCATATGGAGATACATTGTTCTTTTTCATAGGAATTCGATTCAATATATGACATGTAACAAGCAAAGCTTCACCCCACAAATTACAACACAATTTAGCATGTAAAAGCATATAGTTAATCATCTCAAGATAAGTCTTATTCTTTCTTTTAGCAATTCCATTTTGTTGTGGAGTGTATGGCGTAGTGCATTCATGTATAACGCCATGTTGTTCACAAAACACATTGAAATCATTTGAAAAGTATTCACCTCCTTTATCACTTCTAAGAGTCTTTATTTTTCTTTCCAATTGATTTTCTACTTCAGCTTTATAGATTTTAAATGCATTAAATGTCCCATCTTTACTCCTAAGCAAATACACATAAGTATACCTAGAGCAATCATCTAAAAAAGTCATGAAGTATTTATTTCCTCCTCTAATCAACATGACATTCAATTCACATAAATCACTATGTATTAAATCTATAAAATTTGAACATCTATCAACACTTGGAAAAGGTTTCTTTACCATGTTATATTTAACACATAATTCACATTTATCATGCTCGTTCATATCACAATTAATCAATTCACATTTAACAACTCTTTTAATTGTGTTATAACCTATATGAGCAAGTATATTATGCGATAAGGTAATAGAACTAGAAATAACCACATTGAAATATTTAGATGTCATATCATTATTGTCACTATCAAGAGCACAAAGTTTGATTATTCCATCCCATGTATAACCCCTTCCCACAAAAGTGTCAAAGTGAGTTCGCTGAATTCAAACTCCATTTTGATATCGGATTTACTAAATAGATTTTCACATGTAATGTTTCTAGTCATATCGATAACACATAAAATATTAGTCAGGGTCACTTTCTTTCCAATAATGAAGAACACATCAATGCAGCCCCTTCCAAGTACCTTCTATCTCTTTTCATTTATCATTTGGACTTCAAGTCCCACCTTTGCACTTTCAAAGGTTTTGAAAAGAGTTTTATCATAGGTTGCATGAATGGTGGCACAAGTATCATACCACCATCCTCGCACCTTTCCTTGGGTTGCATTAACTTCACTCAAGGTTGCGATTCAACATGAAATGCATTGGCCTTTACCTCTTTACTTATGTTTATAATGATCTCAACATCAAATACATTGACCTTAGTATCTTCACTTTCTTTTGCATTGATTTTATCATCAATTGCATTGACATGTTCACATTCTCTTAAGGTTACATTAGTCTCATCACTACATGCATGATGAACTATGTTAATTCCCTTTTGGGTTATCATACATTCCCCATCGAATGTATTATTCTCAATTAGGGTTACAATGCATTCCTCATTAAATGCATTAAATTTAATCAATGTTACAAAGATCTCATCATCAATTAAAGTGACCAAATTAAATTTATTTAGAAGTGCAATGATCTCAACATCGATTGCGTTAACCCTAAACTCAATATTGTTAATTTTACAAATACCATATCTCACATGATGATTAATAACTTTATAAACAAAATAAGTATAACAATCACCCTTGAACTGTTCCTTAACATTCACTATTGTACTCTTAATATTAGCAATAAACTCAAACTCACAAAAATATGGCAACAAAAACATTTCATTCAAATATTTGAAATCTACACATTTAGAAATAAGGAATTTGACGATACAAATCTTCTTAAGCATGTAATCTCATTGATTTGTGTCATCCTTTGTTGATGAAGACTTTTATTCGATACCCACATTCATGTAGAACATTTCCAAATAAAACTTTTTTTGATATTTCATGGTTATGTGTTCAACACAAACCAAACCTTGAAACAAGGATTTGAAGCTTGTAGAAGATGAATAAATTTCACTCATTGTTGGTTATTCAAAACACAAAATGAAAGTAAATAGATATAGAGATTTTGATTGTTTGGAATATATGACTTTACACTTTGCAAATCAACAATTAATAATGGGAATAGTTTAATATTTGAAACCCTAAATGCTAAACAAGAACCTTATTCAAAGTATGAGGGCAAATCTTGATAATCAAAGAAACTAGGTGAATAAATGATGATAAGATTAACATAGAAACATTTAATCATAAATACTAACAATGAAAAAATAATAGAGTAACACAAAAGAAAGTTAGGGTTAGATAGATACAACCTTTGTTTAGAGCAACTTGAATCTTCAAACTTTAGGAACTTCCAAGGCTTATACATAATAAGAATATTGTTGTCCAAAATCTCTATTTCAAGCCTTCCCAATTTCTTGATGCTTCAACTAAGTAGAATGAGATTTATGATTTAACAAGCCTTAAAACTCATGCAAGTAAAGCAAAGCTTGACGATTTTCTTGGAGAAAACTTTGTTCTTTGAGAGCAAGAGAGAGAGAGAGAGAGAAAGAGAGAGATTTGGAAAGTATGATCAAGGCTTTACAACTCTAATTACCCATATTTATAGTGTATGAATCGTCATTTGTATAACCAATAGCACTATAGTGTTCAAAACACATCATTTTGAGAATTTTACGTAAATCTATGGCCTAAAAGGCCGCTCAGGTGATGTAATGCTTGCCAAGTGATTCATCGCCTACTAGAAGTCAACACATCGCTTGTTGGGGCTTTTGAAGCCCTTCACATTTTGGCGATGCTACGCCACTTAGATGGGGACACATCGCCACCCCCTCTGACTTTAGACACCTCGAATGGTCCTAAAATTGCTCCAAATGCTAAGAAACTTATTGGGAATGTTCAGATACCTCATTGTATCACTTTAGAGCCATAAAAGTCACTTTTAGATGCCTTCTACACAATATCATTTTTTCACCGCTCCTTAATTGAAAATCGTTAAGTGTACGTGTAAACATCTTAACTATTATATTTAATCAATCCCAATATTCCCCCCACTTAGTTAAATATAATCCCATCTTCTTAGCTTAACAGTTTTGGTGCATTATTGAAAGTATTACAAAGACTTATTAAATTCATTGGTATACTCGAGATTGAACTAAGTACTCCTTAATGATAGGAACGATAACACCTCACACACCTCCACTTGACCATTCATTTTCCCACTGTCGCACATAGCACTATTCATGGCCTTGTGCTTATCCATTTCATGAACTTTCCAGGGAGAAAACTCTAACTCCTATGAGAGGCGGCACCATCTCTAAGTTCACATAGGTGAATTTCTTACAGCATCTTTGCTACCTTTAGAGAAGCTTGTTGCACACAACTAAACTTCATTAAAAGAGCTAGGCTTAACCCTCACTTGATAGAAACCAACACTAACCATCCTTAGCGCAACACCACAGACGATTGTTTATTTACATTGGTCACACCATGGAAGATTATCACGGCTGAAGGCCGAGATTGAGACTCTGATGCTAGCTGGACTGTTAGCATAGTATGCCCAGAATCGGGTAGCTCCCAACCTGCAAGTCACACAAAATCTATGGCCAACACCGATTAATCAGGCAAACCTACCTATGGCCCTTCCAGCTCCGAAGAATCCACTCATCCGACCTCCTATCAAATGAAGGGATATAACCACGATCTCAGGTGGGCCTCATTTAGCAGGTAAAGTTAATGGGGTCCACATGAGATGGTGCGGTATACTCTCCCAGGAAACGTCTACCAAAGAAACAGAGAATGGACAAACAACCTATCACTTTTACGGAAAAGGACACAAATCACGTCTAATTCCCACATAATGATTCACCTGTGATAACCGTTCAGCTCGCCAATAGAAGGGTATGGAGAATTCTAATCGACAACGGGAGCTCAGTATATGTGCTATTCGGATCCACAATAGAAAAGATGGGACTCTTAATTATGAATCTGAAAGCCTCCTCTACATCTCTATATGGGTTCTAAGGAGAAGGGTTGGCAGCGATTGGAACAATTGAGCCTGTAGTAACCATTGGTGATGAAACTCGAGCCACGATGAAGATGTTTGAATTCAATGTTATTGATTGTCCAACTGCCTATGACACCACTCTAGGGCAACGTACTTTTGTAGTTCTTGAGGCAATAACTTATGCTCACCACCTGGCCATGAAACTCCTCTCACCTATTCGAATATGTATGGTCAGGGGAGATCAACTTGCTGCCAGAGAATGTTATAGCATCTCGATGAAAGGAAGACGCCATCTCAGGAAGCAAGCAATGGTGATCATTGAAGAAGAAGAAGAACCTCAAGTAATGGAGATCGAGGTCGCCAACTTAGAAAAGATTGACCCGCGAGTAGGCGATGATAAGTCAAATCTCCAAGCTCTTGAGGAATTGGAAGAAGTAATCCTCGATAGGGAAGAAACTTCCAGAGTTGTAAAGATTGGGAAATATTTCAGTGCTGAACAGAAGAAGAACCTGATCGAGATTCTGAGAAATGACCTCGATGTCTTCGCGTCATCACATGTTAATATGGTGGGTATTAGTCCTAGCATAATCATGAACACACTAAATCAAGACAAGAATATACCAGCCAAGCAACAAAAGAGAATGTTGTTGGAAAAATAAAGTGGAGAAGCTTTAGAGGAAGAAGTAGCTTGTCTCTTAAACTATGGATTTATCAGGGAGGCTAAATATTCGACCTTGATAGTCAACCCCATTCTGGCCCCAAAAACTAAGGGAAATTGTAGAACTTTCAATGACTTCTGGATATAACCAGATTGTGATGAACCCTACAGACAAGGAGCATACAAGTTTCCTGACTGAGCATAACGCGTATTGTTACAACATCATGCCTTTCGGACTGAAGAATGCAGGAGCAACATGCCAAAGGATGGTAAACAAAATGTTCATTAACCAAATCAGTTTAGACATGGAAGTGTATGTCAATGACATGCTAGTTAAGTCAAAGACTTCCAATAACAATGTAGCCGACCTGGAAGAATGTTTAACCGTGCTAAGAAAGTACAACATGAAGTTGAATCCCCAGAAGTGTACCTTTGGTGTCTCGTCGGGGAAATTCTTAGACTTCATTGCAAATTCGAGGGGGATTGAAGTTTTTATTGAAAAGATCAGATCCCTATTGGACATGCCTTCGCCTAGGTCACGAAAAGAGGTCCAGAGTTCAACTAGAAGGATTGCTGCCCTAAATCGCTTCATATCAAAATCCACTAATAAATGTCTTCCATCATAGAACTTGTTAAGGGGAAATTAAAAATTTGAGTGGACGAATGAATGCGAGCTGACATTTCAGGATATGAAGAAACATCTAGCTGAACCACCCTATTCTATCGAAGCCTATTAGCAGAGAGGATTTGTACCTTTATACAATTGTAATAGAAAGCACGGTCATTGTAGTTTTAGTTCACAATTCACTACAACAATTTTTAGTATATATTACATTAAAAAATAACATATATTTAGAAGTGCTATTAATGGTGGGTAATTAAAAACACACGGAATATATTATTTTGGCGCCATATGAATAAACCTCAGGCGCCAAATGAAATTTTTTTTTTGAGTCTCATCTGCCAAATTTTAATCCCTAAATCTAAGTTACCCAAAAAATTTCTCTCAGCCTCCATCTCTCACTCTCGTCTCGTCTCTCTGCCTCACGAAGTCTCCATCTCTCACTCTCGTCTCGTCTCTCCGCCTCACGAAGTCTTCTTAACTGATCTCTGCCTCACGAAGACACGCTCCAGAGTGGAGCTCTTTCTCCGCCTCACGAAGTCACAATCCAGAGTGGAGCTTCTTTGCCTCACGAAGTCACGCTCCAGAGTGGAGCTCTTTCTCTGCCTCACGAAGTCACGCTAGCTCTTTCTCTGCCTCACGAGTTCTTTCTCTGCCTCAAGAAGTCACGCCTCACGAATTCACGCCTTCCAAAGATCTATCTCTGCCTCACGCCCACTATCTCAGGTTCGTTTCTCTTCTCGACTTATATCTTTTTTAAGGAACGATACCATATGATTCATCCCTGATAATACAAATTGTTGGCTGAATGTTGTAGTTGATTTGCTTACTTTTGCTCCTCTCCTTTTCTTTTTCATAGCTGTAGTTGATTTGATAAAAACCCATCTTTGATAGAAACTAGATTGATATGCAATTTTACAATATTTTAAGTCAAGAGAAGTAGCTATGAAGATTATAAGATATTGTTAAGTTCAATGGTTTAGCTTTAAACCAAAGTATTTTAAAAATTCTCATATACTTAGCCTTAAAAAATCAGTATCTTTTCAATTAGTTAACTACCCTCTTCAGAAATATGATATAACCACTTTAATCTCTAGCTTATGATGATAATGATGACGAAAATAAAATAAAGAGCGAATAAACAAACTGGGGTTTAGGTGTAAAGTACAATTTAGTGGGGTCGTTTTGTTTTTAACATGGAATGATAATATAGCATCATAGATAACCAAGAACACCTACACATCTGATCATAAAATGAATTTTATTCATAACTATGTACATGAGAAATACCAGCTGCATTGGGACAGCTTCAAGCTCTTACTGTTCTCAACTTGTTCCACAATGCTCACACTGGGAAAATCCCATCTTCTATAGGTGACTTGAGGCAATTAGAGTCATTAGATTTGTTGAGGAACAACCTAATTGAGTCAATTCCAATCTCACTAGAGCAACTCACCTTCCTTTCATTCCTAAATCTATCATTTAATCAGCTGGTTGGAAGGATACCAAAGGCTAATCAATTTCAAATATTTTTAGCAGATTCCTTTATTGGTAATAAAAGACATTGTGGATTCATTTTGATGACAAAATGCTTGGATGAAGTGGGAATTGAAACTTTGTTGCCTAATACAGTGGAAGACCATAAGAGCATTGATTGGAATCTATTGAGTGTTGAACTTGGATTCGATGTTGGGTTTGGTATTGTCTTTGGGCCGCTTTTGTTCTGCAAGAGATGGAGGGCATGGCACTATAAATGTGTTGATGATATTTTTTCTAGGTTCTTTCCCTCAGCTGTGTCAAATAAGTGGTTTCTATGGACAAAGAGTTGATATATTAAAATATGATAAGTGAGCTACTTTGTATTTATGATAAGTGAGTTACTTTGTATTTCAGTCTGGATAATAAGATATATGTTTCTCTATTTGAGGGTTCTGTTTGTGCCGATTGATGTAACAATTCTAGTACTGAATTTGTAGATATGTTAATCAGCTGAAGAGAATTATAAAGGCATATCTTAAATTATTATTTTAGCAGTTCTGTGCGAGACACTACAACATAATTAGAATTGTTTAACTATTCATTGTACACTTATTATTTTAGCAGTTATGTGCTTGTTTTACCAATTTGCTCACACATTACAGCTAGCAACTAAATTTTCTTGCCATATTTGGTTTTTATTTTTTGAAGTCTTGTATATCATTTTCAGTGCCTAGTCTAGTTTTCACAACTTTAATTAATTACAAGCATTTTTTGTCATAAAAATATAAAAAGTTATGCAAATTTGAATCAAACAACACAAATCTAAACCATGCATTTCATTATATAATTAATTATCATGCCATCATACCTGAAATCTACTCAACAATGGTGCCATAGTGTATAATCCAGTCGCCATATCTGATATATCAAAAGAATACTATATATACAAACATGTACATGCTTTATTGTCTATGGTATGAGGTTTTAGTAGCACAAGAATGTTGATATTTTTTTAATCAATGATCATTTGAGTATGTAAATAATATCTATGTCTTTGTTCATGTAATTTTTATTTTGATCTTATAAGCATGTTGTTCTTTCAATATGAGATAATTGTGACATGACTTTTTGATTTATAGGGTTCTCTACACAAGTTTCTAAATTTCTTTAACTCTTTCAGAAATTCAGAAAAGAAGACAAGCAACTTTAGGGAACTGAGGCATTTATAAAGGGATCTCATATTTTCATCTCAACTAGGTTTGGTTCATTTGGCTATTTTTTCACTTTCAAGGTATTCATTATTGTAGAGAAAATGCTCAAGATAGAACAAACTTTCATGGATTTATCATTTCCCTTATGTGTATTGATAATAAATCTGATTTTTTTCATCCTTTTAAATTGGAATTCAAACTGTTTTTGGTTTTTTGTTCTTTCTATGTGTGTTGTGTCTGCTTTTCATTTTATTGTTGGTTTTATTTCAAACTGTTGCATTATTGTTGGCCTTTGCTATTAGTTTTTCTGCTGCTTTTGCTGCCTCTTGTCGTTGTATTTAAGAGTTTTGTTGTTCTTTTTATTTAGTGGCTTCATTGGATTTCAAACTGGAGGGAACTTTATTTGCAGCAGTTTGCAAGAGGTATGTTTTCTTTTATTTTTGTTAAAATACTTTGCAAATGTTAGAGGAGTTTGAATATCTTAGATATTCATCCATAGTGAAGTAGGTTATGAGATTATTATTATTGTGTGCTGCGGTGATAATGGAAGGTTAAGAACTTGTGTGTATTAGTGAAGTAGGTTCTGAGAAATTTGTGTGCTGCGGCGAGATAAGGAAGAAAACTTGTGTGTTGTTTGAATATTTTGAATTGATAATGATTAATGGTTGATTAATACATATGGCTGGAATGTTTTCTGATTTTCTGTTAGTTATTTGATGTATATCTAATAAACTTCAAAAACCATAGAAATTTGAAAGTAGAATCGAAACCCATGTGGGGAAATGTATTAGAATAATTATAGAAATAGCTTCTTGCAATTCAAAAACTTGGGTAATAAAATGTAAAACATTTTTTAGTGCAAGGCCAGTACATAAATTTTTTAGTATGAATATATACATCAAAAACCAAATACAAAAGAAAGAGTAACATCCCATTAACAAAAGTACTATTTATGAGAAAATTCTATGGATATTTTCCTGTTTAAAATTTATATATTAAGTGCAAGTCTTGTAGAATACCAAAAAAAGTAGTTCTAGCATATGAAAAACAAATGCATACATTGAAAATAAAGAAAAGAACTAAAGAAGTTAACATGTTCCTTTTTATTTTTTTTATGGAAAGTAAAGAAAAGAACTAAAGAAATTAAAATGTTCCTTTTACTTTATATTTTATCCCATTGATTCATACAAAGTTTAGTTTCTATTTAAAAATGAATAAATAACCTTAAAACTAACAAACTGCACAACAAATCTTGGGAAACCAAAGCTCCTCAGAAAAAAACTTCACAGGTATGAAAGCATTTAATACTAAATGCAACATAATAACCATGTGAAACCCAAACTTATCACAAAAGTTCCTGATTACTATAAGATGTGCATACACAGGAAAAGGGAAATTGTTAGCTGATTATCTAAGTGCTGATCTCAAATTATGATCTTTCATGCTTTAACATATCCTCAATATCCAAAAATTCTTTTATAGAACCTTGAAGATCCAAAGACAAGCCTTCAAATTGGGATTTAACTTCCTTTAATGAGTTTGAAACCTCTGTAAACAGTAGTATCCCTTTTGTATACACCTATAAAAGATTAGAGGATCAACTTAATGAGTGAAGGAACAAAATAGTTCAGTAGTTGATGAAAAATATGTTAAAAGCATCATAACAAACAAACAAAAAAATATTACAAGAAAAAATTTACATTCTCGATTTCATCCCTAAGAACATCATGCTTAATTGAATGGCTGAGCTGCAACTTCTGAGGTGGCATAGCCACAATATAAGTGGCAGCTGGGGAATACCTTAACAGTGCAACCATGGGACGTAACCTGTGACATGTTAAACTTATTTGATAAGGGCACTAAAACGGAAACCAATTGAAAGCACGAATGGAAGTGTAGAACAAGTAATCTGTAACAAAATTGCAGAATATGATTAATTGTATAATAATTTACTCTTTCCCTGAGATATCTCATAGGAGAAAATGATGCAGAATTTTTTTCTTTTTTTAAAAAAAATATTAATCATATACTATTCTGGTGCTAATCTCCCAAATTCTACATATTGTAAATACATGGTCCATCACTGGGAATTTTTTTTAATCAGTTTACAAAGCTAAAACTCACTTTAAAATAAATGAAAATAGAAATGGTAAATGACATTTGGATTTAAATACACACTGCTTCATCTTCCAAATGTAAAATCTTGTAATCAACAAATTTTGATGGATGAATTGGATCAATCAAGGCTTGATTGCGCCAGTAGCTGTCATCCTCTAGCAAACAGCCTAGATAATGTATGAAACACTCCCAATCGTCGGGGCTGTCAAATGAAAGAAACAAAATTATAGTTGAACAGATAAGAGGTTACACGTAAGTAAAGTCAATAAAAAACACGCATTAATAAGGCAATTGAATAATGTTGAGCTCCAGGCTAAAACAGAAAATATGTGTTACACTAAATCGAAGTATAACATCTTATATATGTTTATTTCAGTTTTTTCTTTTCTCTTGGATAAGTATATCTTCTATGGTTAAATAATAGTGACAACAATCACTAAGCACTACCATAACAAATCAAAGCCAATGAATAATACTAACATATTCTTCTGCTGTAAAGTTTTTATTTTTTTACTACCATACCTTAGCTCTAAGATTTTTTGAAAAATATTAGCAGCAGCACTGTAATCACCCGCCCTAGCAAGTAGCCTTCCCTGTCAACTTGATGTCAAAGTTCACAAGTTGGTAAGGATAGCAAATAAGGTTGTTGAGTATCATATACCAGTCTAGCACAAATAAGTTAAATTTTGAAGTGAAAATAATGTAGCAGAGACAGATAAAGGAAGACAGAGGAGAAGTGAGAGAAAGAGACAAGTTAGAGAGAGAATCTGAATAAGTCTGATTATTCTTGAAACAAGTCTTACAATGTTATTGTTAGGTCTTTACACAATCTTAACTCTGAAACTATCCAAATAATACAAAGATAAAACTCTTAATCCTAAAAACATGAAAGATTTAATGTAATATGCTTCATAAGATGTAATGTAATAACCAATATTCACGAGTTCATGAGTAGGTGACAAGCCAAAAACATCAAACAGTGCAAATAATTCTTCTAAAGTACGTGTATACGTAGTTTATCAACTTCAATCATTAACAGAGATCCTAAATTCCCAGTGAGAATTTCCAAAGCATCCACATACTTTGCTTGTTGCTCCAATATAGAAATATATACCATCAGAGCTGCACTAATTCAAGGTTTTAGCATATAATCAATTGACAATAGAACAAAAAAAATTCCTGATCATGGATACGTTCAGGCTCATGCAAGCTCACTCTCCAGCCCAAGCTCCATCAAAACCCATAGCTAAAGCCCCAGCAAAAGCTCAAACCTTAACCCATTTAGTAAGCTCAAACCTTAACACAATTCTTACTGTTAGTAGCAAGGTGGTCAATGTTAATTAGCCTTCAATGAAATCCTCTTATTCAAATATATATATAAATATAAATATATATAATATTTCTTTGAGATGAGGATTGGAAATATATATTTATGTTATGATATAAAAAAAATTAATATATGATGTATTGTAAAAGTTTGTGTTTAAAAAAAAATAGTGATGTGCTATAAAAAAAATAGAATAAATGAGATTGTGTGTGCAGCATGTGATTAGTAGCCGACCCCCAAAACACACCACCACACTCTACGTTTGGATTATTATAATAGAGTTCATGGTAATAAAAGATGAAAAAAATATCTTGATAAGAATAGGAATGAGTGAGTTATAAACCTAATTTTTTTTTAAAAAAAAAAACTGTAACTTCCATTTATACAAAGAAACAAATAAGTTCAAGAAGTTACAACTCTAAATTAAGTGGAATATTACCATTCCACATAATCTCACTTATAAGTCCTAATGCCTTGTTAGCAATATTGTGAGTCAAATATACTATATACATGTTTCAGAACAAAGTTAGGGGAATTAGAAAGCAAAACTACAAATACAACTTATCACATCACAAGTTTGCACTGTTATTCTACAACAGTAACAAGAATCTTGATTAAAGTAAGCCATTGAAGGCCTATAAATAGAGCTCTAGCTTTCAATAAGGATACTAACATGATTATGTTTCCAATCTTACTGGCTTCAGAGCATGACGTGCCATTTAACCAAAATGTGTTACTAAACAATGCCTTATACAGAAATCATTTCATAATGATTGTTATGGTAGAAATAATATTATTTTACACAAAGAAAGACCAAAAATAAATCTTCAACTTAAAAACTTTGGAATATAAATACTTATGGGTTCAAATCAAACCATTACACTAAAGAAACTGAGAAATGTCAGGTTCCTCCAAAAGTATAAAGAAACTCTTCAAGAGGAGTATAGCAATTTGGCATTCTATACTTGTCAGATATACACTTATAGGAACCAAAAATTCTACAAAGAAGTAAATAGGATATGTAAAGCTACCTCACATATATATATTCTCTTAGTCACTAAGTAGACTAAGTGCTGGCACTAAGAATATTCTCTTAGTAAACATATGTCTTTTATTTATTTATTTTTTGCTGGCAGTGGCTAGTATATGCTTATGCATACTTCTTTTTCATTTTTATTTAGTTAATTGAATTTCTACTCTGTACTCTCTAGACGTGCATTTTTGTAACAAATGACACCTTTTAGTTAAAATAAATTGGATATCATTTATTCCAATTTAAGCATATTTAAATTAAATAATTTTTGTTTATAGGGGAGCATGTTACAAGCTTTTTTCAGTAGATAGTAGTGAAATACCAAATTTAACTGATCTCATAATAATATTTGAAGCAATTAAAACTAATCATATAAACTATATAAACTATCTATTATCAGTGATTATTTTTTTGGGTATCTATTACCGGTGATTGAACCTAAACAAATAAAAATGAGTGGTAGTTGGTGAGAAAATACAAATATGTTGATAATATGTGTGATGATTTTATATTTAAATTATATAAATACTTACTATTATGTATAAGGTTAGACACAAACTTTTAGAGAGAGAGAGAGAAAACTTTCAAAAAAAAAAACAATAGTCCAAAACAAAAATCAATGCAATTACTAAAACAGTCGAATGTAATGTAAAAATTCTACATTTTTATGGAGTGGAAAAAGTAAATATAAAATAATATGAGGATAAAAGTGGCAAAAATGGACCAAGAGATGCTTATCCGCTCTTTTACTATTAGCATGACACTTTGAATTTTTATTTCTTTGATGCCAAGAATGACTGTTTATTTCTTTCTTTCTGACTTTTATTACAAGTTTTTTTTTGTGATAATTGATAATATGTTGTTATATATGATTTTTGTAACTCATCAAAATTCGTACTAATTATAGAAACGGTTGATCAGAAACTAGTCAAAGAGTTTGCCAAGTACAAGATATGTCACCTCCATCTACAAAGGGAAAGAGGCCAAAACACATACCTATAGGAAAATTAGTTAAACTACTCAATGAAAAGAGGAAGAGCTTTAGACTAAATTTAGAAATGGATAAGGTTGTTGAAGAGAGATATACTAAGGATGTGTCTCCAAAGAAAAAGACACGTAGAATGATTGTAAGAAATGACTCTTCTGATGAAGAAGAAATACCCATCTCCCCTGTGACAAGGAGATCTCTTAAAAATCTATTTGAGGTTGAACACCCAATAGACTCTCTTGAAAAAATAGTGAGACCACCTACTAATGACATAATTTCTCCATTCTTAGCATCAATGACAGCCACTAGGGGATCTATTAAAAGAGTGGTTGAAGTAGAAATTAGTCCTTCAAATGACCATGCCATCTCAGAGTGGGGAGCAATCAAATGTCAATGTTCAATCAAATTCTCATGTTCATTCCACTCAGGTAATTATGATACTAATTATATGAAAATGATAAAATCTAAAACATATAATATTCAATATAAAATCATTTACTGCTGCTGAATTTGTTTTATTGATATATTGTTAGAGTGTCAAGAACCACACATTTGGCTCAAAATGCAAAATATTAGATTGGATTGGATCTGGAGAAATTATTGCAGAAGGTAATTTTATCTCAAGTGACCCAAAGGATGAGGTTCACCATGTTCCTCTTGGGCCTAGTGCTATGAAAGTGAGGATAGATCTTGTGAGAAAGAATGATGCATTTCTGTGGAGGCCTTCAACAATTATGTCTACTATAGAAGATGCTGTAGGTAGTATAATTGCATGGCCAGCTGATAAAGTTATAATTAGGTAATTAACTTTTTTTATGTACTGTTTTAGTTTACTATAACTTTAAGTTGAAGCATTACTTATTTAAATTTTGTTGTAGCTAAGCAAATGGACTCACAACAAAGACAAGTGCACAAAGGATGATGAATTGAAGGATGGAGCAAGTTTCATGCATGGTTTACTTTTGTGTATCTTGTAATGTTTTTATTTTTCATTTTTGAAGTAAAAATTGTTCAAGATTATAAAACTTTATTATGTTATGCTTTCAAATTTAAGTTAGAACTAAGATCTCATGAAGTAGACACATTCATGGTTTGAATTAGTTATTGTTTAATGTAATACTTATGGTTTATCAATCTATTGAGAATTACATTTTATGATTAATTTTGAATTTTTTTTTATCAAAATACAATAATGAAAATCTTTTAATTAAAAAAAAACCATATAAGTATACTTATCAAAATAAAATTTAAAAGTTTATTACTATATGTTATGATTTAAAAACATATTATAAGTGTAAAAAATCGTTATGGTTTATATAATATAACAAACTAAAAATGTTATCAAAATAATCAAATTTAACAGTTGAAAAGTGTTATGAAAAAAGTATAAGATTAAACTTCAAATTTATAACCAAAAACTTTATCTAAATGTTATTATTTGAATATTATAGCAACTAAAAATGTGTTATTGAATAGTTTAAGATAACATCGAACATAACATTCAAATACTGTTATAGAAAAGACTGGACTTTTAATAACAGGGGCTATGTTAGCATTTTCAGAAGCGTTATCAATAGTCCCGGTTAGCAGTTTTTAAGTGTTATGAATACTGTTTTTTCTTGTTGCAAAGAGGACCGAACTCAGAACAGTACATCAGCAAGAGGCTTCTGGAGTTGAATCTCGATATCCGTTGATCGAAAAGCATGCATTTTTTCTGGCCTTAGCCTCAAGGAAGTTATGGTCTTACTTCCAGTCCCACGCAATACACATCTTAATCGATCAGCCTTTAGGGCAGGTGTTACAAAAACCTGAAACGTCGAAACGTTTGCTAAAGTGGGCCATCAAACTCAACCAGTTCGAGATTTTAAATAAACTACGATCAGCCATCAATGGGCAAGCCCTAGTTGATTTTGTGGCAGAATGCACATATTTTCAAGACGAACCTATAAGGGAGTCTGTGCAAGAGTTATGGAAACTACTCATGGATGGGTCATCTAATGAGCATGGGTTAGGAGCTTGAATCATTCTCATCACTCTTGAAGGACATCGCTTCCATGTGGTTCTAAGATTCAGATTCAGTGCCTCAAATAACGAAGCCGAATACGAAGCTTTGCTGGCAGGAATTCAGATGGCCAAAGAGTTAAAGTGAACGCCATCTAGTGATTTGTCATAAATCAAGTGTTGGGAGAATACCAGACCAGAAGAATCAAGATGGTTATTTACCTAGCGAAAGTAAAAAGGGAATTGTCAGAGTTTGAGTTTTACTTTATCGAGTAGGTTCCCTGCGAACATAATATTAATGCAGACGCATTAGCTGGGCTTGCCACAACCAATGAAGCAGACACATTGAACGTAGTTTCGGTTGAATTCCTTGGAAACCCAAGCATAGATGAAGAATCAGAAAAGATCAATATAATTCATGCAGGGTCGACTTGGATGACTCCAATCTAGAATCCTCACTTTCATAACACTACCTGAAAATTGTAAAGATGCATGAAGATTAATGCATTAGATCCCAAGATACATCCTGGTCGAAGGAATCCTCTACAGGCGAGGTCATTTTATTCCTTTGCTCAGTTGTGTCTCACAAGAGGAAGGCCAAGCTATCCTAAAGGAAGTTCATGATGGATTTCCTAGGGGGAAAAATCTAGCCATGAAGATACTCAGACAAGGTTATTTCTAGATCTGGGGAATAGATTTGATCGAATCGTTGCCAACTGGGAAAGGAGGAGTTCGCTATGTTGTTGTCGTTGTGGACTACTTCACAAAGTTGGCCAAAGCTGAACCATTAGCTACAATAACCTCAAAAA
Source organism: Humulus lupulus (assembly GCF_963169125.1). Taxonomy (NCBI): domain Eukaryota; kingdom Viridiplantae; phylum Streptophyta; class Magnoliopsida; order Rosales; family Cannabaceae; genus Humulus; species Humulus lupulus. Next base: position 174,968,883 of record NC_084802.1, on the reverse strand, counting down.
GGGTACTTGATTTTGTTAAGGGAACATAATTTGTCGCTACGGACTCCCAAGGAAGATTGTATCAGACAATGGGACTCAGTTTGACAGCGAGCTGTTCACAAACTTCTGCGAAAAGTATAGGGTTATCTAGAGTTTCTCCTCGGTGGCATATCCTGTAACGACCCGGATTTTCAAGACTCAATAATGTGGAAATATAAATGTTTTCATTTAACAAATGTCTCAAAAACCCATAGAAAAAAAAACTTTTTAAAAAGTCGTATGGCCATACTTAACATTTAGTTACAAACATGTTTTATAAAGATTAGAGTGAGCCTAGTTTAGGAAAATTACACAACATTTCCAAAAATAAAAAGGCTTCCCAAAAGGTCGGTCCACATGTACATTTGCAAGGAAGACTCCAGCGCTCACTGCTCTGCCTTGCCCTTGCACTTACCTACAGCATGAAACAACTAGGTAAGCGAAAACGCTTAGTAAGATCAACTTTCAAACAAAGCATATAGAGAATTAGGGTTCCAGACCCATCCGAACCCTACACAATCAATTTCAAGAACGCTAAAGCGTCCTGGCAAACTTATGGTCATGCCTGATAACCAAGGATAAATTAATTCATATCTAGATAAAAATCCTGCACTCAGAAAATCCTAGAACAAGCAGATATATTATATCACAACTATATCTTACCAACAATTATATCCCTGCACTCAGAAAATCCCAGAGCAAGCAGATATATTATATCACAATATAATTCGAGACCAACGCTCGACAATTTCCAACAATTCAGGCGTAACACGCCCTCCAACATAATTGCTAATCTGTAAAAGAGAACCGAGTCTCGACACTAAGATCTAGCCAATAAATATTCTCATCAAGGGTAACTATCGTGTTACCTAGGGCATCGCTACTTATTCAAGAGTGTAATCCAATTTACACGGTTTTACGAAGACTTCTATGTTAATCAGTGGTGCTGGTGAGCAGTTGCCCCTAGGGTGTTCAGCCTCACTCAATCTTGGCAACCCCTAGTATCTCTAGGCACTCTCACTGAATGGCCAATATTCACGGCTGCTATCCGGGAATAACTTATCAGAGCACTTGCTCGGATTCTAACCGTCCAATGATTAAGTAAGCATGAGGGCCCCTAGGTCCCATTTATCTTGGCACCCCTAGGTTTAACCAGCTTATCCTCATTTCATGGCCACTCGTCGAGGTAATGAACCGGACATAAATAAAATCAAGCAGTGTGACGGGGATCAACCGTCTAGGATATGACGGACTTCTACCGTTCATATTTTCTAAATCAGCACTCACTAGACTAACGTCTCTAAGCAACTTTCTATGACAGCCTATATATGTGCATGTATCCCTATACTAACATACAAGACAATAATCATTTCATGTTGCAGCCATACAATATAAGTTGACTTACTTGGAGTCCTTAGCGCTCAGCAGGTTTTCACCCTCCAACGTTCAGTCCAGTTACGCTTAGCCAATACTGTAGTTATCCATACAGTATACTCGGATTAATTATGGCACTCATAACTCATTATTATTATTTTGGGCAGTTTGGTCATTTTAATAAAAGTCATTTGTAAGGATTTATAATCCTTACTTGGTTTAAAACCTATTAAGGAAAGTCATACAAAATATTCGAGACTAAACCCTAAGTCTCGGGGAGACCTATCCTAAGGTCTCGATACCTAGGCTCGGGTATCACAATGGTATTTCCCCACAACCCGCTAAAAATCTTATTCTTTCAAGGTATCGCTATTAACCCGCACTTTCGACTAGTCGGTTAAAATATGTAAGATTTTAGCCGGTATTATATCCAGAAAATACAAATAAATTCCTTAATTATTTTTAAAGAAAATAAGCTCTTTAAATTTTCCTTTTAGTTTTCTTAAGGTTTTAATATCTAAAAACCGATTTAAGAAAATTGCCTAATTTGTCTTAATTAGGAAAACCGTTATAAATTTCTCATCTTGACTAATTAATTTTCCAAAAGCAATTAATCAATTTTACTTACTAGAAAAATAATTCATTTAATTATTTTATCAAAATATAGAGTTTTAAACCCTCTTTTAATTTATTAACTATTAATAAATTAAATCTCTTATTTTTAGAAAGAATAAAAACTCTTTAATAAAAATAATTCATTTAAACTCAAAGGAGTAATTTTAGTGAAAATATGATTTCAAGACTGACCAATTTATATATTGAAATAAGCAAAATTTTACTTTTTACCTTATGTTCCAAAATCTCATTTTTACACTAAGTGTGAAAAACTTATTTTTCACATTTTTAACTACAAACTTCGTTAGTTCATAACTTGAAATTTACTTACCCAATTGTTACCAAAATTTCCCAATTCCATTTTTGTTATGCCATTTAGGTCTTTGTAAAATATTAGGTCAAAATGAGCATTTTTGATTGGTGAAATCATTTTCCAACAATGAGGTAAAAATGACCTTATTTTCAAGTCCTTATTTTTTCCAAACTTTGACAGTTAATAACTTTCAAACCGTTTAATATTTTCTTACCAAATTTTACAGTGGAATAATAGGTTATGACATAAATATGTCCACAAAATTTTAGAAAAAACTGGGTTCATTTGCCCTATACAGTGGCTGTCCAAACTTCGTTCCGAAAATAAGAATACGAAAAAACAGTTTTTTACCTAAACTTTGAAATAGCATAACTTACTCATTTCTAAACATTTTTTAATGTTTCAAAAGCTCAATTTTATGTACTCAATCTCAACAACATCACAGTACAATTTAATTTTACAAAACCAATATACAGTGGCTGCTTGACCCCTTGGAAGTCACAGCTTAAAACATGTTTTGTTTTAGGGTATCCTACAAAACCCTTGGGGGTTTTGGTTCCCACTTTCAAAAATCAATACACATGCATCATAAAAATTATTAAACAACTACCATAACCTTATTACATCACCAACAAGAAACTTTAAGCATTAGATATACAAAATAATGCTTAAAACTAAAAACCCTACAACAAAATCATCAAAAGTAAACTTTTTACCTATTTGGTGTTCTTGCTTAAGGTTTGGACCTTCCTATAAGCTTTGACTCCTCCAAAACCTTTCAAAAACCCTAACCAACTTCCCCCAACAACATAGTTAATTAGCTATTTGAAACTCTAAGCTTAAAACTTTACAAAAGCCTAGATTAGTGAAACTTTACCTTAGGGAAAATACTTCCTACACCAAGACTTAGCCTCCAAGTTTTCCCTTGGTGTTCTTGAGGTTGAATATTGAGATAACACTTTGAGAGGTCTTCAAAAATCAGATGAGTGAATGAGAGAGAGTGGTGTGGTCAGTTGGGAAGGGTTGGAAGAGTTATATACTATCTAATTTACCCTAAAAACACTCAAGTGTTTTACCCACTTGCTTTTATCCCTAACATTTAATTAAATGGGATTTAAACTCAATTGTTTTTTTTTTTTTGTTCACACCATTAAAAAGAGTCACATGGCCGGCCACCATTTCACTCTTTCTATGTTTTATATATATATATATATATTAATGGTGAACAATTATTTCATAAGAAGAAAAACCCAATTTGACTTTCTACACCTTTTTCACTCTCATTAAGTTTTAATCACCAAACTTACTATTAATTAATTTAATTAAATGTCTCTCATATTTAATTTAATTAACCACAAAATAAAATTTAACCTAAGGTCCATTCATGGAATAAAATTCCCCATTTCGGCAAAATTAGGCATTTAACACAAAATGCCTTAAAATTTCCATTTTCTTTTAGGTTTATTATTTTTTGACCAAACTTTAACTTTTATGAATGTATTTTATGCCCAAAATATAATTGCCATGATTTTTCGTTTTATTTTCTGAGATTTTTACCCGATCAGGGTTTTTGTGTCGGTCCAGGACCGAAAGTCTTATCTTGACTTTTAAAATCACAAAATTCATATTTTGGCTAGCAATAACTCATGGAATACTCACAAACAAAATATAATATTATTTTTATAATATTCTTAACCCGGGGGAAAAAAATCCCGACCCGAGTCGTTTAAAGGTACCCAAAAACGTAGGACGTTACATATCCATAGACTAACAGGTCCTAAAAGAAAGCTTAAAACAGAGGTTGGAGGATGCTAAAGGGTTGTGGCCAGAACAGCTCCCGCAAGTACTTTGGGAGCACAGAACCTCTCATCACATGTATACCGAGCATAAATCCTTCTCATTAACTTCTACAAGTAAAGAAATGCTCCTAGTCAAAGTCGTAGTGACATCACACAAACCAAGGACTTTCAATCAGGAACAAAACAACGGCCTACTATAAGCATCTCTTGATAATAAATGGTTGTTGTGTAGTTTGAACACGGGACCAATTTTCTCTAAATTTTTGTATTATCACCATGTAAAAGCGACCTAGAATAATCATAAATTTGGATCGCTTGGGAGGCAGATACCCATGATAATAATTTTTAAGTCTTGGAAAAATTATGTAACATAGAATTTGGAAATGGAAATTTGGTAGCTTGAAAAAGCCCAAGTTTTCATATTAATTCTAAATTTAACTAAGTTAAACATCAATATTCAAAGCAATAAAACCCTAGACTAAACCATGTACAAGGCCTGAATATTAACAAGTATGCTATTAAGTTATTACAATCTTGGATTTAACATGGTATACTACCTGAGAACTACCTGGTCAGCTATTAAGCATGAACTTCTACAATTATCTTAATCTAAAATAATTCCCTATAACTATGCATGTGTATAAAATTCGAAAAAATTGAAGAAAAGACTCTATAGTAGAAGGGAAATATATAAAGATCTAAGAAATGTTAATTTAGAACGATGATATTAACCTCAATCAAAGCAAAAATGGCAAATTGTCTTGGCCTTCAAGGCCTTATTACAAGGGGCATTAATAATCCCCAAAATAAAATAAACAACACAACAATAAAAACAACGACAAAGAGGTTCCTCAACTTTGATCTCTGGATTCTCACCCTTGGAAGGAAACCTCGTCCTCCCTGCCATCTCCACCAGCTCCAGAGGTAGCGTCCACCGTCTTTGAAGGTTCTTTGGCCAGGCGATCTTGGAATTTGGCCTGGTAACACTCCCGCAACTCCGCATCCAAGAATGAGAAGTCGCCTTCCTAGTTAAAGCACCAAACCTTGTAGAATAAATCATCTACGATTGAGTTTATCCAGGCCTCCTGACCACAACCTTAGGTTGGAGTTATAATTTCTATTATCCAATTTCTTAGTTCACTGTTGGCGAAAAACGGCGTCAAAACTTAACATAAGGTTATGCTAAAGTAATCGATTGATCTATCCTGCTATTAGCCCTAGCCTTGTCTTTAGTACATATTATAAAAACTTCCTTAAAGCACTTAAGTTACTCCACTTTTCGTACCTCATACTGAAGCATGTTAACTGCCATCCATACTTAATCACATCTTAGAGGCTGGCATAAAGGCCTTGGCGCATCTACCTAATCTTGATTTATCTAATCATTTTTCTTAATTAATCACATCTACTAACAATATCTAGAACAGATTTCTCCATACTTATCATGACTTGTGTTTTTCTAGCAATACCATTGTAGTTCAGGACACGCAAAAATAATAGTCAATACTATAATATCATATAAGGAGGCTAGGCTGAACTCATAGACTATGCACCCCATAGAGTCTCTGGCTCTTATATAGTGTCACATAGAACCATAAGAATGAGATAATCTCTCAATTGACACAATTATGTACCTATTGCTGCTATTTAGTTTACAAACTCCGTTAAATTTTCACTACGGGTCCAAGTGGTTGTATACTAGTCTAATTAAACTCCTCAGCATAACGATTCAGTCACGGAGAACGCTAACTAGTTCTGTAATAAATTTCCAACCACATGGTATAATCATGCTATGATAATTTCCAATAGTAGCATCACATAGGCTACCAGAAGGAACTCATATTAAACATCATATAAACAGTTATAACAATTATCTGAGTAATACAATGCTACAGGTGACTGCTAGTACACTAGTTTATCGAGACTCATAGGTTATCAGATATGCTCAACTTTAGCCAGCTCTTCCGGACTTAAAATACAAATTCACAAGACATCGAACCGGTACAAATAAGTGGAACTCTAAGAGAAATATTAATTACAATGAGCCTGAGCATCCATAAGGAAAATGATCTCTTACATAAACCTTCTACAGCCAAGTGCATACATGTGCTTGTGTCATATTTCTAACATACATAACACAAATCCTTTCAGGTTGTAGCCAGGTAAGAGTTTAAAGGTTGACTTACAATACAACAAATCATATAATCACTCTTAGTCATATCAATCGTCCACAATCACAGAGAGATAGAATCATTCAGGACCAACCAATCATAATTATATGTTGAGACAATATAAGCATAAGCATAAAGTTAACCATTCTCGATCGCATAGACAATATAACTATACTTATAAAATCAATATCATTCAATTACTAAGGTATCTCACATAACTCAACTAGACAATCCATGCATGTTCATAGTGTCAGTACATAACCATATACAAGGCACATAAAATCAAGCAGTTCATATGTAGTAACGAAATTCAAGAATTCTAAAACATATGAGAAAGGAAATCACACAAAACACATTAGATGAGATTTACTCACCTCAAGTCCTTAGATAATTTAAACTGCTCACCAAGAGCTAATCAACTCAGCTTTTCTATAAAAATCTTTAATTCTAAACAAGGATCGTACTTAATTAATTACTAACTTAGTAATAATATACACTATCAAAAATAGTGTATAATATTGGACGATATAAATTCATAATAGATAATTGTTGACGCGATTTTTTGCCAACAGTGAATAACATAATTAGCTGGAATAAATTAATGCTTAAGGATAAACTGTAATAAGGATAATAACACTTAAGAATGCTTAGAATGAAATATTAAGAACACTTGTTCCTTTTTACGTGGTTCGGAGGCTAAAATCCCCCTAGTCCACGAGTCGATATTATTACTGTATACCTCTCTATATTTTTGCAGAGTATTTGCTTTACCGAGAAAGACCCCAACCCTTTTCCTATCCAAGGTCTAGGTATTTATAGAAGAACCATCCCCAGATAGGTGTTGGGTTAATCACATGAATACACATCCTTTCTGTGACTTGTCTTACACAAATGCTGAATATTACAATTTACATTAAGGTATGGTCTAATCGTTAGGTAAAAATGATCATGGGTCGTCTGGCACAATCGGGCGTGTGATGTTTGATCATGCACATTTATATTATGTGTCCGAGAATTAAGGGATAAACAGACATGTGATGTCTGAACACGCACGTTTATGTATAACGTATTCAGGTTTATAAAGGTTCCTGGAAATGTCAAATCTGTAGCGTACCCCGACCTAAAGATAACTCCAGCTCGCGTCAAGGGTGTTATGCTTCATATGCATCTCCAGCTCATGTCTTATTGCTTTGTATTACTTAGCTTGTGTTATTACCTGGGGAACCGCACTACCTTGGCAGAGGAAATATCAACTTGTAGATCATCCAGTGTTGCTTTTGGTTAGCCAGCTGTACTCGAGCTGCCTGAAAGACCCGGGCTGAATACCAGGATGTACATTTGCCCCCCAAGTCCCTGCCCGTGTCTTATGATGTCACTCTGACTGACATGGTGGGGACTTTTAAAATTCTGCCGCAATAACCCAGGTTCGGCACTACTTGAGTATGGGACACGTGGAACGCCGTGATTGGCGTCTGTTTGGGTTTCGAGGATTGTATTAAATGGTCTGGCCACCTTTTTGCCGCCTTTTAATCTTTCGAAACATGATCCTTGTATCTCACACTAGCTTGATCGGACAGTCCACATTTCCTTATGCCTTTTACATATAAATAGGGCTAGCAATTTTCAGGGTTCTTCACTTTTCATTCAAAACTTTTCCTCATTTTCATTCGTCTGCACTTCAAAACCCTTCTTCCTTTTCTGATAGAATCCCAAAGATCCCAAAAAACTGTCACCAAAATCCTCAGACACCCAGTCACCAAGGATTTTTCCGAGAACTCTCCTTCTACGCCGCTTACTTCTATTGTTGAAGAATACACTGTAAGTTTTCTAGTTTTTGTATGTTTCTCTTCCTTTTTGTTTATCATGCTAATCTGTACTCCTCCGTCATTAACATTAGGTTGTTCCCAAATGTTTTTGGTTTATAGGTTTCGATTTAGGTTTATTGATTAGGTCCTAAGATATATCTAGGATTGTGATGTTCATAAACTAGGTAATCCCTGGGTAATTTTAGGAAATACCCATTCGGCTTGTAGAAGATGAAAGGTTTTCAGGGCTCAACATTAGTTTGCTTAAGGGCTACGCTTCTAGGGTGGTATTGGCCCAAACCACCCCCCAAGGAAAGTAGTGCCCTGACTGTCTGACTTACGGATCCCTAAACATCAAGGGTCTGCTGGGAAACCTAGGCACGTAGCATAGGTAGTACGTGGCCCCACATCGTGGGCTGAGATTACCTCAGCTCGTGTGTTAGGATCCTCAACCTTTCTTTGTCATCTCTTGCTTGTATAAAAATTCTAGGTCTCCTACTAAGATTTCCATCGTTCTTGTATGATAGGTGAGCTAATGGCACCTAAGAAAGGCGCGTCCAAGAAGAGCGTAGCTGGCCTATTATCTCAACGAGCCAATAAGGGTAAAGAGGTCGTCCCCGAATTCCCCCTCTCCCAGTTCGGCCCCATGGTGGAGGAGAAGGTTGTGGTCAGACCTGACGCATTCTTCGAGGTGGAGAGAATCGTCTCCAAGATTACGACCTAAGGAAGGGTCAACAAGATCATGCTGTCCCATAACATCACGGTCAAGACCGGCGTCCTAATTGCCCGATCTCCATTTGAAGGGGAACGAAGCTGCGCACCGCTCCAGGATGACTTTGCGGCCTGTAGTGATGAGCACCTAAAGGCAAGGGCCTTCCTTCCCCTTGATCAATATTTCACCGACTTCCTCAACTACGTGAAGTTGGCACCGTTTCAGCTCCCCCCGAACTCTTACCAGCTGTTGGCGGGGCTAAAATACGTTTTCCTGAAGCATGAGTGGGAGGTCCCCACTCCAGCGGACATTCTCTACTTTTTCTGCCTCAAGGCCAGCCCGGATCAACGGGGGCGAGGTGACAGGTTCTACTACTTGACCTGATTCCTGAACTTACCCACAGTCATCAAGCTGCCCAGCCATCCCAATGACTTTAAAGATTAGTTCTTTATGTCGAATAGGTTTCGCAACTGCAAACACCGATATTTCAACTGTCCTCGTAATTCTTCTTTCCCTCCTTAGTTCGTGAAATTATTCTTTTAGTACTTAGTCCTTTCGCGTGTATACTGACTGGAGTATCTTCATGCAGGTATTTTTATGAGGACGACCAAATCAGCGACCCTTGGGGGTCAATACGACACTTTGGCAGGGCTTCCGTCCAGTGAGAAGGACTACCGCCAGCTCGTGTCTGATGACACGATGTTGGCGTGTGGGTTAATTGCTAAAGCTCAAACCCTGGCCTTGAGAAGAACATGGGTTAACATCCCGATAATCCATGAGCTCCCACCCTTCCCCGAAGGGAACGCTGAGGCCATTGAAGGTGAGGAGACAGAAGAAGACGAAGTACCCCTCGTGCGGAAAAGGCGAGCTCCTGAGGCCGCTCAGGACCCCAACGTTGAGCGAGCTTCGTCGGGGGCAGCGGTCGGCCCCTCCAGCCAAGGTAACCCATATCCTTTTAGGGATTTAGATAGGGTTGTTGCCGATCTTAGGCTAGTTAGGTTTAACCCAAACCAGCTTGTTCACCGCCACCCTAATGACCCCGACCGTAACCTGACCCTGCTCTAGTGCGTGGATCATTTAGTGCTACGTCATGATATGGGCCATCCTAGAGGCACCGTAGTAGTAGACAACACCCTGTCCCTTAGGTCGGTTTTCTTCGAAGAGTATAGAACCAACCTTAGGTCGTGGCCCTCCTTGCTCCAGGGTATCGTTGCCCCTGAACTTAGGAAATATGTAGAGGAATCTAGTCCTGAGGTAGAACCTGATCCAGAACCTCCCTAATCCAAGAAATGGTAGACTTAGGCTCCTCTTCTCCTATAGCAGTTATGGGGCCGGAGGTCATGGCAATAGAATCCTCCTCTAGCTCGGAGGGTAGGACTTTTCAGTATGTCGTATATATTTTCTTTGTAAACTAATGATTTTGCATGTACATTAACGTCCTTTCCACTCTTTTTCAGGTGAGGCTATGCCACAGTCTGGGCCCCTGACATTTGCGCGATCTTCCAGGAGGGAAAATCCACCTCCAGGCCGCTCATAAAGAAACCCCGACCTACACCAAAGAAGATGCCTCCTGCTGCCGGGACGACTTCCACATCCCTGGCCAAGGGGAAAGGCCAGAGTTCGGTAGCTCCTGCCGCTGTAGCTCAGGAGAAGAGGGGTCTGCCTGCACCTCCTCCCCGACTTTCCTCAGCCCCTGCTTGGGACCAAATAGCACCAACTGGTTTCTTAGCTCCGATGGTCCTCGCCACCACCGTGCGCATCGCGATCAACACTTAGGACCTAGAGAAGATTCCAGACACCTTTTGAGGGACTATCTACGAGATAGTGAACCACACGGTGGAGCATTTTTACAAGGCTAATCCGAAGGACCTGAGGGAGATCGAGGCAAGGAGCCTGGAGAATGTTATGGAGTCTACGCTGGGGATGAATCTTACAGTAAGTCAACTCTCCTTAGTCAAATTTACTCTTTTATTTTCATCCCAGCACATGCCTAACTTGCTTCTTTACTTTTTGCAGGCGGTCTTGGCACAACATCGCAACATAGCTCGGACCAGGGCCAGGAATGAAGATCTTAAGGTCGAGTTCCAGACCGCTCAGGCCGCCTTGACTGCTACTCAAGCTGCCCTAGCTGCTACTCAACAAGGTGAACTAGGTGCCAAGGATGCCTTATCCGTACTCAAGAGGGCGAGCAGACTTCAAAGGCTGCCTTAACGGCGACCCAAGAGGGCGAGCAGGCTACGCAGGCTTCTTTGGCTGCCCTCCAAGCTGAGCTCGCGGAGGCCAAGGCCATATAGTTGGAGGCCAAGTCTGCTACTAAGGAGGAAAAGGCGGCCTCGATATCTTCCATGGAGAGCATGATGTATCATTGTTGGGCCTTCAACCAAGACGACAACTTTTCCTTCCTGACCTCCGAAGTGTGGGGGCATTACCTCGAGAAGTTCAAGGCTCGGCTTCAACAAGAGCCGTCGTCCGAGACTGGGGAGGCCTCTACCACTGGCGAGCAAGAGACCGAGGAGGTGACGTCCTCAGAGCGGCCTGGAGGGTCCTAGTTCTTATTTGTCTTCGCTTATCTTACATGTTTTTTGCTTTTGTAAACATTTTCCATTTTTGGCTTGGTACGAGGTTATTCTCCTAGAGACAATTTATTTATAATTCCAGTATCTACCTTTTTTCTATTCCTTGATTTTTTTTCTTATGCTCATGACTTGTACCTACAAAATCTTAGGAAATGACTCTTAGGTAAAGATAGATACTTTAAGTTTGGTTGCAACCAAACTTTTTGTTGATTTATATCTGTAACGACCCAAATTCGCTAATAAGGCTTAAGGGCCTTGATTAGTGTGCCAGGAGGGCAGGTTGGGATATATGTGTGATTTTATGAATTAAATGCATGATTATGATTTAAAGCATGTTATTTGGCTATTTGTTTAACTGAGATGCATGGCTATGTTTACTAGTATGCATGTAGGCCCGGATCGTGTTAGAAGGGCATAATTGTAATTTTGGCCATGTTGGGCATAACTGTATTGATATGTGATAATTGTATTCTGTGAATTGTACCACGTGGGTGTGGTTGTTTTATTGTGATGCACGTGCCGAGACGGTCCTAGAGAGCTAGTTAACTCAAGAGTCACAACGGGATTTCTATACCCGGCTCGGGAGGAGCCTAGGGGTACCTCGGGATTTTATGGTTAAGTTGAGGTTTAGCGGGTAATGGTTATTGGAGATTTAGTAACCTGGGTAACCATTAGTTACTGCTGAGAGTAACAAGTTTTAGAAAGAAAATGGTAGAAATGAAATAGAAATGAAAGGACTTAAGTGCCCTTGAGGTTTAAGTAGGAAAGGATAGGCAAGGAGGGGCAAAATGGTCATTTGGTTGGGAAATAGATAAATGGCAGCTGGGATTTGGGGGTATACGGTTTGGGGCATTTATGCCACTTGAGGCTTGATAGAAATTGAAGAGAAGAAAGAGAAGGAGAAAGAAGGTTAGGGCAAGAAGAAGAAGAGAAGGAGAAGTGGGAGTCTAGGAGGAGATCAAGGACGTTGTGTGGGTTCTCCATTTGAGGTAAGGTTTTTAGACTCATCTAAGTTTTGATTTCTGTTTTGATTGGTAAAATCTAGAGCTTAAGTTGTTTTTGTTGAGTTTTGAGTTAGTTGTTTGAGTTTTGGTTTGGGTGGCTGAAAATAGGAATCAAGGGGTGGATTCTTGGGTGTGTTGATGTTTTGATCTTGTATCTAGTGCCTATAGGTTGTTAAGTTGTTCATATGAAGCTTGGAATTGAGTTTTGAGGTTTAGATATTGGTCTAGGGTGATTTGGAGAGGTTGAAGCTCGAGAAAACGCGAAGGAAAAACCCAGAATTCTAGGTCTGCGAGGGCGTGCCGCGGCACGGGTTTTGCTTGCCGCGGCGGGGAGCCTCTGGTTTCTGGGTGCCGCGGCACAAGAAAGTTGTGCCGCGGCACAAGGCAAATTTCAGGATGGCATTTTTAGGCAATTTTAGGCCTTTGCTCCGGGGGTTCGGGGGATGTCTCCGGGGTGTTGTTTTAAGGTTTTAGAGGTCCCGAGAGTGCGGGATTGGTCCCGGGAAGTGGTTTTGGGTTGATTAGTATTGAGGGATGTTTCTTGTGTGTTGTGACTAGGTTGTTGGTGAGGCTCGTGCTTGAGGACCGTGCTCGCGGCTTTAGTGCATCAGGAGGCTCGGAATTCAGGTAAGAAAACTATAACACCCGTAGGATAGGGCGTGGCCCATAGTGTGATTGCGGGGCACGGCCCTATATTGCATTACATGTTAGGGTGTAGACTTACATGTATTGATAATTGTATGAATGTTGTTTGATTTATGCTATGTATGATTATAATGAAATGAACGGCAAGGGCCGAGTGCGGCGTAGGCCGGGTACGGCAGCGGAGCCGGAAGTAACACTAAGCACATGGGATGCTTATGGTCAGGGCGGGGCCCGGGACCCAGAGGATATGTGTGAGATCCTTGCGGTGAGGACCGAGACCCCAGGCTTCGGTAAGGCTTCGAGGGCGGCATGGCCGTGTTTGCTTAGTCTAATGGTTGACTTGTTTGTATGTGGATTATCTTTTATGATAAACTGTATGAATTGCATATGTTATGTTATGCATGAGTTTTCTTGCTAGGCTTCGGCTCACGGGTGCTCCGTGTTGCTGGTAGGGCAATGACTGAATCAACCAACCATGAGTACGGAGAGCGTGAAGCGACGCGTACATGTTCGGCCTGCCCGACTGCTTTGGTTGGGGGTTTATTCGAAAATGGCTGTAATAATCTATGATTTTGTAACTGATCAACTGTAAACTTATTTCAAGATGTAAATAGTTTTCAAACCTTATTTTTGGGATCCCAATTGTTTAATACTAGAAGTTTTTATTGAGTCAACGCATTTTCAAAGATTACAGCCTTAACTTTTATTAGTCACACTTTTGCTTCAAAACCTCGGGTAGCGAGTCCTTTGCACTGTTTCGTCTTAAAACTCACTTAGTAACGGCTCTAAGGAAGTAGGGCGTTACAATATCCTACCTGTTAAATTTTAGGTCCCGAGCCCGGTTGTACTTGGGATTTTTAATTAAAACTTAGTTCGTGTTAGTTTTTGACACCTCGTGTTTTTTCTAAAAAAACACTTGGTTAATCAATTTTACTAACTTCCAAGTTTTGGACTTGGTTGTATCTAGGTTTTTTAATTAAAACTTAGTTCGTGTTAGTTTTTTGACACCTCGTGTTTTTTAGAAAAAACACTGGTTAATCAATTTTACTAACTTCCAAGTTTTGGACCTGGTTGTGTCAAGGATTTTTAATTAAAATTTAGTTCGTGTTAGTTTTTTGACACCTCATGTTTTTTAGAAAAAACACTGGTTCATCAATTTTACTAACTTCCAAGTTTTGGACATGGTTGTATCCAGGATTTTTAATTAAAACTTAGTTTGTGTTAGTTTTTTGACACCTCGTGTTTTTTTAGAAAAAACACTGGTTAATCAATTTTACTAACTTCCAAGTTTTAATCCCCTTCTCAGGTTATATGCCCCCCAAGCAATCAGAAAGTGAACTTTCATGGTTGCTTTGGACCAATGCTATCATCCAAACTACCACGTTGATGAAACCATACAAAAACACAAGAAATACACAATGATTGTTTTATTTCTTAAATTAAATGGCTTTTATTACTATGCCTTACATAGACAGGTGGTACGATTATTGATAATACTTCTTTAGGTGCATAGCATTCTAGGTCCGTGGAACTGTTTCTCCATTAAGTCGAGCCAATTTGAAGGTTCCCTCTTGTATGACTTCCACTATTTGATAGGGCCTTTCCCAGCTCGGACCCAAAGCACCATCTTTGGGGTCCTTGCCTGCCAAAAATACCCTTCAGAGTACCAAGTCGCCTAAACCAAAGACACGCCTCCGGACCTTTGAATTAAAATAACGAGTGATTTTTTGCTAGTAATGCACGAGCTATAGCTACGAATCCTCTCGTTTTTCATCAATTAGGTCAAGGGACGCGCTGAGCAACTCATTATTCCGCTCTTGGCTGAAGGTCTGGAGTCTGTGCGTGGCTATCTTTGTTTCGACGGGAAGTACGGCTTCACTTCGGAAAGTCAAGGAGAAAGGGGTGTCCCCCGTAGAAGTTCGGTGGGACATCTAATATGCCCACAACACCTGTGGTAGCTTCTCGAGCCAGTCTCCCTTGGCCTCGCCTAACCTTTTCTTAAGGCTCACTTTGAGTGTCTTATTCACGGCCTCGACTTGCCCGTTGGCTTGTGGGTAGGCCACCATTGAGAAACTCTTAATTATGCTATGCCTCTCTCAAAATTTGGTGAAGAGATCGCTATCAAAATGGGTCCCATTGTCCGATACGAGCTTTCTTGGTAGTCGGAATCGGCAAACAATATTCTTGACTACAAAGTCGAGGACTCTTTTTGAGGTGATTGTTGCTAGGGGCTTCGCTTCCACCCACTTCGTGAAATAATCGATGGCCACTACCGCATAGAGAACTCCTCCTTTTCCCGTGGGCAGGGCTCCAATTAAGTCAATTCCCCATACTGTGAAAGGCCACAGGGATGAGATCATTTTCAGCTCGACTGGTGGAGCTCGGGTGACTGTGGAAAAACGCTGGCACTTGTCTCATTTTTGTTCATAGGAGATGGAATATTTTGATAAAGTGGGCCAAAAGTATCCTTGCCTTAATAATTTTAAGGCTAGGTTTTGCCCCCCAGCGCGATCCCCACAGAAGCCTTCATGCACCTCCTGCAAAATAGTTTTGGCTTCCTCTAGCAGAACACACCGTAGAAGAGGCAAGGAATGTCCATGCCGGTACAGAGTCCCATCTATGATTGTATACCTTGGAGCTTGATAGAGTATTCTTCTCGCGTCTTTTTTCTCATCAGGTAACTTCCCTATCGTAAGATACTCTATTATGGGAGTCATCCAGGTCGACCTGGTATCGATCATTTCAACCTCCATCGTACATTCTGCCACACTCAGATTCTCCAAGAATTCTACTAGTACTATGCTCAGATTCTCGGCTTCCTTGGAGGTAGCGAGTTTGGCCAAAGCGTCAGCATTGGCATTCTTCTCACGAGGGATCTGCTCGACTAGGCCATATTCAAACTCGAACAGCTCCTTCTTTACTTTTGCTAGGTAAGCCGCCATCTTGGTCCCCTGTGCTTGATATTCCCCAAACACTTGGTTTACCACGAGCTGGGAATTGCTGTAGCATTGGACGGCCCTAGCCTTCAACTCCTTCGCCACTCTAAGCCCGACCAATAAGGCTTCATACTCGGCTTCGTTGTTGGACACCTCGAACCCGAACTACAGAACGCAGTGGAAACGATGCCCTTCTAGAGATATTAAGATGATCCCAGCTCCGAACCTGTTCTCGTTACATGAACCATCCACAAAGATTCTCCATAATTCCTGCACTGGTTCTCTCAAGGGCTCCTCCTGGAATCCAGTGCATTCAGCCATGAAATCAACCAGGGCTTGACTTTTGATCGTAGTTTGGGGTATGTATAGTATTTCGAACTGGCTAAGCTCAACCGCCCATTTCAAAAGACATCCCAATGCCTCAAGTTTCTGCAATACCTGCCTTAAAGGCTGATAGGTCATGACGTGGATTGAATGGGATTGGAAATACGGCCTAAGCTTCCTGGAGACCGTAATAAGGAAGAGCGCTATCTTTTCCATAGGGGATACTGTGATTCGGCTCTGAAAAGTCTTTTTCTTATATAATATACTGGCTTTTGAACTCGGTCCTCTTCCCGGACCAACACGGCTCTGACTGCATTTTCTGTCACAGCTAAATAAAGAAAAAGGGGCTCTCCTGCCGTTGGCTTAGACAACACTGGTGGTTCAGCCAAATGTGTTTTTAGATCGCGAAACGTCTGTTCACATTCCTCAGTCCATTCAAACTTTTTGTTTCCCCAGAGCAATTTATAGAATGGCAAACACTTGTCAGTGGACTTAGAGATAAACTGATTAAGGGTTGCCACTCTTCGTGTCAAACTTTGGACATCTTTATGTGACCTGGGCAAAGGCATTTCTAGTAGCGATCTGATTTTGTCAGGGTTCGCCTCTATCCCTCTGGTATTGACTTTGAACCCCATAAATTTTCCTGATGCCACTCCGAAAGTACACTTCTGCGGGTTTAATCTCATACTATACCTCCTTAGGATCTCAACACATTCCTTCAAATCGGAAACATGGTTATCGGTAGTTTTTTATTTGACCAGCATATCATCAACATACACTTCCATGTTTTTCCCGATCTGATCAGCAAACATTCTGTTGACCAATCTCTGGTAGGTAGCCCCAGCGTTCTTCAGCCCGAATGGCATGACTTTATAATAGTAAACGTTGGTTGGAGTCATAAAGCTAGTAAGCTCCTGGTCTGTGGGGTTCATAGCGATCTGGTTATATCTAGAATATGCATCCATGAAGGACATCAGCTCGTGCCCCGCGGTGGCATCCACCAATTGATCAATCCTTGGCAAAGGGAAACAATCCTTGGGACAGGCTTTGTTCAAATCAGAGAAATCGATACAAGTCTGCCATTTTCCATTTGGCTTTGGGACCAGGACAAGATTGGGAACGCCTCGCGAATAAAACTGTATTTTAAAAGCCAAGCTACTTCTTCTTCCAGGGCCTCAGCTCGGGTGGTACCCTGACGCCTCTATTTCTGGGATTTTGCATGCATGCTTTTGTCTAAGTTAAGGGTATGCATGATGACACTCGGGCTGATCCCTACCATGTCATGAGACCAGGCAAAAACATCTAGATTTTCTTGTAGAAATTTTACCAGCTCTGCCTTTCTCTCAACGTCAAGATTTTTCCCAAGCTTGACCATTCTCGAAGCATCTTTGGGATCGATGTTTACTTCTTCGAGTTCTTCAATAGCCTGGAGCTCGGACCTATCTTTCCCTATTCGTGGATCAATATCATCACTCGGGGCGGTTCCCCTGCATGACTTTATAATAGTAAACGTTGGTTGGATTCATAAAGCTAGTAAGCTCCTGGTCTGTGGGGTTCATAGCGATCTGGTTATATCTAGAATATGCATCCATGAAGGACATCAGCTCGTGCCCCGCGGTGGCATCCACCAATTGATCAATCCTTGGCAAGGGGAAACAATCCTTGGGACAGGCTTTGTTTAAATCAGAGAAATCGATACAAGTCTGCCATTTTCCATTTGGCTTTGGGACCAGGACAAGATTGGGAACCCAGATCAGGTATTTAGCCTCGCGAATAAAACTGTATTTTAAAAGGCAAGCTACTTCTTCTTCCAGGGCCTCAGCTCGGGTGGTACCCTGACGCCTCTATTTCTGGGATTTTGCATGCATGCTTTTGTCTAAGTTAAGGGTATGCATGATGACACTCGGGCTGATCCCTACCATGTCATGAGACCAGGCAAAAACATCTAGATTTTCTTGTAGAAATTTTACCAGCTCTGCCTTTCTCTCAACGTCAAGATTTTTCCCAAGCTTGACCATTCTCGAAGCATCTTTGGGATCGATGTTTACTTCTTCGAGTTCTTCAATAGCCTGGAGCTCGGACCTATCTTTCTCTATTCGTGGATCAATATCATCACTCGGGGTGGTTCCCCTGCCACTGACTTGCTGAAGTTCTTCCATCCCAGGATCAGTTCTTACTTCCTGGGATTCCTTGCCTCCATCTTGCACAACCATCGTCTGCTGCCCAGGTTGTGATTTTCCCTTCATGGAAATGCTATAGCATTCTCTGGTAGCAAGCTGATCACCTTGGATAGTACATATTCTCGTATGTGAGGGGAATTTGATCACGAGGTGGTGGACAAATGTTATGGCTTCGAATGCCATCAGTGTGGGTCTACCCAAGATTGCATTGTACGTTGTTGGACAATCGACGACCACAAACTCGAGCTTCTTGGAAACAGTTCATGGTCCCTCACCCAAGGTATTCACTAACTCGATCGTTTCAATAGTTACCGATCCCTCGCCGGAAATCCCATACAGCGTCATGGAGGTTGCCTTCAGCTCGGTCATAAATAATCTCATTTTCTCCAGTGTGGACCTGAATAGCAGGTTCACAGAACTCCTGTTATCCACTAGTGTCCTCCTAACTCTCCGATTGGCAAGCTAGACGGTTATGACAAGAGGATCGTTATGCGGGAACTGGACATGACTAGCGTCTTCTACAATAAAATCGATTGGTTGTTTCTCCAATTGTTGTTGTTTAGATAAACACTTCTCCGGGACAAACTCAACTCCATTGTGAGACCTTAGCTCATTGATATACCTCTTCTGGGCACCTTTGCCCGTGCCTGCCAAATGGGGGCCTCTGGAGATGGTAGTTATCTCTCCCCCTGTTATCGGAGGAGGGGTTTCCAGATTCACCTGAGCTCTGGCCTGATTTGTGGGAACTTTCAGAGCTGATTGAATGTTTTGCCCAGCGAGCTAATTAGGAGTGACTCGATTCTGGGCATACCGAACCAAAGGTCTGGCCCTGATGAGTGTCTTTATCTCATCCTTCAAGTGCCTGCAATCATTGGTGTTGTGACCGATGTCATTGTGGAATCGACAAAATTTTGAAGGGTCTCTCTTTGCCTTTTGATTTTTTAGAGGCTCCGGCTTTTTCCACGGAAGGCGGGCAGAATTTGCCAAGAAAATGCGCTCTCTAGTATCCATGAGGTCGGCATAAGTCACATAGATCGATTTGAACTTCTCCACGGGCTTGTTTTTCTTTGAACTATTCTAGCCGCCCTCACCACTTCCCTTCCTCTTGCTACTTCCCCCTTTGTTATTCTGGGTAACGGTTTGAGTCATAGCTGCAACGTCCATTACTGCTCCAATGGGTTGGGCAGGAACTTGGCTAGTTCCTGCGACTGAAGCTCTCACCTCTTCCAAGTTGATCCACCTCTGAGCTTTGTTCAGGAACTCATCCACGGTGTTGACGCCCTTTCTCTGGATTTCTTTCCATAGGTCGCCCCCAACAAGGATTCCTGTCCTCATCGCCATAAGCCTAGAACTTTCATTCGTTTCTCTAGCTCGTGCATCAATTTTAGCGAACCTGCTCAAGTAAGCTTCCAGAGGCTCTCCGAGCTGCTGCTTTATGTTTGCAAGGGAATCTGCCTTGATTCGAGCCACCTGGGAAGCCTGGAACGCCCTCTTGAAGTCAGCGGAGAAGCTCTTCCACGAGCTGATAGAATGCTTTTTATATTGCTTGAACCATTGCCTTGCCGGTCTGACCAGAGTCGAAGGGAATACCAAGCACCTTAACTCAGATCCGATGTTGTGGGCCATCATCAGAGTATTGAACATTCCCAAGTGGTCTGACGGATCTCCATCTCCATCGAATTTTGATAAATGGGGCATCCTGAAACCTGGCGGGTACGGTGTTGCTGTGATGTTGGAGGCGAAGAGCTCGAGTTCATCCCCCGAGTCATATTCGTCTTTTTCCTTCTCTGATAGGAGTCTTTTCATCAGCTCCTCCATCTGGGATAACCTCTCGAGGGTTGGGTCCTTAGTTCCTTGGGGATATTCAGCAGCTCCCCTTTGACCGTACACATTTGGTGGGTTATTGTCCCTCCAAGTTGGAGCTTGGTTTGGTGGGACATTCCTGTTATCATGTACTTCGGAAGGACTTCCCTCATGGTGAGTGCCACTGACTTCATTGTGAGCTGAATTTCTCCTTTGTGAGTTTAGGCGATCTCGCAGATTGGTCTGCGGATCCACTTGAGGGTTCTGCGCTGTGCTCAGCTGATTTCTCAAATCTGCACCGGTCATATCACTTTGACGGCCCTCCGTCCAATTGCTCCCATTGGAGAAACTCAGAGCTTGCGAACGATGATGAGGATCCGGGACATTTCCACGTGCAAGCAGAGCATGAGTAGGGGCAGCGGGAGGAGGATTCCTCCTGCTGTTTCTGTAGGTGGGAACGTCTCGAGCAGAACGAGGTGGGGATGGATGCCTTATTGGCGACAAAGGATGTCTAATCGGTGAGGCGATTCTCTTCCCATCAGGTCAGACCAAATTAGCTCGCGGTCGCTCTGCTCCACCATTTTTGATTCCCTGTGTTTGGCGATCTGGTCGCAGTACAAGGAGGTCAGTTGGAACATGCCGTCTTTGCAAGTTTGCCCTTGACTCTTTACGTGGGTTTCCATGAGCGCTCCTGGGCGCACATGAGGGTGGTACTAAACTCAGAGTCAAGGTTCTGATCGACCGGCTGGCTCGTTGACGATCCCTGGGAAAGTTGTCAAACGGGATTTCCTAGTGATCTCGTGACATGGGCGTAGAACTCGGGGTTGAGGTTCTAACCGATCGACTTGGCCTAGGTCGACTATCCCAGCGGGTCTTATGAGCCCCACCTTGCCTCTTTCTGACATTAACGTCGGTTGTAGGAGGGGGTAGCTGAGCCAAGACCTCCTCGATTTGCTTGTTTTCCTTGGCTAGATGGCTTCTCAATTGCATGTTCTCCAACTCCATCGCAGTCAAGTAATCCGGGTTCAGATTCGGTGGCAGAGGCGCTGAACTTCCCGTATCGTCGTGGCACATCGGTTGCTTTCCCGACCGCTGCTAAATTTCTGGGCTTCGTTCGTCAGAAACAGCGGTATGGTGAGCCTCTTGCCCACCATGCTGATGCGTTTCATTACCGTGCCTTGAACGAGTGACATCCATGATGAATTTTGTTCTGAATCTTTTTCACTAGCACTAATTTGCAGCTCTCAATGAAAGGACCAAACTGTTGACGCGATTCTTCGCCAATAGTGAATAACATAATTAGCTGGAATAAATTAGTGCTTAAGGATAAACTGCAATAAGGATAATAACACTTAAGGATGCTCGAAATGAAATATTAAGAGCACTCGTTCCTTTTTACGTGGTTCGGAGGCTAAAATCCCCATAGTCCACAAGTTGATATTATTGTATACCTCTCTATATTTTTGCAGAGTATTTGCTTTACCGAGAAAGAACCCAACCCTTTTCCTATCCAAGGTCTTGGTATTTATAGAAGAACCATCCCCGGATAGGTGTTGGGGTCATCACGTGAATACACATCCTTTATGTGACTTGTCTTACACAAATGATGAATATTACAATTTACATTAAGGTATGGTCTAATCGTTAGGGAAAAGTGATCATGGGTCGTCTGGCACAATCGGGCATGTGATGTCTGATCATGCACATTTATATTATGTGTCCGAGAATTCAGGGTTAACGGATATGTGATGTCTGAACACGCACGTTTATGTATAACGTATTCAGGTTTATAAAGGTTCCTGGAAATGTCAAATCTGTAGCGTACCCCGACCTGAACATAACTTCAGCTCGCGTCAAGGGCGCTGTGCTTCATATGCGTCTCCAGCTCGTGTCTTATTGCTTCGTATTACTCAGCTCGTGTTATTACCTAGGGAACCGCACTACCTTGGCAGAGGAAATATCAACTTGTAGATCATCCAGTGCTACTTTTGGTTAGCCAGCTGTACTCGAGCTGCCTGAAAGACTCATACTCATATTTGTATAAAAACAATAATATTAATTATCATTCTATAAATTCTCACGTCCTTACTATCATTACCATTTAATAATAATAATAATTAATTTTTCTTATTATTATTACTTAGCCATATTCTTATTATTTTTAATATTATTATTCGTGCTCGTGTTCTATAATAATAATAACCACAAATAATATTCATATTTATCAAAGCCTTTTATAATTATTGATGCCCTTCGGCGTAGCTAAGTCACTAAATAGGGTTATATTCTTAATACTCAAATATTTAAAAGGCTCGTGTTCCTAAAACTTGAGTAGACTTGTTTGGAAAACTATTCGCATAAACTTTCAAAGTCCATAACAATCATAACAATTTTCTTTGAATAAAATTATGACCATACTATGAAAATCCCATCAATAAATTCATAGCTATAAATTGCTCATAAACGATCCCTTAGTCTTTAAACAGAGACCTAAAGTCCATTAACCATTTTCATACTAGTTATAATTATTTTTATATTTATAAAATACGAATCATTAGCATAGTTCCTAATAAAACGCTTCCTAAACTCAATTTATTTTTAAATAAAATATATCGATGTCTAAAGTTCTTAAACATAAATCCTTAGTTTTAGAAATCAACACTTGTAATTACTTTAATAGTTACTCTAAAAAATTCCGGCCACTCCCTCTGAGCACGATGGCCTAGTGGGAGTGGCCGAAAAGGTCTCGTCGGCGGCTGGCAGTAGCCATGCGTAGAAAAAGAGAGACAAAGAAAGAAAACATGAGTGAGAGGGAGAGAGAACACGAGAAAGAAGGGGGAAAGTATCCGTACGGGTCCATAAAAAATGGTTTTTATTTTACTTTTATTCCTATTTCTTTTCTTCTTATTTACTTACTTATTTAATTATTCTTTAATAAAAGTAACCATTTTAAATAGGTGTATCATTTTGGACCCTAATGTCAAAACTACTTCAAATTAATCCTTGATTAAGCTCAATTAAATTTTCTAAGATCCCGATTGAAATTAAGTATTATTTTGCTCCAATTATCTTGATTAAATAAAATTTCTCTCTTATAAATCCCCAATATTATAAAATAGTTTTATAATTTAATTAAATCATAATTTATTTTATTGTGATTAATTTCAACAAAACTCTTCAAATACTAATAAATTTCCATTTATGGAATTTGAACATCTCATATTCCTATAAATAATAATATAATTTAAGAGATAAAAATCTCTTTTTTATTCCAAAACTTATATAAATTGTACCTTATTTAATTCCATAAATTTCATAATTAAATTTATTTTTAACTAATTCCATAGAAAATTTATTTAGAATGCTATAGTTCAAGCTTTAAGCAACCAATGATTTCGATAAAGCTTTGCAATACTTTCACTAAGGTAAAGTTCAAATCACAAGATGCTTTATTTTATGCATCAATACTTCTTTGAGTTAAAGATAGAGGTTTGCATTCATCCAATTGGGGGAATATTAGGATTTGTTAAATACAAAGCGTAAAGTGTTCTTACAAATTGAGGTGTAAAACCTTTAATAATTTTACATAATAGAGGTGTGAAATTTGAGCTTGAATTGTAATCATTTAAAGGGGTACAATGAGGTATCTAAGCATGTCCAAATTTTTTTAGAGCATTTGGAGGTGTTTAAGGTCAATTTTTTAGAGTTTGACTAAGCCTTAAAGCGACAAGTCGCCTTAGAGCACAATAGCCATGAATAGCATATCAGGTACCATGTCGTCATATGCAAGCAATGTGTCACCTGTCTAGTCCGTACAATCATAGTTTATGGCTCCAAATGATATGTTTGAAAGCTCTAATCCTATTTGTTAGGCTTAATGATGGTGCATACACTATAAAAGTAGTCATTTAAAGTTGTTAAGCCTTGATCACACTTTACAACTCTTTCTCTAGCTCTAAAGAACACTTACATTCTCCAAGAAAATCATCAAGAATTGCTTGACTTATGCAATTTTCAGGGCTTGTTTTATCCAACTTCTCATTCCATCTTCGTAGAATCTTCAAGCAACTCAAGAAAGTCTTGGAATAGATATTTTGGACAACGATCTCATCATTGTAATCTTTGGTTCAATGATTATGGTTTTCACGACATAGAAGCGTTTTGGTTTCGGTTT
Organism: Humulus lupulus; assembly: GCF_963169125.1. Lineage (NCBI taxonomy): Eukaryota > Viridiplantae > Streptophyta > Magnoliopsida > Rosales > Cannabaceae > Humulus > Humulus lupulus. The sequence goes on along the minus strand of NC_084802.1, from coordinate 174,944,434 downwards.
TGTGTCTCCCTTCATTTTTTTGTGATTTCTATTTTGATATTTTTATTGTATTTACTGTTTAGAGTTGTAATTTTAGGGTGGTGTTATCTCACTTTTCTAACAACTTAGCTATAGTAGTACCCACAAAGAAAGGCACCACCAACACAATTTTCACAGTAGATAATTTGTTGACAATGATTTAAGGCTCATAAACTAGGAGAGAAAAGGCTTTTCATCAAAAAAATATAAATTCCATGTGAGTCCCCTCATGGTCCTCATATGACTGCCCTACTAGCTCTCCTAACTAGAAGTATCTCACTGGACGCACCTACGCCAGGGGGTGGTAGAGAGCTGACACCAAGTGCTCCCCCTACAAAGAGCCTTCTAAGTTTTTTGCCTTCTATCAGGAACATATATGATTTTAGGACACATGTTTGGCTCTCGCTTTCCAATTCTTTGAATCTCCCAAATCTTATCACACCACCGTATTCATTTCCCCTTCAATATGGGAATTACCAAGTCCCGTCCATTTCCGGGCAATATTGAAGATATTTACAAAAATGACATTGTCGTACAAACTAGGCATTAACATGCTCACCAGCTTGCACCTTCGCGTGCGCATCTGACCGAGCATCAACCTAGTTTGTGCTGGTTTTTATTGACCAAATCAGAGATTATACGCAGCGGAACAACAGTCAAATTGTTAGTTTAATCCCATAAGATTTCTAGATCTACTTCTTCACATGCATATATATATATTGAATCAAAGACATGAATAGAAAAATTACCTCAGGTCCTTCCTTGCTGCTATCTTTTTGTATGGATAAATTCTTGAGATCTCACACCAAGATCTTCCAAAATGTTCTCAGCACACAAAAAACGAGTGTGGGCTTGCTATACAAACAATAGGCAAAAAACTATTTATCAGATGTTCTCAACACATGAGATCTGATAAAGTTTGGACCTAGGTTTTTTGAAGAATAGTGACTTTTGTTTGTGTCACTGTTCTCTTTCTCTGAAAGAGATTTCTAGATATTTTTCTATCCCTGAAAAGTTATGTTTTGTAAAACTGATATCCTATATTTAATATATCCAATATATTAAAATAAAATCTTAGTTATTTTAAACAATTTGAAAATAACTAATCAGTTATCAGATTTTTATTTAAATAATAATATTTTAATCAAATTACGATATCTCATTATTTATTTAATATTTAAATAACTAAAATTGTGGAACCTAGCAACTGATTACAGTCTCTTATGCGTGTAGCACAGTGACTGTGCAATGTGCTACACGTGTACCACATGCTAGTGATGGCATGTGATTTTTCCCAATTTTTATTATTATTTAAATACCAAAAATCCCAAAAATAAATTAATTCAAAATTAATTAGATTTTTGTTAAATCAATTAATTAATTAATTACACATAATTAAATAATAATTATGTTTGATACATAGAAAAATATTTTACTTATCACATAAGTCCTTTTTGCCCATTTTTGTATTTACCTTTGTCAGTGATTGTTTCAGCCATTTCAGGGACCATAGACCTATAACATTAAGCTCCAATAAATAAACTAAATAATTAAACTCTTTAATTATAATAGTTAATTTATTAATTCTGATATTACTCCACTATAAATTCAGAATTGCACTCTTTATGTTATAGATATACTTTTACAGAAATCTTTTATTAAGTCGTCCATTGATATAACCATCTTACAATAGTTCAACCCTCTAATTAATTAGTTCATAAATTAGAATGGAAGAATTACCATTTTACCTTTCTAATTTACTTCTTATTCCTTAAGTACCATTAATTCACTAGTGAATAATTAATCTATAATCTAATTATAGATTTGAGCTCAAAATCATTCAGTTCCAGAATTAACCCTTAAGGAAACTAATATACGATCTGTTAGGAAAGATTAGATTCCGTATTGTTGATACATGTTCCCAGCCATCCATGATATTAAATCTCGAAAACAAAAGTCATTAGCCTCATTCTTTGAAGAGACCTTAACGAATGAATCAAACGATTTAATAAACATGGACAGGAGTTCATGAACACTCAGGATTTAGGTTGATCTATAAATGATCATCAGTTATGATATGAATTACAAGTCTTTATTGTTAAATGGTTTTTGGATAAAGAATTTAATCCATATCGGTCCATGTCATATATAATCATATTATATAAATCACCTTTAGCGAGATGTCTTTTCACATCAAAAATCCGAATCTAGATTATTTGTATCATTATGATACTCAGTAAACCGTTCTTACAACTCCAATTAAAGAATTCCATAACTTTAATTTGGTGTTGTTGACTATTTTTATTCATTCATGTGATCTTAATTCTCTCGTACTAATACAAGATCACATCCTCAATAATGAATATGGAATTTTTCTGATATTTACAAAATTATTCAAACAATAATTTAACAATCTAAATATAACAATAATAATAAACCATTGTATTTATTTATTCACAGAAAAACAAATGTCTTTACATGCTTTTAGGACACACTCCTAACAATCTCCCACTTGTACTTAAAGCAAGTGAGGCATTTCTCTCAATCCCATATTACGTACATGACCCTCGAATTGCTTTGCCGGAAGCGTCTTCGTGAACGGGCCTGCCAGGTTGTGTTCTTATGCGATTTTCAGAATGGTCACATCTCTTCTATGTACAATTTCTCTGACTAAGTGGTATTTGCGCTCTATATGCTTTCCCCTCTTGTGGTTTCTTGGTTCTTTCGAATTGGCCACTGCTCCACTGTTGTCACAGTAAAGAACAAGTGGTTTCTCCACTTCTGGAACTACTTCCAAATCTGTGTAGAACTTTTTCAGCCAAACTGCTTCCTTAGCTGCTTCACAAGCTGCTATGTATTCAGCTTCCATGGTTGAATCAGCTATACTGGATTGCTTAATGCTTCTCCAGACAACTGCTGCACCACCAAGAGTGAATACTGACCCAGAAGTAGACTTTCTACTATCCTTGTCAGATTGAAAATCTGAGTTAGTGTATCAAGTAGGTTCGAGGTCACTACCCGAATATACTAGCATATAGTCTCTCGTTCTCCTGAGATACTTGAGAATATGTTTCACCGCAATCCAGTGTTCCAAATCTGGATTTGATTGATAACGACTGACAATCCCTACTGCATAACATATGTCAGGTCTAGTACATAACATTGCATACATTAGGCTCCCTACAGCTGATGCATAGGGATACTTTCTCATATCCTTTTGCTCTTGTGGTGTCTTTGGACACTGATCTTTGCAAAGAGTAATTCCATGTCTGGTTGGAAATTGACCCCTTTTGGAGTTCTCCATAGAGAATCTTTCAAGCACTTTATCAATATAATTTTCTTGTGAAATTGCTAGGAGCTTGTTCTTTCTATCTCTTAGAATTTTAATGCCTAGAACATAGCTCGCTTCTCCCAAATCTTTCATTTGGAATTTGTCAGCCAACCATTTCTTTATATTTGATAATGTCTCTACATCACTCCCAATGAGTAGGATATCATCAACATAAAGAACTAAGAAAACCACAATTTTTCCTTTGATGTATTTATAAACACATGCTTCATCAACATTTTGTTCGAAACCATATGTTTTAATAGTTTCATCAAATGTTAAGTTCCAAGATCTTGATGCTTGTTTCAATCCATATATGGATTTCAACAACTTGCATACCTTTTGAACTTGATCCTTCTTTATAAACCCTTCTGGTTGTTCCATATAAACGGTTTCATCAAGGTGGCCATTCAGAAAGGCTGTCTTGACGTCCATTTTCCATATCTCATAGTCATAGATGGCAGCTATGGATAAAAGTATGCGAATGGATTTAAGCATGGCCACAGGAGAAAATGTTTCTTCATAGTCCACACCTTCTCTCTGTGTGTAGCCTTTGGCCACAAGCCTTGCTTTATAGGTCTCTACCTTTCCATCTGCACCCCTTTTGTTCTTGTAGATCCATTTGCATCCAATGGCATTAACATTGTCAGGCAGATCTACAAGTTCCCAGACTAAATTGGAATACATTGATTCCATTTCTTGATTCATGGCATCTTGCCACTTATCAACATCAGGGTCTTCCATTGCTTCTTTAAAAGTCAATGGATCATCCTTTTCAGTATCTGATACAGGAACGTGTGCCTCATGTTCGTAGCGAATAGGTTGTCTCACAATCCTCCCACTACGACATTGCACTGGTTTTTCCTTTTCAGGAATTGTGGTTTCTTCGGTTGTTTTATCATTAATTGCTGCTAGTGACTTTGCGACTTTATTTGAGACCATCTCCTCCAGTACAACCTTATTGCGAGGTTTGTGGTTATTAACATAGTCATATTCAAGAAAAGGTGCATTTGTAAATAAAAATGTTTTATTTTCTTTTGGACTATAGAAAATTCCACCTCTAGTCTCTTTGGAATATCGCACAAACATACACACTTAAGAGCGCGTTTCCAACTTCCCGGTCTTCCTTTTGAGCACGTATACATGACACCCCCAAATTCTAAAATGGTGTAAACTAAGTTTACAACCATTCCATAATTCTATGGATGTCTTTTGGATAGACTTAGGTGGAACATCATTCAATGTGTATAGAACACATTGAATCGTATAGCCCCTAAATGACAGTGGTAATGATGAGAAACTCATCATTCATCTAACCATATCTAATAACGTTCTATTCCAACTTTCTGAAACATCATTTTACTATGTTGTTTCAGGTGTAGTGAGTTGGAATTGAATGCCATGCTCACGTTGATGGTTCTTGAATTCACAGTCCAAGTACTCTCTTCCTTGATCAGATCAAAGTGCTTTTTAGTGATTTACCTAATTGCCTTTTAGCCTCTGCTTGAAATTCTTTGAACTTTCCAAAAGTCTCAGATTTTCTTTGCATTAAGTATAGGTAACCATATCTCGAATAATCGTCAATGAAAGTGACGAAATATTCACAACCTCCTCTTGTTTGTACATTAAGTGGATTGCAACATCCATATGTACTAGCTGAAGTGGTTCTGTGGCTCTTGAACCTTTAGCAGAGAAAGGTCTCTTGGTCGTTTTGCCTTCTAGACAGGATTTTTAAACAGGGAGAGATCTAATAGATGGTTCTCTTAAAGAACTATCCTATATAAGCCTATTTATTCCGTCTATACCAATATGGCCCAATCTTAAGTGCTACAGATATTTTTCACTATCGGAATCAGTTTAATAGATTTAGGATTAGGCGTTTTTAAATAATTCAAAATTATAAAAATTTATCATTCCTTATAAGTATGTAAACTTTGTTTATCCCAAAGCATTTGCATAACAAGTAAATAGATAATTTCTTTAAATAATAACTATTTTATTAATAAAAGAAATAAATGTTATACAAAAATAGAAATAAGTTTCCAAACATTAATAATCAAAATTACTAACAATAAACAAAATTTCTAGACTGTAGTATTATTTGTTTAAAGAAATCTAAAATTTCTAAAACAAAATAAGGAAATTTAAATTGTTCAACTAACAATAAAATTACTAAAAAAAAAAAAATACTGCTCTAAAACTTCTCCAGCTCCTTACTTGCTACCAAAATCCTCATCAGTCTCTTCCTCCTTTTCAGGGTTCTGATTCTGCAAAAGGAAAGACAAAAGAAAAATAGATTAGTCGTATATATTTTTGAATCTACTATCCAAAAATTTGAATCTGATATTCATTGTATTTGAATCTATTATTCAAAGTTGAAAAATATATGTAAATCTTATTTACCTTTTTCGTTTGATATAAACGATGACACTTAACAAAGACTTCCTCTCTCATTGCTCGCCACATCTCATGTGCTGAGTCATAGTGTATATATTTTTCCTTTGTTTCGTCAGGCATGGTTGAAAGCATGCAATAACGTGCCAACCGATCGGATTTCATCCAATTTGCATATTTGCTTCTGCTTCATAGCTAGTAGCCAGAGGTGGTTATGTTGGAGGTTTTTCACAGACAGTTGACATCATCTTCTTATAAGAAAAAATAGTCAACATGCCTCGAAACCAGTGTTGCATATTTTCAGGTTCAAAAACCAAGGATTTGAGAAAGGCATCGGTGTGTAATTCACCAATAGACATTTTTGCTGGCAATAGATACAAATAATATTATTATATTTAGAAAAATAAATATTAAAGTTTTCGGAAATTAAACATGATGCATGAGCACAATTAAAACACATAAAATAAAGATTAATTTCCATGATAAAATTTTCTAACAATTAAAGTGCCGCCTTAGGGTCGGTCAAATTAATTTTAGAGAATTTATAAGACATTCTTATCTTTATTGTTTAAAACTTAAAATAACTCTTTATTTTCTCTTTTAAACATTAAAGTATCGCTTAGTTTGGTCAAGTTATGATTATCCACTGCACGAGCTTAATCATAACTTTGTGAGTGTAACCCATTATTTCGGAGTTCATGACTTAACTTAGGACATGCCGCCTTAGGGTCGGTCAAGCGTAAAATACATCATTATTTCCTATCTATGTAAGAAATACAACCTTGCTATTGATATGTCTAGACACCTTCCTTAGGGGGACGAAAACAAAGTCGTCGCGAGGCGCTATTCATATCTCACGGTGTTATATTAATAATGGAGACCATGGGTTATGTTTGAGATATCAACCCACTCCCACTCACTATTTTGAAATAAGTGTGTTTAACCTAATTAATTATAACATCTTTAAACCTTATGAACATAATTAAAATTGGAAAGAAAGTGAGTTTCTAGGTCCATATCCAATTTTAAATTACCAATCATGTTCATCTAAACTTTACTAAAAAAATACTTTACAATAAAGTTGGTTTAAAGAAAATAAGTCATAAAGACTTAAAATTGGTGTGATATTTTACCAATTTTTCAAAATAAAACTAAGTAATTTACATGCAATTGATTTTGCAAAACAAGTCATATAAACACATAGGACAATCCTAATAATCATGTTTCCACTAATGAGATGCATGATTATGACTGTGTGGATTTTCATGTATGGTATACAATGCATGTACATGTTATCAATCACATCAATCACATGAAAATAATTATTTAAATAAATAAATAAACAATAAATGTTGAACTAGGTACTTTTGGGTATTTCTAATTTTACAACCACTTTATAAAATTAAAAAAATAAAATAAAACTGCCTTGATCTCCATCGGGCATCTTTACTTTACTGTCGGTAGGATATGTGTCATTGTTGGTCCAGAATAATAATAAGAAAACAATTTTCTAATTATTTTGATTAATTAAAACAAACTTTTAAATAATCATTATTTTTATTTTATTTTATTAAAACAACTTTTAATTAAAATTAGAAACTGAAATAATTAAATAAAATCTATTATATTTAAAATTTAAATTTTGAAATTAGATTTTCAAAAAAAATGTTTGTTAGGATAACAAAATTATCACATTATTTAAATATCAAATTTATAATAAGTAGGATATTTAACATTTAAAATTAAAAAAAATAACAGAATAATTTCATAAAATAAAAAAAATTCTGAACCAGCAGGACGGGGACACGTCGCGTTAAACAGAGTTGCTGGGGCCCGGTTGTACGGATCCGTACGTACGACGTCCCAGCAGCAGCTCGGAGGGCGGCCTCGGAGGAGCGGGGGCTGAATTCTGAATCCCGGGCTCCGTTCTGACTTTTGTATGATCGGAATTACAGTTTTATGGTGTCAAAAACCAAATAAAATTACATAAATCCTATGCCCTTTAATGGCTTACACAATGATCTAATCATAAACAAATCTTAACCCAAAAACACCATACAATTAACGATTCAACATTCTAATGCATTCAATCACATTAAGCCATCCATTCATTCATCAAAATAAATAAATGCATAAAAGTAAACCCACACAGATTCAATATATATATGTGAAGATGGCTCTGAAACCATTTGTTGGTTTTTATTGATCAAATCAGATATTATACGCAGCGGAACAACAATCAAATTATTAGTTTAATCCCATAAGATTTCTAGATCTACTTCTTCACAAGCATATATATATTGAATCAAAGACATTAGAAAATTTACCTTAAGTCCTTCCTTGCTGCTATCTTTTTGTATGGCTAAATCCTTGAGAACTCATACCAAGATCTTCCAAAATGTTCTCAGCACACAAAGAACGAGTGTGGGCTTGCTATACAAACAATAGGCAAAAAACTATTTACCAGATGTTCTCAACACATGAGATCTGATAAAGTTTGGACCTAGGTTATTTGAAGAATAGTGACTTTTGTTTGTGTCACTGTTCTCTTTCTCTGAGAGAGATTTCTAGATATTTTTCTATCCCTAAAAAGTTACGTTCTATAAAACTGATATCCTATATTTAATATATCTAATATATTAAAATAAAATCTTAGTTATTTTAAACAATTTGAAAATAACTAATCAGTTATCAGATTTTTATTTAAATAATAATATTTTAATCAAATTACAATATGTCATTATTTATTTAATATTCAAATAACTAAAATTGTGGAACCTAGAAACTGATTACAGTCTCTTATGCATGTAGCACAGTGACTATGCAATGTGCTACACGTGTACCACATGTCAGTGATGGCATGTGATTTTTCCCAATTTTTATTATTATTTAAATACCAAAAATCCCAAAAATAAATTAATTCAAAATTAATTAGATTTTTGTTAAATCAATTAATTAATTAATTACACATATATTTTACTTATCACATAAGTCCTTTTTGCCCATTTTTGTATTTACCTTTGTCAGTGATTGTTTCAGCCATTTCAGGGACCATAGACCTATAACATTAAGCTCCAATAAATAAACTAAATAATTAAACTCTTTAATTATAATAGTTAATTTATTAATTTTATATTACTCCACTATAAATTCAGAATTGCACTCTTTATGTTATAGATATACTTTTACAGAAATCTTTTCTTAAGTTGTCCATTGATATAACCATCTTACAATAGTTCAACCCTCTAATTAATTAGTTCATAAATTAGAATGGAAGAATTACCATTTTACCTTTCTAATTTACTTCTTATTCCTTAAGTACCATTAATTCACTAGTGAATAATTAATTTATAATCTAATTATAGATTTGAGCTCAAAATCATTCAGTTCCATAATTAACCCGTAAGGGAACTAATATACGATCTGTTAGGAAAGATTAGATTCCGTATTGTTGATACATGTTCCCAACCATCCATGATATTAAATCTCCAAAAAAAAAGTTATTAGCCTCATTCTTTGAAGAGACCTTAACGAATGAATCAAAAGATTTAATAAACATGAACAGGAGTTCATGAACACTCAGGATTTAGGTTGGTCTATAAATGATCATCAGTTATGATATGAATTACAAGTCTTTATTGTTAAATGGTGTTTGGATAAAGACTTTAATTCATATCGGTCCATGCCATATATAATCATATTATATAAATCACCTTTAGCAAGATGTCTTTTCACATCAAAAATCCGAATCTAGATTATTTGTATCATTATGATACTCAGTAAACCGTTCTTACAACTCCAATTAAAGAATTCCATAACTTTAATTTGGTGTTGTTGACTATTTTTATTCATTCATGTGATCTTAATTCTCTCGTTCTAATACAAGATCACATCCTCAATAATGAATATGGAATTTTTCTGATATTTACAAAATTATTCAAACAATAATTTAACAATCTAAATATAACAATAATAATAAACTCTTGTACTTATTTATTCACAAAAAAACAAATGTCTTTACATGCTTTTAGGACACACTCCTAACAGTTTGTAACATGCACTCAATGTCGGCATGTTACACGCGACATGGGCAGTGCAGTGGCACGAGGCGCAAGGGCAATGGGTCGCATGGGCGCGTGGGCTCTGGCTGGTGCCTAGGGCTTGAGTTTTGTGCCTTTGTGGTGAATAGCTCAGGTCCCATTTATTTTCTTCTTGTGACTAGAATTTTTGCAAACTATTTCTCAAATGAAATTACAAGTATTCATATGCCCTATAATGGCTGTTGACGCGGTTCTTCGGCAACAGATAATTAAGAGAAGAAGAAAAAGAGATTAGTACTTAAAAGTAGAACCGTCACAGATATGAAATCTTTGTGGAAAGAACTAGGTGACTCCAGACACGTTTTTAAGTGGTTCGAAGGTTAAAATCCTTCTACTCCACTAGTCAATATTATTGATCTTTTCTGGGTAATTAGTTTACAAAGTATATAGTTCTTACAAGACAATTTTTCCAACCCCTATCAACTCCCAGGGTCTCCATATTTATAGGAGAAGGCACCTGGAAGTTGGTAGGGAGGTCATCCCGTGACCTTACCATTTGTCATATCAAGTCTGTGATATTCATGATTAATTCCTAAACCTGACACACAAGTGTGGTCTAATCAGTATGGAAGGAGATAATGGGCCGCACGGCCCAACCCGTCCGTGGGTGTCTGAATACGCACGTTCCTGCTGCGTGTCCGAGAAGTCAGGGGGATATCGGACACGTGATGGCAGGATTATGCACGTTTATCTTGCGTGTTGACTTCCCATAGGGTCAGAGCTTCCTGAGAAGCTTGCTACCGGAGCAATCCATAACCCGAGCTGATCCGTCAGTGGTCGCCGGATGTTGTTCCCAGCTCCTGGTGCAACAAGAGCGAGATGGAAACAGGACCCCCTCGAGCTAGAAAGGGCCCGTCCTGAAAATAGAGCCTCTGGCCTGTGGGAGCCTCGGACTAAATTATGTTTAGTCCGAGGCTCGTCCTGCTAAATAGCCCGTGGGAAAACCAGGGCGTACATCTGCCCCCCAAGCTCCTGCTCGTGGTCTATGACGTCAGATATGGGAGACCACAGTAGGGGCTTTTAGACTTCTCCCACAACCCTTCGCATTCCATGCTTTTCACACGCGTCTGATACGTGGAACGCCGTGGGTGGCGACGGTACACTCTACGAGAACCGCATTAAATGGCCTAGCCTACTGTCCAGCCGTCGTTTCACATTTCGAGTGGAGGGTCTCCCAAGGGCCTTTTACACGTGATCCTTCCCGTGTATAAAAAGGGGTGGTCATCCCACGCATGGGCCACCTTACCATTCAAAACCTCTCAACTTTCCTTGTTTTCTCTGACCTTCCGAAGAACAAAACCCTCATTTCCATTGCTCTCATCTTCTTCGTTCACGAAGCTTAAGCGCACGAGTTCCTTCAAAACTTCGGAGACCACTGTGCCAACGAAGCTCCTACCAGCGCAGCAACCTCACTCACCATCTAACCATATACTGTAAGTCTTCTGTCCCTGTTTATTTTTGAAAGCATGCCACTGTAGCTTAGGCAAAAAATTTTACTGTAGCCACATGCAGAGGTTTTCTGGGTCGCGCGGATATGGAGGGTGACAGCCCTTCTTAGATTAGGGCACACTTGCCATGGGACATCGTCTTAGAATATGGGTTCCATGGTTCTCTCTTAGGAACAATTTCTGGGTAGGATCCTTAGAAATTTTGGGTGCAAAAACCGGGTAGCTTAGGGAATACGCCTTAAAAGCAGTTTTGCCATGCCTTGCTTGTTGAAACTTTCCCCCCAAGGAAATTTTTTACCCTGAGTCCTCTGACACACGAATTCCGAGTAATCTGGGATCTGTTGGGGGCATAGGCACGTGTTCCTTGGAACGCGTGGCACCACTCTCCATGGGCTGGGCTTACCCCAGCTCGTGTACAGAATACTTGCTTCACTCTCCTACTTGGGTCGCCTTTTCTAAAGTGTTTTCTTTTGTTCGATAGGCGACCAGATGGCTCCAAAGAGAAATCTGCCACAGAAGAATGTGGGAAGTTCGTCCTCCCAGCAGGATAAAGGAAAGGCGGTGGTGACCAGCTCGCCAATTCCTCACTTTGGGCCAGCGGTGGAGAAGCAAGCCGAGGTGGCCCCTGACGCATTTTTCGAGGCGGAGAGAATCGTCTCGAAGATAACCAGCCAGGCAAAGATCACCAAAGTCTTCCTCAACCACAACATTCCTCTGGGGAAGACCTCCGTGATCGCCCGACCTGCTGCGGATGGGGAGCGGAGCTGCACGCCGCTCGACGAGTCGTTCGTGGCCTGGAGCGGGGAACACTTCAAGGCAGGGGCCTTCCTCCCCCTGGATCAGTATTTTGCTGATTTTCTGAACTATGTGGGGTTGGCCCCATTTCAGCTCCCCCCCAATTCATACCGTCTGCTGGCGGGACTGAGGTATTTGTTCCAAAAGCATGAGTGGAGGTCCCCACTCCTGCTGATATTTTATATTTCTTTTGCCTCAAAGCCAGCCCGGACCAGCGGGGGCGAGGCGACGGGTTCTATTACTTAACCCGCTTCCCTAACACAGCAGCAGTGATCGAGCTGCCGAGCCATCCAAACGACTTCAAAAACCAGTTTTTTATGTCAACTGGGTTCCGAAACTGCGATCATCACTATTTCAACCGTCCTCGTAAGTGATCCTTGATTTAGCTCGCCTTTTAACGAATATCTTATTTTAGCTCGTCCCTTATTCCACTTCTGATTTCAACCAACCTTGCAGCCATCTACTCGAGGACCGAAAAGTCTGTGACCCTCGGGGGTCAATACGATACACTGGCGAACTTGCCCCCCAGTGAGAAAGACTACCGCGTGCTCGTGACGGACGAGACGATGGTATTTTGCAAGCTGATTTTCCCAAATCAGACTTTGAATTTGAAGAGGCCCCGGGGGCCTCCCCCAGCTCGCGACAACAGACCGATCGTCGCGGAGGAGGTCGCAGACGACGAAGGCGAGGAAGAAGGTGAGGAAGTTCCTCTGGTGAGGAACAGGAAGAGGACCTTGGAGGTCGCCCAGGGGATGAGCGAGGAGAGGGCCCAATCCGGAGCTGCCGCGGGTCCTTCTGGTCAAGGTAACTCTTACTTATTTAAGAACGTAGATAGGGCCACTGCAGACCCCCGGCTGGTTAGGTTCAACCCTACGCAGCTCGTCCATCGTCACCCAAGGAATCCGGACCTGGACACGCTACTGCTCCACTGTGTTGACCAGCTCGTGCTGGACAACCAAGAGAGTCAGCCTAAGGGTACCGTAGAAGTAGATAATACCCTAGCCTTTAGGTCGGTCATTTTTGAGGAGTACGGGACCAACTTACGCACGTGGCCTGCGCTCCAGAGGGGCATCTATGCTCCGGGGATTAGGCAGTACGTAGAAGAGTGCAGCCCCGATTCAGAACCGGACCTAGAACCTTCGCCAGTTCGCGAGATAATCGTCCTAGGCTCTTCTAGCTCAGGGGGTAGGGCTCCCTTAGTATTTGCTTTCTTATTGCCTTTGGACCTTTTGTCTTTATTTCTGCATGATTGTTAATAACCGTGTTTTTTGTTCTTGGCAGAAGAGATGTCTCAGCCCGGGAATAGTCTGCGGGGCATTGTGTTCGGTGGGAATCCCCCAGCGGGGCCGAGGTTAAAGAGGCTTCGCGAGTCCAAGAGCTCGGCTGGGGCCTCCACCAAATCCCCGGCTAAGGAGAAGGAGAAAGCTCCGCCATCCCAGGTCGCGGGGGCGAACCTCCCTGTCGCCAGGACAGGGCTCATGCACCCGCCACCCCAACGATCTCCACTAGCTGCGCAGGACGGGGTAATAGAGGTCGGGAATCTGGCCGCGGCAGCCCCGGACGTGCGTATCCCGGTCGACCCCCGGGCTCTGGAGAAGATGCCTGAAGCATTCCGGGGTACGGTGTATGAGTCGGCTAGCTACGCCGTCAACCACTTCTACAATATCAGGGAGAAGGAGCTCCGGGCCATCGAAACAACGAGCCCGGTTCGAATCATAGAGTCTGCGATGGACATGACCTTAACGGTAAAGTGCCCCCTTCTTTTAAGGCTTTAACACTCACACGCCGCCTTTTTCCTTCTAGTTCGCTAATTTATCATTCTTCTCTTGCAGGGCATGGCTGCCGCCTACAGAGGCATTGTTAGGACCAAGGCCCAGCTCGAGGGTTTGGAAGCCGATCGCCAGACCACCCTCCAGGAGTCTCAGGAGGCGAGAGACGCTCTGGCGGCCTCTAAAGCCGAGCTAGAGAAAATTCGCTCCGAGAACCAAGAGCTTAAACACTCCCTAGCCGCATCTGAGCTAGAGAAGATCCGCTCCGAGAACCAGGAGCTTAAAGACTCCATGGCCGCATTGCGGACAGATCTTGAGGCGGCGAAGGCCGAAGCCCAGGCCTCCCAGGCCGCCCTGAAAGACGAGCGGGTCGTGTCGGAGCAGTCCTTACAAGACTTGTTCTATCACTGCTGGTCCCACAATCCGGACGCGGACTTTTCTTTCATGCCGCCGGACCTCTGGGCATTCTTGTTGCCGCAGCTTCAAGCTCGCCTGAATAAGGAGGTTCCTCCATCGGAGACTGGAGAGGCCTCTGCCGCGGCGGAGCAGGATGAGACCGCGACCTCCAAAGGGCCAGCTGATGGGGCTTAGGACACTTCTTGTTTAAGTATTTTGAACTCTTTCTATTGTAATTTTTCTTTTTATGTGAGGCGTTTCCGCCTCGATACAATTTGCTCAGCCAGTTTTACATATATATTTTTATGCATTTGGTCAGAATTCATCTCTTTATTTTTATGAACTTAGTTCGAGTTAACTTTATCCGTATCCCGGGCTCTTTAAAGAATAACCACGGTCAACAAATTTTTGTTAACTTCTAAGTTTTATGACCTGGTTAAGACCAGGAACTTATTTTGAAAAAACTTAGTTCGGGTCAACTTTTATCCGTATCCCGGGCTCTTTAAAGAAGAACCGCGGTCAACAAATTTTTGTTAACTTCTAAGTTTTATGACCTGGTTAAGACCAGGAACTTATTTTGAAAAAACTTAGTTCGCGTCAACTTTTATCCGTATCCCGGGCTCTTTAAAGAAGAACCGCGATCAACAAATTTTTGTTAACTTCTAAGTTTTATGACCTGGTTAAGACCAGGAACTTATTTTGAAAAAACTTAGTTCGGGTCAACTTTTATCCGTATCCCGGGCTCTTTAAAGAAGAACCACAGTCAACAAATTTTTGTTAACTTCTAAGTTTTATGACCTGGTTAAGACCAGGAACTTATTTTGAAAAAACTTAGTTCGGGTCAACTTTTATCCGTATCCCGGGCTCTTTAAAGAAGAACCACGGTCAACAAATTTTTGTTAACTTCTAAGTTTTATGACCTGGTTAAGACCAGGAACTTATTTTGAAAAAACTTAGTTCGGGTCAACTTTTATCCGTATCCCGGGCTCTTTAAAGAAGAACCACGGTCAACAAATTTTTGTTAACTTCTAAGTTTTATGACCTGGTTAAGACCAGGATAGGACTTAGTTTGTGATAACTCTTATCCGTAGATAAAAATTAACACCTAAGTCGTTAAGGAGACCTGGATATATCCAGGTACCATATGCCCCCCAAGTAACTGGGAAAGGGTCTTTCGTTGTTACTTTAAAGTTACACTTGCAAATAACGAAAAACATTTGATTTTTATTTATACATGGAAGGTGACCTTCTAGGCCTTACAAATGGCTCATTGATAATATTTCTTTAGGTGGATAGCATTCCAAGTCCGCGGGACCGCCCCTCCACCAAGTCGAGCTAACTTATAAGTTCCTTCTTTGATGACTTCGATGACCTGGTATGGTCCTTCCCAGCTTGGTCCCAAAACCCCATCTTTGGGATCTTTCCCGGCCAGGAAAACTCTCCTCAAGACCAAATCACCGACGCTAAAGGCACGTCTTTTGACCTTAGTGTTGAAATAGCGAGTGATTTTCTGTTGATAATGGGCGAGCTGGAGTTGTGAATCCTCTCTCCTTTCATCCATTAAGTCTAAGGAGTGGCATAGGAGCTCGTGGTTCTTGTCTTGGTCGTAGGACCGGACCCTGTGCGACAGGACCTTCACCTCCACGGGGAGGACTGCTTCACTTCCAAAGGTTAGGGAGAAAGGAGTGTGACCCGTGGGAGTCCGATGTGAGGTCCTATATGCCCACAGAACTTGGGGGAGCTGTTCTGGCCAGATCCCCTTTGCCTCATCTAGCCTCTTCTTGAGGCTTGCCTTCAGAGTTTTATTGACAGCCTCGACCTGGCCGTTCGCCTGGGGATAGGCCACGGACGAGAAGCTTTTCACAATACCGTGTCTTTCGCAAAATTCGGTGAACAGGTCGCTGTCAAATTGAGTGCCATTGTCGGAGACGATCTTTTTGGGTAGGCCAAATCGACATATGATGCTTTTAACCACGAAGTCTAGCACCTTTTTCGATGTTATTGTCGCCAACGGCTCTGCTTCGGCCCACTTGGTGAAGTAGTCAATGGCTACCACGGCGTAACGGACCCCGCCCTTTCCGGTGGGCAGGGCGCCTATTAGATCTATCCCCCAAATGGCGAAGGGCCAAGGAGACAAAATCATTTTTAGCTCGGTCGGAGGAGCTCGCGCAACCGCGGCGAACCGCTGACACTTGTCGCACTTTTTTACATACGAGATCGAGTCTTTGGACAGAGTCGGCCAGTAATAACCCTGCCGAAGGATCTTCAAGGCAAGGCTTTGCCCCCCAGTGTGATCTCCGCAGAATCCGTCATGAACTTCTTGTAGGATGGCCTTCGCTTCACTTGGAAGAACGCACCGGAGGAGAGGTAAGGAATGCCCACGTCGGTACAACACCCCCTCGACTAGCGTATATCTCGGAGCTTGATAAAGGACTCGCCGTGCGTCATTGCGCCCTTCAGGTAACTTTCCCTCGACGAGGTACTCAACAATGGGAGTCATCCAGGTCGGCCTGATGTCGATCATTCCAATATCTGCTCGATCTCCGTCTATGCTGGGTTTCTCCAAGAACTCAACTGGCACCAACCCCAGGGTTTCTGTCTCTCCCGAGGTGGCGAGCTTGGCGAGAGCATCTGCATTGGCGTTCTGCTCCCGAGGTATCTGTTCGATCGACCCTTGCCCAAATGTAGACAGTTCGGATTTTACCTTAGCCAAATAGGAGGCCATCTTGGGACCCCGCGCCTGATACTCGCCTAGAACCTGATTCACCACGAGCTGGGAGTCGCTGAAGCATTGGACAGAGCTTGCCTTTAGCTCGCTGGCTATCCTAAGTCCAGCTAACAAGGCCTCGTACTCTGCCTCGTTGTTAGATGCCTTGAACCCGAACCTCAGCGCCGAGTGGAATCTATGCCCCTCTGGGGATATCAGAATGATTCCGGCCCCGGAGCCGTTCTCGTTAGATGAGCCATCAACGAAGATCTTCCATGATGAACTTGAGGAGGCGACCTGAGGTGAGTCTTCTGATAGGATCTCATGGAATCCCGCGCATTCTGCCACGAAGTCGGCCAAGGCTTGACTTTTTATGGTAGTTCGGGGAGTATAGAAAATCTCGAACTGACTGAGTTTGACCGCCCACTTTAGCAAGCATCCCGAGGCTTCAGGCTTTTGCAAAACCTGCCTTAGAGGCTGATCGGTCATGACGTGTACAGAGTGGGACTGGAAGTATGGCCTTAGTTTTCGCGAGGCCGTGATTAGGCAGAACGCCAGTTTTTCCATCAACGGGTACCTTGACTCAGCTCCGAGGAGTCTTTTGCTGATGTAATAAACCAGTTTCTGAGCCTGGTCCTCTTCTCGCACCAGAACAGCACTAGCTGCGTCCTCAGTGACGACCATGTAGAGGAAAAGAGGTTCTCCTACCTTGGGCTTTGACAGCACAGGTGGCTCAGCCAGGTGCGTTTTTAGGTCGAGGAATGCGCTTTCACACTCCACTGTCCATTCAAACTTCTTGTTTCCCCGGAGCAGGTTGTAGAAGGGTAAACACTTGTCGGTCGATTTGGAAATGAACCGGTTCAGTGCTGCCACCCTTCCTGTGAGGCCTTGGACATCTTTCCGCGACCTGGGGGAAGGAAGCTCGAGAAGTGACCTGATCTTGTCGGGGTTTGCCTCGATTCCTCGGGTATTGACTATGAAACCCAAGAATTTCCCCGATGCGACACCAAAGGTGCACTTCTGAGGATTGAGCCTCATGCCATATTCTCGCAGTATGTTAAAGCATTCTTCCAGATCGGTGACGTGGTTGCTGGCAATCTTTGACTTGACAAGCATATCATCGACGTACACTTCCATGTTTTTCCCGATCTGATCCGCGAACATTCTATTTACCAGCCTTTGGTAGGTAGCCTCGGCATTCTTAAGACCGAACGGCATGACCTTATAGCAATAGACATTAGTTGGGGTCATGAAGCTGGTATGATCTTGGTCTGCTGGATTCATCGCGATCTGATTGTAGCCTGAGTACGCGTCCATGAAGGACATGAGCTCGTTCCCCGCCGTGGCATCCACCAGTTGATCGATCCTCGGCAATGGAAAGCAATCCTTGGGGTAGGCTTTATTCAGGTCGGAAAAGTCGATACAGGTCCGCCACTTCCCATTGGGCTTTGGAACTAACACGGGATTGGCAACCCAAATGGGAAATCTGGCCTCGCGGATAAAGCCACATTTTTTGAGACGGGCCACTTCTTCTTCAAGGGCTTCGGCTCGGGTCGTCCCTAATCGCCTCTGCTTTTGAGACTTGGCAGGGACGCTTTTGTCTAGGTGGAGCGTGTGCATGATTACGCTCGGACTGATCCCTATCATGTCATCGTGCGACCATGCGAATACGTCCAGGTTCTTTTTCAGAAACGCAGTTAGTTCCGCCTTTCTTCTATCGCAGAGGTTCTTTCCGAGCTTAACCGTCCGTGACGGGTTTTGTTCATCGATGCCTACCTCCTCGAGATCTTGAATAGCTTGGAGCTCGGACCTGTCCTCGCCTACTCGGGGGTCAATGTCCTTGCTTAGGGCGAGCTTTTCGTCTTCGGAAACCCGAGGTTTTTCAATCTCAGGGGCCGCCTTGGGTCCCTGTGATTCCTCTTCATCCTGAATGGCCATCGTCACCTGCCCGGGTTTAGATTTTCCCTTCATGGAAATGCTGTAGCATTCCCTGGCAGCGAGCTGATCGCCCTTGATAGTGCAGACCCCTGTTGAAGTAGGGAACTTCATGGCGAGGTGCCGGACGGACGTGATAGCTTCGAAAGCAACGAGCGTAGGTCGGCCCAAAATTGCATTGTAGGCAGCGGAGCAGTCAATGACTACGAATTCGAGTAGTTTGGACACTGTTCGGGACTCGTCCCCTAGGGTGATCACCAGCTCAATCGTTCCTATCGCTGCTGACCCTTCTCCTGAAAAACCATATAGCATCATCGAGGTTGCCTTCAGGTCGGAGACGGTCAGACCCATTTTTTCTAAGGTGGAACGGAATAGGAGGTTCACCGAGCTCCCATTGTCCACTAACACTCTCCTTACTCTCCGGTTGGCGAGCTGGACTGCTACGACCAAGGGATCGTTATGAGGGAATTGGACATGGTTCGCGTCTTCCTCCGTGAAAGTGATCAGCTGTTTCTCTAACCTTTGTTGTTTTGATTGACGCTGTTCCGGGACGATCTCCCCTCCATTGTGGGCCTTCAACTCATTTATGTACCTCTTCTGGGCGCCTCTGCTCGTGCCAGCCATGTGTGGTCCTCCAGAGATGGTGGAAATCTCTCCCTCGACCACGGGGGGAAGGACGTCCTGATCTACTCAAGGTCCAGGTTGACTGGCTGGGATCTCCGGAGCGGGTCGACTTGTCGGGACCCTGTTCCGCGAGTATTGCGCCAACGGACCTGCTCGGATGAGAGTCTCGATTTCATCTTTGAGGTGCCTGCAGTCGTCGGTATTGTGCCCGACGTCGTTATGAAAACGAAAGAATTTGGAAGCGTCTCTCTTTCCCTTAGGGTGCTTTATTGGCTCCGGTCTTTTCCAGGGGACTCGCGTAGCGTTGGCCAGGAAAATATTCTCTCTGGTTTGGGTGAGCTCGGTATACGTTGTGAACACGGGCTTGAATTTATCCACGGACTTATTCTTCTTTTGACCGTGCTGGATGTTTTCACCATTCCCTTTTCTTTTGCCGCCACCGGGCTGGTTACTCTGCGTGACGTCGGGAGTCGCTACTACGATCTCTGTTCCCGTCCCAGCGGGCTTCTCGAGGACCTGGCTGGTCTCCGCGGCTGAAGCTTCAGCTTCTAACAAGTTTATCCACTCTTGGGCTCTGTTAAGGAATTCACTAACTGAGCTGACCCCCCTCCTTTGAATATCCTTCCACAGATCTCCGCCTACTAGGATCCCGGTCCTCATAGCCATGAGTTTGGAGCTATCGTCGGCGTCTCTAGCTCGAGCAGCGATATTTGCAAATCTGCTCAAGTAGGCTTTTAGCGTTTCTCCAGGTTGCTGTCTCACGTTAGCTAGGGAGTCGGCCTGGACCCTGGCGGCCTGAGAGGCGCGGAATGCCCTCTTGAAGTCAGCCGAAAAGGTCTTCCAGGAGCTGATTGACTGCCTTTTACTTTGTTTGAACCACTGCCTGGCAGGTCCAGTTAGGGTGGAAGGAAAGATCAAGCAACGAAGCTCTGGCCCGATGTTATGAGCCATCATTAGGGTGTTGAACATCCCTAAGTGGTCAGATGGGTCTCCATCCCCGTTGAACTTTGACAAGTGAGGCATACGAAAGCCAGAAGGGTATGCCGTTGCTGCTATGTTGGGGGCGAAGAGCTCCATCTCATCCCCTGAATCATATTCGTCTTTTTCTTTCTCCGACAGGAGCTTCTTCTTCAGCTCCTCCATTTGAGTTAAGCGCTCTAGGGTTTTGTCCTGAGATCTTGGGTTATTCCGGGGCTGTTCAACAGCTCCGGACCCGTTGTACATATTAGGCGGGTTGTTGCCCCTCCTATCTGGAGATAGGTCATTTGGGGCATTCCCGCCATTACGTACTTTGGATCGGACCCCAACTGAGCGGGCCTGGCTACCATCCCTAACTCGATCCTCTCTGTGAGAGTTAAGGCGATCTCGAAGGTCGCCTCCCTGGGTAGTATGGTGACTTTGTGCTGAACTTAGTCGCTGTCGCAGGTCTCCTCCCGAAAGATCACTCCGTGCACTACCGGTCCAGTGACTCCTGCTGGACAGGCTCGAGGTGCGTCTTTGGCGGCTCCGACCTGATCCTTCCCCCGGCACCCTGCTGCGCCGGGAAGGCCCGACCGATGGCAGGTCTCTCCTACTATTTCCGTAGGTCGGGATGTCCCGGACGGGCTGAGGAGAGGGGTATCTGATGGGAGAAGGAGGATGCCTGACCGGAGAGGCGATCCTAGTGCCGTCCGGACGGACTAAATTTGGTGGGGGCCTCTCGGCCCTGCCAGCTTGATGGCTTCGCGCTGGGCGAGCTGGATGAGGAACTGGACGTTCTTCGGGGACGGGCTGACGTCTCCGGATCCCCTCGGCCCTCCTTTGGGAATTTCCTCGATCTCTTCTGGGCGTCCTCGAGGAAGGCTGAGAGCTAGGGGTTGATGTCCTAACCGAACGGCTGTACTGCTGCTGTTCGGTCTGAGGCATTTCCCTGAAGTTCGCCTCTTGATGGTGCGTTGAAGGGGTGGAGTTGGCTGCAGGGAGTCTACCCGAACGGCTATGCCTGGATCGATTACTCCGGCGAGACTTAGGAGCCTCGCCTTGCCTCTCTCCAACGTTACCGTTGGTTGTGAGAGGGGTTAGTCGACTCAGAATATCCTAGATTTGCTGACCAGCTGCTGCTAGCTGGCTCCTCAGCTGAGCATTCTCCATCTCCACTGCAGTGTAATAACATGGATT
Organism: Humulus lupulus; assembly: GCF_963169125.1. Classification (NCBI taxonomy): domain Eukaryota; kingdom Viridiplantae; phylum Streptophyta; class Magnoliopsida; order Rosales; family Cannabaceae; genus Humulus; species Humulus lupulus. Next base: position 174,922,763 of record NC_084802.1, on the reverse strand, counting down.
CGGATTAGGCGGCCGGGGCGCCGAACTACCAGTGTCGTCTTGGCCGGCCGGCTGATTTCCTGGCCTTTGCTGGACTTCAGGAACTTGCTCATCAGGGAGGGCAACATGGCGGGCCTCCTGCCCATCATGTTGTTCTGTCTCGTTGCCATGTTTGGATCGAGTGGTCACCATAGTTGTATGTTTGTGGTAGTACTAATCGGACTTGCTCTCAATGAAAGCACCAAACTGTTGACGCGGTTCTTCGGCAACAGATAATTAAGAGAAGAAGAGAAAGAGATTAGTACTTAAAAGTAGAACCGTCACAGATATGAAATCTTTGTGGAAAGAACTAGGTGACTCCAGACACGTTTTTAAGTGGTTCGAAGGTTAAAATCCTTCTACTCCACTAGTCAATATTATTGATCTTTTCTGGGTAATTGGTTTACAAAGTATATAGTTCTTACAAGACAATTTTTCCAACCCCTATCAACTCCCAGGGTCTCCATATTTATAGGAGAAGGCACCTGGAAGTTGGTAGGGAGGTCATCCCGTGACCTTACCATTTGTCATATCAAGTCTGTGATATTCATGATTAATTCCTAAACTTGACACACAAGTGTGGTCTAATCAGTATGGAAGGAGATAATGGGCCGCACGGCCCAACCCGTCCGTGGGTGTCTGAATACGCACGTTCATGCTGCGTGTCCGAGAAGTCAGGGGGATATCGGACACGTGATGGCAGGATTATGCACGTTTATCTTGCGTGTTGACTTCCCATAGGGTCAGAGCTTCCTGAGAAGCTTGCTACCGGAGCAATCCATAACCCGAGCTGATCCGTCAGTGGTCGCCGGATGTTGTTCCCAGCTCCTGGTGCAACAAGAGCGAGCTGGAAACAAGACCCCCTCGAGCTAGAAAGGGCCCGTCCTGAAAATAGAGCCTCTGGCCTGTGGGAGCCTCGGACTAAATTATGTTTAGTCCGAGGCTCGTCCTGCTAAACAGCCCGTGGGAAAACCAGGGCGTACAATGGCTTTCACAAGATTTAAGAAAAATTAAAATTCAATTCCTAATCCAATAGTAGCATATAAATTAAACTCGTCATTCAACCACACATTCATATACCAATATCATCCATTCAATATATATTTATATCATCGTACATATAAAAAAAATGCAAGAAACTCACACAGTATTTAATGTATACATATATGTAGACCGCTCTTGCACCAATTACTTGTATTGATTTAGAATATCATGGATGCAAAGGAAGGGGTCATGGTTTTTAAAATCATTAATACCGAGCCAGGATCAATACATATATTTATACATTAAATCAATGCATGAAATAAGAACAAAAGAATACCTCTTTTAGCCCATCAAGAATCCTTGAGACTTTTCATATTATCAAACGAACATCTTATCCATGTGAAGACTCACACCAAAGTCTTCCAAGTCAATCCTCTAACACACAAGGACGTGTGTGGGCACGTGAGGTTCAAAGATTTGATTATTTAGCCTCTCTAGATGTTCTCAACACGTGAGATCTAGAGAATATTAAGAAGATAAGGCTTAGAGATTTTTTCAGTTTTTCAGGCTTAGAGAAAACTATTGACTTAATACGTCTCATAATGATGGCTTCCTTTTAAACTTAAAGATAATAAAACAATTTTATATCTTCAATTATATAATTGATCAGATAAATATATTCAATTTAATTATATATTTTAACCAAATTAAAAACAATTAATTAAATAAACATATAACATTTGAATTTAATTCATTCATATTCAAATCTCAGGCACATGTGACAGTGCATGTGGCGCCATTCACTATGCATGCACAGTGAGTGGCATGTAGCACACTCCACTGCTCTAGTTTTTATCATTTGTTTGTTTAATTAAAATTAAGAAAATATATTTATAGAAAAATAATATAAATATTATTTCAAAAATATATATCAATTAATTCAAAATTAACTTTATCTTAAATTATCAAATTTGGATTATTATCTTATACTAAGATAATATTAATCCAAAAATTAATTAATATTAATTTCAACTAATATAAAGTTTTTCAAATAAACATTAATTAGTCAAATAATTAATTAATTCACAATTAATTAAGTACATATAATTATCACATAGCCCTGAAAAATTAATTCATTTGTAATTTAGTCAATTTTTCGATTAATCTTGCCTGTGACATCTTTATCCTTAACATTGTAGTACAGAGGCAAGTCAAGAACATGGACCTATAATACTATGATTCAATAAACCAGACTATTAATTAAACTATTTAATTAAAAGAACTTATTTTTTATTTCCATTATTACTCCACTATAAATATGGAATTTCACTCTTAGTAATTATAGAATTATATTTACAGAGTAATCTTTTGTAGTCCATTAATATAATCAACATATGTAGTTTTGTCCTCCATTTATTGTTTTGTTAATTAGAGCTGGTCAATGATTGTCGTTTTACCCTTCTAATTACCTCTTGCTCCTTAAGTACAATTTAATTCACCAGTGAATAACTAATCAATAATTATATTATAGATTTGAGCTCAATAATTATTCTGTCCCAAAATTAACCCTTAAGGGAACCAATATTTAATCCATTAGGAAATCATGGATTCCATTATTGTAAAATCTTATTCCCAACCACTAAAGTTATTGAATCTCCAAAATAAAAGTCACTAGCCTCATTATATTAAGAGACCTTAATGAATGAATCAAAAGATCCAATAAACATGAACAAGAGTTCATAACTACTCAGGATTTAGATTGATCTACAAATGATCATCTTTTAAGATATGAATTCAATCTTTATGGCAAACAGTAAATTTATAAAGAAATCAATCCATATCGAACCTATCATATAAAATCATAACTATATGAAGTATCTTTACAAAGATGTCTATCCACATCAGTAATCTTAATGTAGATTACTTCCATCCATCTATATGCTAAGTAAACCGTACTAGCAACCATTTATTAAAGATCGTGTACTTTAATATGTTGCTTACTATTTTATTCAATATATATGATCTTAATTTTATCGTACGCATACATAATCATATTCTCATAAATGAATATGAAATTTTCTGATATTTATGTATAAATTATTCAAACAATAATTTCGATAATCAAATATAATAGAAAATTGTACTTTTATTTTAATTGATAAAAGTTTCTTTCAACATGCTTTTAGGGAACCAACCCTAACAGATGACTTAGGGATGTGTGTCTCAATTGTGACCCTAGAAGTAGGAGAATGTCATCAAAGGATGGCATGACAAAGTTCCTCTTCTAGATAGTTGAAGATGATGGAGGAGCTACAAAGCCAAACTCGTCACCTGCCACCAACAACGGGACTTGTGAGGTAATATCATCTACGGCCTCCGCGCCTTTGTTATCCATTGCCTCCTCACCCACTTTGGCGAGGACCTAAAGCATGAATAGTCCTCCCGTTCCACATCAACATCATCATCTATATCCATGAGGTTGTTCTTAAAATAGTAGTAGTCTTAATCATCATCCTCGCACTCAAGTTCAGGGTTCGGGGGCGTGGACGAGACGGAACACAAAGAAATTGACTGGTCGGGTGATAATAACAAATACAAGTGAAGGTTTGCTTCTCTGAAGAGACTACTGGTCTGCTTGTTTGTTAACTATTTGGATTGAATCCTTGACACATGCGAAGACAACGTAAGGCCCAGATCGAGGCTGACTACTCCCTCAAGACTTGACAGAAAAAATAGCAAGTCAAAACCTGGAAAACAAAGAAAAGAAAAGTAGAAAGGAGGAAAAGAGTAAAAAAAAACAAGCTTACTTGACAGATTGTGTAATGTTTGGACATTACCTAATAAGGCTTAGGGCCTTGATTAGGGGGCCAAGATGGCAATATAAGAAATTACATGTTTATTTGATATGTTTGATTGTGATTATGTGAGTTATATGGTAATATAACTACTGTGCATGTTTAGGAGTATTAAATATGCATGTGGGAGACTATGTCTTCCTTGAGGTTTCACCTTTGAGAGGGGTGAAGAGGTTCGGCAAGAAGGGCAAGTTGAGCCCTAGGTTTGTGGGACCATTTGAGATCCTATAGAGGATCGGGCAGGTGACCTATAGGTTGGGCTTACCCCCTGCACTGTCTAGTGTGCATAATGTATTCCATATTTCCATGTTGAGGAAGTACATGTCAGATGGAACTCATGTACTGAGTTATGAGGATCTGGAACTGGAGGTAGACTTATCCTATGACGAATAGCCAGTTCAGATTTTAGACAGGAAGGAGAAGGTTCTGAGGGACAAGACTATACCTTTAGTTAAGATATTATGGAGGAACATCAAGGCCGAGGAAGTGACCTAGGAGCTGCAGGTAGATATGCAGAATCAGTATCCCGAGTTGTTCAGGTAAAATTTCAAGGACAAAATTTATGCAAAGAGGGGATAGTTATAACTAGTATGCATGTTTAGGAGTATTAAATATGCATGTGGGCCTATTTCTTATTAGAAGGGAAATTTTGATAATTTGGCCCGTTATGGGCATAATTGTATATATGTGCATATATGAGATATATGTGTGAGACCACATTATTATGTGGGTTTATTTGAGTTACTCGACATGAGACGATCCTAGGGAGCAAGTTAGCGGGAAAGTCACAACGGGACCCAATACCCTACTCGGGGTGAGTCAAGGGGTATTTTGGGTATTTGGCATTAAATTAGGTTATCAGGTGAGGGGAATGAATAATTGGGGATATATTTGGAGTTAGTGAGTTTGGGAGGGAATACCGGGGAATTTGACCATTTTTCCTTCGGGGAAGTTTTTGGTACTCCGAGCCTCGGGATTAACTTAAGTGAAACTTAAGCCTTAGGAAACAAGAAGAAACACTCATAAATGTACCACTGGCCAACTCACTATCTTTTTCTCTCTAAGCTTCCTTAAGCAAGTTGTTGAAGAAATAAGGGGGATTTTGGCTAGAAACCAAAGAATTGAAGGCTAGGGATCGGAATTTGGATAGCTTGTGGCTAGGCGATCATCATTCACAACTAAGGCAACAATCTAATCCATGTGTTTAACTGATTTATGTAAGAATTTGCAGCTGTTCTTGAGGTTTTTTTGAACCTTATAGCTCAAGAGTAAATTTGGTGTTTTGATGAGTTTTATAACTAGATTCTTGTTGGGTTTTGCTACTGGGAAGATGTTAGAACTGTTGTGGTGATTGAATTATGGTTTTAGGGTGAAATTGGGATAATTTGGGTTGAATTTGGCTGTTGGAAAATGACAAAAATATGGGTTCGCAGGGCCAAGTCGCGGCTCTGTTCTTAAGGGGTCACGCCTCAGTTAAACCCATGGCCCTGGGAGGCCTCTGTCTGGGAGGCGCGCCACGACCCTCTTGGGCATGTCGTGGCCCGCATCCCTTTGGCAGAGGGAAAGGGCCTCAGGTTAGAGGGGTGCATTGCGACCCTCGAGGGCAGGTCGCGGCCTGCCTTGCCTATTTTGGCCTTGGGGATTTTTTAATGACGGGAACCTTTTCCTTAGGGCTCAGGATCGATTCTACTAACCGTTTTAGTGGAATTCGAGGCCCCAGAGGCTAGGACTCAGTCCGTAAGCCTTCATTTGCTCCTTATTGATGGAATCCTATATTATGGTTGTGACTAGGTTACGCTAGAGGCTCAGAACTGGGATCGTGCTCGAGGGTCGACCTTATTTTACGCTATACTCGAACCTAAGGTAAGAAAACTGCACCCAATACGTGTTATATGTGATCAGGACTTGACCCAGCTGTTATCAATAATTATGATTAGCGGTTATTGTTTCACATGTTGATTGATCCTACTTGAATATTCTATACTTGCTTAAGTGTTTCATGTCTGTTGCATGGATTCCGCAGTTAGGGCCTGAGGCCCTGTTAAATAGGTATGACTAGTATTATGAGTACGGTTACACGATGGTGTTATGTGATTAACATGCATGCATACTCATTTTGTTGGGATATGCCTGTTCATATCTTTTTATGTAATAAAGTTTGAATACCTGGATCAGGGCTAGACTTATTAGTCAAGGATGGCAAAAGCGCATTGCACGCTAGTCGAAAGACTTAGGCCTAAATCAGCAACGTACTATTACGTTGGCCGACCCTATTATCGTTGGGAAACCAAAGGTGTTGGGCAAGCTCTATGGCTAGTTACTCAGAGCTAAGGGCGAGGGCCCTATGTGACTCTATGGTCACATAGTTAGGGCATAGGCCCCGGGGTTGGCTCTATGGTAAACTGTTCAGGGCAGCGGTCCCAACTTTTTCAAATGACCATTTGTTGTAATTGAATGACTGTATGTGTAGGTTATTATTGTTGGACATGCTAGATAATTATCTAGAAATCTGTATTTTCTATTTATGCACGTGTGGAGTTTTCTTGCTGAGCCTTGGCTCACAGGTGCTTTGTGGTGCAGGTAAGGGGAAAGGAAATCTTGACCAGCCATGAGTTGGAGAGCTTCGGTGGCGGTGTGTACATATGTAGCTGCTCGACCCCCAAGGCCGAGGATATCTCAAAGCACCCTAGCACCCTAAGTTAGATTCCCATGCTTAAAAACCCCAAAACACAAATATCCTTAAGGGTCGCGACTTAAGCCCCTCTATGCCGCGGCATGGTCCCAAACAGAGGCTCAACCTCGCCCAGAAACTGACACGGGCCGTGGCCCTACATACCCCATGCTATGGCCCGCCCTCCATCTCCAACACCAATCAGCCTCAGAAGGTCACGGCACACCAAGAACTATGCCGCAGCCCGACCCCTTCGAACCCAGAAAAATCACCACTTTTAACACCCAAACCTCACTCAGAACCGCCCATAACCATCCCAATACTATACTCCAATTATCACAAACACTTTAGAACAATTTCAGTAACATAAGCCAACAGAAATATAGTCTAGAAACCCATCAAAACACCATTTCAATCTTTGAAACCCACAAGCTCAAGAACACCAAAATCAGTCATAAAAACCCAGAATTCAAACACTATATCACAAATTGGAGTGTACCTTCATTGAAGAATCCATCCTCCAAACACTCACTGAGCTAACTCCCAAGCGTTCTGCCCAAATTCAACCTTTAATGCCAAAACCCATAAACAATTAAAACTCAGCTATATACAAAGAATTTAATCACCAAAGATAAAACTCAGAACTTACCTTAACTCTTGATTAGATCCTTTAGCTAACCCTGAGCTAATCTCCAAAGTCTCAACTCAATATCTCTGAATTTCCAACCAATCTCCTCTTGTTTCTGTGGTTCCTTTGAGAGAGAAATAGAGAGAGAGAGAGAGAGAGAGGGAGAGAGAGAAAGAAGGTCAGTTGGCCTTGTTCTAGCACTTTCTGAATTTTGTCTAATCTATCCTTAACTGATTAAGTCAATCTCGAGGCTCGGGGTATCGAAAACGTCTCTGAGGGTAAAATGGTAAAATTCCTCAGTATTCCCACCTAAGCTTCCTAACCTCAAATATATCTCCAATTATTTATTTCCATAACCCGATAACCCAAATAACCACCTAACACCCGAAGTACCCCTTGACTTGTCCCAAGTGAAGTGTCGGGTTCCGTTATGACTTTCCCGATACTTGCTCCCAAGGATCGCCTCATGCCGAAAACTGCAAACACATATATCCACATAATAATGTGGTCTCAATAGTTTATCACAAATAATTACGTTTATGCCCTAACAGGCCAAAATTACAATTATGCCCTTACCAGCCAAACAGGGCCCGCATGCTTATCCAACACTCATAAACATGCTTTCTCACCATTAATTCACATAACCTCCAATTATGCCCTCTTGGCACACTAATCAAGGCCCTTAAGCCTTATTAATAATTTTTGGTCGTTACAACTATCCCTTCCTTATAATAATTTCATTCTCAAAATTTACTCGAACACATCAGATAGTATACCTCATACCTCTGACTATAACTCCCAAGGTCCAACGCCTTTACTCTTAATCTTCGATAACACTCAAATGTGAGTAACAATCTTGTTCCACATGATCTTGCCTGATAACTATACTTTCGTTTACCTTGCTTGCGCATTAGACTTCCAGAAACTCTAGAGTCTAATCAGTTCACAATGACCACTTCATTGTCTTATCATCGATACCAGAAATACCTATGAGTCATCACCCCTATCAGGGTGAGACCGGCTTATAGGCCCCCAGCCTAACCCTTGGTACATCCTCATAATTCCTGTCGAATCGGGAGTCAGAACTCCCCTTTATTTCCCTGAATAACATATTCTTCCTTGTCGCATAACTTGGAGAGATACAAATCTCTCACCATGGAACTTCTTATTCTAGAATTAACAATTTACAAGTTCATATGTCCTTTCAGATAGCCAGACATTCCTGCCTTAAGAATTCCAACAACCTCTTTGGTTTTCCCTTGAACCAATACTAATCCTTAGTATCCCCTATCTTTCATTTCTTTACTTAGCATAGTACTTCTTGATTTTATCTTATTATATTCTGTACCGTGTCACCTTAGCTGTACTTCAGCATTCATCACCGTGACTGTCTCATCCAAGACTACACTTTCCTTAATATCCCAAATGTTTACACACTCAACGTCTAATCCTTTAACATAATTGTTAAGCCCTCAGATTACTATCCTATCTGTAATTAATCAGCACTTCTAGAATCTCACTTTGTTCTCTTCGTTCTCTAATTCCTTTCCAAAACTTGGAAAGCTATAGGGTCTCAACTTAGCATTATCAATGCCCTGTCCTATTACTAGTTCATATGAACCAAATTACACCAACTCATTCAGCGAAGTTATAACCTTCCCTGTCCAGTTACCTTACTTATAGTCTAATGTGGTCCATTCCTATGATCCACCACCATATCACTTTACCTTTCAATATTCAAGCATACTAAATTCTATCACCCGCTCAAATTTCCCAGTACAACATACCCTGGGAGGCGGAACGATATCCATTTAGAATTCTCATCTCCCCGTCAAATCCCCATCGGATCATTCATCAGGTCCTGGTATCCTAAATCGTAATACCTTGACAGGGTTCTTCCCTGTTTCCACAAAAACCATCACTTTGGATTCCATTGCCCAAAGGAATATGTACCTGTTCATCACCACACACTAAGGCTATACCAATCTCAATAGTTACCTTGTCCAATTCATTGTAATCTGTGACGTTCTTCTTAACTGACACACACCTCCCAAGTAAGAGATCTGCCTCCAATTAAATCTTCCCCTTGTACAGACAAGGATTTCTAACACCAACCATCCATTCATTACATATCACTAAATCTTGGTCTTGAGGTTATCCTTCTTACAAATGACCAAACACTTAATACCTTTCACTAAGCATACACTACCTACCTAGCGCACCATGTATACCAGTCATGTTCCCATTCTTTTATCTCCTGCGAGGCTCGATCCATCCTCTCGTCAATCTAAGCCTGGGCGTGCCCCAACCTGTGATGCACCTCTCATAATTTCATGTTTTTTTATCAAAAGTTAGGTCCTTTATGCTACCCTTCTACATCCAACCATAACACACATATTCCCCACATCACCAAGCGCTAATCAATTCTTACTCTGTCTTCTGAACTTCTGATCTGACACTATCCATTCAGTCTAACTTCAAGTTTTACTATCCCTCTAATCTCTAGTGTAGCTGTCTGGGAAGATACTTATGTAGTAGATGACGCGTTTACCAGTCTTGTTGTGCTCCCTATCCTTCGGACGTTCTTCAGTAGCTTCTCTATGGCTTCAAATCAAATCTCTTCATACATGTCCCCTCTTCTTCTTGTAGCACTATTATGAATACCTCTGGCGAGACCAAACTGACACTTCATGGAGCCTTACCTATGACCCTACTTCCTTAGTACTAACATCATCAACGTAGTAGTCATTCGTATTCCACTTCTAACTGGAGAGTAGTCTAACATACCGCCAATAAACCTGAAGGAGACTTGTCCATACCGTGCTTATATTTTATGCCTGAAGAACTCACCTGTGTTGCTGAAGCTTAAGTCAATTAAGAACCTTTGTTACCCATTCATTACACCTACTCGGTACAAGTATTAATTCCTGAAATGTCTCTTTCCTTGATCTCCAGCTGGTAATAACCAGATCATAGATCAATTCCTGGAGGCATTGTCCTATCTTATAACTGGGTATTTAAACTCTTCATCCTTAACAAATGTTGCCATCAATTCCCACAATATGATACCCTGTCTGATTGACCCCGACGTCAAACCTCTTCGACTACTTCAGTAATTCTTTATGTCAAACCGTTACCATCTTCCACAATGTCTCTGATACCGAACCTACTTGTATCCCAACCCTGAAGCATACCCAATCTTTCCTTGTTTACCCACCTGAATCCCTACCGGTCACCTTAGTTTCCATTCAGCCCAATTAACGTATTCCAAGTGATATCCCCTACAATCCATGGTTATCTCTTAACAAATTGACTCTCACTCTGACTTACGTCAAGGTTTCCATATGACGAGCTCTATTGCTCTCACTATGAACCTCTTTATTACTTGTATTCTAATTCCTCTTCCAGAAGTGTCTAATTCCTCCTCAACAAATACTAATATCTTCATCCCCTCGCACAGTACCCCTGAGGCATATTCTCTATATCTGAATCTCTCTTAGGACATTCTCAACTCTGAACTCTTCCAGCTCGTTATATAACCAAAAACGTGAACTATCCCGTCAACCAATCATCTTCAAGGAACTAGCCTTGGACTTCAAATGTAACAAGGTATTCTAGCTTTCCATTCCCTAACCATGGGAAATCCATCCTAACATAACAAATCATTCCATGTAGAAGTCGTGCCCTCACTTGGCATCTTCCCAGGTGGTGTCCCCTACCTCTGGTGCATACTAAATAACCTTACTAGTTCCCATCACCGTCCTGACAACTATCTTGTAAATTAGACCCTTTCCTATCAAAGCCAGGTGCCATAGAACTGTCTAGGGTTCTTCTACCTTGATAACCGAGAATCTGCCCTTACTGAATTCTACCAATGGAATTACTATCTTTTGCATCCCTTGCCCTATGGCATTCTGCTCTATACCTCATTCCACAGATCTTAAATAACATGGCCCTCTCTTATGTCAGAATACAGATGAAGATCTCATACATTGGAGCGGCCCTACACCCTCGACCATTCCAGAGTTTAATCCTTACATAGATCATCATTCCCAACTACACCCGCCTGTACCAATTTCCCAAAATGAATTACCCAACTCACAAAACTCATTGACATACATTATCATTATCTTATCATTCCAAATCAAGCTTACAAGCCTATTAGTCTCCGCAGCTCAAACTATGTCTTTATAACCTACTTTATCAAATCATTATCTAAGTTCTTTCCAATACATCATGCCAGTACCTCGATCTGAATACCATTTCTAGGCATCATTCTGCCACAAATACCTAGCACAATTCCTTAGTCATTACCTCTCATCTTTATCTAACCAAGGATGGAATTATCTTTGCCAATCCACTGAAAAATCCTTAGGTAACCCAAACTTTCCTCAAACCCAAGGATAACGCCTCTTAAGCCTTCCATTTAATACTTCTTATCTATTTGTATCCTTATATTAAACCAACGTCGATAACCTTACTGTCAAAATATACAAAGCAGCTCCTTCTCCAGAAAAGTCTGCTACTCTACCATTTAGTCTCAGCTATTAAACCACACCATTTACTCACATGCTAGCGAGCATCTCTGCAACTTTCAGGGGCAGATGGAGGTTTCCAACCCCGACTATCATCTGCAACCCCCCTGAAATACAATGCCAGGTCTACTTAACCATTGTGGACGCAAACAATTTGAATTCATCTACCACTGCTGTCTAAAATCCTCAGCCCTGAGATTCACACTCTGAACCAAACCACAACCAGGTCCAAATAACCACAATATTCATGAACACATAAAGCATAATCCACAATTCTACGCATTTAGCTACCAAATTTATTACTACCACGTATAATCACACTTTACCATGCTTCCTACATACCAATAACCAGATACAACATATTAACTTAATTCAGGTAGTTAACCACATACAATCAGTATGCAAACCATTATCCAAATATTCATTCACATGCAATAGAAATGTTGGTCAGCATGTCTCAATCTCATCACACAATAGTCAAGGGACAGGCCCTATCAGTTTCTCATGCTCTCTATAGTCATACAACATAATACGCTGATATTTCAATCAAGAACTTAAGCATATAGTCTCATATATTCAATTACAGAACCCTGAGTCGAGCTTGTCTTTAACGGTGAGTGTACATGTCCAGCCTATCTTCAGGAACCCTTAAACCTAGGATGCTCTGATACCAAGTTGTAATGCCCTGGATAACCAAGACAGTTACACTATGTGTTTGAAATAGTGCGAGACTTGCTAATCAAGTCATTTAAATAAAAATGTGAATCTATTGGCACAAACAGGTTAGGTTTAAAAGATTTTGGTTATAAACGAGTAATTTTCATTAAAAGAAATGTTTGGTACATGGGATCCCAAATTAGGGTTTAAATAACGTAATTACATAATTTCCAAATCTTATAAATAATCAAGCCACTCTAATGGCAAAATACACGTTTTAGGTTTCCGTCCCTGTACAAACCCTCAACCGTGGCGGCTGAGCAGCTAACAATGTACACCTCACCCCCAGAGCTCTCAAACCCATGGTTGAACCGTCATACCCTTGCCTTTACCTGCACCATGTAGCACCCGTGGGCCAAGGCCCAGCAAGAAAACATAACATCATAATACAATCATTATCAACAACTAAGTAGTTCACAGAGTATAACCAAATGGCTTACAAGACATTAGTCAATTACCCAGAAAGCCATAGCATTCATTCAATCCAAGACATCAGTTAATAACCAATGATCTAGTTCTAGATATTCAGCATATCATACACAACAATTAACAAAGGTATGCATGTCTAGCAACAACTAGGGTCAACGCCCATAGGCCACACCCTTTATTTAACCCACTGTCTTTGGCTCACTTAGGCCAAGCCTAGTGCTCACCCCACTAACTCTGGCCCGCTTAAGCCGAGCTTAGTGATTATTAAGTTGTCCTCAGCTACCAGTGGCTGAGCCGCGCCCTATGCGCAAGTATTGATTTCGGCACTCTCAGGTCGTTTATTACATGTCCCCAAGGCATAATACCACCTCATGACATTCATACAATTATAGGGAACTCTTCGTCCCAACATGCTCACACGGTTTATCATAATGATATAACAGTGCATACAAATAACCACCTAACACCTGAAGTATCCCTTGAATTATCCCAAGACAAGTGTCGGGTCCCGTTGTGACTTTCCCGCTACTTGCTCCCTAGGATCGCCTCGTGCCAAAAGTTGCAAACACATATATCTTCATAATAATGTGGTCTCAACAGTTTATCACAAATAATCACGTTTATGCCCTAACGGGCCAAAATTACTATTCAAACTTTATTACATAAAAAGATATGAACAGGCATATCCCAACAAAATGAGTATGCATGCATGTTAATCACATAACACCATCGTGTAACCGTACTCATAATACTAGTCATACCTATTTAACGGGGCCTCAGGCCCTAACTACGGAATCCATGCAACAGACATGAAACACTTAAGCAAGTATAGACATGCTTTCTCACCATTAATTCACATAACCTCCAATTATGCCCTCTCGGTACACTAATCAAGGCCCTTAAGCCTTATTAGTAATTTTGGGTCGTTACATAAAACTTCGAGTAGCAAGTGATTAGCACATTTTAAACTCACTTAGTAATGACTCTAAGGAAGTAGGGTATTACAACTTGGTATCAGAGCGAGCCAAGGTTTATGGTTCCTGGAGATTGACCGAACATGTACGCTCGCTACCAGTGACAAGCTCGACTCAGGGTTGGTTGGTAATGATTGAATTATATGCTTGATTATGTGCTTAAGTGCCCTGTTTTCCTGATTATTTTATATAGAGCGTGATGAATGTGTTAACATATGCATGATGATATGGCATGGCCCCCTTGAGTGTTGTATGTTATTTGTGTATTGTTACTGCTGTTTATGGTTGGTTGATGTGAATTGGAAGGTGGTTTTGGATGTTGTTATCATGCCTGATGAGCGGCGTCGTTGATTGTAGCCATATTGTTGAGATGCCTCGACGATCAATCAAACTCCATTGCAATAGGACCGAGGATGACAACAAGGTCATGACCCTCCACCTGGCCCACAGAATTGGCAACTGTTGTTTGCCAAAATGGAAGCTAGACTTCAACGAACAGAAGAAGAACTTCGATAGTTGAGGCAACAAGCCCTTCCTCAGGGCATTGGGTTGCAGGTTCAACAAACCGTGGCATCTGTGCCAGTTCAGCCTGCTATGGAGAATAGGTGGGAACCTTTGTATGAGAGGTTTAGGAAGCAGCATCCTACCACCTTCAAGGGTGGATCAGACCCACTGCGGGCAGAGCAGTGGATGAACATGATTTCGTCCATTCTGGACTTCATGAGGGTTGAAGGGAACGAGAGGGTAGCTTGTGCCAGCTACATGTTCAGAGAAGATGGCCGCATCTGGTGGGATGTGTTAACTCAGAGAAGGAATGTTGCTGCTATGACCTGGGAAGAGTTCAGAAACATTTTCAACGAGAAGTATTATAGTGTTGCAGTTCGAGCTGTGAAGGTTGACGAGTTTACCAACCTGACTCAGAACCAGATGACAGTTACTGAGTATGCTTTGAGATTTGACCAGTTGGCGAAGTTCGCACTGGACTTGGTGCCGACTGAAGTGGCAAGAAGAGATCAGTTTGTGCGGGGATTGCATGTTATGATTGCCCGTGATGTTAAGATAACCTTGGATTCAGGGACTACTACGTATGCTCAGGTAGTGGACAAGGCCCTTACAGCTGAGGGGGTCGAGGATCAGATATGGAGAGAGAGCGTTGTGAGGTGCGATGCTCGGAGGACCGTGCCTCCTTTCACCGAATCTAGTCGGGGTAGTGGCCCTAGCGAGCAGAAGAGAAGAGCCCCAAATTTTTTTGTTCCTCCTAACTCAGATAAGAGGTCACAGGGTGATTTTAGTGGTCGTTAGGGCGGGAGTGACAATTGGAGGAGTTTCCTAGTGTGTCCTCGGTGAAGACGATGGCATCAGGGAGAGTGCAGGATTAGGGCCTACTTTATCTGTGGGAGTGTCAACCATTTGAAGAAGGACTGCCCACAAGCCAAGAAAGAGGAGTCGAAGCAGAGCGATAGTCTCGCTCCTGCCAGAATATTCTCCTTGACCCAGACTGAGGCTGAGCCTAGCCCCTCGATTGTGACAGGTCAGATTTCTAGTGCTGGTTCTTCTTTTACTGCATTGATTGATTCGAGGGCTACTCATTCATTTGTGTCTGCTAGAGTGATAGATCATCTGTGTAGACCTAGTGATTTGTATGCTGGGGGATTTCAGACTTTGTTACCGACTGGAGAACTTGTAGTCTCTAGGAGATTGGTTAGAGCATTGCCAGTACAGATAGACAGTAGGGAGTTGTCTGTTGATCTGATTGAGTTAGCAATGGATGATTTCGATATGATTCTAAGTATGGATTGGTTATCGAAGTACGGGACGACGATTGACTGCAAGCGCAGGATGGTGACCTTTGAATTAGATGGGGAGGTACCCTTTGTATTTATGGAGACAGATAGTGGACCACGAGTACCTATGATTTCGGCACTGAAGGCTAGAGACCTGATGCAGGAAGGTTGCATAGGATTCCTAGCGAACATTGTGGATACCTCTAGAGTTATGTCGGTGGGACCGAGTGAGTTTCCAGATTAGTTTCCAGTAGACTTTCCAAGGTTGCTGCCACAGTGAGAGATCGAGTTTGTTATAGAGTTGGCGCCAGTGGCGGAGCCAGTATCTAGGATACCTTATAGAATGGCTCCAGCAAAGTTGAAGGAATTGAAGATTCAGTTGCAGGAGTAATTGGATTTGGGGTTCATCAGACCGAGTTTCTCGCCATGGGGTGCTCCAGTGTTGTTTGTCAAGAAGAAGGATAGATCTTTAAGGATGTGTATTGATTATAGTGATTTGAACAAGTTGACCATTAAGAACAAGTACCCACTACCTAGGACCGACGACTTGTTTGACCAGTTACAGGGGAAGACAGTATTCTCTAAGATTGACCTTCGGCTAGGTTACCACTAGTTAACGATTAAAGAGAAGGACATACCAAAGACCGCTTTCCGCATGAGATATGGACACTATGAATTCCTTGTTATGTCCTTTGGATTAACCAATGCCCCAACAACCTTTATGGATTTGATGAATAGGGTCTTCAAGGACTACTTGGATAAGTTTGTGATTGTGTTTATTGATGACATATTGGTGTATTCACAGTCACAGACAGAGCATGAGCAGCATTTGCGTCTGGTATTACAGCGGTTGAGAGAGCATAGGTTATATGCTAAGTTCAGCAAGTGCGAGTTTTGGCTACCGCAAGTTACGTTTTTGGGCCATTTTATTAGTAAGGAGGGGATTCTAGTTGACCCAAGCAAGATTGAGGCAGTGAGAGATTGGCCTAGACCGAGCAGTGTACCAGAAGTTAGGAGCTTTTTGGGATTGGCAAGGAATTATTGGCAGTTCGTTGAGGGGTTCTACAGGATAGCCACACCATTGACTGAATTGACATGAAAGAAGAATAAGTATGTGTGGACAGACAGGTGTGAGAACAGTTTCAAGGAATTGAAGTGGTGGCTAATCACCGCTCCAGTATTGAGTCTGCCACCAGATAATGAGAAGTTTGTTGTTTATTGTGATGCTTCCAGATAGGGTTTGTGGTGTGTACTAATGCAAGCCAGAAAAGTGATAGCCTACGCATCGAGACAGCTGAAGGAGTATGAGCAGAGATATCCCACGCATGATCTAGAGTTGGTAGCGGTGGTATTGGCACTTAAGATTTACATACATTATTTATATGGAGAGAAGTGCGAAATATACACCGACCATAAGAGTTTGAAGTACTTTTTACCCAGAAGGATCTGAATATGTGCCAGAGACGTTGGCTGGAACTAGTAAAGGATTATGATTGTGATATCCTATACCATCCTGGGAAGCCTAATGTAGTGGCAGATGCATTGAGTCGGAAGGGCCCAGGACAATTTTTCAGAGTTGGTGGTTGGTCGATTAGCCAACATCACTCTTCAGTCTACACTCCTTGAGAGGATCAAGGAAGCGCCGGGGGAGGATCCCCAGTTGAGAGAGCATAGAGAGAGTGTCTTAGTCGGAGCAGTTAGGGACTTCTCTATGTCAGAGATGGGACTACTGAAGTACAAGGGTCGGATCTGTGTTACGATGGATTCTGATATCCGGTGAAAGATATTGGATGAATCTCATACCACTCCCTAACCTTTACATCCATGTAGAACGAAGATGTACGAAGATTTGAGAACCTTGTATTGGTGGTCGAGAATGAAGAGGGACGTGGTGGACTATGTGGCCAAGTGCTTAACTTGTCAGCAGGTAAAGGCTGAACACCAAAGGCCAGCAGGGTTATTACAGCCTCTAGGGATTCCAGAGTGGAAGTGGGAGGATATCACCATGGATTTCGTGGTAGGTTTTCCGAAGACCGTGGGAAAACATGATTCAGTGTGGATGATTGTGGATAGGTATACCAAGTCCGCTCAATTTTTGCCTGTTAGGACGGCTTATACTGTGGAGCAGTATGTTGAACTATATGTGAAGGAAATTGTTCGACTTCATGGGGCTCCAAGGTCGATAGTATCCGACAGGAATCCCACCTTCACTTCCAAGTTTTGGGAGAGCCTGCAGAAGGCTATGGGCACGCAGTTGCGATTTAGTACCGCTTATCATCCTCAGACAGATCGACAGCCTGAGAGGACGATTCAGGTACTGGAGGATATGTTACGAGCCTGTGTACTGGGTTTTGGGTGATCTTGGAGTAAGTATCTTCCTTTGCTTTAGTTTTCGTACAACAACAGTTATCAGGCGACTATCGGAGTGGCTCCGTATGAGATGTTATATGGGAGGAAGTGCATATCACCTACTTATTAGGATGAGACGGGTGAGAGGAAATACTTGGGTCCTGGGATGGTTCAGAGGACCAATGAGGCAATTGAAAATATTAGAGCTCGAATGCTCACCTCCCAGAGTCGCCAGAAGAGTTACTCGAACTTGAAACACAGAAGCGTATAATTTCAAGTCGGTGATCATGTGTTTCTCAGGGTTTCTCCCTTGAGAGGAGTGAAACGGTTTGGTGTTCGGGGCAAGATGAGCCTTCAGTTTTTTGGCCCCTTTGATATTCTGGAACGGGTTGGAGAGGTAGCTTACAGATTGGCAATGCCTCCAGCTTTATCAGGGGTTCATGATGTATTTCACGTGTCCATGCTCTAGAAGTACATATCAGATTCTACGCATGTACTAAGTTATGAGAACTTTAGCTAGACCAAGATTTGTCATATGAGGAGAAGTCGGTTCAGATTCTTGACCGAAAGGATAAAAGTCTTGTGGAGCAAGACCATCGCCTTGGTGAAAGTTTTGTGGAGGAACAACAAGGTTGAGGAGGCGACATGGGAACTTGAGTTAGATATGCAGGAGGAGTATCTCAAGTTAATCAGGTAATTTCGAGGATGAAATTTCTGTAAGGAGGGGATTGTTGTAGCGTCCCAAATTTGTTAATAAGGCTTATGGCCTTGATTAGCGTGCTTGGAGGGCAATAATTGATTTATTGTTGTTTACCCAAAAAAGGACTACCTGATGATGTGGCAGAATTAGCCTACACGTGGGATACACGTGACTGTTTAAGTGAGTATGCTTTGATCGACCATCGACTAGAAAAGAATTTGCTCATCAGACATCATATTTATGGCCCACCAGTCTGGTCGTAACTTTTCATTTAGTTCCTTCAGATATGTAATCTTATAATTGCGTATTAATTGTGATTTCCATTATTATTGAGATACGCCTGTATTAAATGTAATTAAGTTCCATCGGCCCATGTAGAACTCCTTGAGCCTATAAATAAGAATCAAAGGGCTCAAGAGAGGGGACTTTTTTTGGAGACATTCAGAACTGGGGAATTCTAAGAGAGAAATATAGTTTTTTTATCCACCATAATTGTATTCATCTGAAAGCTTATGAAACTCGTGAACTTTGGTTCATTGATCACAGTTCTTGGAATTCTACATCAATAAGAACACTAAGTGGACGTAGGTTGTTACCATTTGCTGGGGCCGAACCACTATAAATCTTTTGTGTTGTTTATCTTTTGGTTTTGATTTCATCTCATTTCTATCATTTTACTTGACTCCGTGTCGTTGACCAATTCGAGGGTCAACAATTGTATTAATTTGTGAATTTGATGAGTATGTGATTAGAAATGCATGTTTAGGTGAATTAAATATGCATGTGGGACCCATTTGGTTGTTAGGGGCATGTTTGTAATTTTAGCCCGCTGAGGGACATAAATGCAATATTTGTGTATATTGTGATCTTTACCATGTGTGAGTTGTGATATATTTGTGATGCACGATCCGAGACAGTCGTAGGGAGCGGTTTAGCTAGAAAGTCACAACGGAGTCAAATGCCCGGCTCGGGAAGAGCCTGGAGGTATTTTGGGAATATAACATGTGTTTGGAATTTATGGAGTAACGGGTAGTAATTTAGTAATCATTTGGACATGTCGAGGTTAAACGGGGATTTATAGGAACACTCGAGGGATTAGTGAGACACGACAAATAACGAAATTGCCCTTGGGTCACTTAATGGTTAAGGTTAAGCTTAAGGGGCAGTTTGGTCATTTGGCAGGGGTATTACTTAGATGATTTGAGAAACTACTGGAATTAAGTAAAGGGAATAAAACTCTCAGCTTCTCTTCTCTCAGTCGGTTCAAAACTTCTCCCCTTGGTGCTTGGTTTTGAAAGATTTTAGACCTGAAATCTAAGCCTTGGAACTTGGGAGGAGAAGCTTGGGAAGTTGAAGAGAAAGTGTAGCTTGAATTCATCCTTGGGTTTTCAGCGAGGCTTTGACTAGAGGACTGTGCTCGGGATAGCGTTGCTCAGGAAGCTTGGGACATAGGTAAGAAAACTATTTTACCCATAGTGCAGGGCGTGGCCCTATAGTTTGTATAGCAGGGCACGACCCTATGTGATTGATTTGCTGTTTGTAGCCCTATTGTTTATAGTATGTATTTGTTTAAGTATTTGTTGATTATATGCTATGTATTGCATATTTTTGAATGAACGGCGAAGGCCGGGAACAGCAAAGGCCGAGAATGGCAGGAAGCCGAGTACTACAAGGGGCCAGGAATAGCGTTAAGCACGTGGAGTGCAAGGCCGAGTATGGCAAAGGGCCGAGAGCAGCGTTGATCACGTGGAGTGCAAGCTGTTAGGGTGAGACCCTTCTCGGATGCTTGAGTCACCCTCACAGTGTAGACCATGAACTCAGGGCCTGGTAAAGCGCCTGGGACAGCATGGCCGCTATATGTTTAGCATGTTGGCTGCTCTGTTATATGATGATTGATAGACATGCATATGATGATTATTTGTGTTGAGTTTTCTTGCTGGGCTTCGGCTCACGGGTGCTCTATGGTGCAGGTAAGGGCAAGGGAAAAGTCGACTAACCATGAGTACAGAGAGCGTGAAGCATCGTGTACATGTTCGGCCTGCCTGGCTGCCACGGCCAGGGGTATTTTTTTGGGAAATGATATGTATTAACCTGAATTTTGTCGTTTAGTCAACCTGAAATGTATTTTGAGTTGTAAATATTTTCTAAACAGTATTTTGGGATCCCAACTATAAAACCTTCTGATATTTCAATGAGTATCCAAATATTTTTCATTTAATGAATAGAATGGATTTTATTTCAACTTAGCTACACTTTTAACCTAAAACGTTGAGTAACAAGTGATTAGCACACTTTAAACTCACTTAGTAACGACTCTAAGGAAGTAGGGCGTTACAGCCAAGATCCAAGTTGCTCAACCACCACCAAAATACAAAACCCCGAAACTTCATACATACATTGGGAAGGAGGATCCAGTACGACACATTGGGAAGTTCGAGGATCAGATGGAGTTACTTGGTCTGGAGCATGATTATAGGTGCAGGGTATTCTCTACCACTCTCTCTGACTCAACACAGGAATGGTACTGGAAATTCAAACATGCATCCAACACTTCCTGGGAGTAGTTCAGGAAGGAATTTTGCAAGGTCTTCAGTGCCGGATGGATTCAACCAGCTTATGCCAATCAGCTAGCTGACATCAAGCTAGGGAAGGATGAATCCCTGAAGGACTATGGGCAGGACACAAATGAGTGCAAACAATTGAACAATGAGAAAGAGTTTCTTCTCCGATCAGGAAAACTCTCAAGGTAACTAGTCAAGACCAAAACCCCGAGCAGGAATCCAAAATTTCGAAGGCAGAGGAGTCCACCACTAGAGCCAGCGGCCATAGACTTCACACTGGACACCATATGTGGGGGGGCCCATATAGCAGGTAACAGTAACAATGCTCGTGAGCGATATGCAAGGACCCTAAGACATGAGGTAGGGGAGTCTTCCCAATGCATGACAGTCGAGGAGAGGTCTCCAAGGAATCCAAAGTATGAAAGTGACACTCTCACTTTTATAGAGGATGATGCCAGGCACGTGAGGTACCCCCACAATGACCCTCTGGTCCTTACCATTCAAATCGCCAATGCCCGAGTGAAGAGATGCTTGGTGGATACGAGAAGCTCGGTAGATATCATCTATAAAACATCCCTTGAGAAGATGAAGCTCACAGTCAAGGACCTGACACCATGTTCCCAAGTGATATATGGGTTCATAGGAGAGTTCCTAGCACCAACAGGAACTATCAAACTACCGGTCACGGTGGGGGATGCCCCAAGGCACGAGACTGTGATGACAAAGTTCCTAGTGGTAGATTGCTCATCGACTTATAATGTAGTGCTTAGGAGATCCCTGCTGATGGAATTACACGTAGCAATATCTATCTAGCATCTATCTTCGAAGTTCCTTACTAGCGCAGGGCAAGGATGCATACAGGGTAACCAAAGGGAGGCACGAGAATGCTATAATGCATCAGTGGTCAAGGTAAAGAAAGGACCATGCGTAAACAACATGGTAGTAGCCTGCTGTGAAGAGAAGGAAGGAACCGATGAGGTTGTCAACATGGAAGTTGACGTTGAAAGAAACACTCTACTGGAGCTGGGGGCTCCTTTTAACGAAGATTTGTTATTATAGCAAGTTTCCCAGATGAGGGAAACGACATCAATCCTCGCTTTGGGGATGACGTCATGGGGATAGGACCAGTCAAAGAACTAGACGAAGTCCTACTAGATGAGGAGGACCCGACTAGAGTAATTAAAGTCGGCAAGGTCCTAAAGCGGGAAATTAAGGCACAGTTGGTAGAATTTTTGAAGAAGAACTAGGATGTCTTTGCCTGGTCACATAAGGACATGGTTGGAATTTCTCCATCCATGATAAGCCATGTCCTCAATAGTGACAAGAGCTACCCACTAGTGCAACAAAAGAGGAGACTGCTTGATAATGATCGATCTCAAGCCCTAAAGGAGGAGGTCGAGCGGCTCAAGGAAAACGATTTTATAAGGGAGGCCATGGTTGGAATTTCTCCATCCATGATAAGCCATGTCCTCAATGGTGACAAGAGCTACCCACTAGTGCAACAAAAGAGGAGACTGCTTGATAATGATCGATCTCAAGCCCTAAAGGAGGAGGTCGAGCGGCTCAAGGAAAACGATTTTATAAGGGAGGCCTACTACCCATATTGGGTATCAAACCCCGTGCTAGTCCCAAAGCCAAACGGGAAGTGGAGAACATGTGTGGACTTCACAGATCTGAACAAGGCCTACCCCAAAGACTGGTTCCTACTACCCAGAATAGACCAACTGGTCGATGCAACAACAGGACATGAAATACTCTCATTCATGGATGCATATTCTGGGTGTAATCAAATAAGTATGCACCCTCCCGATGAGGAACATACCAGCTTCCAGACTGACAAGGGATTGTACTGTTATAAGGTGATGCAATTCGGCTTGAAGGATGCAGGAGCCACCTACCAATGTTTAGTGAATGGCATGTTTCAAGACTTGATCGGCAAAAATATGGAGGTATACATCAATGACATGTTGGTCAAGTCAAAATAAGTTTGAGGGCATGTTCGAGACTTAGAGGAATGCTTTGCAATACTTAGAAAGTATAGCATGAAGTTAAACCCTCTTAAGTGCTTGTTTGGAGTTGGTTCTGGTAAGTTTCTCGGATACATAGTCAATTCACATGGAATCGATGCTAACCCCGAGAAGATCAAAGCATTGATCGACATGAAGTCACCTACCACAATCAAAGAAGTGCAAAGCTTAACCGGGAGAGTAGCTGCCCTCAGTAGGTTCATATCAAAGTCTACAGACAAGTGTGTCCCTTTTTTTAACTTACTGAGGGGTAGCAAGAAGATCCAATGGACCAAGGAATGTGAGGAAGCTTTCCAAGCCTTGAAGGAGCATCTCACTCGACCTCCCATCCTAGCGAAGCCAATATGTGGTGAAGTACTATTCAACTATTTGGAAATCACCGAGCATGCAATCAGCGCTGCTTTGATAAAAGAAGAGAACATGGTACAACACCCTGTGTACTATACCAGTAAAAGTCTAGTAGGTGCGGAGTCTAGGTATCCCCCTCTTAAAAAACTTTCCTACTATTTAGTAATCGCCTCTCGAAATCTGCGTCCATATTTCCAAGCTCACTCGATCCGAGTCCTGACCAATCAACTGCTAAGACAAGTTCTTTAGAAACTAGAGGCCTTAGGACGATTACTCAAGTTAGTCATGGAACTAGGACAGTTTGATATCACTTATCATTCAGGGACGGTTATAAAAGGACAAGCATTGGCAGACTTCATAGTCGAAGGCACCAACCTTGAAGACCCTTCCTACCAATTGGAGAATGGAGATACCGAGAAGGAAGGAGATACTCCTGTATGGAATTTGTATGTTGATGGAGCATCCAATGAACACAACTCAGGTTTAGGAATCATACTGATCACTCTGGAAAATTACCGAATCCATTGCGCTCTCATATTTGGATTCAACGCTTCAAACAACGAGGCTGAGTTCGAGGCATTATTAGCAGGATTACGCTTGTCTTGGAATGTGCATGCATAGTCCCTGGAGATATTCAGCGATTCCCAGATAGTGGTGTACCAAGTACTGGGAGATTATCAAGACAAGGGACTTAGGATGGTGTAGTACCTGAACAAGGTGAAGGACTTGTTGGCACAGTTCAAGAAATACTCAATTATACAAGTCCCGAGAGAGCAAAATGCCAATGTTGATGCCTTAGCCAAGCTTGCTAGTGCTAAAGATGTGGACACCCTGAATATCATTCCCGTCGAATACTTGATGAAAAGAACCATAACCGAGCAAGAGGCACTACCTGTTGAGTTAGGAGATACATGGATGACCCCTATTATTAACTATCTCAACTAACGAGTAGTACCCAGAGATCGGAACAAAGCAAGGAAGTTGGTGAGACAAGTTGCACGATATATGATAGTTGAAGGGGTCCTGTACCAACGAGGGTACTCCCTACCACTACTAAGGTGCATTACACCCAACCAATCAAAGTTGTTAATGATCGAGGTACACGAGGGTTTTGTGGAGATCACGTTGAGGGGTAGAGTCTATAAAAGAAAATCCTAAGACAAGGATATTTTTGGCCGACGATGAATGGAGACTCGATGGAGTATGTTAGAAGATGCCACAAGTGTCAGATGTTCTCCAAGATACCCCAGGCGGCACCTACCGAATTAACACAAATGCAAAGCCCTTGGCCCTTTGCTGTATGGGGAATTGACTTGATCGGAAAGCTACCTACGGGAAGGGGAGGAGTCCAATTTGCTGTTGTAGTCGTGGACTACTTCACCAAAAGGATTGAAGCAGAATCGCTCGCTACCATAGCCTCGAATAAAGTCTTAGACTTTGTGGTGAAGAATATCATATATTGATTTGGCCTACCAAGGAAGATAGTCTCAGAAAATGGGACTCAATTCGACAGTGATATGTTCATCAAATTTTTTACGAGGCATGGAATCACAAAGAGCTTTTCCTCGGTAGCACACCCCCAAACTAATGGTCAAGTAGAAGTGGTGAACAAGACTATCAAAGACACTCTGAAGAAGAGCCTTGAACAAGCCAAAGGAGCCTGGCCAAAATTACTTTCGGAGGTCCTAGGGTCACATCGAACAGTGGCACAAACGACGACAGGGCATACGCCATTCTCTTTGGCATTTGGGTATGCAGCCATGTTACCAGTTGAAATCACTCCCCCGTCGCATAGACGAGAGACATACGATCAGGGGAGGAACCATCAACTGATAGAAGAGTCATTCGATTTAATTGAAGAAAGATGAGAAAAGGAAAGTCTCAAAGTAGCAGCACATCAACAAAAAGTGGCCAGATACTTCAACTCTAGAGTGAAAGATCGAAAATTCCAAGTTGGGGACTTAGTACTCGGGAGGGTGTTCCTAAATAATAAGGACACTACAACAGGGGTACTAGGACCTAACTGGGAAGGGCCATACCTTATGGAGGAGGTGATCCCACTAGGGACATATAAGATAGCTTGACTGAATGGAGAACTAATAAAAAACTACTAGAATGGTGAACACCTCCGCCGGTACTATCAGTGAAGCTGTTTAGCGGCGACACAAGTTTTAATTTGCAAATGTAGTATTGTTTAAATTATCTATGTAACAACCATTGTGCTTCAATGAATAAATTTAATTTCTTAAGTTTCCCTTAATTCTTTAAATTACATTCAACAAGAGATAGGTTCTAGAACCTTGTCGCCAAATTATGGATCATGTTCGATCTTGGTTCTTGAGGAACCTATCGACCCATATGATCTAAACAAGAGACTGGTCCGAGGACCTTGTCGTCAAACGAATGGATCATGTTTGATCTTGGTTCTTGAGGAGCCTATCGACCCATACGATCCAAAAGATAGACAAGTTCTAGGACCTTGTCGCCAAATTATGGATCATGTTCTATCTTAGTTCTTGAGGAACCTATCAACCCATACGATCCAAACAAGAGACATGTCCTAGGACCTTGTCGCCAAATTTATGGATCATGTTCAATCATGGTTCTTGAGGAGCCTATCAACCCATAAGATCCAAGCAAGAGACTGGTCCGAGGACCTTGTCGCCAAACTATTTGATCATGTTCGATTTCTGTCCTTGAGGAACCTATCGACCCACATGATCAACAAGAGAGACAGGTCCTAGGACCTTGTCGTCAAATTATGGATCACGTTCGATATAGGTTCTTGAGGAGGTTATTGACCCATAAGATCCAAACAAGAGACTAGTCTGAGGACCTTGTCGCCAATTTATTTGCCCATGTTCTATCTTGGTTCTTGAGGAATCTATCGACCTATACGATCAACAAAAGAGACTGGTCCAAGGACTAGTTGCCATCATCGAATCATAATCAAATTTGGTCCTTGAGGGACCGATCGATAATTTCATCTAAGACTCGTTACAGGCTCGATAAGCCCATCTAGACCTGGTCGGTCCAACTTAGACACTTTTGTCTACAATCATTATAACGAGTACACGAGAGATTACGTAGATCGTGATCGACACTTGCTACACAATCTGCATCTATGTATAGGTATCATTACTACTGAGTATGAAACCATCACCCGAATAGCAATGAGGGACAAGCATTTCCTACTTTCATCATTAGGTGAAAAGGATACTACTATGTGTCTAAACGCTCGAAGCAAGGCATGGTCAAGTAGCAAGTGACCAAGGATTTTAAACCCATGATCAATTGAGGGGCATATAGTACATACCAATCGGGGTATACACAAGAAATGAGGGCGTGACCTTAAGTACTAAGCAAGCTCAAGTTTTTCTAGGACATTTGTTCAACATATCGTCCGAAAGTGCAAAAAACAAAAACAAAAAAGGCATTGGTGGTCGGCCTATCACCCATGGGGTGGTTGACCTAACCTGTTTTGTTCATGGTACTTGGTGAAGTATCATACTACTCACATTACCATGGTTGTTAGCATGAAAAACATAAAAGGGTAAGGTTAGTATGGCACGTGAAATACATGTGTTCAGAGTATACTGATACCTGAATCAATGAGGGTTGTGAGTTGATATACTTAGTAAGCATTGGAAATAAAAAATTTCAATCAAAACATTGAGTACTCCTAACAAAAAAGCATAAAGGCATATAATGTCATATGTAAAAACTGTCAAGTACAAGGTGCCCCACCAATGGCATGAAAGGAAAGATAGAATAAAAGACCAAGAGAAGACTAACTAGGGCGAGGAGTATCATCTGAAAGACCACCCTGAGCCTCAGCAGCCTTACAAGCCAGACACTTCCTAAGCTCCTTCGCTCATGTCTTCTCGGGAAGGAAATCCAAGTTCAGATCTTTGTTGGACTTCCAGATCAAGTAGAAGCAAGAAAAATTTGTCTCTAAATACTCCTCTCGAGCCTTGTCCCGGGCAGCTTTGACCTCTTGCTCCTTCTTGACAAGAGCATCCTCTTGCAATTGGTCCATGTCAACAACCAGCTTCTCTTTCTCAGCTTCAGACTGTTGGAGCTGATCGGAATGTTTCCCCTCCATCTGGGCTATCCTGAGAGTCAACTCAGTCGCTTCCTGTTGTTTGAGCTCCACAGCACTGCGGATGGTGTTGATCTCTTCATCCTTCGAAGCAATGTCAGCATCCCTAGAGCTGAGAACGCGCCTAAGGTCCAACACCTCTTGGCGGATAGCTTCAAGCTCAGAATGAAGGTTGGAGAGCGTAGAGGTATACTCCACAGACCCATCACGAACATGAGAAAACAACATCAATGCCTGCAAAAGACATACAGGTGTTAGATAAATGTCAGAACACAAGCTAATGAGACAAGAAGAGAACTGTAAAGGACTCACACTCTAAATGTCTAGGAGTGACTTTGTTAGGATGGTGTTCAAGTCCTCATTCTTAATCCCATTAAAATTCATTGTCGTCTGCTCCATATGAGACACTCGGTCTATGATGGCACCTAGGTTCCGTATTGTAGACTAGTGTGGCTCAGATAAGGGAGCGGGTGCAAAACAGGAGGCACCCGAATCAGTGAAGATGGGAGGAACCGGTGTAGACAAAGATGGCTCTACCTCTGTGATAGGACTAGATGCCAAAGGAGTTGGAGGAGGCACCTCGAGAGGAACCTCCATTATCGACTCAGCCTCAACCCTGGCTCTTTTAGCTGCTCGGACAGAAGGACTAGCCTCGGTGGGAGTCGACCTCTGCTATGTATGAACAAAATCGAACATGTTTGAACCTACAAAAGATGATCAAATGTTAGAAGGATATTAAGCACAGAAGAATCACAAAATAAAGGTGATAAAGTTTCAAACCTTCTGAATGAGATTCGGGCTCGAACGTAGTCTCATCAAAGTCATCTGAAGGAATCGATGAATACGCAACCGATGCACCCACCTCATCATCCTCCTGTCTAGCTAGCACAGGCAAAGAGGGTACCTCCTCGACATGAATAGGTCCCAGGGAGTCTATGACATTCACGAGCTCGGGAGCATCGTCATCCAGAACATCGACTATAGTAGGAGGAAATAACCCAACCTTCCTAAACGCCTTACTATTTCCAGAGATCTCTTCCAAGAAGGTGTTGGTACCCTCACTCATATAATGATGGAAGTGGAAATACCCCGAGTTATGCTGAGAAGGGTTCGTCTTTAGGTCAAATAAGTAGTGCATCTCGTGAGGCACGGGGGCAGCCCATTTTCTACAGTGATAAATAATGTACAACGCAGATAAGACCAAGATCGCATTAGGAGCCAGTTGAGAAGGACTAATACCAAAATAGTCTGCAACGCTATAGAAGTATGGATGAAGAGGAAGTAGGGTGCTAGACTTGATGGCAGAACATGTCCAAGCACGCATACCCAAAGGGGGGTCCTCAGCTCTGTCATCTGGACCAGGGATAGTAATGCACACGCCAGAGAGGTCAAAGGTCTTCCTCAAGTTCTTTACCTTCTCTTTAGTCATGTCAGAGGCAGCCCCCTTGAACAACACAATCTCGTAATCAGCAGGGTGATGCTTCTCAACTAGTTTCCATATGATCTCACTGGCCAAGGTGGCCCCAGAATCTGATGAATGGAACTCTTTTTTTCTTCTCTTCTTTAGCTACATAGCTGGCGATACTATCTTACTCTTGGAAGGAGGGCGAACCACCTTAGGCCGGAACCTGTAAATAGAATGCTCCTGAGGATGAGTAGCATGGCGACGAGAGCCCTCAGTATGTTCTCACTGAGAAGAAGAGTGATGGGGAACCTGACTGGTATCCCAGTGCAAATAGCATTGCAATGAGTCTCACTGACCTGACATGTCCCGCTGAGAAGAATGACTTCGCTTAGATGTGCCTTGAGAGCCGCGAGGCGTACTGTGCTGAGAAGAGCCAGGCGAAGAACTTTGAGTGATATGCTTGGTAATATGAGGATCATCTTCAGAAGGTTGCCAAGTTGTCTGTTTTACTCTCGCCATCGGGCTATACCTTTTCAAGAAGTCTTCCTCACTGAACAAATATAAAAGCGAAGTGAGGGAAAATCCTTTTCACCCTATCCAAGATTTCCTGGGGAGTACGCTCGCTTACTGACTTGTCTGATGAAGAGGAGATGGACATCTGCAACAAAGGAAAAATAAAGAGTAAAGTTAGTAAGTGAGCATAATAAAGCCAATAGCTGGGGGCATACCCATGAACTAAGGAGCAAAAAAGAAGAAATCAGGAGAAAAAGTCTATATAGGGGGTCGGCCCAGTGAGACTAAGCCTAGGCCGACCACCCTGAGTCCCTAAGATTACAAAGCATGAAAGATGGGGAATAGGTGGTCAGCCTACCACCTTAGGCCGACCACCCCAGGGATGCAAACCTTAGAAAAATGACAGGGGACTAAAGTTCAGGTCTCCAATAAATTGTACAGTACAAGGAAGACCCCAAAAGAGATCAGGAAAGGAAGAGCAAATATTTTTTAGGGTCCCAGGTGGTCGGCTTATACTTGGGCTGAGCACCCTGGATCCCTGGAAGTCGCCCAAGGGTATGGTGGTTGGCCCATGAGGTACACACTGCTCGCCCTATGGTGGTATGTAAACTTGGAAATTGTCAGGAGCCTAAGGAAACCTAAGGGTAGTCGGCCCAAACCCTAATCCGTAGGCTTGGAATTTGCATAAGGCAAGGAAAATACAAGGGAAGCCCTAAAGGTACTCGGCCCATGATGGAAACTCTAGGGGTGGTCGGCCCATGAGGAAATGGACATCCTTGGAAATTGCATAAGGAAAGAGAAGGAAAGCATTGGAGGTACTCAGCCCATGATGAAACCCTAGGGGTGGTCGGCCCATGAGGGAACGGACATCCTTGGAAATCGCCTATGCTAGGGTTTGGAATCCAAGAAATTGCCAGGCTAATGATCTCAAAGAAGTGGTCGACCTAGGGTTTTGCATCCCTGGAAACCTCCTATCCTAGGGTTTCACAAACCTGAAATTGCATGTATTAGGGTTTGTAACCCGGGAAATCGTCCAGACTAAGGAATTTCACAGATAAATCGTAGCTTGATTAAAACAAGTCAATTATTTTGGATCAAAATAAAAACAAAACAAGAAGATTCAGACAGATTTCTCAAAGATTGAAAGTATTTCTTCTAAATCTAAGTACATTTAAATTAAATGATGTAAGGATTAGGATAAAGTACTTACCCAAATAAAGATTTGAGTTTGATGAAGAATTGGAGAAATCAGGCTTGGAGACTCCTATGGGTGAGGCGCACAAAGCAAGGAAGTGAGAAGCTACTTATAGCCTCTCATGCTAACCATATATTTTTAGGAATTCAAATTTCCTTGAAAAATATCTAGTATGGTTAAAATTTCAAATTCTTTGAAAAATATCTAGTATTTTTAGGAATTCAAATTCCATGAAAAATATCTTATACTTTTAGGAATTAAAATTTCTTGAAAAATATTTTGTATTTTTAGGAATTAATATCCTTGAAAAATATTTTGTATTTTTAGGACTTCAAACTCCTTGAAAAATATATTATACTTTTAGGACTTCAAATTTCGTTGAAAAATATACTAGATTTTTAGAAAAATAATTTTTCTTGAAAAATCTAGTTATTTTTAGGAATTACAAATTATCCTTGAAAAATTCGTGTTGATAAAATTATCGATAGTTGATAAAAGTACTACGTAATGTCCCGAGGGACTTCGCTATTAAAGTACTGCTACGATATGTTTCTCGGGCCAAGAACAAGTTTACCGTAATGTTGAACACATTATAATAAACTTGGGACGCAAATGCTATCCCT
Source organism: Humulus lupulus (assembly GCF_963169125.1). NCBI lineage: Eukaryota > Viridiplantae > Streptophyta > Magnoliopsida > Rosales > Cannabaceae > Humulus > Humulus lupulus. The sequence goes on along the minus strand of NC_084802.1, from coordinate 174,891,345 downwards.
AAAAATTCTAGGGATGACGTGGCGAATGAGAAAGCGGCACATGGCATCACAAATCAGGGAAAAACAATGAAGTATTGAAAAAAGATCGATGAGCAAAAAAGATAGATCCAGCACCCATATGGAAGTCGACCAGGCCTAAACCCCCTAGGGGTGGTCGGCCTGGCCCTAGCCCCTAGCGGTGGTCAGCCTAACCCCAACCCCTAAGGGTGGTCAGCCTGAGATGTTTAAAAAACCCCTAGGGGTGGTTGGCTTAGCCCTAACCCCTAGGGGTGGTCAGCCCAAGCATGCCTAAGAACCCCTCGGGGTGGTCGGCCCACCCTATCCTCCATAGGGTGGTCAGCCTACACTCCCGAAAATGAGTAAAACTCACTCTCGTTAAGACGAAGATCATCAGGCCTAGCACCTAGAAGGTCATCAGGACTAGCACCCAGAAGGTCATAAGGCCTAGCACCTAGAAGGTCATCAGGCCTAGCACCCAGAAAGTCATCAGGCCTAGCACCCAGAAGATCAGCAGGCCTAGCACCCAGAGGGTCATCAGGCCTAGCGCCCAAGCTCTAAAGGGTCGTCGAGCCTAGCACCTAAGTCTCATAGACCAACCAAGACTTAGCATTTTCCAAGAGGTTTCAATCGTGCATTGTCTACCACGATCCAAAGAAACAACGAGAAGACCCACGACTCATAATCATGGGGAGGTGGACACGTATCTCCACTACCTAATAATCATGTACCAAACCACAATTCCAGTATTACTGATCATGTAATAGCCCCTGGGTATTATAAATAAAGGACCCAGGGCTTTGTTTCAAGAGATCATTTTTTCTGGAATTTTTGCCATCGGATGAATTTTTTGGGAGAAACTCAAGGCAAATTAGTAACGAGTGAATATTTTTGTTCATCAGTGTAATTGTCTATCGAGTGATTCAATACTAAAAGCTAAGTGGATTAGGTTATTACTGTTCATCAAAATAGGGTTGAACCACTATAAAATGCATGTGTTTGTTTACAATATTTGTACTCTGTCATTTATTATATTTATTTCGTTCAAAATGTGTCGTATACTGTACATACGACCGTTGGCCAATTTCACAGGTCAACAAGTCTCATATTTATAGTGGAGTAATATTGAGATTTATAAATTAGATTATTATATTAAAGAGTTAATTAATAATCATAATTTATTGGAGCTTGAAATTATAGGGTCCATAGGTCCCTGAGACGGCTCTATCAACACCATTCAAGGAAAGAGTTGAAACAAGTGTAAAACTGTAAATGGCATATTTTGAAGAAATTTGTTCTTCGGGTCAAATATGTAATTATATAATTATTGAGATTAATTAATTAATTTTGATTAATGTAATTTTTGAAATTATTAAATAAAATCATTAATTAATATTTTATATAATTTTTGAAATTATATAAATTGTTGGGGGAGAGTGAGATTACACCACCACAATAACTAGATTCTTCACAAAATTATGATTGATAGAGACCAAAGAAAGATTGAGAAAGATAATGCAAACCCTAGTGTTGGATACAATTCTTCAACTTTGATGATGCTTCAAAGCCCTTCTTGAGTCCACCACCTATGAACTTCTTCTTCAATGCAAAACACAACCAAAGGCTTATACACGATTTGTATCGTTGTCCTAATTCTCTATTTCCTATCCCAACATAGATGCTTAAGGCTTTTTATAAGAGGAAATGTGAATTGGGATTGAACAAGCCTTAAACTCACAAAATCAAGCACTTTCTTTATGAGTTTCTTGGAGAAAACTAGAGATTCTTGAAAGCTAGAGAGAGAGAGAGGCTAGAGAGAGATTTTAGAGAGTGGTCAAGTCTTCCAAAACTCTATGAGGAGCCTTTTATAGTGTAGGCACCATCATTAGGTATAACCAATATGATTAGAGCTAAAGAACTCGTCATTTGGAGCTTAAAACACGTGTCTGTACGAACACGTGTTTCAACGCGTTGCCTACTAGCAAGTGATGCATTGCCTGCTAGGGCTTTTGAGCCCTTTTGCATCCAGGCAATGCAACGCCTCTTGGGAGGCGACACATCGCCTCCCCCTCTGACGTTTGACCTCTCCAACAGGCTTAAAATTTCTCCAAATGCTACCAAACTTATTGAGGATCCTTAGATACCTCCATGTATCACTTTGGACCCAAATATACAATTTTTAAAGTGCCTACAATTGAAACACAAATTTTACACCTATATTATGTGAAATTCACTAAGTTTTTTTATACATATATTGTATAACAAAACTTATCCTTTGTATTTAACCAATCATAACATAAATAAAAATAAATTTTAATTAATTATTTGAATTAATTAAGTTATCTTTATTTGAGTGGGAAAAATAAATTTGATAGTTCAAATTGGATTTGAATTAGGATTTAATGTTTATTCAAATAATTAATTATAAAATATAATTAAATAAAAGATAATTCAAATTCAAATGTGGTTATCATGTTGTTAGATATTTCTATGGATATTAGTTTGAATAAATAAGATTATTTTAAAAGGATAATATTGGATTATTTTTTAAAGAAAAGTGGTTAAGACACAACTCCAATACTTTGGGAAGTTTCACACTACAAGAAAAAATATTTTTAACTACTAAAATATTGGTAGCAAATGATTTATATTTGGTAGCTGATACATTTTTAGCTACCAAATGTTTTAGTAGCGACCTCGTAGCTAAAACCCCATCGCTAAAAGTATTTTGCTACCAAATTTTTTTGTAGCTAATAGTTCTAATTTGCTACTAAATTTTTAGTAGCAAAATATTTACTTTTTGGGACTACTAAAATTTTTTTGCTACCACAATTTAGTAGCAAATTTCTTTTAAATTGGTAGAAAAAAAAATTGCCATTAACATTTTAAAATCGAACAAAAATGATTTGACTACCAAATTTTAGTAGCAAACAATTATTAAACTAGTAGCAAATAATGCCTAAATACTTTAAAAATATAGTAATTTTGCTACTAAAACTTGGTAGCAAAATTAATATAAATTAAATTATGCTTTTTAATCTAATGTATTATTATTTTAAATTTTTTTTGTTAATTTATTATTATAGCATTTCTAATTATTTGTTTATTATATTTTAAAATATATATTATTAAAATATCAAAAATAATTTTATAAAATGAATGGGCGATCGATATTATTACAATTTAAGTGTTTATGATACAAAATCTAATACATTATACAAGCTAACCACATATACAATTCTACACACTACATCAAAAGTTCATGTTGCAGTTCAAGAGCCTGCAACACTCTTCTCCTTTTTCCTTTGGCCCTTATTTGAAATGTCCATTCATTTCCTCTTGTCTTAGTACATCCTCTTGTATATTATCATGCCACCCCATGAATAGCATCCTTCTGTTTGTCCTGCTCCTTGATATTATTCTGTTTGTGGAGGAATCACAGGCTGAGAACTTAAAAAGTATTGGAGATTCAAGAGGGTCAAATTTTGAAGGAGTCCACCACCTGTTAATTGCAACACCTTCCATGTCAAATGTTGATAGTAAACTACAAAAATACAATTCTGAACATAAAAGCTCATGATGAGACACATGCATACATCAACTGTGCATTATGATCAATTTCTATCAGAGTGACAAATACAATGTAACAAAGTACATTTAATATCATCATTAGTGACAAAAAGGTCACTGTAAAGACAATTGTTAGTTCCTTCACTTTACTATGAGGACCTGGCCTAGTAGTAGCTGCAGCACTGCCAAATCCAAACTTTGATTTCTTATCAGCTGGTTTTAAAATCTGGAAAGAACACATTAAGCTCTCATCAACACTCATCATGGCACCAGCATTGTCAAACTCGCCGCAGTAGTTAGGCGCTGAGAATAGCGTCACAAGTTTTCAGTTAGCAAAGAACTCATATCCATCTTCCACAACCTGCAAAAACAGCATATATTTAGGCTCTAAAGGGTTGTCATAACATAACATCATCACTAGTTTTTGAGCTTAAAAAGATCCCAAACCTGATGAGCTCTGCAGATCAAGTCAAGATCCTGCTTTCGCAGAAATTTAGTTACTCTATCAGCACCAAATGTGAAAGAAACACCCGTATCATTTGGGCCCCAACCTTGAATGTCTTTGCTAGGATCAAACCATAGAAGATCACACAACAAGCCATGTTCTAGTACATCAGTAGGCCTTTGTATCATTCTTATCTGGTTCAAGTTGTTCAAATCAGGAGAAAGCCCTCCATGCATACATAGTATCTTTTCATCTATGAGGGCTGCCACAGGAAGGCAGTTGAGACAGTCTGTGAATATTCTCCAGAGTCTGACATTGAACCTTCTCTTGCACTCATCATAAAACCCGTATATGCGGTTTATTGAGGCACATTCATGGTTGCCTCTAAGGAGGAAAAAGTTCTCAGGGTATTTGATTTTGTATTCTAGAAGAAGGCATATTGTTTCCGGGCTTTGCTTTCCTCTGTCTACATAATCCCCCAAGAATAAGTAGTTTGAACGAGGTGGTAATCCGCCATACTCGAAAAGCCTTAGAAGATCATAATATTGCCCATGAATATCACCTGGATCACAATAAAAGAATTGTGTTTGAACAATTATTGTGATGAAAATTCATCTCTTAAAGCAGTTCTTCTCAGTAAGTGGCTCTTGGTTTTTCACTTGAAAACAAACATGGATTATGCATATATATAGAGACACACATTTACACAAAGAAAATGTCAATTAAGTTAATCTATTGTCCAAGAATGACACTTGAATCACAAAGAAAAGTGTTTGAAGTTTGAAATTCTTGAAAAGTCATCTCTTAAAGCAGTTTTTCTCAATAAGTTTCTCTTGGTTTTGCACTTAAAAAAACAACATCAATTATGCATACATATACACACATTTACATGTTGAGCATTGTAATGATCCATGAAGATCTAATCCATATATAGATGATAATTCCCATATATATTTATATAACAAGTTCTTTCTTAACACCATAAACCAGACCCTCTACTGCTATAATAAGCATCAAACTTTGAAGATTAATTAAGGTAATCTACTGTCATCCATGCTTAATTATCTATACTTAAACAAGTTTATGCATTAATGGGAATGCACCAGAATTGAACAGAATCTCTACTAATCCTTGAATTAGAATTTAAAATAAAGCCTAATTGGCTCAAAATTATTATCCCAATCGTATAAAAACAGAACACATATAGCCTATTTTCTATCCAACTACTCAAGTTCATATGAAGAAAAATTAGACCTAAATGACACCCCATAACTTAAAAAAATTCCAACATAAATGCACTCAGTGCGGTCACTTTATTCTTGTCCGACCAAGTTTCAACAAAGTACACATAAACCAGAACAGAACACCCAAAAGTAAATTCAAGAAAATCACATAGCATAACAAATTTCTAATTAACTTGATCATGAGATAAACATATGAACATGAAAAATTAAAGAATCCCAAGAAGAGAATTTCACGTGTAAAAACTTAAAAGTAGTAGTTAACATACCACAAATTTTAACAGGTGCTTTAAGCTCCAAGAGAATGGGCTGTCTCAAGAAAATATCTCTAGAAACAAAGCAAAGCTGCTTAATCTCAGTCTCTGAAAGCTGGACTTGCTTCCCAGGATTTGTTCTAACTTCAAGAAGCCTATTAATTATACCATCAAGAACCGAACCATTCTTTTTTTTTTCTAGTCTTCTCCTTCTTCTGATGATGGTGAACCTAAAAATCAAGTCTTTTTGACTTACACAACACCAGAGAACCAAAAAAAGAGCACAAAAAGACTAAGTAAGAAGCATAAAGAAGAAGAATACTTTGTTCTTCTTCTCAAGCTTCAAGATTTTTGAGTGAGAGATAGAGAAAGAAAAGAAAAGAAAAAAAAAAGATAGAGCTTTAAATCAAATGGGAATTTGAGTTTAATGGCCTGGAGTTGGAGGGGAACTTTGGCATCTTCTTTGGAGCTTTAGAGATAAAAAAATCAAACCCACTTACTAAAAACTATAAAGTAAAGAATATATTCTTTTTGAGAGAGAAACCATAGGGAGAGTGACTCTCTCCACAAACACTCATAAAATCTGGACACGCTCATTCATTCTCCACAATTTTATGAACTCTCTTACTATCTATGAATTACACAATATGCTCAAGTTTTTATATTCCTATTCTATACCTGCACTTCAGTGAAAAAAAGTTGATGACAATTGGGAAAAGAAGAAGAAGAAGAAGAATTGAAATTTAGAACTATACTTGAAGTATTACTGTGAATGAGAAGGAGAGCAGTATACGTGTGAAGTGGTTTGATGACTCAGCAAAACTGATTCCTATGTATGGGTCAATAATACAAATATCTTTGACGTAATTTAAAAAAACTAACCTATTATATATATGCATATTCAGTTTTTTAATAATTAAAAAATATTTTACTTAACTATAACCACATATTTAGGAAACAAGAACCATTAATTATAAAATGTAAATTTAGTTTTAATTTTTCATAACAGTGTAAAGTAGGAAATATAATAAAAATTAATTATAAAAAAATAATTTAATATTTTCAAATTTTTATTTCATAAAATATACATATCTCTATATACGTATAATCAAGCACAAATAAAGGAAATAAAAGTATTAATTAAAAAAATTACAAATAACTAGTTTGAAATTTAAATTTTAGTTTCAAGGAGGATACTATCTAAGAAAATTAATATATATATAGTAAGTATCTCTTTTTTTTTCACTAGTTCATCGACATTTTGTTGAGGTATGTATGCCATATACTGATTAAATAACATGGCTATATTAGTTAGATTGTTTAATTAAAAAAATTTCTTTAGGTGCTTCAACTGGGTGTAAGGAGAAGGTACTGACAAACAGGTTTTTATTCTCTCTACCATATTTCACTAATACAATATGCATTGAAATTAACTTGGAAATAAAAACATTGATCATAGACATATACATCTCTTTTTTCTTATGAATGTTGTTATACTTTCTTAAAGATTCAGTAGGTGTTTTCTGACATTTTGATCACACAAATCAAACACTCTTTGATGGAAATCTATAATCAAAGAAAAAAAAAATACAAAGAACAAGTAACTAGTTCACTTATCTTATATGATATGCTTGTTTATTTAAAATTTATTTATTTCTTTCTATTTCAAGTGCTTCAACTGAGATATAGAGATAGAAGGAGAGTTTTTGGTGCTTCAATTACAACAAATATAGAAGGAACTAGTACCAAATATCAATATCAGGTTTGAACTCCCTACTATATTTTTTTACTAAAACAATATCCATTGTGTTGACTGCGTTTTTAGCCAACGACGTGAGAACGTCAATAACGACAAGCCTTCAAGAGAATGTACACGACAACAGACAGTTTTAATAAAGAAAATAAAGAACACACAAGATTTTTATAGTGGTTCAGCCCCGATTGTCGGTAATAGCCTAATCCACTTAGAGTTGTGATTTATAGATCTGTACTCAAGATCAGATGGACTGAGCCAACTGAGTTTCTTCAGTACAGATTGCAAAAATACAAGAATCTTCTCAAATTTCAGCACTTTCTCTCTCTAGAATACTCAGACCCAATTTTCTCTCTCTAGAAAGAAGAAGCAGAAGAAGCCCCTCTCTCATCCCATAAGCCCTCTATTTATAGGCTTAGGGTCATACAACTGATATCCCTTAGAACCGGGATATTTTATTATATTTATTATATTTAAATTACAAAGAAACATTCAAAATTCAAAATGTAACAAACCCCCTATTTGTGGGAAGAATGAGAGATTCCCGGGTGCCTAGACCAATTCTTGACGTAGTCTCACATGCATGTTGGTTACTCCTTCAAGCTTTCCTTGGTTCAAAGTGATGTATGCATGGCTCTCCTCGGACCAAAGTCATGCGTGCTTGGCTCTCCTCGGACCAAGGTGGTCCGAGACAACCCCCTTGGCCTTTCACCTCAGGTAAGCCTGAGCCTACCTCCTCCAATCAAGGTCCGATCGGACCTTGTGGCCTTCTCCTCGGACCAAGGTGGTCCGAGGCATCCTCCTCTTTCCTTCTCCTCGGACCAAGGTGGTCCGAGGCATCCTCCTTGGCATCTCACCTTGGATAAGTCTGAGGCAATCTCCTTGGACTTCTCCTCGGTCCAAGGTCCCTTGGTCTCTCTTAGGACCACATCCTTGGGGTCTCCTAGGACCACTCTCTTGGGGTCTCCTCGGATGCACTCTCCTCAGCTCTCCTAGGAGGCACTCTCCTTAGCTCTCCTAGGAGGCACTCTCCTTAGCTCTCCTAGGATGCATTCTCCTTAGCCTCCTAGGATGCATTCTCCTTAGCCTCCTAGGACGCACTTGGCTTGGTTATGACATCTTTCAAGCAGTCCAAATTCTTCGTCAGTCTACCGGGTCACTTTATCACAACTCTGAGGAGTCAATGTATTTATTGACTATTAATGTGTCTTTTACTGTTCATGCACTGCCACTTGTCACCTTTATTGCCACGTTATTGATCTCCAATTTTTGGGTATAACACATTGAAATCAATTACTCAATAACAAGCATCATTGACATATTTATTTTTCTAAATTGAATTTATTTAAAAAAAATGACTTAAATATTTATAATTTTATTTCAATCTATCATCATGAATATGTAAGTTGCAAATGTTACTAACAGTGCACTAGCTAATCAATACACTAGTACATTATCACAATTATAGTAAAATAGTATACAAAAATCATTGAAACTTCATTTCTTAAATATGTCCATGTAGAGCATATATGTAACGCCCTACTACCTTAGAGCCGTTACTAATTGAGTTTAAAATGTGCAATTAACTGGCTCAGCGAGGTTTTTAGAACAAAAGTGTGATTAAACAAAAGACAAGGCTGTAATCTTTAAAAGTACTCCATTTCACTAAAAGTTCCATTAGTTTAACATTTGGGATCCCAAAATGAGGTTTGTAAATTATTTACTCCTCAAAATAGATACACAGTTGACAAATTATCAAAAACAAAGTTTAGTACAGCCATTTCTCGAAAATGCCCCCAACCAAGCAGTCGGGTAGGCCAAACATGTACGCATCGCCCCCACGCTCTCCGTACTCATGGCTGGTTGACTTTCTCTTTGCCCTTACCTACAACACAGAGCACCCGTGAGCCGAAGCCCAGCAAGAAAACTCATACAGCACACAACATATGCATATCATGCAATTATTATAACAGGTAACTCATATTTAATCAAACAGTCCATAAGATTTAAACACATGTACGGCCATGCGTCCCAGAAGCGTTACCAAAGCCTGGGATCTCAGTCTTCACCGTAAGGATATCCCATGTATCCATTGGGGTCTCACCCTAACCACAAGCACTCCATGTGGTAAGTGGTATTCCCGGCCCCAATGTCGTTCTCGGCCTTCACCGTTCTCGGCCTTCGCCGTTCTCGGCCCATTTGCCGTTCATTCTGCTACAACCATATTTAACATTCTCAAACAACAATCAAACATATAATAGTTCATTTAAAGCTACACCCTAGCAATGATATATCTTAGGGTCACGCCCTGCAGCAATACTATGGGCCAAGCCCTGCTTTACGGGTGCTACAGTTTTCTTACCTGTATCCCGAGCTTTCCGATGCACCAAGGCCACAAGCACAGTCCTCCACCACGAGCCTCTCCAAAATCCTAGTCACAATACATATAAAACACTTTTAATACTAACCAATCCCAAAACCACTTCCCGGGACCAATCCCGTACTCTCGGGACCCCTAATTCCCTAAAACAATGCATTGGAGCCATCCCCCAAGTCCCCGGGCAAAAGCCCTAAAAACATAATTTTTGGCTGTCAAAAATGGCCTAGGGCCATGGCACTCCCCTCAAGGGCCGTGGCGCCCAGCGGCTTTCCCTCATCCTGATGCAACCTCATGTCGCGGCGCCCAAGAACAGGGCCGCGGTGCTCCTTCGCGAACCCAGATTTCTGGGTTTTCCCCTGCGTTTTTCCCGAGCTAAAACCAGTCCAAATCATCCCAAACAAGTACCTAAGCCCCAAGACCAATTCAAAACCCCAAATAAACCATCTATCAACCTATAAACACCACCAACAAGCTCAAACACACAATCACACCCAACAATCACACTTGAGTTTCAGATTTCAAACACATAAACCAAAACTTGAGAGAAGTGCAAACCAGCCTTCTAGACTCTTAAACCATAACAGTTATGAGATTTCAAACATGTTTAATACTCTTACCTTAATCAAGAATTCCACTTGAGCTTCCTCCAATCCCAGCTTTAAACCAAATCCCTCTTGATAAACTAGTTGAATCCTCATGCAAAACCAGCCATGATTATCTTTCAATTTCCATTCCTATCTTCTAAAATCAAGCTCAAAAATTAACAAAACAGGGGATAAATTCTTACCTCTGAGTAATCCTTGACCTGAGTTTGATTCCACACCCTTAAGCTCTTCACTAGCCTCAAAGAACTCAGCTCACTTCCTCTTCCACTTTGCCTTCTAGGTTCTTAGTTTTTCCTTTTCCTTCTTGATTTCTCTAGCCCTCCAAACTTGATTTCAGTCATACTTAGCATAAAGTATCATGTATATCTATTTCCCTCAGCCAAAGCTATCTAAACCTCTGCCAAAAGACCATCTTATCCCTCCATTAAAATCCCTTCTTAACTAAACTTCAAGGGCACTCTTGTCCTTTCACCTATATTGCAATTCTACCATTTCTCCATCTGAATTTGTTACTCTCAGCAATTACTAACGGTTACACAAGTTACCAGATTACCAGTTACCATTAACTCACAAGAACTAAATTTACAAAATCCCCAAAATACCCCTAGGCTCCTCCCGAGCCGGGTATTTAATCCCGTTGTGACTTTTAAACTAATTAGCTCCTTAGGACCGTCTCGGTACGTGCATCACATTGATATCACCACACTCACGTGGTACAAATCACACAATACAATTATCGCATTTATGCCCTCAACAAGCTAAAATTACCAATTTACCCCTATCATACAAACGGGGCCCACATGCACATTTACATCACTTAAACATGCATTCTAATCACATACTTATTCAAATTCATTTATTAACATGTTAACTCATCTATTGCCCTCCAGGCACGCTAATCAAGGTCCTAAACCTTATTAGCAAATTGGGGTGATACAATATATGTTTATAAATATATAAATATAATAAAATGTCAATTATTACTGCTATGTAGAGACACTTCTATGGCTTTCTTAGTTCTCTATGATTAGAATAGATCAGAAAAAAAAATTAAAACCAAATTCAAGCCTACCCAAGAACAGAACAAGAAAAAAAAACCAAGCTTTACCTGTGTGAAGATCGCTGGGGCTTACCTGTGTTGCTGGGGCTCATCAGAGGGTGAAAAGCATACTGAGCACTGGTTCGTGGTTGTGGTTCAAGAGGACATTGCTGGACTTGAGATTTCCCCATCGTAGTTTGAGAACTCTGTATAGAGGATCCCTCGGCAATTCCTTGGATTAGTTTAGAACGAGTATATTAATAAATTAATGACTATGTGAAAGAATATGATTTTGTGTTTGTGTGTGTATGTGGAGATTTCTCTTACCGTGCATAAAAGCTCCCTTTAGGAATGTACTCGGAGACTAACAGTTTCTCCTCTCTCCACCGAACCGCCTCATCTCAACGTCGAACACCGCAGACAGCCCAAATGACCATGGCGACCTTATAGGCTGACCCTAACCCGCCATTACTAAGCACCCCTGCCGCAGCCTTCATCAAATCCGACAACCTGAAAGTACCCTTTTCATCTCACCATTATCAAATCAGTCATGGACCCAATCTTCCCATCTTGCGAACCTCCACCACCACCTTTCTTGGAATCACTACCTTTCAGCTGGATGATTCCGAGTTCCTTCGGTTAGAAGTTGGTATGTGAACTTCGAATGAGAGAGACAGAGAGAGCTAGAGTGAGAGGGAGACAGGAATACGAGAAAGAGGGGAAGAATAATGGGGTCTGGGGTTTAATTTCAATTGAGTGAGAGAGATTAGAGTGAGAGGGAGCTAGGGATTTGAGAGTGTATAGGGGAATATGAAGAAGAAAATGAAATGGGGCTTTTCTTTTCAGCTTTATTGGCTATGGAAGCTGTGCGAAAGGGTGAGAGAGGGAGGGATTACGGAGAAGAATAAAACTTTGAATCAGAGACACAAAGAGAGCTAGAGTGAGAGGGAGACAGGAATACGAGAGAGAGAGGGGAAGAATAATGGGTTCTGGGGTTTGATTTCAACTGAGAGATAGAGAGATTAGAGTGAGATGGAGCTAGGGATTTGTGAGTGTATAGGGGAATATGAAGAAGAAAATGAAATGGGGCTTTTCGGATCAGGTTTATTGGCTGAAGCCGTGAGAAAGGGTGAGAGAGAGAGGGATTAAGTACGGAACAAACAAAAACCCCAACAGTAAGGAAAAATACTGAAACTATTTAAATTTTAAAATATTGCTTAAAAAAATGTATTATAATTTTAAAATATTGTTAGTAATAATTTTATCTTCTACTTCATTTTAATTTAGAAATAAAATTAAAAAGAAAAGTAAAATACTTAGAGAAAGGAAAATGGCCACTTACTTATTTAATATTAATTTAATAAAATTATTTATTTGCCCAGATAACATAACACACTTTATATTCCATTGATAGAAATACCCCGTTTGAATTCGTAAAATTTCAAAGGTAATTATGTGGTGGTACATTTTTTCGATTGTGGAATGAGCTTCTTTATTATTAATTTTTTAAAAAAAGTATTTTATATTGTGTACAAACTTTATCAACTTTACTATTGTGAGACATTCTATTAATTTTTCCTTTCTTTTTTATCATTTTTTTAATTAAAGTTGGAATTTAAGAAATCTTCTAGTTTTTGTAAAAAAAAATTGGCAGCGAAATTACCCAATATTTTTTTATTAGTTTAAGTATTCAAGATTTTTTTCGTTGAAACTACTCACGCATCCAAAAACTGAGATAGTAGTCACTCATTCTGGGATTGAGATAGATTTAATACTTGTTGACTGATTTTTTTGTCAATTACAAAAAAACCAATAAAGCATAAAAAAAATCAAACACATGATATGTACGGGATTTAGGTTATTAATTAGTCCTAGTGCACGAGTTAATTGTATTGAGAAATAAGAACTTGCAAAAATTAAGTTCTTTAGAGATTTATTAGGTCGCATTTTTTCATGCACTAAACAAGTGATACTCTAATCCTATTTATAGGCAGTTGATAGGATTAAGTTCATTAGTGTCTGATTACAGTAAAATTCCCTTAATGGGTTTAAGCTTATTATTTTGGTTTTAGTATCATTGAACCTTATAATTCTATATATTTAATTATTTTAATTTTGAATTTATAGTAGGATTTTCTAAAGTTTTTTGGTTTTTTATTTTTATTTTACTTTTGTAATTAAATTTGTTTCATGAATAAAAATTTTAGTATTTATTCCTTAAAAAAGAAAATTTTAAAATTTTTGTTTAATGATTTTTAATTTTTTTATTAGATTTAAAATAATTTTTTAATATTTGAATGAATTTTTTAAATAAAACATGAAAAAATAATGGCATGTACCAATTAAAGACTTACACATATGTGTCTATTTGGCACTTAAATTAAACACATTTATAAAAAAAAAAATATGCATGTAATCGAGTAGGATAAGAAACACTTATACTAATATCCTACCCTATACGTGCATCGAATACATATTTTTTGTACCATAACTCTATCATACCCTATGACTACAATTCAAGGGCTAATTAAGTATTTTATTTTTCTCAATGTAGTATTATCCATCGTCTACTTGTTCGAAAGATAATAGAGAAATGATGGATAAAAGTTGGATTTTCCAAAAGAATAGATTATGAGTGGAGTATTTTGATGGACTTAAGAGTTTTATTAAGCTATCAACTTTGCATTTAAATGGTGAAAATAAGATTCGATGTCCATGTGTTTCATGTATGAACTTATATTATCATGACTTAGAGACAATTGAGCGTCATATATTCGTAAAAGGATTTTATACCAAATATGTAATGTGGGAGTTTCACGGGGAAGATATCACAGAAGTAAACGAAGATCAAGGCGAAGTAGAATCAAACAGGGAAGAAGACATACCATATGATAGTGATGATGATGAAGACAATGACGATATGATACCAGCATTAGAAGATTTAGCTAGTCAATATCATAGGAAGAGTGATTTTGTGAACCTTGGAGATTCAAATGAGCACAATGATGAAAGGAATACATTGCCTAACTTATTTACAGAAGTAGAAAAGGAGTTATACTTTGGATGTACAACGTTCTCAATCTTAACATTTATTGTTAATCTAATGCACATTAAAGTGATGTGCGGTTGGAACAACAAATCATTTGATTTGTTGCTCGACTTACTTTCGAAAGCATTTCCCAAAGACAATAAAATTCCACAATCTTATTATGACGCTAAGAAAATGTTGCGTGATCTTGGTTTAGGGTACAAAACTATTCGTGTATGTGAGTATGATTGTGCTTTATTTTGGAAAGAGAATAAAAATGCTGAAAGATGTCCTATATGTGGTCATCCAAGGAACTAAAGGCAAGAAGATCCCACACAAAAAGATGCAATATTTTCCTATAACTCCACGACTACAGAGACTTTTTATGTCACGTCATACATCATCTGATATGAGGTGGCATAAGGAAGAACATGTTGATACAGAAGGTGTACTTAGACACCCGACAAATGCAGAGGTTTGGAAGGATTTTGATAGACAATGTCCAAATTTTGCAAAAGAATCTAGAAATGTAAGGTTTGGATTTGCAACAGATGGGTTCAATCCATTCGGTGATTTATCAAACTCGTACAGTATGTGGCCAGTGTTACTAATGCCATATAACATGCCACCATGGAGATGCATGAAACGAGAATTCTTAATGATGGCATTATTGATTCCGGGACATCGTGCTCCAGGAAAAGACATAGATGTCTATTTACAACCTCTGATCGATGAGCTGAAAGAACTATGGGAAAATGGTGTACGTACTTTTGATATTATTGATAAAGAATATTTTACAATGCGTGCAGTAATATTGTGGACGATCCATGATTTTCCAGCATATGGTACTGTATCTGGGTATAGCACTCAAGGTTATAAAGCTTGTCATGTTTGTGAAGATGACACATCTTCATTTCAAATAAGAGGAAAAACATATTTCATGGGTCATCGTCGATATTTGTGTCCGAACCACCAATGGCGCAATGATATGGAGTATGATGGTACAATCGAAAGGCATTCACCTCCAAGAATTTTAACAGGAGATGGAATCTTAGATAAATTAAAAGGTGTATGGAAATGTAGGGCAGGTAAAAATGATAAGATCATTAAGGATGATAAGCAACAAATGAAGGATGCATGTTATGAAAATAACACGAACTGGAGACGAAAAAGTATTTTTTTTGGGAGTTAGAATATTGGCCTAAATTAAAACTAAGACATAATTTGGATGTGATGCATATTGAGAAAAATATATGTGATAGTGTAGTTGGTACAATATTTAGTATTGATGGGAAGTCTAAAGATACTGAAAAGGCATGACTTGATTTACAAGATTTAAATATTTGTAAGCAGCTACACATGAAAAAGAAGGGGAACAAATGGTTCAAACCAGTAGCATGCTATACATTATCAGCGAAGGAACGATAAGAATTTTGTACGTTCATAAAGTCTATAAAATTTCCTGATGGATATGCTGCAAATATTTCTCGGAATGTTAACATGAAAGATGGAAAATTATTTGGGTTGAAAAGTCATGATTGTCATATTTTATTACAGAGGTTGTTACCTATTGGTTTAAGGCCATATTTGAAAAAGAAAGTAATGGATGCTATTGCTGAGTTGTCGTTATTCTTCAAAAAGTTATGTGCGAGGACATTATATGTGAAAGACTTAGACGAATTGGAAAAGGGCATTGTGCTCACGCTTTGTAAATTAGAAAGTATCTTTCCTCCTGTCTTCTTTGATGTGATGATTCATCTTGTGGTTCACTTGCCATTGGAAGCTAAGTTAGGTGGTCCAGTACAAATGCGATGGATGTATTCAATCGAAAGGTAACAAAATTTATAACTTAAGTTTAAAAAATTAAATAATCATTGAATACAAGTCTTTATTACTATATATTGAAAACATAATTAATTTCAGGGAATTAGGTCATTTGAAAAAATATGTGAAAAACAAAGCCCGACCTGAAGGTTCTATTGTTGAAGGATACATTATTACTGAAGCACTAAACTTTTGTTCTATGTATCTTCGTGGAATGGAAACACGCTTTAATCGTCCTGAGCGCAATCCTGATTACCTTGGAATTAGAAAACAATCGACACTGTCAATATTCAACATGCCTACAAGACCATTTGGAAGACAATCATCTATCACACTAACTCAAGATCAACGAACCCAAGTTCAATGGTACATTTTGAATAATTGTCCTCAGTTGGAACCATATTTAACGTAAGTTTATAATTTTATTTTTTAAATTCTAACAACATTTAGGTTTTAGCATAAAAATAATCTTTCATAGTACTTATTGTGAACACAGAGAACATAGATTATTCTAACAATCTCAAGGAATTCTGAATATCAATCAAATGCAAAAAAATGAATTTTCAACATGGTTTGAAAATAAAGTAAGTTTAAATATCAATGTTTGATATTCTAAATTTTTTATTTGTCTTGATCTTACATTTATAATTTTATCTGCCATCACAGATAAAAAAAATGAATGAAACAATATCTGGTAAAGCACAGGAAGATTTGTATGCAATTGCAATGCAACCAAGTTTTTTGGTTTGTACATATGCTGGTTGTATGGTTAATGGAGTTCGATACCATACAAAAAGTCGAGATGAAAGACTTTTAAGTCAAAACTACGGTGTTCACTTTGAAGCAGAATATGATGGAAATATATGTGATTTTTATGGTGTCATCAATGAAATTTGGGAAGTACATTACCTCTATTTGAACAAAGTTATATTGTTCAAATGCTCTTGGTATAATACCAATGGAAGTGATAGAATGTACTCTGAATATAACTTTACTAATATCAACATCAACTCAGAATGGTTTGAAGATGAACCATTTGTTCTTGCCAATCAAGTAAGTTTGGTTTTTTATTTCGATGACATTAAAAAAAGTAAAGATAATAAAGATTGGAAAGTGGTACAAAAAGTAATCATCGTCACATCTGGGATATACAATCAAAGCCAATGGAAGGTGAAGTTGATGATGAAGATCCAACTATCAACAGTTCTAAAACATATCAAGAAGAATCTTCGAATGACATTGGCGTGAATTTTGATTCAATGAAAAATGATACTAATCTTATTCAAGATGATATTGAAGATATAGAATGTGATAATCATCAAAGAGATTGCATGAATATCATCAAAGAAGGTAAGAATCCATTAGAAAATTGGCCTGTGAAATTGGTGCTAAGAGATGAAGATTGGCAATGGATGTGCAATAAATGTTTCTCTAACGAAGAATGGAAGGTGTTGACGCGGTTCTTCATCAACAGGTAATTAAGAAAAGAAAGAGAAAGGGATTAGTGGTTATGTTGAACCGAAATAGATGAATGATCTTGGAAATGGAATGGTGACACAAAATATGTTTTTAGGTGGTTCAAAGGTTAAAATCCTTCTACTCCACCAGTCAGTATTATTGCTATATACTGGGTATTCTTTTACAGGGTATTTCTTACAATATAGAATCCAACCCCCCATAACTCCCAGGGTCTCCATATTTATAGGAGAAGGCACCTGACAGTTGGTAAGAAGGTCATCCCGTGACCTTCTTACCTATCATGTCAACTCTGGGACTTTCATGATTAATTCCTAAACCTGACACATAAGTGTGGTCAAATCGATAGGCAAGGGGATAATGGGACGCACGGCCCAACCCAGTCATGGGTGTCTGAATACGCACGTTCCTGCTGCGTGTCCGAGAAGTCAGGGGTATATCAGACACGTGATGTCTGATACATTCACGTTTACCTTGCGTGGTTGACTTTATAAAGGGTCAGAGCCTCCAACTCTAGCTCGTACCATGAGCTGGATGCTTACCTCGACCTGCGGCCTTCAGAGTCCACTCAGTCCTTGAGCAATCTTGGCGAACCCTTGGGTTACCTCAAGCTAAGGATGTAGGATCTTATGATGGCAACTTCGGTCTCGGGGATGTCCACGTGGTAGTCATGATTATTTCATATCTCAGCTCGTTAATCAGCCCGTGGAAAAATCAGGGCGTACATCTGCCCCCCAAGCCTCTGCTCGTGGTATACAACGTCATGTAGGGCCACATTAGGGGCTTTTAGGCTTCCCCATGAACTCTTCATATTCCACATTCTACACGGGCGCCGAATACGTGGAACATCGTGGTTGGTGACTGTACGTCTTCGGAGAACCGCATTTAATGGCCTAGCCTATGCCCAGCCGTCGTTTCGTCTTTCGAGTGGAGGGCCTTGGATCCCACATCAGGGCAATCCAACGATACTCCCCACGTGGCCCTTCGTGTATATAAAAGGGGTGGCCACCTTACGCATGGACCACCCGTTCATTTGAAATTTTTCAGAAATTTTCCTCTTCTTCTTGCTCTCAAAAATCCCCCCTTTTTCTCTTTCCGGTTACCATCTTCGGCGTTCCAGAAACTCAGGTGCAAGGGCTCCTTTGAAGCTTTGGAATCACCCACTCCGACGAAGCCCCAACCCATGCGATTCCTTCATCCTCTTCTCAACCAGAATATTCAGTAAGTCTTTTGACCGTGCATGTGTTGAAATTATTTTTCACTGTAGCTTAGGTAAATACTTACTGTAGCCGCATGCAAGGGTTTGCTGGTTTTTTTGTGGGCATGAAGGATGAAAACCTTTTAGGTTAGGGTATTGTTTGTAGTAGAAAACCATTTAGGAGCATGGTTTACAGGATGCATTTTCTAGGGAAAATTTCTGGGTAGGAATTTTGGGATATTAGTTCAAAATATCCAGTATTTTGGGTGCAAAACCGGGTAGCTTAGGGGACACGCTTCACAGGCGGTTTTGCCTTTCTTGCCTATTGGAACTTTCCCTCCAAGGAAAAATTCTAACCTGACCCTCCTGACACACGAATTCCGAGTAATCGGGGATTTGTTGGGAGCACAGGCGTGTGTTCATAGAACCGCGTGGTCTCACTCTCCACGGGCTGGGCTTACCTCAGCTCGTGTCAAGGAAACAGATTGTTCTCCATTTTTAAGTCGCCTTCTTCTAAAATTTCTTCTTTTTTTTCGCTAGGCGACCAGATGGGACCCAAGAAGAATGCTCCCAAGAAGCTTGTAGGCAGCTCATCCTCCCGTCAAGACAAAGGAAAGGAGGTGACAGCCGAATCCCTTATCCCCGACTTCGGGCCAGCAGTGGAACAGGAGCTCGAGGTGGCTCCCGATGCGTTCTTTGAGGCGGAGAGGATGGTCTCAAAGATTACTGACCAGGTGAGGGTCAACAAAATATTCCTCTCCCATAACATCGGGCTGGGGAGAGGATCCGTGGTTGCCTGTCCTCCTTTAGAAGGCGAGCGGAGCTGTGCGCCGCTTGATGAGGCGTTCTCGGCCTGGAGCGACGAGCATTTCAAGGCGGGGGCCTTCCTCCCGTTGGATCAGTATTTCGCTAACTTCCTCAATTATGTGAGGTTGGCCCCATTCCAGCTCCCCCCCCCCCCAACTCTAATCGTTTGTTGGCGGGGTTGAGATACTTGTTTCTGAAACATGAGTTGGAGGTCTCCACACCTGCGGACATCCTGTATTTCTTATGCCTCAAGGCCAGCCCGGAGCAGTGGGGGTGAGGTGACGAGTTTTCTTGCTTAACCATATTCTCCAACACGGCTGCGGTCATCGAGCTGCCCAGCCACCCCAACGACTTCAAAGATCAATTCTTTATGTCGACGGGGTTCCGAAACTGCGAGCTCCACTACTTCAACCGTCCTCGTAAGTGCCTTTCAATCTTAGCTCGTAAGTTAAGTACCATTCAGCTCCTTTTGTATCCCTTTCTGACTTAGATTAATTCTGCAGCTATCTTCTTGAGGACAGAGAAATATGTGACCCTCGAGGCCCAGTACGAGACACTGGCGGGCTTGCCCCCCAGTGAAAAGGATTACCGTCTGCTCGTGACAGACGAGACGATGGTGGCCTGTAAGCTGATCTTCCCTGGTCAGACTCTGAACCTAAGGAGGCTCCGGGCGCTTCCCCCAGCTCGTGACACCAGGCCTGTCATTGTGGAGGTGGTCGCAGGGGTTGAAGATGAGGAGGACGAGGAGGACAAAGTGCCCCTCGTGAGGACGAGGAAACGGGCACTGGAGGTCGCCCAAAAAACGGACGAGGAGAGGATCCGACCCGGAGCAGCTGCGGGTCCTTCTGGCCAAGGTAACCCTTATATGTTTAGGAATTTAGATAGGGCTATGGCTAATCCCCGGCTAGCTAGGTATAATCCCAAATAGATCGTCCAACGCCACCGACGTGATCCGGACCTGGATACGACCCTGCTCCACTGTGTCGACCAACTCGTGCTGGATTACCAAGATAGCCGCCCTAGGGGTACCGTAGCCGTAGATAACACCCTAGCCTTTAGGTCGATCCTATTTGAGGAGTATGGACCAACCTTCGGTCATGGCCATCACTCCGGAGGGGTGCCATAGCTCCAGGACTTAGGCAATATGTAGAAGAGTCTAGTCATGAGCCGGCCTCGGATCCAGAACCCGCACCAGCTCGAGAAATGATTGTCTTAGATTCCCCCAAAGAAGCTTCGGGGCCGATGGTCGTAACCGTAGACTCTTCCACTAGCTCGGGGGGTAGGATTCCCCTCTAGTACATAAATACTTGAATTTTGCATTTTTTCTTTTTTTTCCTTTGTTTTTGTATGACTGCTAACTACTGTACTAACCATATCTTTGTTTTGACAGAAGAGATGTCTCAGTCCGGGGGACAAAGTCTGCGGGCTGCGCTCATTGGGGGGAACTCCTCAGCTGGGGCCTCTGGGCCCAAAATGAAGAAGCTCCAGACACTGAAGAAAAGCGTCGGGACCCCATCCAAGTCTCCTATGAAGGAGAAAGAGCAGCCCCTAGCCGCTCAGGTCGTGGGAACTGTTCCTCCTGCTGCAGGGGGAAGTGGCATGCCCCCACCTCCTCTGCGAGCTTCGGCCTTTGTCCGGGACACAGGGGCGGAGCTCAGGACTCCAGCAAGTTCAACCTCCGAGGTGCGTATCCCGGTTGACCCCCAGGACCTGGAGAAGATTCCAGAGGCCTTCCGGGGGACGGTGTATGAGACGGCGAACTACGCCGTCAGCCACATTTACAAGTTCAATAAGAAGGAGCTCAGGGCCATCGAAACAAGGAGCCCAGTGGGCGTGCTGGAATCTTCACTGGGCATGGCCCTAACGGTAAGCTGACCTTACCCTTTATGGTTTTTAATTATCATGCCTTGCCCTGTTTTTCCTTTCTCTCTTTTTTTTTTCTAAGCCGGTTGCCTCTCCGTTTTCGCAGAGCATCGTTGCCCTCCATCAGAGCATAGCCAGGACCAAGGCCCAGCTCGAAGATATGCGGGGCGAGCATCAGGTGGTCAAGGACACCCTGGCGGCCACGCAGGCCGAGCTGGAAGAAGCCCGTCCTAAGCTTCAGGAGGTCGAGCAACCAAGGCCGCCCTTGCCGTCACGCGAGCGGAGCTAGATGCCGCGAAGGCTGGGGCCGAGGAGGCCAAGGCTGCCCTTGCTGCTGCACGGGCAGAGCTGGATACAGCGAAGGCTGGGGCAAAAACCGCCATGGAAGCCGAGCAGGCAGCCTCTGGCACCGCCCTGGAGGACATGCTCTATAACTGCTGGGCCTACAACCCAGACAGCGACTTCTCCTTCTTGGCAACGGACGTTTAGGAGCCCTTGCTGGAGGGATTCAAAACTCGCCTCGAGAAAGAGGCACCTTCCGAGGCCGGGGAAGCCTCCGGCGCAGCTGAGCAGGAGGGCGAAATGGCGACCTCCACGGGGCAACCTGGCGGAGCTTAGGGCCTTCCTTTTTGCTCCCACTCGTTTATTCTTATTATATATTTTTTGTGTAACTTATGCACGAGGTGTTTCCACCTCAAGACAATCCAATCATCAATTTTATATTTAATTGACTTATTTCCTTGTCTTTGCGCACTTTAGTTACTATTTTGAAAAAACTTAGTTCGCGTTAATTTTTATCAATATCTCGTGCTCTTTAGTAAGAACAACAATCAATCGACTTAAATTAACTTCCAAGTTTTATGACCTTGTTATATCCAGGAACTTAATTTGAAAACTTAGTTCGTGTTAACTTTTATCAATATCTCGTGCTCTTTAAGAAAAGCAACAATCAATCGATTTAAGTTAACTTCTAAGTTTTATGACCTGGTTATATCCAGGTACTTAATTTGAAAACTTAGTTCGTGCTAACTTTTATCAATATCTCGTGCTCTTTAAGAAAATCAACAATCAATCGATTTAAGTCAACTTCTAAGTTTTATGACCTGGTTGTATCCAAGAACTTAATTTGAAAACTTAGTTCGTGTTAATTTTTATCAATATCTCGTGCTCTTTAGGAAGAACAACGATCAATAGATTTAAATTAACTTCTAAGTTTTATGACCTGGTTGTATCCAGGGTACAGCTTAGTTCGCGCTAATTTTCATTAATATCTCGTGCTCTTTAAGAAGAACAACGATCAATCAATTTAAATTAACTTCTAAGCCTTTTAAGGCGACCTGGTTATATCCAGGCACCATATGCCCCCCAAGTAACTGGGAAATGGTCTTTCGTGGTTACTTATGATTACATTCGTAAATATGTACAATTATAAACGAAAAAGTTAATTCTCATTGCGCAATACATAGAAAATGACCTTTTTGGCCTTACAAGGGAATCATTGGTAATATCTCTTCAAATGGATGGCGTTCCAAGTTCGTGGGACTGCCCCTCCATCAAGCCGAGCTAATTTATAAGTTCCCTCTTTGATGACCTCGATGACTTGATATGGTCCTTCCCAGTTCGGTCCCAATACTCCATCTTTGGGATCCCTCCCGGCTAAGAAAACTCTTCTGAGGACTAGGTCGCCAACGCTAAAGGCGCGCTTCTTGACTTTTGAGTTGAAATAGCGAGTGATCTTCTGCTGATAATGGGCGAACTGGAGTTGCGAATCTTCTCGTCTTTCATCAATCGAGTCTAAGGAAGTGCAAAGTAGCTCGTGGTTGCGATCCTGGTCGTATGACTGGACCCTATGCGAAAGTACTCTAATCTCCACAGGGAGGACTGCCTCACTCCCGAAGGTCAGGGAGAAAGGAGTATGACCCGTAGGATTCCGATGCGAGGTCCGGTATGCCCAAAGAGCCTAGGGGAGCTGCTCTGGCCAGACCCACTTTAGCGTCTTGTTGACAGCCTCGACCTGGCCGTTCGCCTGAGGAGAGGCCACGGAGGAGAAACTTTTCACAATTTCGTACCTTTCGCAAAACTAGGTGAACAGGTCGCTGTCGAACTGAGTCCCATTGTCGGAAACGATTTTCTTGGGCAGCCTGAATCGACAGATAATGCTCTTAACCACGAAGTCGAGGACTTTTTTGGGAGTTATCGTTGCCAAAGGTTCTGCCTCAGCCCACTTCGTAAAGTAGTCGATGGCCACCACGGCGTAGCAGACCCCGCCCTTTCTAGTAGGGAGGGCGCCAACCAAGTCGATCCCCCAAACCTCAAACGGCCATGGGGACGAGATCATCTTCAGCTCGACTGGGGGAGCTCGGGCAACTATGGCGAATCGATGGCACTTGTCGCACTTCTTCACGTATGAGATCGAGTCCTTGGACAGAGCAGGCAAGTAATATCCTTGCCTCAGGATCTTCAAGGCCGAGCTTTGCCCCCCGGTGTGATCTCCGCAAAAACCCTCATGCACTTCCTTCAAAATGGCCTTTGCTTCGTTTGGAAGAGCACATCGTAGGAGAGGAAGGGAATGCCCACGTCGGTACAGCACCCCGTCTACTATCGTATACCTGGGAGCTTGATACAACACTCGCCGTGCATCATTGCGCCCTTCAGGTAGCTTTCCCTCGATGAGATACTCAAGGATGGGGGTCATCCAGGTCAGTTTAGCGTCGATCATCTCGACCTCCGTCTGGACTTCTTCTATACTTGGTTTTTCCAAGGATTCTATCGGCACCAACCCCAAGGTCTCCGTCTCCCTGGAGGTGGCGAGCTTGGCAAGAGCGTCGGCATTAGCGTTCTGCTCCCGAGGTATCTGCTCGATTGAGCCTCGCCCAAACGCAGACAGCTCAACTTTTACCTTTGCCAGGTAGGCAGCCATCTTGGGTCCTCGTGCCTGATATTCGCCCAGAACTGGGTTTACCATGAGCTGGGAGTCACTGAAGCACTGAACGGAGCTCGCCTTCAGCTCCTGGGCTATCCTCAGCCCGGCCAGCAAAGCTTCATATTCAGCCTCGTGGTTGGAGGCCTTGAATCCGAATCTCAGCGCCGAGTGGAATCTATGTCCCTCAGGGGATAACAAAATGATTCCTGCTCCGGAGCCATTCTCGTTGGATGAACCATCCACGAAGATCCTCCACGACACCTAGGACGAGGTGACTTGGGGTGAGTCTTCTGCAGGATCCTCCCGGAATCTTGTGCACTCTGCTACAAAATCGGCCAGGGCCTGACTTTTTAAGGCAGTTCGTGGGGTATACAAAATCTTGAACTGACTGAGTTCGATGGCCCACTTTAACAGACGTCTCGATGCTTCAGGTTTTTGCAAAACCTGCCTTAAAGGATGATCGGTCATGACGTGTATTGAGTGGGGCTGGAAGTACGGCCTGAGCTTTCGCGAGGCCGCGATAAGGCAGAACGCCAATTTCTCCATCAACGGGTACCGGGATTCAGCTCCGAGAATTCTCTTACTGATGTAGTAGATTGGTTTCTTAACTCAGTCTTCTTCTCGGACTAATACGGCACTGGCTGCATCCTCCGTGACAGCTAAGTAGAGAAAAAGAGGTTCTCCTGCTTTTGGTTTGGAAAATACGGGTGGCTCGGCCAGATGTGCCTTCAGGTCGAGGAAAGCGCTTTCGCACTCTTCTGTCCATTCGAACTTCTTATTTCCTCGGAGCAGGTTGCAGAATGGCAAGCACTTATCAGTGGATTTTGAAATAAACCGATTGAGGGTTGCCACCCTTCCTGTCAGGCCTTGGACATCTTTGCGCGACCTGGGTGAGGGAAGCTCGAGCAATGACCTGATCTTGTCGGGGTTTGCCTCGATTCCTCGGGTATTGACTATGAAACCCAGGAATTTTCCCGATGCGACTCCAAAAGTGCACTTCTGTGGATTAAGCCTCATGCCATACTCCCGTAGTATCTTGAAGCATTCTTCCAGGTCAGAAACATGGTTATCGGCAGTCTTTGACTTAACTAGCATGTCATCAACGTACACTTCCACGTTCTTCCCGATATGGTTTGCAAACATTCTCTTTACTAACCTTTGATACGTAGCACTGGCGTTCTTCAGCCCGAATGGCATGACCTTGTAACAGTAAACATTAGTCGGGGTCATGAAGCTGGTGTGCTCCTGGTCCGCTGGATTCATGGCGATCTGATTGTAGCCTGAGTACGCATCCATAAAGGACATGAGCTCGTGCCCCGCCGTGGCATCCACCAGTTGGTCAATCCTTGGCAATGGAAAGCAATCCTTGGGGAAGGCTTTATTCAGGTCAGAGAAGTCGATGCAGGTCCGCCACTTCCCGTTGGGCTTTGGGACCAGCACGGGGTTGGCGACCCAAATCGGAAACTTGGCTTCACGGATAAAGCAGCATTTCTTGAGCCGGGCTACTTCTTCCTCTAAGGCTTCAGCCCGGGTTGTTCCTAGGCGTCTTTGCTTCTGGGACTTTGCAGGAACGCTTTTATCCAGATAAAGGGTGTGCATGATGACACTCGGGCTGATTCCCACCATGTCCTCGTGCGACCACGCAAACACATCCAGGTTGTCTTGCAGAAATCTAGTCATCTCCGCCTTCCTCTTACTGCAGAGGTTTTTCCCGAGCTTGACCATCCGTGAAGGGTTCTGCGGGTCGACGCTCACTTCTTCGAGCTCCTCAATAGCCTGGAGCTCGGACCTGTCCTCGCCTATTCGGGGGTCAATATCCTCACTTAAGACGATATTTTCCCCTTCGATGCTTTGAGGTTTTTCAATCTCAGGATCAGCTAAGGGTTCCTGAGATTCCTCTTCGCCACTTTGGATGGCCATTGTCAGCTGCCCAGGTTTTGACTTTCCCTTCATGGAAATGATGTAGCATTCCGTGGCAGTGAGTTGATCGCGCACGGACAGTGCATATTCCCGTGGAAGTAGGGAATTTCATCGCTAGGTGGCGAATGGAAGTGATGGCCTCAAAGGCTATGAGCGTGGGTCGTCCCAAAATAGCGTGTATGCAGCGGAGCAGTCGATGACCACGAACTCGAGGAGTTTGGAGACTATCTGAGGTCCTTCTCCTAGGGTGATCACTAGCTCGATAGTTCCTATGGCCGCTGATCCTTCTCCCGAAAAACCATACAGCATCATGGAGGTCGCCTTCAGCTCGGCGACAGTCAAACCCATCTTCTCCAGCGTGGATTGGAATAGAAGGTTGACTGAGCTCCCATTATCGATCAGCACCCTCCTAACCCTCCGGTTAGCGAGATGAACTGCTACGACCAGAGGGTCGTTGTGAGGGAACTGAACGGGAGTTGCGTCTTCTTCCGTAAAAATGATCGGTTGCTTCTCCAATCACTGCTGCTTTGGAAAGCGCTGCTCCGAGGCGAACTCTACTCCATTATGTGCTTTGAGTTCGTTTATGTACCTCTTCTAGGCACCCCTGCTCGTGCCAGCCATATGCGGACCTCTAGATATCGTTGATATCTCTCCTATCACGGGAGGAGGGACGTCCTGATCCACCCAAGACCCGGGCTAACTGACCGGGACTTCTGGAGCAGGTCGACTTGCTGGAACCCTGTTCCGCGCGTACTGAGCCAAAGGGTCGGCTCGGATGAGAGTCTCGATCTCATCTTTCAAATGCCTGCAGTCATCGGTATTATGGCCAACATCATTGTGAAAACGGCAAAATTTGGAGGCGTCTCTCTTCCCCTTCTGGTGCTTCAACGGCTCCGGCCTCTTCCAGGGGAGGCGAGTATAATTTGCCAGGAAAATATTCTCCCTAGAGTGGGTGAGCTCTGTATAAGTCGCGTAGACGGGCTTAAACTTTTCTACGGGCTTATTCTTCTTTGGGCCGTGCTGGCTGCCCTTGCCGTTTCCCTTTCTTTTGCCTCCACCGAGCTGGTTGTTCTGTGCGACGTTTTGGGTCGCTGCCGCGACCTCCGTCCCCACTCCAGTGGGCTTCTCAAGGACCTGGCTGGTTCCTGCAGCTGAGGCTTCGGCCTCCTCCAAGTTTATCCATTCCTGGGCCCTATTAAGGAATTCGTTCACCGAGCTGACCCCCTTTCTTTGTATATCTTTCCAGAGCTCCCCTCCGACGAGGATTCCAGTTCTGAGGGCCATGAGCTTGGAGCTGTCATCCGCATCTCTGGCCCGAGCAGCGACGTTCGCGAACCTGCTCAGGTAAGCCTTCAGATTTTCGTCGGGCTGCTACCTCACGTTAGCCAGAGAATCAGCTTTGACGCGGGTGGCCTGGGAGGCTCGGAATGCCCTTTTGAAATCAGCCGAGAATGCTTTCCAGGAGCTGATTGATTGCCTTTTGCTTTGCTTGAACCACTGCCTGGCTGGTTCAGTCAGTGTGGAGGGAAATATTAGACATCTCAGCTCGGGGCCAATGTTGTGGGCCATCATCAGGGTGTTAAACATCCCCAGATGATCTGACGGATCTCCGTCTCCATTGAACTTAGACAGGTGCGGTATACGGAAACCAGGTGGGTAGGCCGTTGCTGCTATGCTGGGGGCGAAAAGCTCCATCTCGTCACCCGAATCATATTCATCTTTCTCCTTTTCTGACAGGAGCTTCCTCATCAACTCCTCCATCTGAGCCAGGCGCTCGAGGGTTTGGTCCTAATTTCCTTTGTTATTCTGGGGCTGTTCAACAGCTTCGGATCCATTGTACATATTTGGTGGGTTATTGCCCCTCCTTTCTTGAGATAGGTTATTTGGGGCATTCCCACCGTTACGTATTTCGGATAGGTCCCCCCCTGAGCGAGCATGGTTGTCGCCCCCTACTGGCTCCCTTCTATGAGAGTTAAGGCGATCTTGCAGGTCGCCCCCTTGGGTGGCTCGAGGGCTCTGCGCCGAGCTTAAGCGCTGGCGCAGGTCTCCACCAGAGAGGTCGCTCCGGCGACTGCCGGTCCAGTAGCTCCTGTTAGATAGGCTCGGAGTCCGCCTTTGGTGGTGAGGGTCTGGGCTTTCTCTCGGCACCCTGCTACGTCGGAGGGCCCTACAGAAGGCGAGTCTCTCCTGCTACTTCCATAGGCTGGAATATCTCAGACGGGCCGAGGAGAAGATGGATATCTTATTGGAGAGGGAGGATGCCTGACCGGAGAGGCGATCCTGGTTTTGTCAGGCCGGATGAGATTAGGTGGGGGCCTCTCGGCCCTGCCAACCTGCGAGTCCCGTGCCTGGCGATCAGGACGAGGCGCAAGATGGCTGTTGGGGATGGGCTGATGTTGCGAGCCCTCCCCGGTTCTCCTTCTGGAATTTCCTCGAGCTCTCCTGGGCATGCTCGAGGCTGGTTGGGAGCTGGGAGTTGAAGTTCTGACCGAACGGCTGTACTACTATTGTCCAGCTCTAGGCATTTCTCCGAAGTTTGCCTCTCGATGGTGCGATGAAGGAGTGGAGTTGGCTGTCGGAAGTCTGTCTGAGCGGCTATGCCTAGACCGATTACCCCAGTGAGACTTAGGAGCCTCGCCTTCCTCTCTCCGACGTTAGCGTCAGTTGTGAGAGGGGGTAGTCGGGCCAGCACGTCTTTGATCTGCTAATTAGCTATTGCTAGTTGGCTCCTCAGCTGAGCATTCTCCATCTCAACCGCAGTGTAATAGCATGGGTTTTGATTAGGTGGCCGGGGCGCCAAACTTCCAGTGTCATCTTGGCCCGCCGGCTGTTTTCCTAGCCGCTGTTGGACTTCAGGAATTTGTTCGTCGGGGATGGCGACATGACGAGCCTCCTACTCATCATGTTGTTCCGTCTCGTTGCCGTGTCTGGATCGAGTAGTCACCATGGTTGGATGTTTGCGACAGCACCAATCGAACTTGCTCTCAATGAAAGCACCAATCTGTTGACGCGGTTCTTCGTCAACAGGTAATTAAGAAAAGAAAGAGAAAGGGATTAGTGGTTATGTTGAACCGAAATAGATGAATGATCTTGGAAATGGAATGGTGACACAAAATATGTTTTTAGGTGGTTCAAAGGTTAAAATCCTTCTACTCCACCAGTCAGTATTATTGCTATATACTGGGTATTCTTTTACAGGGTATTTCTGACAATATAGAATCCAACCCCCTATAACTCCCAAGGTCTCCATATTTATAGGAGAAGGCACCTGAGAGTTGGTAAGAAGGTCATCCCGTGACCTTCTTACCTATCATGTCAACTCTGGGACTTTCATGATTAATTCCTAAACCTGACACATAAGTGTGGTCAAATCGATAGGTAAGGAGATAATGGGCCGCACGACCCAACCCAGTCGTGGGTGTCTGAATACGCACGTTCCTGCTACGTGTTCGAGAAGTCAGGGGTATATCAGACACGTGATGTGTGATACATCCATGTTTACCTTGCGTGGTTGACTTTATAAAGGGTCACAGCCTCCAACTCTAGCTCGTACCATGAGCTGGATGCTTACCTCGACCTGCGGCCTTCAGAGTCCACTCAGTCCTTGAGAAATCTTGGCGAACCCTTGGGTTACCTCGAGCTAAGGAGGTAGGATCTTATGATGGCAGCTCCGGTCTCGGGGATGTCCACGTGGTAGTCATGATTAGTTCATATCTCAGCTCATTAATCAGCCCGTGGGAAAATTAGGGCGTACAGAAGGTATCCTACATTTCTTGAATTATTTATACAGATTTCATAATTTTTAATTCTTAAAACTCACATGAAAAGTATTTTGTAGAAAAAGTCAATTGCAGGGTCAAAAAATAGATCAAGTGTTTCTTTTATGCATTCTGGTGGAACTAAGTCATTTATTCAGTATTTACATGATGAGGTAAACATATTTTTGGCATAATATCATTGTAATTTTATTATATTTAATGTTATTAATTATTTAAATGCATTACAGAAATCAAAACAAATAATGGATGACAAAGTACAACAAGAAACAATGAAGTTTGGAGAGATTGAAATGTTTCGAAAAACTCATTTTACAATTAAGAATGAGTGGACCCACAGAATAGCCGAGGACAAATATGTATGTTCGACTTTGAAAAATTATGAATTTTTACCTTCTAAATTTTGTAAAACTATTACACTATTATTTTGTTGTTATTGTAGAAGGTAATGGTAGAGTTACGAAAAGAGAAACTCATTCAATTTGAAGATGGATTGTTACTAGTAGTGGATGAGGCTACTATATACAAGCAAGTTTTAGGCGAAGAAACATATGGTTGGTTACAAGGTTTTGGTCCTATACCTGGAAAGAAGATGTCAACCCAGTTATCATCCAAACGTGAAGAGATTGAAGATGAACGCTTGAAGAAATTAGAGAAAATCGTTGAAGATCTTAAAAACGAACAAAATAACAACATTGCAAGAATTGTTCAAGAGAATATGGAGAAGTTCTACGAATCACAACAAAGTCGATTATTAGAACAAAGAGCATTAGAGTCACAAATCACACCTCCTCCATCAATGGTTTCATTAAATTTTAAATCCAATATTACATATAATTTATGATGTTTTTTTCTAATCAATTATTAATTTTATATTTTGTTTCAAAATAAACAACATAGTCTTTCACCGCAACTGGATCCATGTAAAGGAAAAGATCAACCTTCCTCTTCACAAATTCTCAGTACATCCTCCACAAGTTTAAAGGAAGTGCAAAAATCTCCAATTCAATTTGAGATGCCCAAGGATTGTCCAAAGAGTGTAAAAGCTGTATGACTAGTTGTTCGAATTTATGAACCTTCACACACATTTCGTATTGCCATGGACCCAGAAATTTTGGATAGTGATCAATACTTATTTATTTCACCTGAAGATGTGATTGACCTAGGCACCATGACAGAGATTGGAGCTCCTTGTATAACATTTTGGATCAGGTAAAAAAGAAATACCTTTCACATAATTATCATGGACAAAATAACATTATTTGTCTTACAAATTCAATTGTAATATTTAGGATCATACATCGAAAGTTGGAAAAAGCAAATCGAGCACAATATTTTCGTTTCTTTCATCCAACTTTGGCTTTGGATTCGTGTCAAACACAAAATGCAATATCAATGGCAAATCGCTTGGAAGACACAGAAACAGGACAATTTTGGTTGCTTCCTATTCATATTGGGTAAGATTTATTTATTTAACTAATTACATTATCAATATCTTAATTTATATACAAT
Source organism: Humulus lupulus (assembly GCF_963169125.1). NCBI lineage: Eukaryota > Viridiplantae > Streptophyta > Magnoliopsida > Rosales > Cannabaceae > Humulus > Humulus lupulus. Next base: position 174,859,734 of record NC_084802.1, on the reverse strand, counting down.
ATCGTATTTTATGGTCAGCAGATATCATTGGATGCTAGTAATAATTGATCAATTACGTGATACATGTTATTGGCTTGATCCAATTAGACTACCCCCCACGTAACAAAATTAAAAGTCTAATGGAAATGTAAGTTAAATAGTGATATGGATTAGTCTTATTTAATTTTTACTTTAAATTTATTATTAAATATTTTATTTGTTTATTAGGGCTTTTGATTACTACAATACCTCCACAAATAGGCAACCAAAAGAGTCTGGTATTACATGGAAATCTATAAAGGTAAGTTATAAAATAATATCACATAATATATATTACATTTGATAGTTACTTTAAAATATTACAATATAATATTGTATTGAAAATTTAAATTATCAATGTCTTTTTATCTTGTCATTTACATTTTATGAATTTGTGCAGTGTCCTCAACAACCATCGAATATTGAGTGTGGATATTATGTAATGAGATATATGCGTGACTTTTGCATGGATTCTAGACCTATCAATTGGTTAACTACTCATGTAAGATGTATATAAATACTATTAAAATAGAATATTTTGTTATTATATTATACAATTGACTAATATTCATTTTTACTTACATTTATTTATTACAGTGCAATGAGAAGATGAAAGATTACACAAAACAAAATATTAATCAAATTCGAGTGGAGTGGGCTGACGAATTCATAGAATTGGTTGACTAATTCCAATGAGCAATACTATAGTTCCTTCTCCAATTGTTTCATTTTCAAAAGTTGTATCCAAAGAGTTTTGTGGTTCTAGTTTTTTATTTATTTTGAATAGTTTTATAGTCACTGTGCTCTTTTTCCCCCAAGAGGCTTTTTCCCATTGGATTTTCCATTTTGCATTTTTTAACTGAGGCTTGCCATAGGTTCAATGCAATATCTTTGTTTTAGAAAAGTTATATGCATCCCTATACATGACTTATGTAGTTTCTTACTTTTATTTTTCTTCGAGTTTGTTATTGTACTTATGATATTTTTAATTTTATCTTTTGATTTTGTCCATATACATTTAGTTATTTTTTTTTTACCTTGATCTTATTTTTGAAAAAATAAAATTATTTTATGAATTAAAATATTATTAATTTGTTGAGAGTCCATAACACAAATCTAAATTTAATTGCTTTATGTTTGGTATTCTTATATATTTTTTACATTATAATTTTTATTGTGTACTTTCTCTACCAATACTTTTGTAACAAAAATACTACTACTAGAAATATTTTATTTGCTAGTGCCAAAATATGATATAATTTAGTAGCAATAAATTTATTTCTACTACCAAAGAATTGATCACTAAATGGGAAAAAAACAAAGATAAAATCATATAAAATGCATCAACTTTATATTTGGTGCTAATATTTAATTTTAGCTACCAAAAAATATTGGTAGCTAACAATATAAATATGCTACCAAATATTTTGGTAGCAGATGTATTTAGTATCATTTAATTATAATTTGCTACTAAATCATTTTGCTACCAAAATTTAGTAGCAAATTTATTCATTGGTGCCAATAATATTAGCTACCAAAGAACATTGGTAGCTGAAAATATAAATATGCTACCAAAATATTTGATAGCAGTAATATTTGGTATTGTATGATTAGAATTTACTACTAAATCATTTTGCTACCAAAATTTAGTAGCAAATGGTAATTAACCGCTACCAAAAATATTTGGTAGCTAAAAACCTGATTTCTTGTAGTGTCACACGCCAATTACAGTTCACAAACTGTACTTGGCGTGTAACAGAGTCTCAAGACTCAGTCAGTGGCTCTTTTATTTATCCAATTTTTTTATTAAAGAAAATATTTGAAATTAGTTTGAGATATTTTATATAATGAAATAATAATTAATTAAATTGAAAAGGGAATATAATTTGTTATATTTATCTTTTAATATTAATTAAGTCATTTAGCCTTTTAACTAGGAGACACACTCACTCACTCTCAGAAAAATACATCGATATAGTTTTCTCTCCCTAAAAAAGATAACCTGATTTTCTCTAAGCTTGATTCCAAGATCTCATGTTTTGAGTACATCTTGTGAATCACAAATATTGAAACCTTGATTCTCTATGAGCCCGCACACATCTTGAGGTGTAGAGAACGTTCAGGAAGATCTAGGTTTGAGTGCACAAAGCTCATAGATTGGATGTTCGTAAGAGAAAGGGAGGGCACGTGATAGGCATCAACTGGTTAGTAAATCTTTCCTTTGTGTAGTTTTTTTATTAATGCATGCATGTTAATGGATCCCTATTTAAAAGAGTTTAAATAAAAAAATATACACTAGGCCAAACCACCACACGTTTCCCCTGCACACGTAGGAAATATGTTCCTAACATTAATTTGTCGATTTTCTTATAATTTTTTCGTTGGCCAAATATTGGGTCAACAACAATAAATGATAAAAACAAAAGAAAAATAATGATTCATCCTAAATAAATAATAAAATCAAAATAATTGTTTATAACGTCCCAAAATTTCTAATAAGGCTTAGGGCCTTGAGTAGCATGCTGGGAGGGCACGTGGAGTAATTATGTGGTAATTAATTAAATAAATATGTGATTATACAAATTATACGAGTTATATCATGTTATGGATGTTTACGCATGTTTAAGTGAGTTAAATGTGTTTATAGGGCTATTTCTGTTAAAAAGGGCATTTTCGTAATTTTTACCCACTGAGGGTATATTTGTAATTATATGTTCTTTGTGAGTGGGACCACATTATTATGTGAATATATTTAAGATGTGTGGCATGTGACGATCCTACTGAGCAATTTGGCAGAAAAGTCACATCGTGGATTAATACCCTACTCGCGGTGAGCCTAGGGGTTTTTCAATAATTTGGTGAAGTACCGGGGGTATTGGAATATGAGTTATAATTGGGGGGAAATATTAGTGTTTGGAAAATTAGTGGGATTAATTGGGAATTTTAATTCATGATTTAGGCAATTTGAGCTAATATCACTCTTACGTTGTTTCATTCTCTCCCTCTCACTCTATTGGGTTCTAAGTAAAGGAGTTTTGAAGCCTTGGAATAATTTCAAGCTTGGAGCAATCTTGGGTGGATGTAGAGGCTTGTTGCTGAGGATTGGGGATTTCTAATCTAGGGGAATTCATTTGGGGAGCTCAAAATCTAAGAGGGTACAACTACGGCTCGGAAGGGGATCGTGCTCGAGGGTCGTTTCTGTTGGGGGTGAGTGAGATAACACCACCACAAAAAATAGAATCTACACAAAATTTAGATTGACAGAGACTTAAAAAAGATTAAGAAAGAACATGCAAACCCAAGTAGAACAATGGTGTTCTTCAAGTTTTGATGAAGTTTCAAACCCTGGGCAAATTCACCACTTTGAACAATCTTTTGAGCAAATCAAACACAAACCAAGGCTTATACACATTGTAGAATGTTGTCCTAATACTCTATTTCCCAGCCACCATTGATGCTTGAGGCCTTCTCTTGAGGAAATGAGGACTGAGATTGAACAAGCCTTCAACTCTTTAAGTCAAGCACTTTCTTGGAGAGTTCTTGGAGAAAACTAGAGATTCTTGGAGCGAGAGAGATAGAGAGAGAGAGAGGGGGTACAGAGAGATTAGAAAGAGTGATCAAGTCTCCCAAATCACTGTTTTTTACCCATATATATAGTAGGCATCGTAATTAAGTCCAACCAGTTCGATTATACTTGTAAAACACATAATTTGGAACATTTATGTAAGTCCACGTTTTACAGCAGGCGACTAGGGTTTCTGGAAACCCTAGCCTTCAGGCGATGTTTTTCCTCCTGGGTGGTTATGTATCGTCACCCCCTCTGACTTTGGACACTTCCAAAAGTCCAAAAAATGCTCCAAATGCCACCAAAATTTTTGGGAACCCTTAGATACTTTTATGTATCACTTTGGACCAAAATTTGCATTTTATAAGTGCCTACAATTTGAAACTCAATTTCACATCTTCACTATATGAATTCCACTAAGTGTTTATACCTTGCTTGTATTTTGACACTTTATCATTTGCATTTAACCAATCATAAAAATCCCCCACTTGGATAAATACAAGCCACATTATCTAGCTTAAATTGTTTTGGTGCATAAAATAAAGTGATTTTCAGTTTGAATTTCATCTTAGTGAAAATACCACAAAATATTATCGAAAGTATTAGTAGCTTAGAGCTTGAACCAAGTATTCCATGTGATAATACCGGTGATACCTCACACACCTCCACCACATCTTTTGTTTTCCCACTTTCTCGCTTAGCACTACCATGGCCATGTGCTTATCTCTTCATGGATTTTCCGGGGAGAAACTCCAACTCCCATGAGAGGCGGCACCTCCTCTAAGTCCACATAGGTGAAGTTCTTACAGCATCTTTGCTACCTTTATAGATGCTTGTTACACTCAACTGAACTTCATTAAAAGCCCTAGGCTTAATCCTAACTCGGTAGCAACCAACACTAACCATCTCAAATGGAACTCATCATAAATTTTAGCTTTGTAACTATTCACTTATCAATGACTTGTTCTTAGCCATTGAACTATTTCCCTTGTTTTGTACAAGTTGAAAGTTGGATTTCCATCATTCGTGAATCTATTCTTCTAGGAGTTTCAATCCCATCCCTTTTGAAGTAGAACTTACTAACCTTCTCACAAGATGTTTTGTAAATAAATTCGCTAAGTTCTCACTTGTTTTGGCATATGAGATTGATATGATTCCACCTTGAATCAATTTCTCACATATTCGTGTCTTAGACTAATGTGTCTAGACTTTCCATTATGCACACTATTATATGCTCTAGCAACTGCGGATTGGCTATAACAATGTATTGAAATTGTTGATACCATATCTGTGGTTAACGGAATATCCATCATGAGATTCCTAAGGTACTCAGCCTCTTTCCGGGTTGCCGCTAATGCTATGAACTTCGCTTCCATGGTTGAGTGTGATATACATGTTTCCGAAACTACTAGCCTAGACTTGAAGGTTTGTATTGTGCAATCAGTATGGTATTTCTTTCTAAATACTCATTTGCACCCAATTGGTTTGGACCCCTTTTGAAGGTCAACCAATTCTCATGTATGATTTAACATAATTGAATCTATTTCATTAATTGCCTCCTTCCAAAAAGTAGAGTCCCTTGAGGACATTACTTCCTTGAAGGTTTTGGGATCATCTTCTATTTGAATTACTATTGGATGTTTCCAAGTAACTTCCTCATTATCACCTTCAACAAGGTATAGTGTATCTATTGGAGAACACTTCTCATTTGATCCCAAATCTTTGAGCCTTTGGCTCCTTCTAGGCAATTGAGGTTGCTCACCAACTATTCTAGGAGTCTCCTCTTGAGGCTCTCTAGTTTGAGTTGGTTCTAACTTGTTGTCATCGCGTGACATGTTCTCAAAGAACTCAACCTCTCTAGATTCAATTATTACATTAGACTCCAAGTCTAATAATCTATAAGCTTTGCTATTTTGGGCATAACCCACAAATGCACATGTTATAGGTCTTGGACCCAACTTGGTCCTTTTTGGATCGGTGCTCTTGCAATAAGCAAGACACCCCCACACTTTAAGATAACCAATGTTTGGTTTCTTTCCTTTCCATAACTCATATGGAGATATATTATTTTTCTTCATGGGAATATGATTCAAAATATGACAAGCGGATAGAAAGGCTTCAACCCACAAACAAAAATTCAATTTAGAGTGTAATAGCATAGCATTAATCATCTCAATAAATGTTCTATTCTTTCTTTCTACAATACCATTTTGTTGTGGAGTATAAGGGGCTGTAAATTCATGAATTATTCCATGTTCTTCACAAAAAAAATTAAATTCATTTGAAAAATATTCACCACCCCTATCACTTCTATGTATTTTAATTTTCCTTTCAAGTCGATTTTCAACTTCCGCTTTATACACTTTAAACACATCAAATGCTTCATCTTTATTTTTAAGCAAATATACATATGCAAACCTAGAGAAATCATCAATGAAAGTAATAAAATATCTACTTTCTCCTCTAGTCAACATTCCATTAATTTCACATAAATCACTAAGTATCAAATCTAACAACTTAGAGTTTCTTTCAACACTAGGAAAAAGTTTATTTACCATTTTAGATTTAACACATAATTCACATTTTTCATGCTCAACATTATCACAATAAATTAATCCACATTTGACAACCCTTTTAATCCTATATGTGCAAGTCTAACATGCCACAAAGTAATAGAATTTGAGTCAAGCATATAACAACAAGAAGAAACTTTATTGTGCACATGGTCAATAGAAGTACAACGTTTAAACATGCCATCACAAGAATATCCCTTTCCAAAAATAAACATTGTCTTTAGATAAAATAAGCTTGCCGGAATCTATCACAACCTTGATTCCCGGTTTGCCAAGTAAATTGCCACTCACAAGGTTTCTACTCATTTTCGGTACATACAAAACATTGGTGAGTAGAACCTTCTTGCATATGTAATGAACAAGTCAATAGTTCCTTTTCCTTCAACCTTGGACCTTTTCTCATTGCCCATTTGGATTTCATGCCCTTCCTTTGAAGATTCAAAGGTGTTGAATAGAAATCTATCATAGGTTACATGAATGGTGGCACAAGTATCATACCACCACCCACTCACCTTTCCATGAATGGCATTGACCTCACTTAGTGTAGCCACTAGCTCATCTTGAGCCGAGTTGACCTTTGCTTCATTGTTATGGCTCCTCTTAAACCTACAATCTCTAGCAAAGTGGTCATTCTTGCCACACACAAAGCAAGGTCTCTTGGAACTCTTGAATTGACCCTCATTCTTCTTAGGTCCCAAGGGATTTTTGGCACATGCCCTTGTTCTTGCCATTTGCTTTGCCTTTGTTAGGAGGATTTGCCACAACATTGGCCTTAGAAGTCTCCCTATTGGATTTCTCATCATTCAAATCTCTAGATCGAGATTCCTCTTCAATTCTCAAGTGTTTGAGAATTTCCTCCAAAGAAATATCTTCATTTCTATGGAGCATCGTTTTACTATAGCCTCTCCATGAAGGAGGTAACTTGGCCATAATGGCACCAACAAGAAATTATTCCGACAATACAATTTTAAGAGTAGACAATTTATTCACAATAATTTTCAGCTCATGAATTTGAGGGAGAATGTGTTTATCATCATAAAATTTAAAATCCATATATTGAGTAATAAGGAATTTCTTTGTACCCTCCTCTTCCGCTTTGTACTTCTTTTCCAAGGCCTCTGAAATCTCATTTGTAATCTTGGTGTTGGTGTAGAGATCATAGAGACCATCTGATAGAGCATTGAGGATGTGACCCCTACAAATGAATTCATCTTCTTTGCACTTCTTCCTTACTTTGACAATCTCTTGAGTATCATCTTCCTTGGGCTCTTCCAAGGCCTTTAGGTCTTTATCCAAGACATAAAAAACTTTCAAAGTAGTGTGCAAGAACCTAATCTTGTCTTGCCAACGCACAAAATTAGTCCCATCAAATTTGTCTAATCTAACAATGTCTTGTGTCATGAATCTCAAAGACGAAAGAGAGTTAGATTCTTCCATGATATGCTATCTCAGATTATGGAGTATTAGAATGTTGGGGGAGAGTGAGATAACACCACCACAAAAAAATGAATCTACAGAAAACTTGGATTGACAGAGACTTAAATAAGATTAAGAAAGAACATGCAAACCCAAGTAGAACAATGGTTTCTTCAAGTTTTGATGAAGCTTCAAACCCTAGGCAAATTCACCACTTTGAACAATCCTTTTAGCAAACCCTTGTGCAAATCAAACACAAACCAAGACTTATACACGTTGTAGAACGTTGTCCTAATACTCTATTTCCCAGCCACCATTGATGCTTGAGGCCTTCTCTTGAGGAAATGTGGATTGAGATTGAACAAGCCTTTAACTCTCTAAGTCAAGCACTTTCTTGGAAAGTTCTTGGAGAAAACTAGAGATTCTTGGAGCTAGAGAGAGAGAGAATGGAGAGAGTGATCAAGTCTCCCAAATCACTATTTTTGACCCATATATACAATAGGCTCCGTCATTAAGTTCAATCAATAGGATTAGACTTGTAAAACACGTAATTTGGAACATTTATGTAAGTCCACGTTTTACAGCAGGTGACCCGTCACCTGCTAGTCTTCAAGTGATGTGTCGCCTCCTGGGTGGTGACGTGTCGCCAACCCCTCTGACTTTGGACACTTCCAAAGGTCCAAAAAATGCTCCAAATGCCACCAAACTTTTTGGGAACCCTTAGATACTTTTATGTATAACTTTCGACCCAAATTTGCATTTTATAAGTGCCTACAATTTAAAACTCAAATTCACATCTTCACTATGTGAATTCTACTAAATGTTTATACCTTGCTTGTATTTTAACAATTTATCATTTGTATTTAACCAATCATAATAGTTTGTATTTACCCAGTGCTTGTACTAGAGGTAAGAAAATTGTCTCGTGCACCGAGTGTAGGGCTTGAGCCCTAGATTGTAGGTCACGGGGATGACCATGTCATGAATTCATTTTTAGTTGAATGTCTACGGTGTTTGAATCTAAGCTGATATACTTGTTTGTATTGATTGTTCAGCTGAGAGATCATTATCGACACTACATACGTAGTGTAGGCCGTAGTGGCGGGGCCTTATTGGCCTTGAGGTCGTTATCGGCACTACATGCGTAATGTAGGCCGTAGTGTTAGGACCAGTACATGGATGTGATGTGCATCTATTCAGCATGAGTCGTCATACTTGTTGAATTATCCAAGTATATATGGTTATGATTTATAAATCATGTATTTGATAGGAATTCTTATCTGAATATATGTCTTACTTGATTAAGTTTTATTGTTGAGCCTCGACTCACGGGTGCTTTGTGGTGCAGGTAAGGACAAAGGATAACTGACCAGCCATAAGTTGGAGAGCTTCAGAAGCAGTGTGTAAATATGCAGCCTGCTCGACCGCCACAGCCAGGATTGCTTGGGAGGAACTAGGGTTGAACCCTGTTTTGCTGCATAGGATGGCTAATTTGTATTTTATTTGTATTTTATCAGTCTGTAAATATTTTTTGGGATCCCATGTATAAACTAAATACTTTTAATGGAAAATGATTACTTCATTGACCAAATATTTTGATACCTAACCCTTGTTTAGTTTCAGTGACACATTTAAGTCCAAATGACCTGCTTAGTGTCACGGGCCGCCAACTTCGATACTCGAATTGACGGAACGTGCGGCACTTGTTAGCGCTCTTAGCTAGCAAGTCAGCCTAGAATTCACACCTACGGAAAGCGAACTCAATGGTTAGCCACGTTACAAGTCTCACACAAGTAAGGGCAATTATGAAGCGGGAGCAAGCACGAGGCAAGCTATCCAGAGACAACATCTCACACAACAATCAGAGCATACAACACAGTCAAGTGGCACGCAATGGCCCAACGAAGGTAACAAACAAGCAACACATAGACCGTAAAGAAAGCATACACAAAGGGACATGGAAAAGCATCGTTTATTCATATAAAGCCTTGATAACGCAAAGGAGTACTCAGCTTAAGCCCCTATCTGCTGGTGGCCATGGTGCTTCCTTAAGTCACCAGGTCACCCCCCCCCCCCTAAGGAGCTTTCTAAGGAAATGAAGTCTTCCCAGGAACATATATGATTTTTGCCTGGGAGACATGCATAATTACAAAAGTTCCATCCCCTACCCATGAGGTTACTTGGTGCAAGACTTGACTAATGATCAAGCACCAAGGCATGCTCATATATACAAAATGGCCCCCTGGAGGTGTGTCATGACGCAGCACGTCACACTCTCCCCCACTTAAATCTTCGGCGTCCTTGGCGAACCTGCCCCTTGCTGATCTTCAATCTTCTGCGTATGCTTGTGCAAGTCTTCTGCCCTTTCCCAGTAAATTTCTTCATCTTCGAGCCCTTTTCACTTCACCAGAAACTATTTCTTCTTCTTTCTGTCCACGACCACAGTCCACTCTGCTAGGATTTCTTCAAGTTGTCTGCTGCTTCATGGCTTGACGCTGACTCTTTCTCTGGTAGACTGGTTGTGTGCTGGATCTTCGTGATATGGCTTGAGGTTGCTGACATGCAAGACCGGGTGTATCTTCATCCATTCTAGTAAGCTGACTTTGTAGGAGGTCAGCCCACTTTCGAGATGACTGGAACAGGACCCTCGTATTTGCGGACGATTCTGATGTCCTTATTCCCTCGGAATCTCAACTGTTTAGGCCTCAGCTTGATCATCACTAAGTCGCCTGCTTTGAATTCCAACGGTCGTCTCTTCTGATCTGCCCACTTCTTCATTCTCTTTGATGCCTTCTCCAGATAGGCTCGGGCAATCTCGGTGGTTTTCTTCCAGTCTTTCGTGAAATTAAAGGCTCTCAGATTTCTTCCTCGATACTCATCCACTGTGTGGGGTAACATCGGTTGCTGACCATTAACAACTTCAAAAGTGCTCTTGTTTGACGAAGAACTCTTCTGAGAGTTGAAACAAAATTGAGATATGTCTAGTAGTTGCGGCCAATTCTTTTGGTTGGCACTGACGAAATGCCGCAAGTACTCTTCCAGCATCCCATTAAATCTTTCAGTATGTCTGAGGATGGTGGCTTGAGGAAATATTTAGTTGTGACCCCAAAAGGTTGAATAACTCGGACCAAAAGGTCCATGTGAATCTTCCATCACGGTCACTAACTATATTTTGGGGTACTCCCCAATACTTAACTACATACTTGAAGAAAATTCTAGATGTCTCTTCTGCTGAGCAATATTTCAACACCAGTATGAAGGTTGCATACTTTGAAAATCTGTCCATGATCACCAAGATCGCACTCAACTCTCCTGTCTTCGGTAAACTAGTAATGAAGTCAAGTGACACACTCTCCCATGGTCGCCTTGGGACTAACAAAGGTTCCAACAACCCTGGCGTCTTGTGTCTCTCCACTTTGTCTTGCTGGCAGGTAAGATAGGTCTTGGTATACTCAACGATATCATTGTGCATTTGTGGCCAGTAGTACCCCTATTTCAATAGGGCATGAGTTCTCTGCCACCCTGGATGACCCTCCCACAAGGTGTCGTGACACTCACTCATTAGTGTCCTCTACAAATCTCCCATCTTTGGAGCATATAAGAAACCACCCTTGGCCCACAAAAGATCGTTTTCTACCCAAAATTGGCGAGTATTCCCCTCTTTTGCGAGATTCATGATGGTCTTCACCACCAGATATTTCACCAGGTTTCCTTAATGCGCTCTCGGAGTGGAGTGGTCACCATGCTAGCTGACATATTTGCTAGCAATTTTAGAGCCGCTAACTCAGCTTTGCGACTCAGGGCATCGGCTACCTAGTTTAAACGGCCCGCCTTGTGTTCGAAATGAAAGTCGAATTCTTCTATGAACTCCTACCATCGTGCTTGTTTAGGGGTAAGCTTTGGCTGGGTGAGGAAATGACTCATTGCAGCATTATCTATTTTCACCACAAACTTCGACCCCAACAAGTAGTGCATCCACACTCGTAGACAATGAATTACTAGGAGAAGATCCTTCTCTTGTGTAGTGTACCGCCTCTCTACCTCCGTAAGTTTGCGGCTTTCATAAGCTACAGGGTGGCCCTCTTGTACAAGTACCCCTCCCAAAGCGTAATCAGACACATCTGTCTGCACTTCGAAGGGCCTACTGACATCTGGTAAGGCGAGGAAGGATCCTGCATCATGGCTTCCTTCAGACTCTTAAATTCTTCGACACACCTATCGGTCCACGTCCAAGTTACACCCTTCTTCAACAACTCGGTCAAGGGTGTCGCCCTTCTTGAATAGCCCTCCAAAAATCTTCGATAATAGTTGGCTAAACCAAGGAAATAGCATAATTCCTTCAAATTGGTGGGGGCCTTCCATTCTTGAATGGCCTGCACCTTCTCCAGATCCATGCGGATCTGACCACGTTCTACTATGTGGCCTAGGAAATTGATTCTCTCTTGTGCGAAGGAGCACTTTTCTCACTTCACATAGAGGGTTCTCTCTCAATTTCTGAAACACTTGAGATAAGTGTCGTTGATGTTCTTCTATTGTGGAGCTATAGACCACAATGTCATCCAAGTAGACTACCACGAACTTGTCTAGGTATTCCTGGAAAACTTGGTTCATCAACATACAGAATGTGGCTGGTGCGTTTGTCAACCCAAACGGCATGACTCAGAACTCGAATGCTCCATATCGCATCACACACGTTGTCTTCGACTCATCCCATTCTGCTATCCGCACTTGATAGTATCTTGATCTCAAGTCCAGTTTCGTAAAGAATTTTGCTCCACTCAACTGGTCGAATAAGTCGGCGATCAAGGGGATGGGGTACGTATTACGCACTATCACCTTATTAAGAGCCCGATAATCAATACATAGTCTAAAGCTCTCGTCGTGCTTCTTCTGAAAAATCACGGGTGCACCAAATGGTGCCTTCGATGGTCTGATGAAGCCTGCCTTTAGTAAATCCTTCAACTGCTTCCTCAGTTCAGCTAGTTCAGGGGGTGCCATCCTATAGGCCACCTTTGCAGGTGGTTTGGCTCCCGACACCAGCTCAATCTGGTGATCAATCTCTCTTCTAGGTGGTAAGGCTCTGGGGAGTTGATCCGGCATAACATCCCCATACTTCTTCAAGACCATTTGAATTTCTGGTGGGATGACTTCATCCACCATATCCTCGTATACTGTGGGTAGGATAATATACGTGGGCTATTGTCTTCTCACGCCCTTCTTCAATTGTAAGGCTAACAGCAACTTGGTTTCTGGGGGCTGCTCTACTTTAGCAGGCACCACTGCAGGTGTCTCCCCCATTATGAGTAAGCTTCCCGTAGTTGGGATGGGAATGGCTCCCTTTTCCGTAAGGAAGTCCATACCCAATATCACATCAAAGTCATCCATTCGCACGACCACCAAGTCAGTCTACCCCTCCCACAAGCCAATCTTCATGTTCACCTTTTTAGCCACGCCGGTTGTGGCCAAGGCTTCTGAGTTAACCTGTAACGCCCTGGATAGCCAAGACCGTTACACTGTGTGTTTATAAAGTGCCAGACTTACTAACCAAGTCGTTAAAGTAAAACGTGTTACTAAAACAGTAGAGGAACTAGGGTTAAAAGTGTTTTGGTCTCAAAAGTTACATTTTCATTACTAAACATTGTTTCATTACATGGGATCCCGAAAATGACAGTTTCAAAGGTCATTTACAAAATTTACAAGGTTTAAATACATTAGCGGCCGTACTAAGGCAAAATGAGCAGTTAGGTAGTCTCTGTCCTGACACACTCCTCGACCATGGTGATCGAACGGCTGGCTATGTACATTACACCTCGGAGCTCTCCACCTCAGGCTTGGTCCAACTTGCCCTTGCCCTTACCTGCACCACGAAGCACCCGTGAGCCAAGGCCCAGCAAGAAAACACAGCAATGACAGAGCATTAACAATTAGCAATCAAGTCATTTACTCATTTAGCATCTCATAAATTTCAAGTATATCATCATTCAAGCATACCACATACTAAGGATTTCATCTCATAAAACATAATGCACAGACGATAACCAGGGCTAGCGCCCACAGGCTGCTCCCTCTGTTATCCTAATGTTTCTGGCTCCCAGTGGCCAATTCGCGCCCCGTGCGCTAAAATTATGAACGGTACTCTTAGACCGCTTATACGTGTCCCTTGGCATAATACCAACGATGACACAATACAACTTTCGGGAGCACTTAGTCCCATTCACAACCATATATTCGGGTGCGGTTTTCTTACATTTAGCTTTCAAATGAGTTAGTTACGGGCGATACTCCTTGAGCGCGATCCGATCCTCAAGCCCTAGCTCAGTACCTAGTCACAACCATGAAGTAAGACACCATTAACAACCTTAAATGAGTTCCCAAGCCAAGTTCTAGTACTCGGAACATTGAACTTCACCAAATATAGTAAAAGACTCAACCCCGAGCACCTTAGGTTAAATTTCCAAGCCTAAAATCTCAAAATCCCAAAATCCCTTAAGCGCCCCGGCATAGGCCACCCATGCCGCGGCATGGCCCCCAAACAGAGCCATCCCAGGCACAAAAACAGGTAAGGGCCGCGACATTGCTTGGACCATGCCGCGGCCTGCCCTTCTTTCTCAGCATGCAGCACCCCTTGAAGGGTCGCGGCTCACCAAGAACCATGCCGCGGCCCGACCCTTCGAACCCAGAAAAAAATCACCATTTTCAATCTCCAAACCTCACCTAAAGCTATCCCAAAGCCCCCAAACCAAAACCAATTAATAATAACAACATAAGAATGATTTAGACAACACAATCCAACCAAAAATCCAGCCTAAGACTCACCAAAACCCCAATTCCAACTTCTGAAATTTCAACCCATAGAACTCAAAACCAGCCATGATAACTCTCAAATTCAACCATCAAACTGTAATTTAAACCTTACCTCAGTTGTAGAATCGATTTTCCAAGAATCCCCTGACCTATCTTCAAAGTCCCTAGCCTCAATTTCCACCTTGAATGTCAAAACCATAACCATTTAAAACTCAGTCATTTCTTTAAGTTCCTAACCCCAAAAACGAAAATTCAGAACTTACCTTAGCTCTATCTCAGACCTTGATCAGTTCTTGAGCTAATCCTCCAGATTACTTCCTTCAATTCCCAAAGACACAGCTCAATCCCAGCAGTTCCCTCTCAAACTCAAAAGTTTTTCCCAATGTTTTTCTGTGTTTTTCCTTTCCTTTGGTTCCCTTTGAGCATGCAAGTGAGCTGAGAGAAGTATACTTGGTCGGTTTGTGTTTTCTTCTAAAGACTTCCTTAAGTCTAACTTATCCTTTAAGTTAATCCCAAGGCTCGGGGTGCCGGAAACGTCCCCGATGCCAAAACGGTAAAATCCCCCAATAATCCCGCCTAGACATCCTAACCTCAGATATATCTCCAATTATTTATTTTTATCACCCGATAGTCTAAATCACTACCCGATACCTAAAATACCCCTGACTTGTCCAAAGTCAATTATAATGCCCCGTTGTGACTTTTCCTGCTACCTAGCCCTAGGATCGCCTCGAGTCGCCGGCTGCAGAATTATCCACATCATAATGTGGTTCTCACATATATCTCAAACATATATATATCATATCATCATATAATATAATCAATTATCATACAAGCATCATTAAACATATAATTACTCATTAAATCACAATTACTCCAGTAATGCCCTCCTGGCACACTAATCAAGGCCCTTAAGCCTTATTAGTGAATTTGGGTCGTTACATAACCGCTTTCATGCGACCATGGTTCTTCTCCAATTTCAGTCCCAGACATTTAGCTTCGATCTCTAAAATGAAGTTGTGGTGGCGCCCGTGTCGATCATCACACTTCCGGCCATTTTACCGTTTAGAGTGGCGTCCACATACATTAGTCCCTTTTCCAAGGGTCTTATTCACTTTTGCACTGTGTTTCTTGAGAGCATTCAGCATCCGGCGGGCACCCATGTGCGTATACTCCTCCTCCTCCTCTTCGTTGGTTTGTTCCCCTTGGGCAAATGACGCCTAGAGGGCACTCATCTTGGATTTGTGAGGACAATCTGTCAACTTATGAGGTCCGATACAAATCCAACATGTAAGAGGCTTCTTGAACGGGGGGTTACTACCTTTGCTAGGAGAGTTAGACTCCACACTCCTTTTCTCTCCTCCCTCACTCTTGCTCTGCCAAGACTTCCCAAACTTTTTACTCCCAACATTACTTCCACTAGTCGATGGATTGGTCTTCTTGGATTGAATGTTCTCTTATGAGTACTCAGTCAGTCGTTCGGCAGCAGCTTGAGCAGTGGCTAAGTCAGCCACTCGTTGTCTCTCGAGCTCTTGCTTTGGCCAAGGCTTCAGACCTTCTAAAAACACGAAGAGTTTGTCCACTTCGGACATGTCTTTGAATTCCAACATCAACCTAGAGAACTTCTTCACGTATTCTCAGATTATTCCAGTGTGCTTCAGCTCTCTCAACTGGTGTCGAGCTATGTAGGCAACATTTTCAGGGAGAAACTGTGTCTTCAACTCTCTCTTTAGATTTTCCCATGTTGTTATGGTGCATCTGTCATTCTGAATGTCATCGTACTTCGTCCTCCACCACACTTTGGCATCAGCAGACAAGTACATTTGTAACGACCCAAAATCGCTAATAAGGCTTAAGGGCCTTGATTAGTGTGCCAGGAGGGCATTAGTGGAATAATTGTGAATAACTGGGTAATTATATGTTCATTAATGTTTATATGATAATTGATGATATTATGTGGTAATGTGATATGGAATAAATATGTGATATATGTGAGAACCACATTATTATGTGGACAGGTTCGCAGAGCACGACTCAAGACGATTCTAGGATCAGATAGCGGGAAAAGTCACAACGGGGCTTAAGATATGACTTTGGATAAGTCAGGGGTACTCCTAGATAGTGGGTAGTGATTTGGACTATCGGGTCATGAAAATAAATATATGGAGATATATTTGAGGTTAGGATGTCTAGGCGGGAATATTGGGGGATTTTACCATTTTGGCCTCGGGGACGGTTCCGGCACCCCGAGCCTCGGGATTAACTTAACAGATAAGTTAGACATAAAGAAGCTTTTAGAAGAAAAACACAAACCGACTAAACACACCCTTGTCTCAGCTCTCTCTCACGCTCAAGGGAAAACAAAGGAAAGAAAACACAGAAAACTAAGGGGAAACAAGCTGGAATTTCTGGGATTTGTGGTGAGGATTTGAAGGTTTAGCTCAGGAGTAAATCAAGAACTAAAACAGGGATTAAGGTAAGCATCTAATCTTCTTTTCTATGGTTGAATTCTGAGTTTTAGCTGGGTTTTGGTTAAGTGTTGAAACAAATGTGGTTTTGATGTTCTAAGGCAGAACTAAGAGGGAAAACTTGGGGACTTAGCTTGACTTTGGCTTGGTAAAGTGATTCAACAGCAAAGGTGAGTTTCGACTTCTGGTTTAGAGGCTTTAAATTGGGTTTGAATGGCTGGTTTGAGTGTTTATAGCTCTTGGGTTTCAAAAATGGAAAGGAGGGGATTAGAGTGTGCTAGGCTGTGTTTTCTCAGGAATTATGTTGTTTAGATCATGCTAAAGGAGTTGGGGATTAATTGGTTAGGAGCTGGGAAGTTTTGGGATGGTTTAAGGTAAGGTTTCAGGCTTAGAAATGGTGTAAATTCTGGGTTCGGAAGGGAGGGTCGCGGCTCTGTTCTAGAGCGTTGCGGCCCTAACATGCAAAGGAGCCAAGGAGGTTCGGCCAAGGGGGCGAGCCGCGACGCCCAAGGCAAGGGCCGCGGCGCGTGTGTAGTTCAGCGTGGGGGTTGGTTCTATTTTGGGGAAGGGCCGCGGCTAAGCTTTGGGGGCCGCAGCCCTTGGTTGCACACATGAGTTTTTAAGGGTTTTAGGCATGGGAAGGTGGTCTAGTGTGCTCGGGTTTGGTTTCACCACCGTGCTTGGTGGAATTTGGAATCTCGGGAGTTAGTTTTGTAATTGGAAACCTATATTGGAGTATTAAAGGAACCCTAAACTTTGGTTGTGACTAGGTGACAAAGACTTAGGCTTGGGAACGGATCGTGCTTGAGAGGCATTGCTCGTAATTCAATAACTGCGCAGACTAAAGGTAAGAAAACTGCACCTAGTTGAATATATGTGACGGGACTAAGGGCTCCCTATTGTAAATGCTTGAAAAGATGGTATTATGCCATGCAAGCCATTTGGTGAACCAACGGCCTAAGGGTGCCAAGGGTTACACTAGCGCACAGGGCGCGGCTCGGCCACTGGTAGCCGAGGACAGCTTATTATGCACTGAGCTCAGTTTAAGCGGGCCAGAGTCAGTGGGTTAAACAAAGGGTGCGGCCTAAGTCGTCAGCCCTGAATATTATGTGATATGAGTATTATATGTGGTAGAATATATCTTGAATTGTATTGTATATGTTGAATACCTGTTGAGGATTATTGTTTGAGTTGTTTGTGATGTGATGTTTTCTTGCTGGGCTTTGGCTCACGGGTGCTACATGGTGCAGGTAAAGGCAAGAGCAAGTTAGATCAGCCCTGATTGGAGAGCTCAGCGAGCAGAATGTACATAGCCAGGTGCTCGGCCGCCACGGTTGAGATCTAAGCAAGGACATGGAACCTAAAGACTGTTTGTTTTGCCTTAGTATGGCTAGTTGATATACATGTATTTTTGGGAGTCTGTAAACTTGTTCTAACTTTGTTTTCATATGGGATCCCATGTTTACTACAGTTTAAATATATGAAAAGAGTCTTTTGAGACCAAAACCTTTTTAACCATAGCTTTTACACGTTTAGTGACACATTTTCAAATTAAAGACTTGATTAGCAAGTCGTGCACCTTTATAAGTACACAGTGTAGCGGTCCTGGCTATCCAGGGCGTTACAACATCATTTCCATGGCGACCTTGCCATCTTCTGATTCAGCTCTTACGGCTCTGAAGTAATGCTCTATATCAAAGAGGAAGTTCTCTAAGTCCTTCGCGTCTCTAGCCCCACCGTAGGGCCTCAGCTCAGGGACTTTTACTCTCCCATATTCCATGCCAATGGGTCAAGTTGCAGGCTGATTCCCAACCGCCCTCATGGTGAGGTTAAGCTTGCTGTTGATCTCCAACATCTCATCCTTTAATGCCTCAACTGACCCCCTACAATTCTCTTCGAGGTCATTTAATGCTTCTTGTAGGTCCTTCACCACTCACTCCACTGCCTCAATACGTTCCTCCCTCTGAGGACTATTGGATGTGCTTGAAAGGTTCTCCCTTCGCTCGATTGTAGTTATGCGGGCTAGTAGATTGGTCGTATCTCGCTCCAACACAGCCACGCGATTTTCTGTGTTAGTCATCTCCGGTTCTAGCCTGACAGAGCTAAGATCCCTGACTCTTTTGTCCAGGCCGTCTAGCTCTCCAACACGCCTCTCAAGCGCTTCAATCCTTTGAGTGTTGCTCACCATCTTACAGGGTCACCAAGCTTTCCCAAACTTAGCTCTGATACCAACTGTCATGGGCCACCAACTTCGATACTCGAATTGACGGAACGTGCGGCACTTGTTAGCGCTCTTAGCTAGCAAGTCAACCTAGAATTCACACCTACGGCAAGCAAACTCAATGGTTAGCCACATTACAAGTCTCACACAAGTAAGGGAAATTATGAAGCAGGAGCAAGCACGAGGCAAGCTATCTAGAGAAAACATCCCACACAACAATCAGAGCATACAACACAGTCAAGTGGCACGCAATGGCCCAACGAAGGTAACAAACAAGCAACACATAGACCGTAAATAAAGCATACACAAAGGGACATGGAAAAGCATCATTTTATTCATATAAGGCCTTGATAGGGCAAGGTAGTACACAGCTTAAGCCCCTATCTGCTGGTGGCCATGGTGCTTCCTTAAATCACCAGGTCACCCCCCCCCCCTAAGGAGCTTTCTAAGGAAATGAAGTCTTCCCAGGAACATATATGATTTTTGCCTGGGAGACATATGCATAATTACAAAAGTGTCATCCCCTACCCATGAGGTTACTTGGTGCAAGACTTGACTAATGATCAAGCACCAAGGCATGCTCATATATACAAAATGGCCCCCTGGAGGTGTGTCATGACGCAGCATGTCACACTTAGCGGGTTAAGCACCCTTTCAAACACACTATGTAACAGTCTTGGCTAAACAGGATTTTACATTCTTTTTCTTCTACCACTTTCATTCTACACTTTCTCTCCATATTTGATGGCTACCGACGTTGATAATGTCAAATATGGACAATGGTAGATCTGGGATCGTGAGGTGGTGGTGGAGACATATGATAGCATCGACGGAGAGGCGTGATGGTGTGAGGATAACGATGAATCTAAGTCACGCGAAGTTGCGTAGTCCCCTCTCTTATTCTTTTTATCGCACAAGTCAATAGAGGTGGAGCCTTGGCGTCTACAACCACAGCGAAGGATAAGGTAGGCCACAACGAGGTCGATGCAACAAGGACTCAAGCAAGATCAGAGGAGTAATGGCTTAGGCGAGTTAAGTTTGTTTTAGTTATATTATTATTATTATTATTATTATTTGATGTGGGTGTGCTTTCGGGAGAGATTGTTGGGTATTGGAATGATTTTAGAATAATTTTATTTTGATTTTTGAATGATTTTGAACATCTATTTATGTATTCAAGATATAAATTGTGAAGAAAAAAAATGACACAAAGAACATCTTAATCTGATTATTGAATTTAGGTTTTAGATTTTTTTTCTTTAATTTGATTGGAGTATATTTTAATGTTTTGTTTAAATTAATTAAAATTAGTATTTTTATAATTTTTTTGAAAGTGAATTTTTAATATATTTCGTAATTATTTTCAATAAAAATTAAAGGCATTTTGGTCATACAAAAAATATTTTAACAAAATTTGGGATCATTTTTAACTGATTTACATAATATCAGGTCTAAATAAGTATTTTTCAAAAGAGATAATCAGAAGTGATTTTTTTTAAATAGAGTAATTGGCGGCGAAAATACTTAAGTTTTCACAAAATAGCACTTAAATACCCAAGTCTTTTTTTTACGGCATAAATACCTCCCGTCAACATTTCTTGACAATCTAGGTACATGACGTTAACGGTCCATGTTTAATTCTTTTAATCATTTAAATATTACAAAATATTTAAAAAATCTTTTAAAAATCATAAAATATCTTAAAAAATCATTTAAATATTAAAAAAATTAAATAAAAATTATTTAATTTTCTCTATCCCTCTCTATCTCTCTCTCTCTCTCTCTCTCTCTCTTTCTTCTCCACCCCGATACCCCTTCGTCTTTTTTTTCTTCAATTTGAAACTTGAGCAGGGTTGCCATTGATTCTAGGTTTGGGAACAATTGAGCACACTAGCAAACATAACTCATTAAACTACAAGAATTAGACCATCAATAAAAATATTAGAATAATAGAATAAAATTAGAAAGGTAAATACTATTTTGAACCATGTGTTTTGCAAAAGTTACCTATCAGACCCTGTGTTTTGTTAAATGACAATTTTGACCCTGTATTTTGTAGAATGGAACAAAAGTGTACCTTGAGCTAGATTTTGGTCAAACTATTTTTAAAAATGACCAAAATACCCCTAGTTTTATTAAGTTAATGATTAATTATATATTTAAAATAAATTAAATTAATTTTAAAATAAAAAAATACATTAATAATAAAAATAATCATTAAAACATATTAAAATTAATTAAAACTTCAAAATAAATTGAGTAAAAAAATTGAAATAAAAATAAACCATAATTTCACAATAAAAACATCTAAATCAATATTAAATTCAAGAACTAGATATCAAAATATAAAACACACAATCCATTAACAAAAAACTCTGATTTCATATGCACAAATCAAAACTAAAAAATGAAGCTCCCTCAAATTCGACATCTTGAGATTCAATCAACTAGAAGACAACTAAGAATCCCAAATCTGTAACACCCCACGTCACTATGACTGCTTCTTGGAATGACGACTGGCCCTACAAACTAACACGACTCTTTCCAGCATGCTGTGTCCTCCTACAAACTGACACGAGTCTTTCCAGCATGCTTTGTCCTCACTCGCACACTTCCTGGGAAAACTTCCCAGGAGGTCACCCATCATGAGACTACTCCAGGTCAAGCACGCTTAACTTCAGAGTTCTCAAGTGATAGGCTACCGAAAAGAAGATGCATCTTGTGGACATAGGTAGTACCATTCAATCCATTTAAGTCCTCTTCAACTGTGTTTTCCCATACCTACAGTCTTAGAATCATCACATTTGCCTTCCCCAGGCAATGTGGGATAGCATAGTTTTTACCCGATTTTTTCCTCTGCAGATCACGGGATTCTGACGGTCACAAAATCTAATACCCATACATGCCCCAAAACAATCCCTAAACTAGAAAGATCACCTCCTTAAATCTGACTCTAATTTAACGAAATAGATTCGTGGAGGAATCTTGAAAGCGTCCTTCTATTTCTTCTGAAACTCATTCCTAGCCTATCAGGCTCTTTCATGGTCGTCGACCTCTTTCAGCTGGATGATTCGATGCAAGGCTAGGCTGAGAAGATTTGAAGCTTCGATCTCCTTGGCTAGGCTAGGCGCGGTCAAATTTGAAGCTTCAAATGAGTAGTGTGGGACGACGATGATTGAATGGGTCTGCAATGGGGATGGGCTACGTGTTGGATGATTCGATGCGGGGCTAGGCTGAGAAGATTTGAAGCTTCGATCTCCTTGGCTGGGCTAGGCATGGTCAAATTTAAAGATTCAATCATGCCCAGGTGCGTGACGATCGACGAGGTTGTGGAAAAGATATAAAGCTTGGGTCTGGGCTGGGTTAGGTGCATTTCGTGTAGTGTCCCAAATTTGCTAATAGGGCTTAGGGTCTTCATTAGCGTGTCGGGAGAGCAATAATTGATTTAATTATGTCAATATGTTAATTAAATGATTGTGTGATTAGAAATGCCTGTTTAGGTGAATTAAATATGTATATGGGCCCCATTTGGTTATTAGGGACATATTTGTAATTTTAGCCCATTGAGGGCATAATTGTGATATATGTGTGCATTGTGATTGGCACCACGAGGGTGTGGTGATATGTTTGTAATGTGCGATCCAAGACGGTCCTAGGGAGCGGATAGCTAAATAGTCAAAATGGGGTCGAATTCTCGGCTCGAGAGGAGCCTAGGGGTATTTTTGGAGTATAGTACGTGTTCGGATATTACCGGGTAACGGGTAGTAATTTAGCAATTATTTGGGCATGTCGGGATTATATGGGGATTTATAGGAACACTCGAGGACTTAGCAGGATGTGGAAAATTACAGGATTTCCCTTGGTGGCATTAAAGGATTAAGGATAGGCTTGAGGACATTTTAGGCATTTTGGGACATAGGTAGCTGGGGTAAACTTAGCCACTACACCATTCTAGAAACCAAAAGAAAACAAAAATAGTCAATCCCTCTTTCTCTCTCTCTCTCTCTCGGTTCTCTCTCTCAATCTCTTTAAGACTTCATCAATTTTTGGGAACTCTAATGATTGAGGCTTTGAATTTGAGGCTAAAACTTGGGGAAATTTAAAGCTTGTGGCAACTAAAGTTAGCTCAGGGTGAGATCATTACAAAGGTAAGGATTAGAGCAAGTCTTTTTTATAAATTTCTCTGCTTTTGTTAGAGTTTTGGGGGTTGGAAACTTGGGTAATTGAATTTGGGTTGTAATGGGGTTTTGTTCAATTTCTTTGTGATTATGTGTTGCCCTGAGCATAGTATAAGCGATTTGGGGCTTAATTCTAGCATTAGCATAGGTTTGGATTGATTTTCAGGAGATTTAGAAGTCTAAAAATAGTGGCATTTATGGGTTTTGAGACTCGAGTCACGGTCTTGTTCATCAGGTGTCGCGATCCACTTGAACGTAGAGGTCTGGGGGCCTCAGAAATCTGCCCAGGCGCCGCGACGCATCGTTTAGAGCACTGTGGCTCATGTCCTTCAACAGAGAGAGCTCTGCTCTCTGACCTATAGGCGCTTCGCAACCCTAAGGGGGTGGGTCGCGACTCAAAATAGAGAAAAAGGGCAATTGAAGGTTTTTAGCCTGGGAACCCAAATGTTAAGGCTCGGGATGGATCCTACTAGTCGGTTTAGTAGAATTCAAGGTCCCGGAGGCTAGAATAATATTTTGAAGTCATTATTTGGTTTAAGGCTTGATGGATTGTTATTATTAGATGTGTTGTGAATAGGTTTACGTCAAAGCTCGAATTAGGGGACTGTGCTCGGGATCGCATTGACTTATCAGCTTAGGACATAGGTAAGAAAATTGTTGTACCCGTAGAGTAGGGCATGGCCCTATTGTTTTTGTTTCAAGGCGAGGACCTATTTTTTATGCTTAATATATGTGTGAATATCTATGAATGTTATGTATGTTTATGAATGAGCGGCGAAGGACAGGAACGACGAAGTTTGAGAATGGCAAAGGTCGAGAACAACGAAGGACGAGAATGGAATGAAGCTGGGTACGACAAGGGGCCGAGATCGGCATTGAGCATTCTGAGTGCAGGTCGCTAGGGCGAGACCCTCCAAGGGTGTTGTATCCACCCTTTCAGTGAAGACCATGAACCCAGGGCTTGGTAAAGCACTTAGGTCAGCGTAAGCCGGTATGTGTTGTTGAATGTTTGTGTTATTATTATTGGGTTGGATTATGCTTTGTATGCTTTGAGTTTTCTTGCTGGGCTTCAGCTCATGGGTGCTCTATGGTGCAAGTAAGGGCAAAGGAAAGGTAAACAAACTAAGAGTACGGAGAGTGTGGAGCGATGGGTGCATGTTCCGCCTACCTGGCTGCCACGCCCAGGGTTATTTTGGGAAATGTACTGTAATGGTTTGTTTTGTAGCTTAGGTTGACCTTATGTATATTTTGAGTTGTAATAAATTTTCTAAACTGTGTTTTGGGATCCCAATTGTATAACTTTTTATGATATCAATAAATGTCCAAATCTTTATAATTAATCTCATTAAATGAGTTTTATTTCAATTTAGTAATACTTTCAACCTAAAACATTAATTAGCGAGCTAATGGTAAAAAAAATTTAACTCACAATGTAATGGCTCTAAGGAAGTAGGGTGTTACAAATTAGTATCAGAGCGTGCCAAGGTTTATGGTTCCTGGAGATCGACTGAACATGTACACTCGCTGCTAGTGACAAGCTTGACTCAGGGTTGGCTGGTATTTAATGAACTATATGCTTAACTGTTTGTTTAAGTTTCCATGTTTTCTTGAATGTATAGATAAAGCATGATGAATGTATTGATATATATATATTGATGATGCTAGGGCATGGCCCCCTTGATTGTTATATGCTGTGTGGAACATGTGAATTTGCTGATTGTGGTTGATTGATGAGATTGGGAGGTGGTTTTGGATGTTGTTATCATGCCTGATGTGTGGTGTCATTGATGGTAGGCATATTGCAGTAATGCCTCAGCAATCAATCAGACTCTACGGCAATAGGGCCGAGGATGACAACGAGGGTCAGGACCCTCCACCTGCCCCACCGAATTGGCAATAGTTATTTGCCGAAATGGAAGCTAGAG
The DNA here is from genome assembly GCF_963169125.1 of Humulus lupulus. NCBI lineage: Eukaryota > Viridiplantae > Streptophyta > Magnoliopsida > Rosales > Cannabaceae > Humulus > Humulus lupulus. The sequence continues at coordinate 174,834,566 of NC_084802.1, read as the reverse complement.
TTCATCGAACAGAGGAAGAGCTTTGACAGTTGAGGCAACAAGCCCCTCCTCGGGGAATTGGGCTACAGGTTCCATAGGCTGTGGCACCAATGTCAGCCCAGCCTGCTATGGAAAATAGGTGGGAACCTTTGTATGAGAGGTTCAGGAAGCAGCATCCTCCCACCTTCGAGGGTGGTCCGGACCCACTGCAGGTAGAGCAGTGGATGAATATGATTTCTTCCATCCTGGATTTAATGAGGGTGGAAGGGAATGAGAGGGTGGCCTGTGCCAGCTACATGTCCCAGAGGAGGAATATGGCAGTTATGACCTGTGAAGAATTCAAAAACATTTTCTGTAACGCCCTACTTCCTTAGAGTCGTTACTATGTGAGTTTAAAAATGTGCTTTCAACTCGCTAATCGAGGTTTTAGATCAAACAGTGTGATTAAGCTATAAACAAAAGAAAAACTTTAGAAAATAATAATTTCCATAGAAAATCATAAAAGCTTTATACTTGGGATCCCAAAATACAGTTTAGAAATATTTACAACATATAAACTGAACCAAGTCGACTAAACGACAAAATCTAGGTTTATTTACAAGCATCTCCCAAAACTCTCTGGCTGTGGCAGCCAGGCTGGCCAAACATGTACACACCGCCTCATGCCTGCTGTACTCATGGTTGGTTGACCTTCTCTTTACCCTTACCTGCACCACAGAGCATCTGTGAGCCGAAGCCCAGCAAGAAAACCCACAACAGATTACATATGCAACACATATATCAAGCATATAAACAGGCCACCAGTGGGCTAAACACATACGGCCTAGCCGTCCCAGGCATTTACCAAGCTCTGGGTTCGCAGACCACGCCGTGAGGATATCCCAGGTATCCTTTTAGGGACTCGCCCTGGCAACTCGCACTCCACGTGCTCAACGCTGCTCCCGGCCCCTTGCCATTCTTGGTCTACACCGTTCCCGGCTCTTGCCGACCATTCACATCATAACATACACAGCATAGCAAACAAGCACAGAATTCCAGCATATTCAATTAAAGGGCTATGCCCCGCAGTTCTAACATATTGGGCTCAGCCCTGCATACCAATTCTATTCAAACACTTTGGGCTCAGCCCTGCACACAAGCTCTATGGGAACAAGGGTTTTCTTACCTGAGTCCCGAGCTTTCCAAGCACCGATGCCCCGAGCACAGTCCTCTAACTTGAGCCTCGCCGAAACCCTAGTCACCACACATTAACAATATCCATCCATCAAGTTCTAATCCAATAAATAACTTCAAACCAAAACCCTAACCTCCAGGACCTTGAATTATATCAATCCGGGTGATAAAATCCATCTCGAGCCTTAGCCATCGAGTTCCCAAGCCTAAACACCCTTAAAAGAACAATTTGGCACTAAGAGCCGCGGTCCCTCCCAGAAGTTGGCACAGAGGGATCGGTTTGTGCGAGGATTGAATGTTATGATCACCCGTGACGTCAAGATGACTTTGGATCCAGGAACTACCACCTATGCATAGGTAGTGGAGAAGGCCCTTACAACTGAAGGAGCCAAGGATTAGATTTGGAGAGAGGATGTCGCTAGGCGCGATGCTTGGAGGAAGGTGCCTCCTTTTACTGGATATAGCTGGGGTAATGGCCCCAATGAGCAGAAGAGAAAGGTCCCAAACTTTTTTGTTCTTCCTGGCTCAGATAGGAGGGCACGAGGTGCTTTCAGCGGCCGTTAGGGTAAGGGAGACAACTGGAGGAGTTTCCCAGTGTGTCCTCGATGCAGACGACGACATCAGGGAGAGTGCAGGATCAGGGCATGCTTTACTTGTCGGAGCATTAGTCATTTGAGGAAGGACTGCCCACAAGCTAGAAAAGAAGAACCAAAGTAGAGCGACAACCTCACTCCCGCCAGAGTGTTTACCTTGACCCAGACTGAGGCTGAGGCTAGCCCCTCGGTCGTGACAGGTCAGATTTCTAGTGATGGTTCTTCATTTACTGCATTGATTGATTCAGGGGCTACTCATTCGTTTGTATCTGCTAGAGTGATAAATCAGTTGTGTGCACCTAGGGATTTGTATGCTAGGGGATTCAGGACTTTGTTGCTGACCGGGGAACTAGTAGTCTCTAGGAGATGGGTTAGAGCATCACCAGTAGAGATAGACAGTAGAGAGTTATCTATGGACCTGATTGAGTTAGCGATGGACGACTTTGATATGATCCCAGGGATGGATTGGTTATCAAAGTACGGGGCAATGATTGACCGCATGCATAGGATGGTGACCTTTGACCCAGAAGGGGAGGTACTATAATGCCCTACTACCCAGGGATCGTTACGCTGTGTATTTTCAACAGTGCTAAGCTCGCTAACCGAGTCATTTGGCCATAATCGTGTAACTAAATGTGATTAACGGTTTAGGGTTAAAATTTTTGGTCAAAGATACAAAGTTTCACTAAAACGTTTACTATATACATTGGGATCCCAAAATCCATTTAAAAGGTTAATTATAATAAAAGATTTACAACCAGCCGACCTAAGCGGCAAAATAGGGTTTAACCCTAGTTCCTCTTTAAACCCTCGGCCGTGGTGATCGAGCAGCCACATATGTACACATCGTCACTAAGCTCTCCAACTCAAGCATGGTTCAGCTTTCTTTTACCCTTACCTATACCACATAGCACCCGTGAGCCGAGGCTCAGCAAGAAAACTCAAACACATGCTCATAAGCAGTTAATAATATGTCATCAAATCAAATAAGCATGTCTAGCAGTAATAACCCTATTCATGCATGCAAACAAGTACAAATAAATGTTTATGGGGTCCTGCGCCCTGAGTACATGACTGTCAAGTCAATCTTGGATCCCGCGCCCTGAATAGATGACTATTCAGTCTCTCTGGGGTCCTACGCCCTAAATAGATGACTTATTAAGTAAATACGGGGTCCTGTGCCCTGAATTGATGACTTGTAGTTATTTTGGGGTCCTGCGCTCTGAATAGATGACCATGGAGTCAACCTGGGGTCTTGTGCCCTAATAGATGACCATGGAGTCAACCTAGAGTCATGTGTCCTAAATAGATGACCATGGAGTCAACCTCGGGTCTTGTGCCCTTAATAGATGACCATGGAGTTAACTTGGGGTCCTATGCCCTAATAGATGACCATGGAGTCAACCTAGGGTCTTGTACCCTAATAGATGACCATGGAGTCAACCTAGGGTCATGTTCCCTGAATAGATGACTATGAAGTCATTCTGGGGACCTGTGCCCTAAGCCATGTAAGTCAACTGGGCCTTGTAGCCTTAGCTCTAAGTTACTAGCCATAGACTAGCCAAGCACTTTTGTTTTCTTTGACCAATAGGTCTGTCAAGCATTTAATGCTCATGTTGATTAGATCTAATCATTTCGGTCTGCAGTCAGAATGCTAATGCCGCTCTTGACGCATAAGTCAATTCCATACAACCAGCACTCAGTAGTATTGTCGATCATGACTGATAAGTCAGAACTTTCCAACCAGTACTAAACACCATTGTCGTTTCTGACTAATAAGTTAGCACCATTCACAAGTAACCAACACTGCCAGGCATTTACAATCCATATATAGAGCACTCCACATGCCTCATCAATAATCATGTATGTCGCATACAAGGTGCAATTTTCTTATATTTGGTCCAAGCACAGGTTACCAATACACGACCCTCAAGTACGATCCTATTTCCAAGCCCCTAGTGACAACCTAGTCACAACCATAATATAGAATCCCATAAAAAAAAAACGAGTAAATAAATACTTATGGACCAAATCCTAACCTCCGGGACATTGAATCCTACCAAATTGGGTAGTAGGATCGATCTCGGCCTTTAGAGTTAAGTGCCCATGACTAAAAACCAAATCTGGGCAAGACTGCCCTTAAGCGCCGCGGCCCCCCAGCCTTGAGCCACGGCCAAGCCTCTTCTTTGCCTAGGCCTCACACTGCAGCACGCCTACCTTGCGTCGCGTCCCTAACTGCCCATCAACGAGCCTCCTCCATCTTCAAGCCTGGGCCGCGGCGCCCAAGAACAGGGTCGTGGCCCAGCCACGAACCCAACCAAAAACCTTCGTTTTCTTCATTTAAAAACCTTTCAAAAACCTATCCAAATATCTCAAAATCCCAAAATTAAAGTTCCCAAATATCTTAATGATCCAAGACCAAAATCTCAAACCATCCAAAAACTCATCAAAACATAAAATCCAATTCATGCTTAAAAACTTGAAAACTTAAAACTCATATTACCTCTAATTAAGTCATTTCCCAACTAAATCCTCCGGCTAATAAGCTTCTAATCTTCCATGGAATCGCTATGCCTCGATCCTTTCCTGAATATGAGTCCAAAAACTCGAGTTTCCTTCGAAAATGCGAACGGTATCAAAAAGGGAACGGGAGAGAGAGAGAGAGAGATAAAGAGAACGTTCTTTTTATTTTTGACAGGTTACTTTGAGCTTAAGTAACCTTAAGCAAATCCTAATGCTCGGGGTCCCAAAAACACCCCCAGGGGTAAATAGTCAAAATTCCCATAATTCCCTCCTAATCTCACTAACTCCCAATATATTATCAAATAATCATTCCCGTTACCCAATATCCTGGAAATGTGCTAAATACCCAAAGTACCCATTGACTCACTCCGAGTCAAGTATAGGTCCCGTTGTGACTTTCCCACTAGCTTGCTCCCTAGGATCGTCTCGTGCCGAGTAAGCCAAACATACTCACATAATAATGTGGTCTCACACACACATATATCACATATATGCCAAATATTCCCAAAATGTGCCAAATTATGAAAATTGCCCAATTAAACAGAAATGAGCCCACATGCATATTTAATACACCTAAACATGCATATCAAGTCATATTATAATATTACTCACATAATCACATAATGATGCACATAAATATCACATAATCACATAATTCCATAATTTGTCATCCTAGCCCCCTAATCAAGGGCCTAAGCCTTATTAGGAAATTTGGGACGTTACAACTATCCTCTCCTTACAGAAATTTCATCCTCGAAATTTTATCTGAACAGCCCGGAATATCAATCCCGCATATCTGATTCCAGTTTCCAGGTTGCTCCCTCGACCTTACTTTTTCTGTACCACACCTTAATCGAAGGTATAGTTTTGTTCCTCAGAACTTTGTTCTTTTGATCTTATATCTGAGCTAGCTATTCTTCACAGGATAACTTAACCTCTAATTCCAGATCCTCATAACTCAACACATGAGTTTCATCTAACACATGTTTCCTCTACATGGAAATATGAACTACATCGTATATGCCCGACAGTCCCAAATATAAGGCCAATCTATAGGCCACCTGACCGATCTTATCCAGGATTTCAAACGGTCCTGCTAATCTAGGGCTTAACTTACTCTTATCTCTACACTCCTTTCCATGATGATACTCTAAGGAAGATACAGTCTTCCACTTGGAACTTCATATTCCTTCACTTCAAATTAACATAACTTTCCCATTTACTCTGAGAAGTGAGCATCTGAGCTCTAACCTTTTCAATAGCCTCAATGGTCCCCTAAACTACCTCAGGACCTAAATATAACATCTCACCCATTTCATCCCAGTGAATGGGCGATATACTTTCCCTACCATACAACATCTCATTAGGTGCCCCTCCAATAATTTGATAACTCCCTCTGATTCACCATCAATTTGAGGATAATAAACTGTACTAAACTCCAACTATATACTCATCCCCTTCTGCAATCTTCCCCAAAACTTAGAAGTAAAAGCAAGGTCCTTATCCAATAAGATAGACCTCGAATTCCATGAAGGCATATTATCCCTCTCACATAGAGACATGTATACTGATCAACTGTATTAGTCGTCCTTACTGATAAAAGTGAGTTGACTTTGTATACTTGTCCATAATAACCTGAATCAAATCAGGCTGGCCCAATATCCTGGACAGCCCCACCACGAAATCCATTGCGATGTTTCCTTACTTCTACTATGGAATACACAAAGGCTGTAATGGCCCTACTGGTTTCTAATACTTTGTATTGACCTGCTAACTGGTTACGAGCTTTGCCACATATTCAATTACATCCCTCTCCATCCCAGACCACCAATATAAAACTTTCACATCCTGGTACGTCTTCATGGTGCCTGGAAGAAGAGAATAAGGGGTGATATAAGATTCATCCAAAACCTCCCATTTAATCTCAGTGTCCATCATAACACTAATCAGATCCTTATTCTTCAATAAACTCATACCTGGCACTACATAATCCTTGGCTAATCCAGCTAAGACCTCCCCCTCAATTCTTCCCATTTGTGGGTCACTCAACTATTTTCCTTTAATCCTCTCTACAAGAGTAAACTTAAACATAATGTTGACCAACTGGCCCACCAATAACTCTGCTCTAGTTCTGGTCATACCCTTCAACTAACATGTTGCTTAGGCAATCACCTTTTCTATCATTGAGATATAATAATAATCTATAAATTTGTTCTGATCTATAGGAAGACTCAGAACTCTTCCCCAAAGAACATGTAATATCCTGCCCATCCAAAGAAACTTCTGACCTTTGAGGCATTCCTTGGCCTTGGCCAATCTCTGACTGAGGGTATACCACAATATCATCAATAAAGACGATTACAAATCCAATTCAAATAATCTTTGAATACTTTGTTCATCTAATCCATCGAAACAACTCATCATTTATCAAATCCACAAAACATAAATTAGCACTCCTAGTGCCCATATCTGATATAAAAGACAGTCTTCTGCTTATCCTTCCTCCTGATCTTTAGGTGGTAATAACCACATCGAAGATCCACCTTAAAGAATATCATCTTACTCAATAACTAAATCTTTAGTTCTTACAGCTCTGCTGAAACTGTACAATATAATGCCCTAGACCTGATTCTATTCCTGGCATCAACATAATCACCATTCTATCTCTATGTGTAAAGGTAATCCTAGAAAATCCTCTGGAACATATCCAGAAACTCATAGACTAATCCAATTTGTCCTGGTCCCACTGGCACGACCTGAGTGGTATCCACCACACTAGCTAAGTGTCCTATGCATCCTCCTGCAATAGGTCTCTAACTCTAAATACAGATGTCATAAACATACAAGGTCCATGCATAGTGCCAACAAATACAAGGGTTTCTCACCCTCAAACCCAAGGGTAACCATACTTTCCTTACAATCTATCATTTCCCCATACTTAGTTAACCAATCCATATCCAGGATCATATCAAAGGCATTCATAACAAACTCTATCAAATCAACTAATGAGTCCTTTCTCACCATAATCTAACTCATCTCTTAAAATTACCAATAGAGTATCACATTCACATTACAACATAACCATGTAACCTGCATATCAAATCTAGGATTCTCTAGATGCAACAAAGCAAAGAACAACATCGCACCAAAACTAGTCAGCATAATACAAAAATCAGAACTAGGAAGCTAACCTACCACCACTGAGGAACCAGCCTTAGTCTCAGTCTCAGTCTCTGACTGCATTGGAGCAAACACCCGAGCTGGAGTCGAGCTGTCCTCCCCCTTTTGCTCATCCTTCCTTCTTCTTATGAAATCTCTCATAAAGTGCCCAACCAACCCACATAAGAAACATGCCTTTGCTCGACATTCTCCCAAATGACGCCTTTTACACCGAGTACATTCGAGGTAGACTTTCCAATCCTTGTCCTTGCCCGATCCAATAAACGAATGTATCAACAATAAGAGCCTTCCCTACCACCTGAGCGTAGGTAGAGATTTCATGTACTGGGGCGACTTTAACACCTGGAGCTATACTGGGACTCAATCCCTCGATAAATTGTTCTTTCTGAGCTACATTTGTGGGTACCATATCAAAAGCAAACTTGACCAACCCATTGAATTTGCTAACATACTCGATTACTGTTGCATTTCCTTGAACCAGGTTCAGAAACTCTTTTCTCTTAGCAGTCTTGACGGCATCACAATAATATATGTCATTAAACAACTACCTAAATTCTTTCTAGTTCATCGCAGTTGTATCTCGTGTTAGGGATACTACTTCCCACCACGTCCGGGCATCATCCCGCAATACATATATAGCACAGATCACCCTATCGTGACCTACCACCCCCATATTATCAAGGATGGAACTAATCATGCCCATCCATTGCTCGACTCTGAATGGATCTAGGCCTCCCTCAAAAATTGGAGGATAATACTCCTGGAATCTTCCACACAGAAATTCCCACATGTTCTCAGCCCTAAGCTGAGTCAATACTGGTGCCACTCCTATCATAGCAAAGGAAGAGGTGTTCCCAGACAGAACCTGCTGTTGTTTTAAACACTTGATCTCTTCCTCTTGCCTTTGTAATCTTAATTGCATATTTGTTAACACCTGTTGCAAATTCTGAGGGGCAGATGAAGGGTTCAAGCCCTGGCTATAATTCTCAGCCTCAGTATAACCACCACCGGGTCCCATTAACTGCCTTGGGTACATAACCTCTGATCAGTCTACAGTCAATAACTTGATCCATTAAGCATGATAAGCACATTCAAAAGCCTTCCCCCATGGGAACAATCACACAACACCACAATCATATACCACTGCGGTGCTAAAAATACACCCACAACATTCATACATCAATCATAATCCCTGCTCATCAAACATACATATCATGCTCTCAACTCCAACATTCAAATAACACATTCATATTTTCACTGACCAGGTAATCACATAATCATATCAATAGTCAAGGGTAGGCCCTAACATAAACTCATGCTCCCTAATAAGGCGTGCAGGTAAAGCACTTACATTCCATTTAAGCAGTTAAGCACATAACCACATAAATAGTTACCATACCCTGAGTGAAGCTTGTCTTTAGTAACGAGTGTACATGCCCAACTTGTCTATAGGAACCATTAACCTTGGCTCGCTCTGATACCAAGTTGTAACACCCTACTACCCAGGGACCGTTACACTGTGTATTTTCAACAGTGCTAAACTCGCTAACCGAGTCATTTGGCCATAATCGTATAACTAAATGTGATTAACAGTTTAGGGTTAAAAAATTTTGTCAAAGACACAACGTTTCACTAAAACGTTTATTGTATACATTGAGATCTCAAAATACATTTAAAAGGTTAATTGTAATAAAATATTTACAATCAGCCAACCTAAGCGGCAAAATAGGGTTTAACCCTAGTTCCTCTTTAAACCTTCGGCCGTGGTGGTCGAGCAGCCACATATGTACACATCATCACCTAAGCTCTCCAACTCAAGGATGGTCCAGCTTTCTTTTACCCTTACCTGCACCACATAGCACCCGTGAGCCAAGGCTCAGCAAGAAAACTCAAACACATGCTCATAAGCAGTTAATAATATGTCATCAAATAATAATAAGCATGCCTAACAGTAATAACCATATTCATGCATGCAGGCAAGTAAAATAAATGATTATGGAGTCGTTTACCCAGATTAGATGACTTTCAAGTCAATCTGGGGTCCTATGCCCTGAATAGATTACTATTCAGTCTCTCTGGGGGTCTTGCTAAATAGATGACTTATTAAGTTAATCTGGGGTCCTGTGCCCTGAATAGATGACTTGTAGTTATTTTGGGATCCTGCACTCTGAATAGATGACCATGGAGTCAACCTAGGGTCCTATGCCCTAATAGATGACCATGGAGTCAACCTAGGGTCCTGTGCCCTAATAGATGACCATGGAGTCAACCTAGGGTCTTGTACCCTAATAGATGACCATGGAGTAAACCTGGGGTCCTGTGTCCTGAATAGATGACTATGAAGTCATTCTGGGGACCTGTGCCCTAAGCCATGTGACCAACAAGTCAACTGGGCCTTGTAGCCCTGGCTCTGAGTAACTAGCCATAGACTAGCCAATCGCTTTACTTTTCTTCGACCAATAGGTCGGTCAAGCATTTAATGCTCATGTTGATTAGATCTAATCATTTCGGCCTGCGGTCAGAATGCTAATGCCACTCTTGACTCATAAGTCAATTCCATAAGACCAGCGCTCAGTACTATTGTCGATCATGACTGATAAGTCAGAACTTCCCAACCAAGACTAAACACCGTTGCTGTTTTTGACTAATAAGTCAGCGCCATTCACAAGTAAGCAACACTGCCATACATTTACAATCCATATATAGAGCACTCAGCATGCCTCATAAATAATCATGTATGTCACATACTGGGTGTAGTTCTCTTACCTTTGGTCTAAGCACAGGTTACCAATATATGATCCTCAAGCACGATCCTATTTCCAAGCCCCTAGCTACAACCTAGTCACAACCATAATATAGAATCCCATAAAAAAGGAGTAAATAAATACTTCCGGACCGAATCCTTGCCTCCGGGACATCGAATCCTACCAAACTGGGTAGTAAAATCAATCCCGAGCCTTTAGAGTTAAGTTCCCATGACTAAAAACCAAATATGGGCAAGACTGCCCTTAAGCGTCGTGACTCCCAGCCCTGAACCGCAGCCAGCCTCCCAACGGAGGCCAAGCCTCTTCTCTGCTTGGGCCTCACGCCACAGTCCGCCTACCCTGTGTCGCAACCCTAACTGCCCATCAGCGAACCTCCTCCTTCTTCAAGCCTGGGTCGCGGCCCAACCACGAACCCAGCCAAAAACCTTTGTTTTCTTCATTTAAAAATTTCCAAAAACCTATCCAAACATCTCCAAATCCCAAAATCAAAGTTCCCAAACATCTCAATGATCCAAAACAATCAAAACCCAAATCTCAAACCATCCAAAAACTCATCAAAATATAAAATCAAATTCAAACTTAAATACTCGAAAACTTAAAACTCAGATTACCTCTGGTTGAGTCGTTTCCCAAATAAATCCTCTGGCTAATAAGCTTCTAATCTTCCCTAGAATCGCTATGCCTCGATCCTTTCCTGAATCCGAGTTCTAAAACTCAAGTTTCCTTCAAAAATGTGAATGGTGTCAAAAAGGGAACGAGAGAGAGAGAGAGAGAGAATGTTCTGAACGTTCTTTATTTTTGACAGGTTACTTCGAGCTTAAGTAACCTCAAGCAAATCCTAATGCTTGGGGTCCCAAAAACACCCCCCGGGGTAAAATAGTCAAAATTCCAAGAATTCCCTCATCATCTTACTAACTCCCAATATATTATCAAATAATCATTCCCGTTACCCAATATCCCGGTAATGTGCTAAATACGCAAAATACCCCTTCACTCACTCCGAGTTAAGTATGGGTCTCGTTGTGACTTTCCCACTAGCTTGCTCCCTAGGATCGTCTCGTGCTGAGTAACCCAAACATACTCACATAATAATGTGGTCTCACACACACATATTTCACATATATGCCAAATATTCCCAAAACGGGCCAAATTATGAAAATTGCCCAATTAAACAGAAATGGGCCCATGTGTATATTTAATACACCTAAACATGCATATCAAGTCATATTATAATATTACTCACATAATCACATAATGATGCACATAAATATCACATAATTCCATAATTTGCCATCCTGGCCCCCTAATCAAGGCCATAAGCCTTATTAGGAAATTTACGACGTTACAGGTACCCTTTGTATTTGTGGGGACAGAGAGTGGACTGCGAGTACCTATGATTTCGTCACTAAAGGCTAGAGACCAAATGCAAGAGGGTTGTATAGGATTCCTAGCAAACATTGTGGATACTTCTAGAGTTGTTTCAGTTGGATTGGATGAGACAAGATTAGTTTGTGAATTTTCTAATGTGTTCCCAGCAGACTTGCCAGGGTTGTCACCACACCGAGAGATTGAGTTCATCATAGAGTTGGCGCCAAGGGCGGAGCCAGTATCTAGAACTCCTTATAGAATGGCTCCAACAGAGTTGAAGGAACTGAAGATTCAGTTACAGGAGTTCCTGGATTTGAGATTCATCAGACCAAGCTTTTCGCCATGGGGTGCTCCAGTGTTGTTCATCAAGAAAAAAGATGGATCCTTAAGGATGGGTATTGACTACAAAGATTTGAACAAGTTGACCATCAAGAATAAGTACCCACTGCCTACGATCAATGACTTGTTTGACTAGCTACGGGGAAAGACAGTGTTCTCCAAGATTGATGTTCAGTTGGGCTACCACCAGTTAAGGATTAAAGAGGAGGACATACCAAAGACCGATTTCTGCACAAGGTATGGACACTATGAATTCCTAGTCATGTCCTTTGGATTAACCAATGCCCAGCAGACTTTATGGACTTGATGAATAGGGCCTTCAGGGATTATCTGGACAAGTATATGATCATTTTCATTGATGATATACTGGTGTGCTCTCAGTCAGAGACAGAGCATGAGCACCATCTTTACTTGGTACTACAACGGTTGAGAGAGCACAAGTTATATGCTAAGTTCAACAAGTGTGAGTTCTGGTTACACCAAGTAACATTTTGTGCCATATTGTCGGTAAGGAGGGGATTCTAGTGGACCCAAGTAAGATTAAGGCAATGAGAGATTGGTCCAGACCGAGCAGTGTACCAGAGGTTAGGAGTTTCTTGGTATTGGCAGGGTACTATCGGCAGTTCGTTGAGGAATTCTCCAGGATAGCAACACCATTGATAGAACTGACACATAAGAAGACTAAGTATGTGTGGACAAACAGGTGAGAGAACAGCTTCAAGGAGTTAAAGCAGCAATTGATCACCGCTCTAGTATGGAGTCTGCCATTAGATGATGAGAAGTTTGTAGTCTACTGTGATGCTTGCAGGCAAGGTTTGGGGTGTGTATTTATGCAAGTTGGAAAGGTAATTGCCTATTCGTCGAGATAACTGAAGGAGTATGAGCAGAGGTATCCCACTCATGATTTGGAATTGGCAGCGGTGGTATTTGCACTAAAGGTTTGGAGGCATTATTTGTATGGCGAGAAGTGAGAAATATACAGCGACCATAAGAGTTTGAAGTACTTCTTTACTCAGAAGGATCTGAATATGCGCCAAAGGCGTTTGTTAGAATTGGTAAAGGATTACGAATGTGATATTCTATACCATCCTGGGAAGGCCAATGTAGTGGCCGACGCGTTGAGTCGGAAGGGCCCAGGACAACTATTCAGTTCGAGACAGATATCAGATAGGTTAGCTGAAGAGATGATCGTAAAAATTTGATACGCAAGTGCACCCAATCGATTCAAGTAATATAGATGATAAATATAGTATCGTTCCCACGAAGACTATTTTCCAATTACCAATAATTGTTCTTTTAATTTCTATTTGGCAACCAATATTTAGATGAATGAATTTAATTTTAAAATTATAAATAACTAATTACAATGTTTAAAACACTATTAAAATGACCTAGGGTGTTAATTTTATCAACTTTTCATTCTACTAATTTTATTACTCAGTTCTAAATTTCTTTCCTTCCATTCTAATAGCAAGTTAACATAAAACAGTTCCTATTCTTTTTCAAGATATAAGATCTCATCCTATATGCAGTTTTTCTACATCTCTGTGATAAACTTAAACATGTATCAGGCATTAAGCATGGAAACCTAATTACTACACAAGTCATACAGGTACTTTCGTTCAATATGTAACCTATGTCTATATAACGATAGCATATTCAATTCTCATCTTTTGAATTTTGAATCAAAATCATAAATCAAGCAAATTTTGATTAGGTATTTACTAGCATTAAGCACACATTGTATAGATTAGAATAGAGAAGAAAAATAAATAGAACATCATAATTAAATTAGATAGAATTCCAAGTGACTACATTAAACCCTAGATAAAAAAGTTTAGTTCATATCAGACATAATAACAATAACATTTAGATAATTTTTCATAGAAAATAACCTAAAGAATTAAGAAGAAGAAGAAGAAATCTAGAAAATAATAAACCAAAAAAAGAATCTAGAAACAATAATCACAACAGTCTTTTATAAGTCTAAGGTTTATAAAACTAATCTGGCCTCCTCAAATTCACAGAATAATATCACTTAAATAGTTTCCCAATGCCCACAAGTGAAAGGACCATTTTGCCCTTGTAAAAGTGGCTTAGAATTCAAAAATTGCGTTGACAATGCTGTAGAGCTAGGGTTCGGGCGCTACAGCGCATTAAACAGAATTAAATCCTCGTAAAAACTACCCAACCAGCATCGTAGCGCTAGGTCTATAGCATTGTATCGCTATTCTTCAGGATTTTCAAGCGCTATAGCGCTATTTACATAAAAAAAAATGCCTTGGAGTCGTCTTTCTAGCGCTGTAGCGCTATTCACAGAAAGATTACTTGGACTTTTTTCTCCCAAATGACTTGATTTTCTCCAAGATAACTCCATTTTCTTCCACTTTCACGTCATTCCACTATTTTCACCATCTTAGCATTAAAAACCTGAAACATGAACTAACAAACATAAATCTGCAATAAAATAACCCTAAACTAATGAAAACCCTCCTAAAAACCAGACTATAAAACGAGCCTAATACTCCTTTATCAAGAGATGACTAGAGCAAGTATTGAGTTGGTAGTTGGTTAGCTAGTCAACATCATTCTTTAGTCCATGCTCCTTGAGAGGATCAAGGAAGCACAGGGGGAGGAGCCCCAGTTGAAGGGCACACAAAAGATGTCTTAGACGGAGCGACTAAGGACTTTTCTATTTCAGAGATGGGTTTAATGAGGTACAAAGGTTGGATTTGCGTTCCGATGGATTCCGGTACCCTGCGAGAGATTTTAGATGAGTCTCATACCACTCCCTATTCCTTACATCCATGTACGATGAAGATGTACTAAGATTTGAGAACCTTGTATTGGTGGCTGGGAATGAAGAGGGATGTGGTGGATTACGTGGCCGAGTATTTGACTTGTCAGCAGGTAAAGGCTGAACATCAGAGGCCAACAGGGTTGTTGTAGCCTTTAGGGATTCCGGAGTGGAAATGGGAGGATATCACCATGGACTTCATGGTTGGATTACCGAAGACTGTGGGACAACATGATTCAGTGTCGATGATTGTGGATAGGTACACCAAATCAGCCCACTTTTTTCCTGTTAGGACAACTTATACAGTGGAGCAATATGTTGAGTTGTATGTGAAAGAAATTGTACGACTACATGGGGCTCCGAGGTCGATAGTATTCGACAGGGACCCCCACCTTCACCTCCAAGTTTCGGGAGAGCCTGCAGAAGGCTATGGGTACAAAGTTGTGGTTCAGTATCGCCTATCATCCTCAGAGAAATGGACAGTCTGAGAAGACGATTCAAATACTGGAGGATATGTTGTGAGCATGCGTGCTAGATTTTGGAGGATCTTGGAGTAAGTATCTCCCTTTAATTGAGTTTTCATATAATAATAGTTATCAAGCAACTATCGAAGTGGCTCCGTATGAGATGCTTTATGGGAGGAAGTGTAGATCACCCATCCATTGGGATGAGATGGGTGAGAGGAGGTATTTAGGTCCTGAGGCGATTGATAAGATTAGAGCTCGAATGCTCGCCTCCCAGAGTCGGCAGAAGAGTTACTCAGACTTAAGATGCAGCAGCATAGAGTTTCAGGTCAGTGCTCACGTTTTTCTCAGAGTTTCTCTCTTAAGAGGGGTGAAACGGTTTGGAGTAAGGGGCAAGTTGAGCCCTAGGTTTGTTGGCCCTTTGAGATTCTGGAACGAGTTGGAGAGTGTTGACGCGGTTCTTCGCCAACAGGTAATTAAGAAAATAAGAGGAAGGGATTAGTGCTTATGTTGAACCGAAATAGATGAATGATCTTTTTAGAAATGGGCTGGTGACATAATCACGTTTTTAGGTGGTTCAAAGGTTAAAATCCTTCTACTCCACCAGTCAATACTATTGCTATATGCTTGGTATTCTTTTACAGGGTATTTCTTACACAATAGAATCCAACCCTTTGCAACTCCCAGGGTCTCCATATTTATAGGAGAGGGCACCTGGGAGTTGGTAAGAAGGTCATCCCATGACCTTCTTACCTATCATATCAACTCTGTGACATTCATGATTAATTCCTAAAACCCGACACATGAAGTGTGGTCTAATCAATAGGTGAGGGGGATAATGGGCCGCACGGCCCAATCCAGTCGTGGGTGTCTGAATGCGCACGTTCATGCTGCGTGTCCGAGAAGTCAGGGATATATCAGACATGTGATGTCTGATATATGCACGTTTACCTTGCGTGGTTGACTTTATAAAAGGTCACAGCCTCCAACTCTAGCTCGTTCCACGAGCTGGATGCTTCCCTCAACCTGTGGCCTTCAGAGTCCAAACTCAGTCTAACCTTGGCGAACCCTTAGGTTACCTCGAGCTAAGGAGATAAGATCTTTCGATGGCAGCTCCGGTCTTGGGGATGTCCACGTGGTAGACATGATTAGGTTGTATCTCACGATTAGGGCGTATCTCAGCTTTCTAACAGCCCGTGGGAAAACTAGGGCATACATTTCCCCCCCAAGCCCCTGCTCGTGGCACCCGACGTCGCATAGGGCCACAGTAGGGGCTTTTAGGCTTCCCCATGAACTCTTCATATTCCACAGTTTACGCAGGCGCCGAATACGTGGAACATTGTGGTTGGTGATGGTACATCTTCCGAGAACCGCATTTAATGGCCTAGCCTATACTCAGCCGTCATTTTGTCTTTCGAGTGGAGAGCCTTGGATCCTACATCAGGGCAATCCAACGGCCCTCCTCACGTGGCCCTTCACATATATAAAAGGGGTGGCCACCTTACGCATGGGCAACCTGTTCCTTTCAAATTTTTCAGAAATTTTGTTCTTCTCCTCTCTTCATTTTCAAAAGAAAGAACCTTCTTCTTTCCGGCTACCATTCCCAGCACTCAAGAAGTTCAGGTGTAAGGCCCCCTTCGAAGCTTTGGAACCAACTACTCCGACGAAGCCCCAACCCAGGTGATCCCTTCATCCTCTTCCCAACCAGAACATTCTGTAAGTCTCCTGACTGTGCATGTTTTGAAATTATTTTTCACTGTAGCTTAGGTAAATATTTACTGTAGCCACATGCAAGGTTTTGTTGGTTTTTTTGTGGGCACGAAGGGTGAAAGCCTTTTAGGTTAGGGTATCTTTTGTAGTAGAAAATCATTTAGGAGCATTGGTGCATTTTTTGGGGAAATTTTCTGGGTAGGATTTTAGGTATGTTTGTTTAAAATACCCAGTATTTTGGGTGCAAAACCGGGTAGCTTAGGGGACACGCTTCACAGGCGGTTTTGCCTCTCTTGCCTACTGAAACTTTCCTTCCAAGGCAAATTCTATCCTGACCCTCCTGACACACGAATTCCGAGTAATCGGGATCTGTTGGGAGCACAGGCACGTGTTCATAGAACCGCGTGGTCTCACTCTCCACGGGCTGGGCTTACCTCAGCTTGTGTCAAGGAAACACATTCAGATTTTTCTCCATTTTTAGGTCGCCTTCTTCTAAAATTTCTTCTTTTTGTTCGGTAGGCAACCAGATGGGACCCAAGAAGAACGCTCCCAAGAAGTCTGTAGGCAGCTCGTCCTCCCAACAAAAAAAGGGAAATGAGGTGATGGCTGAATCCCCGATTCCCAACTTCGGGCCAGCAGTGGAACGGGAGCTCGAGGTGGCCCCCGACGCATTCTTTGAGGCGGAGAGGATCGTCTCAAAAATCACTGACCAGGCGAGGGTAAACAAAATATTCCTCTCCCATAACTTTGAGCTGGGGAGAAGAACCGTGGTTGCCCGTCCTCCCTTAGAAGGCGAACAGAGCTGCGCGCCGCTTGATGAGGTGTTCTCGGCCTGGAGCGACAAACATTTTAAGGCGGGGGCCTTCCTCCCGTTGGACCAGTACTTCGCCGATTTCCTCAACTACGTGAGGTTGGCCCCATTCCAGCTCCCCCCCAACTCTTACCATTTGTTGGCGGGGTTAAGATACTTGTTCTTGAAACAGGAGTGGGAGGTCCCCACTCCTGTAGACATTCTGTATTTCTTCTGCCTCAAGGCCTGCCCGAAGCAGCGGGGGCGAGGTGACGGGTTTTATTACTTAACCCGGTTCCCTAACACGGCTGCGGTCATCGAGCTGCCCAGCCACCCCAACGACTTCAAAGATCAATTCTTTATGTCGACGGGGTTTCGAAATTGCGAGCTGCACTACTTCAACTGTCCTCGTAAGTGTCTTTCAACCTTGGCTCGTAAGTTAAGTATCGGTTAGCTCCCCCTATATCCATTTCTGACTTAGAATAATTCTGCAGCTATCTTCGCGAGGACAGAGAAGTCTGTGATCCTCAGGAGCCAGTACGAGACACTGGCAGGCTTGCCCCCCAGTGAAAAGGACTATCGTCAGCTCGTGACAGACGAGACGATGCTGGCCTGTAAGCTGATCTCCCCAGGCCAGACTCTGAACCTGAGGAGGCCCCGGGTGCTTCCCCCAGCTCGCGATATGAGGCCTATCATCGTGGAGGAGGTCGCGGGGGATGAAGAAGAGGAGGACGAGGTGCCCCTCATGAGGACGAGGAAGCGGGCGTTGGAGGTCGCCCAAAGAACGGACGAGGAGAGGATCTGGTCTGGAGCAGCTGCAGGTCCCTCCGGCCAAGGTAACCCTTACATGTTTAGGAAGTTAGATAGGGCCACTGCAGACCCTCGGCTAGCTAGGTTCAATCCCAAACAGATCGTCCAACGCCATTGAAGTGACCCAGATTTAGATGAAACCTTGCTCCTCTGCGTCGACCAGCTCGTGCTGGATTACGAAAGTAACCGCCCTAGGGGTACCATAGTTGTAGACAACACCCTAGCTTTTAGGTCGATCCTATTCGAGGAGTATGGGACTATCCTTCGGTCATGACCATCACTCCAGGAGGGTGTCGTAGCTCCAGATCTTAGGCAATACGTAGAAGAGTCTAGTCCTAAGACAACCTCGGATCCAGAACCTGCGCCAACTCGAGAAATAATTGCCTTAGATTCCCCCGCAGAAGCTCCGGGGCCGATGGTCGTAACCATAGATTCTTCTTCTAGCTCGGGGGGTAGGATTCCCTTTAGTACATATATATATTTGAATTTTGCATTTTTCCCCTTTTTTTTTGTTTTTGCGTGACTGCTAACTTGTGTACTAACCATATATTTGTTTTGCCAGAGGAGATGTCTCAGTCCGGGGGAAAAAATCTACGGGCTGTGTTCGCCGGGGGGAACTCCTCAGCTGGGGCCTCTAGGCCCAAAATGAAGATTCTCCGGATGGCGAAGAAAGCCGCCGGGACCCCAACCAAGTCTCCTGCAAAGGAGAAAGAGCAGCCCTAGCCGCCCAGGTCGAGGAAACTGCCCCACCTGCTGCAGGGGGGAGCATGCCCCCACCCCCTCTGCGAGCTCCGGCCTTCGTCCGGGACACAGGGGCGGAGCCCGGGACTTCGGCGATTGTGCCTCCCAAGGTACGCATCCCGATGGACCCCCAGGATCTGGAGAAGATCCCAGATGTCTTTAGGGGGATGGTGTACGAGACGACGAACTACGCCGTCAGCCACTTCTACCGCTTCAACGAGAGGGAGCTACGGGCCATCGAAACAAGGAGCCCGGTGGGCATGCTGGAATCTTCATTGGGCATGGCCCTAACGGTAAGCTGACCTTATCCTTTTGTGATCTTTGATTAGCATGCCTCGCTCTGTTTTTCCTTTCTCCCTTCTCTTTTTCTTAAGGCAGTTGCCTCTCCGTTTTTGCAGAGCGCCTTGGCCCTTCACAGAAGCATAGCCCGGACCAAGGCCCAGCTCGAGGATATGAGGGGCGAGCATCAGGCGGTTGTGGCCACCCACCAGACTTCCTTGCAGGAGGCTAAGGATGCCCTAGCGGCCGTGCAGGCCGAGCTGGAAGAAGCCCGTCCCAAGCTTCAAGAGGTCGAGGCAACCAAAGCCGCCCTCGCCGCTGCGCGGGCAGAGCTAGACACTGCGAAGGCTGGGGCCGAGGAAGCCAAGGCCGCCCTGGAAGCCGAGAAGGCAGCCTCCAGCACCACCATAGAGGACATGCTCTACCACTGCTGGGTCTATAACTCCGACGGTGATTTCTCCTTCTTGGGAGCGGACGTCTGGGAGCCCTTGCTGGAGGGCTTTAAAGCTCGCCTCGAGAAAGAAGCACCTTCCGAGACCGGGGAAGTCTCTGGTGCAGCAGACCAGGAGGGTGAGACGGCGACCTCCACGGGGCAGCCTGGCGGAGCTTAGGGCCTTCCTCTTTCGCACCCTTTCCTTTAATATTCTCAATTTTTTTTGTGTAACTTTTGCATGAGGTGTTTCCACCTCGAGACAATTAATTTTTTATTTTTAATTGGTTTATTTCCTTTTGCCTATATGGATTTTAGTTACTATTTTGAAAAAACTTAGTTCGCGTTAATTTTTATCAATATCTCGTGCTTTTTAAGAAAAGCAACGATCAATCGATTTAAATTAACTTCTAAGTTTTATGACCTGGTTATGTCCAGGAACTTAATTTGAAAACTTAGTTCATGTTAACTTTTATCAATATCTCGTGCTCTTTAAGAAAAGCAATGATCAATCGATTTAAATTAACTTCTAAGTTTTATGACCTAGTTATGTCCAGGAACTTAATTTGAAAACTTAGTTCGTGTTAACTTTTATCAATATCTCGTGCTCTTTAAGAAAAGCAATGATCAATCGATTTAAATTAACTTCTAAGTTTTATGACCTGGTTATGTCCAGGAACTTAATTTGAAAACTTAGTTCGTGTTAACTTTTATCAATATCTCGTGCTCTTTAAGAAAAACAACGATCAATCGATTTAAATTAACTTCTAAGTTTTATGACCTGGTTATGTCCAGGAACTTAATTTGAAAACTTAGTTCGTGTTAACTTTTATCAATATCTCGTGCTCTTTAAGAAAAGCAACGATCAATCGATTTCAATTAACTTCTAAGTTTTATGACCTGGTTATGTCCAGGAACTTAATTTGAAAACTTAGTTCATGTTAACTTTTATCAATATCTCGTGCTCTTTAAGAAAAGCAATGATCAATCGATTTAAATTAACTTCTAAGTTTTATGACCTAGTTATGTCCAGGAGCTTAATTTGAAAACTTAGTTCCTGTTAACTTTTATCAATATCTCGTGCTCTTTAAGAAAAGCAATGATCAATCAATTTAAATTAACTTCTAAGTTTTATGACCTGGTTATGTCCAGGAACTTAATTTGAAAACTTAGTTCGTGTTAACTTTTATCAATATCTCGTGCTCTTTAAGAAAAACAACGATCAATCGATTTCAATTAACTTCTAAGTTGTATGACCTGGTTATGTCCAGGTACTTAATTTGAATACTTAGTTCGTGTTAACATTTATCAATATCTCGTGCTCTTTAAGAAAAACAACGATCAATCGATTTAAATTAACTTCTAAGTTTTATGACCTGGTTATGTCCAGGAACTTAATTTGAAAACTTAGTTCGTGTTAACTTTTATCAATATCTCGTGCTCTTTAAGAAAAGCAACGATCAATCGATTTCAATTAACTTCTAAGTTTTATGACCTGGTTATGTCCAGGAACTTAATTTGAAAACTTAGTTCGTGTTAACTTTTATCAATATCTCGTGCTCTTTAAGAAAAACAACGATCAATCGATTTAAATTAACTTCTAAGTTTTATGACCTGGTTATGTCCAGGAACTTAATTTGAAAACTTAGTTCGTGTTAACTTTTATCAATATCTCGTGCTCTTTAAGAAAAACAACGATCAATCAATTTAAATTAACTTCTAAGTTTTATGATCTGGTTATGTCCAGGAACTTAATTTGAAAACTTAGTTCATGTTAACTTTTATCAATATCTCGTGCTCTTTAAGAAAAGCAACGATCAATCGATTTAAATTAACTTCTATATTTATGACCTGGTTATGTCCAGGAACTTAATTTGAAAACTTAGTTCGTGTTAACTTTTATCAATATCTCGTGCTCTTTAAGAAAAACAATGATCAATCGATTTAAATTAACCTCTAAGTTTTATAACCTGGTTATATCCAAGGTACATCTTAGTTCGCGTTAATTTTTATCAATATCTCGTGCTCTTTAAGAAAAACAACGATCAATCGATTTGAATTAACTTCTAAGCCTTTTAAGGCGACCTGGTTATCTCCAGGCACCATATGCCCCCCAAGTAACTGGGAAAGGGTCTTTCGTGGTTACTTTAGATTACACTTGTAAATATGTAGAATCATAAACGAAAAATTTAATTCTCATTGCGTAATACATAAAAAATGGCCTTTTAGGCCTTACAAGGGGATCATTGATAATATCTCTTCAAATGGATGGCGTTCCTGGTTTGTGGGACTGCCTCTCCATTAAGCCGAGCTAATTTGTAAGTTCCTTCTTTAATGACCTCGATGATTTGATATGGCCCTTCCCAGTTCGGTCCCAATACTCCGTCTTTGGGATCCCTTCCGGCTAAGAAAACCCTCCTGAGGATTAGGTCGCCCATGCTAATGGCGCGCTTTTTGACTTTTGAGTTAAAATAACGAGTGATTTTTTGCTGATAATGTGCGACCTGGAGTTGCGAATCTTCTCGCCTTTCATCAACCAAGTGAAGGGAAGCCCTAAGTAGCTCGTGGTTGCGGTCCTGGTCATATGTCTGGACCCTATGCGAAAGTACCTTAATCTCCACAGGGAGGACTGCCTCACTCCCAAAGGTCAGGGAGAAAGGAGTATGACCTGTAGGAGTCCGATGCGAGGTCCAGTATGCCCACAGAACCTGGGGGAGCTGTTCTGGCCAGACCCCCTTCACTTCGTCTAGTCTCTTCTTGAGGCTCGCCTTTAACGTCTTGTTGACTACCTCGACCTGGCCATTCGCCTGAGGATAGGCCACGGAGGAGAAACTTTTCACAATTCCGTGTTGGTTTTTATTGATCAAATCAGAGATTATGCATAGCGGAACAACAATCATATTGTCAGATTAATCCCATAACATTTCTAGATCTACTTCTTCACACTCATATATATATTGAATCAAGGACAAGAATAGAAAAATTACCTCAGGTCCTTCCTTGCTGCTATCTTTTCGTATGGCTGAATCCTTGAGATCTCACACCAAGATCTTCCAAAATGTTCTCAGGCACACAAAGAACGAGTGTGGGCTCGCTATACAAAAAATAGGCAATAACTATTTATCAGATGTTCTCAACACATGAGATCTGATAAAGTTTGGACCTAGGTTTTGTGAAGAACAATAACCTTTGTTTTTGTCACTATTCTCTTTCTCTGAGAGAATCCTAGATATTTTTCTATCCCTGAAAACTTACGTTCTATGAAAACTGATATCCAATATTTAATAATATCCAATACATTAAAATATTTGTTATTTTAAACAAATTCAAAATAACTGATCAGTTATCAGATTTTTGTTTAAATTATAATATTTTAATCATATTAAAATATCTCATTATTTATTTAATATTTAAATAACTAAAATTGTGGAATCAAGAGACTCAGTCCATCTCTTATGCGTGTAGCACAGTGCATGTACACTGTGCCACACGTGTACCACATGCATGTGCAGGCATGTGATTTTTCCCAATTTTTATTATTATTTAAATACCAAAAATCCCAAAAATAAATTAATTCAAAATTAATTATATTTTTGTTAAATCAAATAATTAATTAATTCTTAATTAATTAATTACACATAATTAAACAATAATTATGTTTGATACATAGAAAAATATTTTACTTATCACATAAGTCCTTTTTGCCCATTTTTGTATTTGTCTTTGACAGTGATTGTTTGAGCCATTTTGGGGACCATGGACCTATAACATTAAGCTCCAATAAATTAAAAATAAATAATTAAACTCTTTAATTATAATAGTTAATTTATTAATTCTGATATTACTCCACTATAAATTCAAAATTGCACTCTTTATGTTATAGATATACTTTTATAGAAATCTTTTTCTTAAGTCGTCCATTGATATAACTATCTTACAATAGTTCAACCCTCTAATTAATTAGTTCATAAATTAGAATGGGAGAATTATCATTTAACCTTTCTAATTTACTTCTTATTCCTTAAGTACCATTAATTCACTAGTGAATAATTAATCTATAATCTAATTATAGATTTGAACTCAAAATCATTCAGTTCCAGAATTAACCCTTAAGGGAACTAATATACGATCCGTTAGGAAAGATTAGATTTTGTATTGTTGATACATGTTCCCAGCCATCCATGATATTAAATCTCCAAAACAAAAGTCATTAGCCTCATTCTTTGAAGAGACCTTAACGAATGAATCAAAAGATTTAATAAACATGAACAGGAGTTCATGAACACTCAGGATTTAGGTTGATCTATAAATGATCATCAGTTATGATATGAATTACAAGTCTTTATTGTTAAATGGTTTTTGGATAAAGACTTTAATTCATATCGGTCCATGTCATATATAATCATATTATATAAAGCACCTTTACCAAGATGTCTTACCACATCAATAATCTGAATCTAGATTATTTGTATCATTATGATACTCAGTAAACCGTACTTACAACTCCAATTAAAGAATTCCATAACTTTAATTTGTTGTTGTTGACTATTTTTATTCATTCATGTGATCTTAATTCTCTCGTACTAATACAAGATCACATCCTCAATAATGAATATGGAATTTTTCAGATATTTACAAAATTATTCAAACAATAATTTAACAATCTAAATATGACAATAATAATAAACCATTGTATTTATTTATTCATAGAAAAAACAAATGTCTTTACATGCTTTTAGGACACACTCCTAACATTCTGTACCTTTCGCAAAATTCGGTGAAGAGGTCGCTGTCGAACTGAGTCCCATTGTCGGAAACAATTTTCTTGGGCAGCCCGAATCGGCAGATAATGCTCTTAACCACGAAGTCGAGGACTTTTTTGGAAGTTATCATTGCCAAAGGTTCTGCCTCAGCCCACTTCGTAAAGTAGTCGATGGCCACCACGGTGTATCAGACCCCGCCCTTTCCAGTAGGGAGGGCGCCAACCAAGTCGATCCCCCAAACTGCAAACGGCCATGGGGACGAGATCATCTTCAGCTCGACCGAGGGATCTCGGGCAACGGTGGGGAATCGCTGGCACTTGTTGCACTTCTTGACATACGAGATCGAATCCTTGGACAGAGTGGGCCAGTAATATCCTTGCCTCAGGACCTTTAAGGCCAAGCTTTGCCCCCCAGTGTGATCTCCGCAAAAACCCTCATGCACTTCCTGCAAGATGGCCTTTGCTTCGCCTGGAAGAACACATCGCAGGAGGGGTAGGGAGTGTCCACGTCGGTACAGCATCCCGTTCACCATCGTATACCTTAGGACCTGGTACAGTACTCGTCGCGCATCATTGCACCCTTCAGGTAGCTTCCCCTCGGTGAGATACTCAAGGATGGGGGTCATCCAGGTCGGCCTGGCGTCGATCATCTCGACCTCCTCCCGGGCTTCTTCTATACTTGGTTTTTCCAAGAACTCTACCGGAACTAACCCTAGAGCCTCTGTCTCCCCGGAGGTGGCGAGCTTGGCAAGAGCGTCTACGTTAGCATTCTACTCCCGAGGTATCTGCTCGATTGAGCCTCGCCCAAACGCGGGCAGCTCAACTTTTACCTTCGCTAGGTAGGCAGCCATCTTGGGTCCTCGTGCTTGATATTCGCCCAGAACCTGGTTTACCACGAGCTGGGAGTCACTGAAGCACTGGACGGAGCTCGCCTTCAGCTCCTGGGCTATTCTTAGCCCGGCCAGCAAAGCTTCGTATTCGGCCTCGTTGTTGGAGGCCTTGAATCTGAATCTCAGTGCCGAGTGGAATCTATGTCCCTCAGGGGATATTAAAATGATTCCAGCCCCAGAGCCATTCTCATTGGATGAACCATCCACGAAGATCCTCCACGATGCCTAGGGTGAGTCTTCTGTAGGATCCTCTCGGAATCCTGTGCACTCTGCTACAAAATCGGCCAGGGCCTGACTCTTTATAGCCATTCGTGGGGTGTACAAAATCTCGAACTGACTGAGTTCGATAGCCCACTTTAACAGACGTCCCGATGCTTCAGGTTTTTGCAAAACCTGCCTTAAAGGCTGATCGGTTATGACGTGTATAAAGTGGGATTGGAAGTACAGCCTGAGCTTTCGAGAGGTCGTGATAAGGCTGAATGCCAATTTCTCCATCAACGGGTATCGGGATTTAGCTCCGAGAAGTCTCTTGCTGATGTAGTAGACTGGTCTCTGAACCCAGTCTTCTTCTCGGACTAATACAGCACTAGCTGCATCCTCTGTGACAGCTAGGTAGAGAAAAAGAGACTCTCCTGCCTTTGGTTTGGATAATACAGGCAGCTCGGCCAAGTGTGCCTTCAGGTTGAGGAAAGCGCTTTCGCACTCTTCTGTCCATTCGAACTTCTTATTTCCTTGGAGCAGGTTGTAGAATGGCAAGCACTTATCGGTGGATTAAGCCTCATGCCATACTCCCGTAGTATCTTGAAGCATTCTTCCAAGTTGGAAACATGGTTATCGGCAGTCTTTGACTTGACTAGCATGTCATCAACGTACACTTCCATGTTTTTCCCAATTTGGTTTGCGAACATTCTATTTACTAACCTTTGGTACATAGCACCAGCGTTCTTCAGCCCGAATGGCATGACCTTGTAACAATAAACGTTAGTCGGGGTCATGAAGCTGGTGTGCTCTTGGTCTGCCGGATTCATGGCGATCTGATTGTAGCCTGAGTAAGCGCCCATAAAGGACATGAGGTCGTGCCCCGCCATGGCATCCACCAGTTGGTCAATCCTTGGCAATGGAAAACAATCCTTGGGGCAGGCTTTATTCAGGTCGGAGAAGTCGATGCAGGTCCGCCACTTCCCGTTGGGCTTCGGGACTAGCACGGGGTTGGCGACCCAAATTGGAAACTTGGCTTCACGGATAAAGCCGCATTTCTTGAGCCGGGCTACTTCTTCCTCTAAGGCTTCAGCCCGGGTTGTTCCGAGGCGCCTCTGCTTCTGGGACTTCGCAGGAACGCTTTTATCCAGATGAAGGGTGTGCATGATGATACTTGGGCTGATTCCCACCATGTCCTCGTGCGACCACGCAAACACATCCAGGTTGTCCTGTAGAAATTTAGTCAACTCTGCCTTCCTCTTGTTACAGAGGATTTTCCTGAGCTTGACCATCCGTGAAGGGTTCTGCGGATCGATGTTTACTTCCTCAAGCTCCTCAATAGCTTGGAGCTCGGACCTGTCCTTGCCTATTCGGGGGTCAATATCCTCACCTAAGATGATATTTTCCCCTTCGGCGCTCTGAGGTTTTTCAA